>NW_027556180.1:7708871-8366371 GCF_003287225.1 Phascolarctos cinereus | reverse complement strand
CCCTTTAAGAAGTGTGAAAGAGGCCTCCTGGCTGGAATTAGAGGGACAGATGACACAGCTATACCCAGCCATCCCTTTTAAAATGTGAAGAAATTTTCTTTGATTTTATTGGAAGTGGAGTCTGGCCATTGACCTGGAAGAGATGGAAGACACTGCCTATCGCCCATAAAACGTGGAGTCTGCTAGCTCTGTATTCTAGTCAAGCAAGAACTCAGCTTCTGAGAAGGAATTACTTTTCATACATGTTTTGGGGGGAAAGTCCCTTCTCCTCTTCCTACCACATAATCCACAGTGCTTTGAAATAGAGATACATGCAAAGCAGGGAATCTTCCTATCAGGTAGTGTGATAGCTTCTTAATTTGCCAATTTAAGACACTGTTGAAAAATATTCATTAGGCAGTAAACACAAAGGCGTGGTGTTAAGGCAAAGATCTGGAGAGAAACAGAACTTGAGAATTTAGTCAAGAATTGGGCAAATGAGATGGGGCGACATGAGGAAGGAAATCAGGGCCTTGCAGTACCACAGATGTAAATTGACTTGGGCACACGTGGACCTTCCATGTTTGCATTACTGCTACTACTCTGTAAGGTCACCATACTTTTATCATGAATGTTCTGGGTGTTTATGAGAGAAATATTCCAAGTTTGAGGGGCATTGTTAAGCTACTGTTTTTATCATGGCTTCTTCTGCTTTGAGTTCATTGTGATTACTAGCTGTTAAAGAAAAGTCAGCTGGTAGGGGTTCATAAGCTGCAGGTTTAGGAGTGCAGATTGAGGTGAGACCCAATGAAATGAGAGTACTAGCTACCATCTGGGGGACCTAGCCACTGAGTCTAAGTTTGGAATTAGGGTGGCCCAGGGCAGATACTATACCTGAATCAACCTTATTAAAGGTTTCATTAAGAGAGAAGGTGGCCATGTCTAGAAATCTTTAGACTATCAAAGATCCTTCATGTGGTCCCTCTGTCCCTAGGAACACAGGACAAGAATGGGTGGTACTCAGAGTTTGCTACACCAAAGGGTGACAGGACTTCTGTTGGAACTGAGGACCCTGATCTTATGGCACAACTAGACCAAGGATCAGGTGCCAAGGGCACTCACTCCAACTCAATGAGTCAATGCGATCTTTACCAAAGAGTGACTTTTCTACTGTTGGCTCAAGTACTCAAGGCTGTGAGTCTGTGTTGTAGCCTCATACTAGGCTGAATGGCTCCTGTCCTGGGACTGCTTCTAAAAGACCCTTACTCTGTAATGTGTGCTAATGTAAGAAGCATGAGACTGACCTGTGTTGCTCACCCAGCTCTGCATTCTGTCCCCTTCTCCACCCTTCCCTAGTGCCAGCCATCTCCACATCATTGTCTCTGGGTGAGTCTGGAGAGATGTGGGAATGTGGGAATGTACTTTCAAATGCATGTGAAGAAACACTATTATATTTCAATTTATACTGTGTTCTACTTGTGGTCTACTATGATCTGTGAATCTAACCATAACTTTAATTGTCAATTGATATTTAATCCAGGGGTTTCCCAAACAATTTAAAGGTCAAGGAAATATGAAAAAAGGAAGGAACCTGAGCTCCTATATTTGATATGTAAAGTGACAAGCACATTGTGAAACATAAGGAACTGGTGTCATGGAGGAGGGATCAGGCCAGGCCCATGGTATGGTTATTAAAAGCAATTCTCAGATGAGGAAGAGGCCAATCAAGGCCATCACTGTCTCTGTAACTAATAGACTTCCAAAGTGTCTTAGAGTGCTGAGAGATTAAGTTATTTGCTCAGGGTCACACTGCTAATATATGCCAGAGACAGAATTTGAACCTAGGTCTTCCTGAATTTGAGGCCAGACCTCTCTCCAACACAGCTTACACATAACATAGAAAACATAAACTATGTCCCAGAACATGTCCAAAATGACAGGGAGATTTGGGATATGGAGACCTTGTTCATATTTATAATTATAACATTATGTTATGGGATCAATAGAAAACTAAAATAGAGTCAACACATCCGACTGGCTTTCTTTAGGGAAGAGGTACACAAAAGATGGATTGTGGTTAAGTTGCTAATCCTCATACCCGCTGTGGTCATTTGTTTTGGACAGAGCAATACCCTGGGAGAAAGTAAGAGGGCCTCCTCCCCTTCCTCCCACCCCTATTCACCGTATCAGCACAATCCACTTTCACTTAGGAGCATGTTAAACTATATAATCTATTGAAAAACTCAGGAGAATGCCATCTTTGAAAGACAGGCAGCAGGGGAGAGCAGACATCATTCCAGGGAAGATGTGGACTCTTGTTAGCTCTGTGCCCCTGGATAACCCTCTGTGACTCAGTTTCCCCATTTATGAAATGGGCATAAGAATAATGCTTACCTGGGCCAAAGAGTGGTTTTGAGGATTAACTGAGAGGACTTTGTAAAGGTTAAACTACTATAAAAATGTCAGCTGTTGTGATTTTGAAACTCAAAGGGCTTTTAAGATTTGCTTTTCATTCTTCTCTTTAGTGAATGGAGGGCAAGTCCATGCTATCTCCTTTTGACAGCCCTAGAGATCGAGGCATGCTAAAGGTTATCTTTCAAATCAGTAGTCATGCTAGGATTAGAATCTGGGTCTCGTGATGATCCAGTGCTCTAGGGAAAGCAAGGGGTGGCCAGGTACTAAGCTAGACAGAACTGTCTCCAAAGCTCCGAAGTGCGGGGAGTCGTGATGAGGGCATGATGGAGGATCACAGCCAGCTACTCCCACACTCTGATCTGGTTTCAGTTGCCCCTAGTTAAATGAATATTTGTGCTTGTCTGCATGAGATTTCCCCTTGAACTCAACCAGCCCTTGAGGTCAGACTGGAAAAGCACCCAGCAGTGGGTATTTTCTTTTAAAGCTTAGCAACCAGTCTCTCAATGAACATAGACACCGGTACCTCAGCTACCAGGATTAACACAGGCTTTCATGGGTCAGAAAGAGCAGAACTATTAATATCCTCACTCCTGGATCTTCAGTCCTGGGTTTTATTGCAAATGCCCAGCCCCGGCTTTTGAAAACTTAAAAATAAAAGTGCAAGGGTGGTTGATGTGTCTGCTTGAAGGAGGAAGGTCCCCTCCCTCCCTCCACCCTCTCTTCACTGATCTCACATATAGTCCTGATTGCCGTGCCAGACATTTCACTGAACTCACTGAAATCGTGCCATCAGAAGCATCTCATTATCGGGTACAGGTCCCACTGAAACCCCCTCAACTAACCCTCAGCTGTAGCTTCCTTCTCTGCTAGCTCTGGGTGGACTTGCAGAAACACATTATTCCCTTGTTTTTAGAGCAGGGGGGTGGTTCCAGAGGCATGTATTATCTTAGGGTTTCAAAAGCAAATAAACAAGCTTTAGCTTAACTTTCTGCTAGTTTAATGGTAGTACAGTGGAGAGGGGGAAGTGGGGAAGTTTCTGGCTCTTTCCCAATTCACTGAGGATCTGAGGGGGTAGAAGAAGGGTTGGTTAGAAAGTGCAATGGAAGCATTCTTCAGAACTGCCAAGGAACTTCATTGTGGGACAGAAAGTCTGGAGACAAATCAGGTTAACTCTTAGATAGAAAAGTGATTTCCATTGCCACTAATCTTTTTTCTCCATCAACAGCCTTAGCAATGTTCTTGGAGAATTCCTGTCATTTAGTGATGCGTGCTATTGAGGGAGAGAGAAGGTATCATCCTAAAGTGCAGGAAAGGGCTTGTGTAGAAGGCCTGGCCCTAGCCACAGTGTGGAGTCTAGGACAGTGAGAGGGGGGGGTGCTGACTGGCTCCTACCAGGCTGTAGGGCAGCTTCTAAGATGCTAAAAGCAAGCGCCAGGGTAAGCCTTATTCCTTCTCTATGTCCTTCCATCAGACTAGCCATGAAGGGGCCTACTGAAAGATCTGGACGATGCCCACAGGAATGACATCAGCTTGCTTTCTGGTTTAGCCACATCAGTCAAGTGTATTTGGTAGCTGTGGATCATTCAAAGAGTATCCATCCCATCTTCTTACTCCACGGGAGAATATTTGAGTGTCACTGAAAATTCAGGCCCAATGAAGACCCCATTTGATGGCTATCAGTCCCCAGATACAATTCAGCCCCGATTCAACCACATCTGGCATCCTCCAAAGCTTCTAAACATTGCAGAAATCAGGGGACAGACCAAGAGACCCTAACATGACAATTATTACAATATTACTATCAGGCAGAGTAGGCCTCAGTATTTCATTTAAAATATTATACATTTTGTATCACTTTTATTTCCAAATATATCCTTCCTCTTTCCACATATCAAGAGTAATCCCTTCTAATACTGAATAAAATAAGTAAAAGAATAATTTTTTTAATTAATAAAAAAGAAAGGAGAAATGGCAATTCAGTAAGACCAACGAACCCAACAATTGTGTCTAGAAGTGTGTGAGGTTGTGAATATCCCTAGATCCCTATCCCTACAAAAGAATGAAGCAGTTGCTTTTTCTCAACTTTTCTCTGGAGCCAAGCTCCCTCAGCTGACATGGTAGGCTTGAAAATCTGTGCGTGGGGCCCCTCTTGCCTGCGTGGGGTCACTAGGCCCCTGAGAGACCTAACTCTATACCACTAATGGTCCTCTCCACCTGCTGTCCTGCCACAGGGCTTTTCTCTCCCTCTCTTTTAGTTCGCAATCTTTCTGAGGGAAGGGTCTATGTCTTAGTTATCTTTCTGTCTGCCTTATGTCCCAGCACCAAGCACATGTAGACATTGCTCAGTGAATACTTAAACCCAAATGTTTCTGTGATCTCATCAATTTAGGACTGTGCTCCCAAATGAACCGCAGCCTGTATCCCATATTGTGCAACTCTTGCCCATGCCCTCCTCAAATTTTGCCACAGGGGGATTGCCCAATGTGTTGAAGACTTTCTTTATTTTCCTTTCCCCCAGTATTATGAGAGCACCAGTGGAGAGCACTGGATCTTCGTCACTTGAGTCATTTGATCAGCCCATCTGCTCTTTCAACATCTGCTTCTTTGATGAAATCCTTTACTCCTGTACTTCCTCAAGAGTCTTCATCGGTGATACACTGTAGTCTGCTCACCACTGCCCTCTGTGGGAGGCTCATATTCAGTTCTTCAGAGACTGTTATTCTAGGACTTGCTGCTATATTGTAGCAAACCCAAGAAGATACTTGCTTTGGAAACACAGGCTTTTCATGTTGTAAGTCTGGTTTTAGAGTAAAAGTACTTTGCAATTTCTTAAATCAATTCAGCCTGTTGTGTTCCTTCTTTTCAGCTCCAAGCTTGGCTCATTTTCAACCTGTATTGTCTATCTCTAGATAGATAGATAGATAGATAGATAGATAGATAGATAGATAGAGATGTATAAATATCTACATATAGATATAGCGCTCTCTCTCTCTCTCTCCTCTCTCTCTCTCTCTCTCTCTCTCTTCTCTCTCTCTCTCTCTGTATGTGTAGTTAAAATCTGAGCTATTGGCATTCCTTATCCACTTGACTTTCCTTTGTGGATCATCAGGGAAAATTCTTTGGAATGATTACAGATTTCTTTCAGGAGGCTCCATGATGTTCGGAGGCTTAATACAATCAACAAAATATCATCCTCAAATAGTTTTCTGAAGGATTTCACCAGCCACAGGAAATCCCTTTTCATCTGGACTCTAGTTAGGTCTCATTCACTGCAACAGTGAATATCTTTGATAAGCATGAGTCTCCCTTTTTTATTCTTTAAGATTATTATCAAAGAGTTATTCATTTTGCAGCTTCTTCCATGGAATCTTGAATGACCTTTGTGTATGGATGAGAGTTGCTTGTTGTAAAATAGCTTATAAGGTCGTAGTTTATCATTTCAAGTGGATTTTTTTTCCTTAATGATCAACAATGACAAAAAAAGTATAACAGCATCTTATATTCTCTACATCTTTCAGACAATTAATAACTATATTATGCACTGTTGAATATTCTTTGTCTACATCCTATTAAATATCCTTGTTAAGGATGCCCTCATTTTGTGTATCATAAAGATTATTTTAATAATAAATGCTATTTTTGTATAGATATATAGGTTGGCCATTTATTGTGTTTTTTCAATTACCTTTTTTTGTTATTAAAATTGTATTTTTTTCCATGCCTTTGGTATCTCCACCTACCTTAAGAAACTTTCAGATGAGACAATGTCCTCACGATTATATCACTTCCATCATGGATCTCCTCTATTTTAACTAATCTGGCTACTTTTGTTTGTTATCTTTAGGGACATTTCTCTTTTTTTTTCCCCATAAGAACTTCAAGGACTATGAGTCAGGTTCTAAGTGTAGTGGTTCCACTGTCCTTGATGGAAAAAAAAAATAACACTCTTTTTTTGTATTTTTTTGGGGTAAATCTTTTCCACTTTTCTTTTGTTTATAGTTCTCTTTCCATTTTCATTATTGGGTGCCCATTCCTGTATGATTGTGTAGTTGTATATCTTACAAAGCTTTCTTTAGATTGGTTTTATGATCCATTTTTTTTCTTTATAATATGATACTGCTCATAATTGTCCATCATTTTTCTTCATAAGATTTTACAGACACATTTATAAACACACATATGCATATATATGGGGGTGTGGGGGTGTATATGTGTGTGTGTGTGTGTGTGTGTGTGTATAAACTATCTTGTTTAAATATGTTTCACTTCAGGCAATTATTTTTCCTGATTGATATTATTTCGTCTTGATTATTATAAATTCTATCTTTGCTTTGATAACATTAACATACTATGCATGTGAAAACATTATTCTAAGAATTGGTTCTTCATCCTCACCAGATTGCCAAAGGAATGAACCCCTGCTTCTGATGTTTTACTGTGAGGTGTTTTACTGTGAGGTAACTGAGGTCCAAGGAAGAGAAAAGACTTATTTAAGGTCACAGGGGTGGTGATGACAAGTAATAGTTTACAGGCAATATACTACAGTGAAAACACTTCTAGATTTGGATTCAAAGGAGTTATATTAACACTCAGGCTCTGAAACCTTTGACAGATAATTTCATCTCTCTAAACCTCACTTTCTTCAATTGGAAATGGAGGGAGTAGGACTCAAAGATGTTTCAAGTTCCTTGTCCCTCTAAATATGGATTTTTTTTCCTTATCATTGGCTTCCTTGGAGTATGAGATCAGTAACCGAATTTTTGGTTCAAAGAGTATGGACATTTTAGTCACTTTGTTTGCCTCATTCGAAATTGTTTTCCAAAGTCTTTGTATCATTTCACAGCTCCACCAACAATGTATTAGTATGCTTTTCCTTCCAGAACCTCTCCAATGATAAGTATTACCATGTTTTTTGTCATCTTTGCAGAGTGTGAGGTGAAGACTCTGGGTTGGTTTGATTTGCATTTCTGTAATTATTAGTTTTTTTTTTCTTTTAAAAGTGTCTCAAACCCTTCATTGCTATTGAACATCCATCTTTTGTACTGAATAGTTAAACAGAGACATGCAGGCTGTGTAACCCAGGGCTAAATCCTAGGTTCCATTGTTTTTGGAACACATTATTCCATTCCCCTTCCCCCCAGTTTTTGTAATGGGTTAATGATGGTATTTTGGTTTTGAATGTCCTTTCCTTTGCATTGAAGATTTTCTCCCAATGGCTTGCAGAACTTTTTCCCCCCCATTGAATTGTTCCATTTAACCAGTATGTATCTTAGAGTCTGCAGCCCTGTTTTGTTTCTTTTCTCCTCCCCCCCTTCCCCCTCCCCCCCAGTTATCTGTGAAGTCTTTCAATGGGAATTTCATTTGCTGTGCTTAGAAGTTCTGGGCACTTCTCTTTGATTATTTTCTTATTTATGGTGTTAAGGGTTTTTTTTTTTTTTTTTTCTGGGAGACTTTTGAGCCTTTAGTTATCTCTGTGTGTCTCTGTCTTTGAGTTCAGTTTGCTTTGCTTACATAGTGAGCAGATTTTCATTTAATGTTATTGCTTTTTACTTCTCTTTTTCTAGGTTGTCCTTCAGTTTTATGAATTTGCATTCCCAAGCTATTGTTTTCTATTTTGTTTTTCTGGTGAGGCTTGCCATTGCAGATTCTTTTTTTTTTTTCTACTCTGCTCATTATTTTCATAATGCCAGACATAATTACTGCTCCCACAATTCTAATTTTTCCTTTAAACACTCAGGAACAGCATATTGTGGTTACATATTCTCAAATTCCACAGGGTTATCAAGTGTTGAATTATTAATTTTTTTTCTTCAGTATTTCTTCATAGATGTCTGAACTCATTTCCTAGATCTGGAGGCCATATTTCCTTTAGTTGTTACTTTTTTTTCCCCTGTTGATTTATCTATTTTTCTTCCAAGTCTTTGAATTTTATTATTCCTGAAATCTAGCACTTTCAGTCTCCTTCCCCATACCTTATTTTCATTATCATTCAGTTCCTGACTCACTCCCCTCTAGTTGTGGTATCTTTAAAGACTGGATTTCAAATTATATCAGCCTTTTACTACAATGGGCATTTCACTGTTCACCAGATAAGGTCTCTACCACAAATGACTTTGGGGTGGTCAGAACTAACCCTAGCTGCATGCTGTTCTTTTCTCTTCAAGCTTGGTAGAGTATCAGCACAACTCCCCACACATACAATGTCCTGTACTTATGACCTGAACCAATACCATATTCCTCAGTCATCTGCTCTGGCAATGGAATTACAGAGCCGCCTTTCCCTGGCACTGTCTAAACCTGCTTTCTCTGGCACTGGTGCTTCTGTACTGCAGCAACTAGCATACTTTTGCTCCAGAAAGTGTGTTTGACTGTTGAGGCTGAGCAAACTTCCACAGCCTGGAACCAGAATCTCAATGGTTCTAAGAAGAGGGATGAAGAATGGGGTGTAAGAGTGGGTTTTTATGTAGGCTAATGTTTGTCCTTGGGCCTCACTGCCAATGACAGAGGAGGTGGGCGAGGGGTGCTAAGTGAGCTGGCTCAGGGTCAGTGAACTTCATTATCTGTGTTTTGGAAGATTTTTTTTTTACCTTATTTTGGATTGTGGGTGTCCTAGACTAAGGAAAGAGCTGAAGTTGCTTTATCTTTGGCTCAGGATTTTTGTTTTGGAGAGGATTGAGAAGTGTGGGGATTGGAGAAAATGTTTAGTCTATCGTCCTCTTGTTGCTCCTATGACCCGAAAATCTCAGCTCTAAATCTATAAATTTGAGTCACTATGACTGTATTTGATTTAATGTCTCTTCATATACATATATATATGTATATATACACACACACACATGCATATACACATATATATATATACATATATATACATACACACACACACACACACACACACACACACACACATATATATATATATATATATATATATATTATTATATACACACACATATATATGTAAGGATCAAGTGAATTTTCAATCAAAGGACTAGAAAATATAACCCATGAGAAGAGTTTTAAAATATTAGATTATCTCAACTGAGAATGTATCAAGGGTTTTTTAGAAAATCAAAGGAAATTAATTAAAGGGGAAAAAAGCTCATATATTTTTAATTGGCTCTGTTTGAGTAGCAAATCCAATTGAATCAACTAATTAAATTAATCTGAGGGATCAAATTTATATATCTGAACTGACTAGTTATGGCTCTCTTCACTCTCTTATAAATGAAAAACTACCTTGAGCAGAGAGTAGAAAGAGCCCTGGATTTGGGAGTCAGAGCAGCTAGCTTGGAATCCCAGATATGTGGCTTATTACCTGGGCCTTGGCAGTGCATTCAAAGCATGGAGAATATCCAATACAAGTACATGGAGGTGGGAAACGGAGTGGTGTGTCTGAGGAATAGTGAGCAGGTCAGTTTGATTATACTGTATGGAGTATGAAGGGGAATGATGCTTATTAAGGTGGAGATTGAACTTCCTGTTAGCATTCAGGATGGTGTACCTAGTAGGTGAGTGGGGCTATTTTCTAGGAAGCCATGATCCATCTAAGGGATCCATCCAAGGTGTGTTTTCTCTCCTTGTGGATGCCCACTTCCTCAGGAGAAGGCTCCTTTCTTTCCCAGTGTGACTACTCTCCCCACATCCTGACTAGAAATCCTCTGATGCCCAGCATGGCCTGTGGTCATTCGATCATGATTATGTTGCCTCAACACCCTTTTCCTTTTTAACATGGAATTGATAATCATTGCATGCCCCACATCACACTGAAATGAAGAAAGTTCATTGTCACTTTGAAGTACTGGAGAAAGGAGGATTATTATCAGAATACAAGCCAGAAAATATTTTTTAAAACAATGGACTAGAAATTTCTCAGTAACTGGCACCAGGGATATCAGTCACTGTCCAGCCCTGGCAAAGTCAGTTCCCTTCTCTCTGGACCATCATTAACTCTTCTGCAAAACTGTGGGGCATTCATCTAATGGACAAGATGACCTTAACGGCCTCTTGCCTCCCTACCATTCTCTGAAATGATTTCATGTATCGCTCTCACCTGTGAGGTTGCTCATGGGGCTAAGAAAAGGTGAAATCTCCAAATCCTAAAATTGGTATGAGTGAATGGAGGCCTCCTTGTGATTTCTTAACTATGCATTTCAGATATATAAACTCAAGGCCCCAAATTAATTTAATAAAAGTTGATGCAATTGGGATTACTATTCAAATACAAATGATTAAAATTGTATGAGCCATGTTCATCTCATTAATAGATTCCTCTCTGAAACTTTTGACATCTTCTCGGTTGTACTTGAAGAGGACAGAGAGGCAAGTTTGGGCTGGCTACCTGAACTGTCCAGGGGGAGGCTACCAGCTGGCTGCCTGAGGCTGCAGCAAAGATAGCCTGTCAGCTGTTGCCCTCTGCTGGTAAAAGTTCTGTATTCCCATTGAAGCATGGAGCTTCACCACTCTTATGAGGATGCCAGGACTAGGCTCAGTGCTATACATTTTTTTTTCTCCTGGTATGTGCGAGGCTGATGCCAAAGGAGCTAAAGAGGTAGTGGGAGCCCCGGGGTTGATAGGAACTCTCCCTTGCAGGAGGAAGGGAGGGGGGTTCCAGTTCTTACCAGTGTAGGTCTGCAGATACACAGGACACAATCTCCCAAGTGTAGAATTCAGAGTCACAGGATCCTATAAGCTCAACTTAGGAAGGGACCTCTGTAGTCAGCTATCCCAACCTTGACCTGAACAGTTCTGCCCTCTATATCATCCCTGAAAGAGGTCTTCCCATGAGAGACAACCCACTGCCTCCTGGGACAGTCCATTCTACATTTCCATTGCCTCACTGGAAGAAGTCAGAAATGTGAGAAAGAATCTCTGGAATGAAGCTGGGTGGGGTACAGATCTAAAGCTTGTCTGTATCGACTTAACCTCAATGGAGCTTCCTGGGAAGGAATATTGGGCCCTAAATGTGAAAGACTTTGAAAACTAGCATAAAGAGTTGATCCTTTATTCAGTAGGCAGTGGGGAGGAGGGGGAGCAATGTTGTTTACTCCAGGAAGATTGTGATCCGAACAGGGGATCACAAGCCTTGAAAGCTCCGGGAAGCATTGTTTGAAGAGGGGACAAACTGGAGGCAGGAGGACCCTTTCCAATTAATGCTATATGTGACAGGCAATGGTTTAAGCAAAAAGAGAAGAGGGTCTGTATTCAGGTGGTGGCTATTTTGATGGAGTGGAATGGAGGGTCTCCATGAGAGAAAAAGTGGAAGTAGAAAAGATGAGACCTGGCAAGTGATTCAGTGTGTGTGTGTGTGTGTGTGTGTGTGTGTGTGTGTGTGTATAAACTCCCAGGTGACTCCCAGATTGCAAGCTCATGTGATTGGAAAGAAAATGGCACCACAGTAGAAAGAAAAGGGATGTTGGCAAATGGCAAGACTGAAGGGCAAGGAGGAGTCCAGATTTGCACGTGTTGAAGTTGCAAAGCCATGAAGGACAGCTAGGCAGAGAGGTCCAAGAGGTGGTTAGAAATGTGCCACTGGAAATCTAGGGAGAACTTGGGGCAGGGTGGACAGTGGCTCTCTGAGAGCTGGCTGGCTGAAACAAAGGGTCAATGAAGGCTCCCAATGAGCACACCAAGGGAGGAAAGAGAAGAGGGCCCAGGATGGACTTTCTGTGTCTTAGGTCTGGGAGAAGGATTCAGGGCAGCAGTGAACAGAGGGCGAGAATGTCAACCATGGAAATGTACACATGAAAGCCAAGGGGAGAGAGGGCACTGAGGAGGAAAAAGGGGGTCAATAGCATCTGAAATCACCTCATTAAGAAGGAAAATAGAGTTGGGCATGCCAGAGACAGCCAGAAGATGAGTTATTGCAGGGAAGACAAAGTACAGACAGGCCTTCCCTTACATAACCAAGGTGTCCTTGACAAGCCCTCTGCGAAGCACATTTCCGTGAATCAGCTACTATTTGAAAGGCACGTGGGGCTGATTATGTAATAGAACTTGTTGAAGAATCATTAGTGAAATGGAAAATCCTGCAGCAAGGTAGCTTTGGTTGTTGGTGACCCAGCGAGAGATTTCACTGGTCGATGTCGGTGAGTCCTCGGGTGAAAACTGCCTCCACAGAAGAAAATCAGAAGCAGTTTCTCTGGAATAGGGCCCTCTGAGGGCTGCTGCAGTGCCAAGCTTCAGGGTAACTTTTCTAGAGCATCTGCTTGGAGTCTCAGAAGTAAGAATCATGTTCCTGGTACCATGTGGATGTTTGCGTAAAGGGGATACACTTGGCAGAGGCCTTTTCTGATTGACTTGCTGGTTGCCTCAAAACTGGGCTTGATGTCATAGAAACAGTGTTTATATTTGTGTGACCGTCACCATGGCAGGAATTTACATTCCGGTCATCCGCCACCAAAAGGCCCTTTTGTTGTTTGCCAATGGCAAGTGAACAGTTAGCCAAAGGAAAGCAGGAGGTGAGTGCCCCATTCATTCTCCGCTCCCTCCCCCCTGCCTTGGAAAGGCACTGGCTACCTGCATATACCAGGTGAACCTGTTCTTCCTCTATGACTGAGTATTCTAGACTTAAAACTAAATGTGGATGGAGAGGTCATTGAGGTTAACCTTTTTATCTTATAGATGAGAAGGCCTAAGGAGAATGTAGGTAACTTGTCCGGGTACTTAAGGCTAGTAAAGTATCCGAGACAGCTCTAAACCAAAACTTTAAGCTTTAAACTGCCAGACCTATCTATCCACTGAGACAGCTAGCTGCCTAAGAGGAAGTGGGATAGGCAGAACTCGAACCCAGGTGTTTTGAGTGCAAATCTACTACTTTTCACTGTGCCACCGTTTTCAGTCATGTTCACTCACAGTGTCAAATAGTGAGACTGTATAAGAAATGGTTACACTCTAAGCTGTTGGGGAAAAAATGGAGGGACTGAAGTCTTAATGCATACATAAACAAACAACCCAGAGACCCAAGCTACAGGCTCACTGCTATGTCTAAGCTAGTGGTTTAATCTGATTGCCACATTCTCCATATGGAAATTAGGCAGAGTCTGTGTCAAAACAGAGCCCCCGCGTTCCTAAAAAGAATTCTTTACCTTTGGAAAAGAAATCTCGTTATGAATCAGGGAAACATTCTGTGCAGACCTTTTAACTTATGATTGACTTTCTTTTGGATGGAAACAAAGTCTTGGTTTACCAGGCTGCTGCTTCCAACTTGTTGCTAAGTAGATGTAATCTAGTTTGGGTGATGCAGGAAGCTGTTTGATAGGACACGCCAAGTTCAGAAAAGTCTGTCTTGTCAAGACCAAGAAGGTTCAATAGACAAGTGACCAGCCCTCCTTTTCCTCCCCACCCCACCCTGCTTCCTCTCTGTCTGCTCACATGTTGGCATCTGACTTTTGATGCAGGAATTGTCATTTCTAAGGGCTCTTGTCTATCTGTCCCCATGAAACACCAAACTGGACAGAAGAATAACAAGGGTGGGCTAACCTGAGATTTCCCTACGGAAGCTGACAACACTTTCACTCCTCCAGCAGTCTAGAACAACTAAGAAACAACACCCTGACTGAGCAAGAATAATGAATGAAAGCCGGGAGCTACCAGATGGCTAACAACCAGGCTTTGGAAGGGGGATGTTGGGGAAGCAGAAGTCCCAGAATCTTGAGCCCCAGGTGAGGGCTCATTTAGAACCATGAGCCTTGGATGCAAACAAGTCCCAATGAGAAGTCTTCTAAAGAACATTCGCAGCAACAGTATGTGGCCCCAGCTAACACCACAAGGAAACCCACTAGTGAAACTGAAGAGCTAGTCTGCCACTGCTACTTTCATTGACTCCAACCAAAAGACTGGAGGGAAGGAGGAGACCGTGGGGAGAGGAAGTCAGTTAATGAAGGCTTGTTAAGTGTCTACTGTGTGCTAAGTGCAGGCAGTACAAAAAAAGGCAAAAAGTCCCTGTCTTTAAGGAGCTCAGAGTCTAACATTTCAATAATAACACACACAGTTGGGACTTATTTGCACCCAATACCAGTGGTAATATTATACATATATATATATATATATATACACACACACACACATACATACATATATATACACACACATTCCTATGTATGCTATATGTGCACACATACATGTATGTGCATATATGTATATATAGAAATATATAATATATACATACACATATGTATATATATTTATTATAATATAGCTATGCAGTGTAAAGGGAAGGTAGTCTCAAGAGAAGGCATATGGGTGATTGAGGACCAGGAAAGGGCATCTGGGGAAGGTTTGAGCTGAAACTACAGAAGTGGGGAGGGAAGAGAAGAGGGTAAGAGTTCCATGCAGGAGACATATAATCCCAAAGTTCTGAGTCAGGAGAGGGAGGATATTGTTGGGGGAACATTATGTGGGGGCAGTTTGTGTGGACTATAAGGTATGTCTAAAAGAGGAGTCAACGTGTGAAGGCGGGAAATGGAGGCTGGGGTCAGGTGGTGGAGGGCTTTACATCCAAACAGAGGATTTTATGTTCGCTCATAAAAATAATAATGAACCAGTGGAGGTTTCTGAGCATGAGCGTAACCTGTGGTTGGGAAAATCCCTTTAGAATATGAGCAGAGAATGGACTGGAGAGGGGAAAAGATGAGAAGCAGATAAACTAATAAGGAGAGCATGTGAGTCCACGTGAGAAGGGATGAGGGCCTGAACTAGGTGGTTGCTGTGTGAATAGTGAGAAGCATTTTATGAGAGGCTTCCAAAGACTACTGCCTGACAGGACCAGGGCGAGGTAATTTGATTAGCATTTATTAAGCCCCTACTGTGTTCCGGGCAGTGGAAATTCAAAGATAACAATGAAATAGCCTCTGCTCACTAAGAATATCCATTCTGGGGAAGGGGGATATAATCTGCAAAGATACAACTTAAGGAGGGTGGGAGCACAATTCCCCCCCCCCCCGCCAAGTTGTGCACCAATGTTCTATCTCCTTATTTGTCATGTGTTACATTCTATTCATCACCATGCACCTTCCATGGGCCTTAGTTTTCTCTCATTATTAATAATTTCCTAATGGTTCAGTGTTGCATGTTTAAGGCCATACAAGAACATGCACATTATATGGATATTATTAAAGGAAGGGTATTTGTTTCAAGAAGTATGTACGCATGTTTACACACACATACACATGTATACAGAAATAATGCAGACTCAGACTCATATATATGTGTATATATGTGCATGTACATATACATGCACATATATATGTGCATATAAATGTATATGTGTGTATACATACGTATATACATACATACATACATATATATATAAAGTTGTTTTTCTTATTGTTGATTCATTTTTCAGTCATGTCCAACTCTTTGTGACTCCATTTGGGGTTTTCTTGGAAAAGATTCTAGAGTGGTTTGCCATTGCTTTCTCTACCTTATTTTACAGATAAAGAAAGTGAGGCAAAGAAGGTTAAGTGTCTTGCCCAGGGTCTGAAGTTGTCTGAAGCTAAATTTGAACTCACCAAAATGAATTTTCCTGACTCTAGGCCTGGTGCTCTATTCACTGAACTACACACACACACACACACACACACACACACACACACACACACACACACACACATGAATATTCATTTCTTTCTGTTATCTGTCCTTTCTGTCTCAAACTCCTTAAAAATTCTGTCTACACTCATTTCCTTCTTTTTTTTTCTTTCCTTTTAGTCTTCTAAACTATTTTCACTCTAATTTCTGACTTAATCACTGAATGGAAATTGTTTCCCACAAAATTATCAATGATTTATTAATGGCCAAATCTGATGGCTTTTTCTCAGTTCTCATGCTTCTCAACCATCCAAGAATTTGACACTGTTGACCACTGTTTAATCTTTGATACCTTCTTGTCTCGCAGTTTTTGATATACTTCTCTCCTTTGGTTCTCACTTTATATGTCTGGCCACTCTTTCTTAGCCTCCTTTGCTGAATTTTCATAACTATTAAAACAATTGAGGGAATTACAACATCAAGCGGTGGTAGGAATTGAGTGAACCCCACTGCTCCATCTTGTGACTCAATTCTGGAGCTAACTCAGATATCTTTCTATTCAGTTATTGGTCTAATTCAACTTCTGTCTTGTGAGAAACCTTTATTCAGTTGTGGAAATTGTGAAAGTACATGGTTGTATTGCTTGGATGAAGCTCTGTATGCTGGGAAGCTGGACCCCCTCTACCTGCTGCTTAGAGACCCTTACTGAGGACTTGGTTACGCAGACCATGAATCCAATGAGATGGATGATTGATGGAAGGAATTTTCTCTCAATTACATATCCTAAACAATCCGTGTGTCTTTTCTGAACACTGGCTCTGTATTGGTTAATCAGTTACTGTTTCCATGCCGTTGTTATTGTTATTGTTGTTTTAATACAGATGTTGGGGAGAGTGGGACACTACTTTTTTTTCTGATTTCAGAAAGTTGTACCACTTCACTCTTTCCTTCCCAACTTGGAAGGTCCCTAATCTTTCCTCCAATTAGAAATCACATTACCTAATTTTGTATCCTGGTTAATTGTTTTCTTTTAACTAATTGGTTTTATTTGAGTAATTGTTTTGATGCACGAAAATCTGTCTCCTCTGTATTTGGGGTCTAGCCCTAAGATGAGGAGGTCTGGTCCCAATTTGTTACCAACTGGCATTCATTGTTTAATAAATCAGTATGCTTGGGGGCTCAAACCTTTGTTTCCTCCGTCATCCATCTTTCACCTATCATGTTACCATGGCTTTAACTATGGGAATATTCCAGCTTTCTGTCTAGGGCCTTCTTTTCTTTCCCTTCTATACTATCTGGCTTGGTGATCTCATCATTGCCCATGGCTTCAATTATTACCTGTAAGCAGATGACACTCAGATCTTACGCTCAGTTCCAGGCAGTCTATTTCACTCCTGTTTCACCTCACTAACTGCCTTGGACAATTTCAAACTGGGATGTCCCCAAAACATCAAGATTCCATACTGTACAGAACAGAAACTACCATGGTTTTTCACAAATCTTCTTTCAAGCTTAAGGCTTCCAGCCTCACAGGTTCTTCACTTCACTGCTGCATTCAATTCCTCAGTCTGACTCACCTGACACATAATGGGGACTGGCCAAGGAGCTGGGCCCTTCAAATGATGGTCTAGGCTGTTACAACCTCCATGTAGGCTTTGGATCTTTTTTTTTTCTTTCTGGTGAGGCAACTGGGGTTAAATGACTTGCCCAAGGTTACACAGGTAGTGTCAAGTGTCTGAGGCTGGGTTTGAACTCAGGTTCTCCTGACTAGTTGCCTCTTGACTTTGAAGCTTTTACAGACATTCTGTAATCACTAACTATTGAATGCACATGCTCAGAAGGGTTGGTCTTACTAGTCAATCCCTCTCTCCTCCTGTTGCATAAATAACAAATCAGTTGTTAAATCATATGGCTTCTATCTCACTATTTCTTGCCTCTGTCTGCTTCTCACTACTCACACAGCCACCATCATCTCGTTTCCACACTATTGTAATATTCTCTTATTTATTTGGTCTCCCTGTCTCAAATTTCTCTTTACTCCAGTCCATCTTTCAAGATTTCAAAGCAATTTCCTAAAGCACAGGTCTGACTATGTTGCCTCCCTACCCCTCAATAAACTGCAGTGTTTCCAGACAATTATTATAGTTTCATTGAAATTTAAATCTCTTTTCAACTTGGCCTCATCCTATTTTTTCAGCCATACTCCTTTTTGATCCATAAACTCATTGTCTAGGTGAACCACACTAGCCTCGCCGGTCCTTACCCAGGACCCTTCATTTCCTGCCTCTGTGACTTTGTCCTGGCTAGTCATCCTGCTTGGGCTCAGCCTGCTCTTCACTTCCTCTTTGTAGATTCCTTGATTTGCTCCAGGACTCAGCTTCAGAGCTACTTTCTGCAAGAGGTCCTTCCAGGTCCCCCAGCTGCTGGGGCTTTCTTCCTTCAAAGTTCTCTTGTGTGCGTTTGGTTGTTGCTCTACGAATCCCTGTGCATATGCATGTTGTCTCTCCTGTTAGAATGTGAGCTCCTTGATAGCAGAAGCTCTTGTACTTCTGTTTTGGGGCTCTCAGTGTCTAGCAAATTGCCTGGCGTTTATTCGATTTTCATTAAATTTCTGCTTACTGATCACAACTCAATCACAATGTCTCTTCATGCTTCTCCACATTGAGGATGATGTGGACAGACAAGGGAACCCACAAATATTCTAACAATGAAGTCAGACCTAACAGATGCAAAAATACTATAAAAAGACACAGCTTTTGTAGGGACATGTTGACATGAAGAACTTTGGGAGCTAAGATTTCATACTCATCTGTGGTCCTTCCTTTTGGAGCTTCATTGGAACTCACTTCCACTCTCTGACACTCTTAGGTCAATATTGCTTTAGGGTCAGGATGACCTGAGTTCAAATTCCCCCTTCACCACTGGTTTTCAGTGTAACCATGGGCAAATCACAAACTCTCTGAGCCTCTATTTTCTAGGTTGTAAAATGGCAATACTTAAAAACATTATAGCTACATGAAAGGGTTGTTGCAAGGACCCAATGAGATAAATGCATGTCAAGTGGCTTCCAAACCAGAAAGAGTCATTAAAATGTCAGCTACCATGATTTTGTGTGTGATGCCCAGGGGCTTCATCACAACAGTGGCTTCTGAGCTCCTTTTATGTCATTAACTCTCCTCTTTTGGATAAGCTGAGTTATAGTCATCCTTATTCTATCCCATTGCTCCCTGCAGAGTGGACCACTGGAACAATGAGAAGGAAAGGGTGGTGGCGATCACTGATAACACCTTGCTGATCTGCAAATATGACTTCATCATGCTCAGCTGTGTCCAATTTCAACGCATTCCCCTAAGCAGCATCTGTCACATCTGTCTTGGCAAATTTGTCTTCCCTGGTGCCTCCTTGGATAAGTAAGTACTCTTCTCTACCCCTGGGGGAGGAGGTGTTGGGGATAGGTGAGAGAAATGGCCAAACCTTGTATGGGAGCCCAGAGGGAAACACACTGGAAGTCGGTCAAGCTAGTGAAAAGACTAGGAGACTGGAAATCAGAAAACCTCTAAACTAGACCATTTCTTCTCACAAACTAATCCCGCTTTGCTTGCCCATGGTTATGTCCTGATCACTGCTGTTATCTGTCTTCTAAAGGAGCTGTCCTTCCTCCCTCACTGTATTATGGGGACACAAAGGGGAGGACCATGCCTTGCACCCCTTTTATCTCCAGGGCCTTTGACTCAACTTGGATGTAGTGAGGCTTAAGTTGTTGCTGATGCTGACAGAGGCCACACAAGCCCTCTCAGGGGTGATTCCTGAACCACTAATTGAGAGCCTGGACTAGTTATCCCTAGTGTCCCTCCCAGCACTGATGCTCTGGGTTCTAGGTTCAAAGAGCTTCAACATTCTACGTTCCACAGTAGAAATTCTCTTTCGGCTCTGACTTCCTCAAATCTCTATTCTAAGGCCCCCTGTAACTCTGACGTTATTTACTCTGTGGTCAAAAGATTCAACCAGCTCTGCCATTTTATGCTGTGTATTCCAACACCATTTTCCATTCTGACAGTTTGTATGTGTGTGAGTATACATGTATGTGTTTATATGTCTGTGCATGTTTGCACATTTGTGTGTGTGTGTGTATATATGTGTGTGTGTTCTAAGGAATTTCCTATGCTCTGATAGTCTCATGTCTATGAGTAAGTTCTTGTCTATGTCAGCATTCTAATATCTATGACCTAATATTTGGGCCTTACACCCATGTTTTATGTTCTAAATTATCTTCTAACTCTAACGTTTGATGCCCTAAGGTTCTTTTCTTTCCTGGCATTTGGCATTCTAAGGTCACTCCGAGCTCTGACATTCTCCAGGGGTTTTCACCGGAGAGTCTGTGAACTTGTTTTTCTGCTTCCTACATAAACATATATCTCCGTATATTAGTTTATATTCACATGTGTATGTATACATACATAGATATTACATTTCAGTAGAACTTATTTCCTTACCATTGCTACAAATTCTACTTCATGCACCACAAATCCTTAACATTTTTGTGAGCATGGTTAGCCTCCACCAGCCTGCCAAAAGGGTTCATCGACACCCCCCCAATAATGGTAAATGACTCCTGGTCTAGAATCAGGCACATTTCTATGTAATGACCTCATGTCATAAATGGTGTTGTGTTCCTTTTCTGCTCTTCCTTTTTCCCATCATAGTGTTGGACAAGAGGATTAAGTTTGAGAAGGAAAACGAGAAGCCTAAGGTTTTTGTGAGAATCAATATATTGTTCTGTCTTCCTACTACTTCTCCTTTGTCCCCCAAAGCCATTTTCATTCAGAAGGCATTGCCGGAGAAAGCAGACAAACGTCTTAGGCTTTGTTGTCTGGGGTCTGAGTATGGGTCAGGATCCCGAGTGCTGTTTTTTTCTTTATTAAAAGAAAGCAGCATCATTTCTGGGTACAGCCTAGAACATTGAAATGTACCATAATCTAATAATTTTAGTTTAACCGTGTTTCACTTCATATCCCCTATATCCCTGATTAAATCCTTGGGTCAATTAGAATTGTTGTTATTATTATTATTGTTTCTTTCCTTGTCCTGATTCAACCTCTTCATTGAAACATTTGGTGAATCAAGGATGGTCAAAGAAGAAAAAATTCCGACTCCTTGGTAATCCAAAAAAAAGAAGATAAGCCCTGGAGCAATCTTCAATAAACAACATTAGGGCACCCACAGAAAGATGCCCTGTTATAATTGAAGCAAATATTCCCATTAGGGTGGGATGCCATCTTATCTAGGTTAAATGTTCCACTCACCAGTGGGGTAAGGACAGGAAATAGACAGGATTTCAGTGCTCTAGAAGTTATTTCAAGGTGAGAAACTCCTCTACCAATGCAGGTTAGTTCATGTCTTCTCTGTAATTGATAGTCTTAGAGAGTTTTTTGGAACACTCATATGTAAAATCACTTAGCAGGTCGCAAAACTAGTGTGGATGAGGGGCAGAACTCAACTACTGATCGACACTATTAAAAACATCGTGTTGTTCTTCTGTTGTTTCAGTCATGTCCAACTTTTCACAACCCCATTTCATTGTTTTTCATTTGTTTGTTTTTGGCAAAGATCCTGAAGCAGTTTGCCATTTCCTTCTCCAGCTCATTTTATAGATGAGGAAACCGAGGCAAACTGCGTCAAGTAACTTGCCCAGGATTACATAGTAAGTGTCTGAGACCATATTTTAACTCAGAAAGATGAGTATTCTTGACTCCAGGACCAGGGCTCTATCTACTACACTACCTAGCTGCCCTATAAAAAATATAAAAATTATTATCCTGGAATTAATGTTATCCTTTCTACATAAAAGTGACCCTATCTTCCCTGCAGTACACCCTGTCAATTATCTTCCTAAATATGGTGATAGATGGGCCCAGTTATATCCATATTTCCTTTCTTATCTTGCTTACATTACAAGTCACAATTACTACAAATGAAATAGCAAGAGTCAAGGATGAAAATGATGGCCAGGGGATAGAGTGAAGCAAGCCATCAAATATGGAAACTGTAAATTCCACCTATGAAGGCTGATTTGAAATTTCTTAGGTATGTAGTTTTTCTTTTTTTTAGACTCAGAAGCCCTGAAACTAAATAAATTTTAATTGGCATATATTTTGTGTCAACTTATTTGAGTACATATTGTTTCTCTCCCATTGGTTCAACTTCCTGCCACCAATCAAATCTAGGTTCTCTGAGAGCAGGGGCCGAGTCATTTTTGTCTTTGTTAAGACCAGTGTCAAAAAGCACAGTGTCTCCTAAATAGCTGACAGAAACTTAATAAATGCTTTATGAATCGACAGGGTCTGGCCAATTTTAGTAGAGACTCTGTCCTGTTCCATCAGCGTACTAACTTTCATGATGACTATGGTATGATACTGGAAAGTATGGAATGGAAGAGTTAGTCTTAAAGAAGAGTGGGAACAGTAACCAAGAAAGCTGCCTCTAGAAGCAGAGGATCTCAGTTCAAATTCTGCCTTCTGCTACTTACTGACTTAGGCAAGACACTGAACCTCTCAGCCTCAGTTTACTCATCTGTAAAATGAAGATGTTGAACTAAGTGGCCTCTTAGGTTCCTTTGAGCTGATCTCCAGAACCACAGACCTAGTTTCTAAGCTGTACTTTTGTCTTTGTCAAGCAGAGACTAGTGCTTACTTATATTTAAACCTCATTTAAGGGAAGGCAAGAGGGAAACTTTTGAGCAGAAAGGTTTGACCTCCTTTCTCCTCTCTCCTTCTAAAGCTCTGGAAAACAAATGGAAGAATCAAAGGGAACTCTTCTTCAGGCTCTTGGTTGTGTGTACATATATGTAGTGGTTGGAGGGAGTGTGCATGTATGTATGTGTGTGTGTGTGTGTGAGACATTCACCTTGCTTTCCTGTCAAGGCGACCATTGCTCCTCTTAGGAACTCCTGTCTCTGTGTGTCTGATCAGAATCTTGCCAGTGACAAGCTCCAGCACATCCCACATACTTATGAAACAGAGACGTTTTGTTTTAATCATCCTTTGTTTTTGGCTTAAAGAAAATGGACTCTGTGTGTGTGTGTGTGTGTGTGTGTGTGTGTGTGTGTGTGTGTGTGCGTGTGTAGGGGCGGTAGAAGTAAGACTATGCCTCATTTACTTAGTGTGATGCTAGCAGATCCTCTTTAGATAAGAGGCTTCTGCAAGAGAAGGAACAAGGAAGTAGTGCATGGGCACCTTTTTCCTGCTGGGTCCCTCCCTGCCTCAATGCTGGGAGAACAGAGCTTTAGAGTTCCAGTTTCTGTGGCTGCAAATGGAATGGGAGCCCCCTCTCTTCTGCTTAGCCTAATTGGACATATTCCCAGGCTTTAATTAAAGCTCATTCCTTATCATCTACTTGGGTCTCTCACCCAATCCCTTTAGAGAGTTGTGAAAGAAGGCACTCCATCCCTACTAGCCTGAAGAGGCAGACCTTGGAATCTGTCTAAAGGAAAAAGTGAGAGAAATGTTGCATCCCCCCTTGACATCTGAGCCTTTTCTAGCAGAGTAGCATGGTTATTCATTCAAAGCTAAAGACACTAGGACATGAGGCAGACTGGAGCCTCCCAAGGTGTGGCTTTTCCATCGTGAGTTTACATAATAGATGGGCCACAGAGCTCATTCCAGTGGATGTCCATGCTCATTATTCATGCTTATTAATGAATAAAGCTTTTGGTATGCAGCCATGAAGTTTGCATGGTTACTTCAACTACAATTCATTGGACTAGCATATAGATGGAAATAATAACATCAGAGGAATGTCATAGACTTGGGATCCTTGGATTTCAGTAAGACATGTGACAGTGATGTCCATGCTATCCTCATAGAGAAGGCGTGGAGATTTGGGCTATTTCCTAGTTCAGTTAGGAAGGTTGAGAACTAGTAGCATGACCTGAACCCCTCCCCAAAAAGACATTAATTGATTTCTATAAGGATGGAAATAAGTCTCTATTGGAGCATCACAGGGCCCTGAGCTTGGACCTGTGTTGCTCCAACATTTTAACAATGATTTGGATGAAGGCATAGATGGTATGTAAAGCTCTTTGAAAATAGGTATTAGTTAATTCCTGGTATTTGAATCCCCAGTTCCTGGCACGTTGTAGGGGCTTTTCAAATGACTCATTGATTGATTGATGACACAGAGAGAGAAGGGACAGCTAGGACATTGAATGACAGAATTATGATCCAAAAATATCACAATGTTCTAGGCTTATTGACTGAATGCTCTAGGAAGAAATGTATTTGCATTTTTAAACATCTGTAGCATATGTATAGGATGAATTAAATCATATTAGACTGTAATTCTCATGAAGAGGCTATAGAAATTATTAGATTCAGAATGGGTCAATAGTGTCCTATGTCAGTCCCAAAAGCTAGCATAATCTTGGCTTCCTTGGCAGAATCATAGTGTTTAGAGCCTCCAGTGGCCTCTCCCCTGGTAGCTTCTTGTGGGGTAGGGTGATCCTAAGTTCTTGAAGATACTCATGGTGGAACGCAATCTTTGAGTGGTCTTCCAAAGGTGAAAAGCCTTCTTATGAGATGCTGTATTGGATCGTAGAATTATGAGACAGAGAGTTAGGAAGCCTGAATCCAAATCATGAATCTGACACTTACTATCAGGTTGACTTTGAGCATATCCCTTCACCTCTCTGAGATACAGATGCTTCCTTTATAAAGGATGAGGATGTTGAGTGGTAGGAAGACCTTATCTGTTGCTTTAATTATGTCAGCCTGGTAAAATGAATAGAGAGATGACCTTGGAATCAGGAATACCTGAGTTCAAGTCTCACCTCTGACTTCCACTAGCAGTATGACCACAGGCTCTCTAAGACTAATTACAGAGGGATGATGATGTGTATTGGTGAATATCCATCTCCTACCAGGAGTTCCCTACACTGACAGAATGAGTCAGTGGTCCTGATCAAAGAAAGGGAGGAGATGAGCACTAACAGAGTGAGTGCTTACTGTTTCATAGAACAGTGGTGAGGAAAACACTGTAGAAATTCTGAAGCACTACAGGTGCATTAGTGCTGGCTTAAAGGATTGCACAAGTGATGAGCTATGTACATCCCCATGTACTGAGGACAAGACAGACCATGTCTGGAGAAGACATCATCAGGCTGGCTACAAGATGGTGGATTTCTGGGACAACATATCTCTTAAATACCATCTTCTGAGGTATGGTGGCTTCACCTACCCACCCTGGAATGAATGAATGGAGAGCCCGTACAGACAGAAATGAAGATCCTTGTATTAAAGCAAGTATCTAGAAAAAACTTTCACTGTCCTCTGTCCTCTTCAGGCAACACCTAGAATATTGCTCTTCATTCTGGCTGGGGCATTGTAGGATGGACATTAATCATCTGGAGTGTGGCCAAAGGAGGGCGATGAGATAAGGACAGGACTCAAATCCATGTTGGACTTGGATCCATTGAAGGAACAGGGGCTGTTTAAGCTTTAGAAGAGAAGGCTCAGGGAGTAACATGACAGACATTGTCAGTTATTGGAAGGACTGTCACGTCGGGTATTACAAGAGTTCCCTGTATTTTGCTTAGCTTTTCCTCCCTTTTTTCTTTGTTTTTCCTTTCCCCATCACTTGGTCGTATGGTTTGTACATAGTAAATGTATTACAAATATCGTTTATTTGGGATTTGAATGTTAGCTCCTTTATGGTAGGCTTAGGTTCTCATTTTGTCTTGGTATGCCCAGTGTCAAACCCAGAGTCTTGGATATTTTAGAAACTTAATTACTTATTTCATGACTTAATTACTTACTGGACTGAATCAGTTAGATTGGCTCCTTCTGATATTTGCCTGGCACATGTGGAACCATCCTCTTAGTAATGCTCAATCAACTGATTCAAGTGAGCCCACTGAACAAGCTTGGGGCTGAAGAACAGGTGTTCTCAATCTGAGGTCTATGGCACACCAAGGTTTCCATGGATACAATTCAGCGAATCTGTGAACTTGGAAAAGTCATATAATTGTTTTTTACTAAACTCTACCTGAAATGTAGCATTTTATTTAATTATTTAAAAAAACCCACACACTTCTGAGGGGGAGACCGTAGACTTCCCTGCCTTGAGAAAAAGATCCATCATATATACATACACACACACACAAACATGCATGCACATGGACATGCAGATACACACATGCATGCACATGGAAATGCACACACAAATTAACAACTTCTGCTTTAGAGGAAAGCTGGTATGACTTGTCACATTTACATTTCACCTTTCTCAGTTGAAATCTGCTCAGCTCATCCATTTGAAAGGTCTGATTATAGGACAGGCTACATTATTATATTTTCCTGAAGCTATTCCACTTAGTAGATAAAATTAAATATTTTGTTTATTCTATTCCTACCATGAAAAGAAGTCAAGAAATTGTGACCTAGAAAAAGCTGTGGATGTCACAAGGAGACATCTAGAAAAGTCATGCAGAAATGTTAAAGCTACATTGAAGATGCTGCTGATGGATGTCTGTCCTTACTTGTCCAGGTTTTGTAAAAAAAAAAAAAAGGATGATGGTCTAGAAAACTTGTCTTCCTCTGACTCTACTCTTGTTCACGTGACTTCCCTAAACTCTGTTTTTCATATTTAATTTAATTCAGGATAATATAACATAATATCATATCATATATTATAATATATAATATAACATAACATAATATTTTAATTTTATATTATGGTATGTTATGTCCTGGTATATATGTGTGTATGTATGTATCCCCCCAACCACACACACACCCCTAGGAACTGTGCCAGGAACTGTGCTAATTTCTTGGAATAGAAAAATGAAAACAAACCTATCCTTGTTCCCAGAAAGCTTATTCTTCTTCTTGGGCAGATAATATGTACCTTACATATTATTATCATCAGCATCAACATGATCATCATTAGAGTGTAAGCTTTTTGAGGGCAGTGATTGCTTCAATTCCATCTTTGAAATACTAGCACTCAGCATGATTCCTGACCCTTAAAAAGCATTCCATAAACATTCTTCTGTTGATTCATTCATCATTATCATCAATACCACCATTGAATCTTCCCTCCTCCCGTGGCCGTCCTCAGTGCTTGTCTCGGGGCCCTAAGTAGCTGTAGGATGAAACAGGACTCGATCTTCTTCACGTGCCTCTCCCAGATCAGATCAGTTTTAAAAGCTGGCTCCTCAGTGCCCTCAGTGCCCTCCATTGGCATCACTTTGGCTCAGAGGGAGGAGCTTTCAAAGGCCTACTGCTCCAGGTAATGAAGGTTCTCATCAGGGCTTATTCCACTGTACTCACAGACATCTGTCAGCACGCCATGATCCCCAGGAGGGCTGATGTTCTGTGGAAACTCTTGTAAAAGATTTCCCTCCTGCCACAACCCCACCTCCTGTCTAGACAATCTAATAAGGAGAGCCCAGAGCACACAGCTGAAGCTGTTATGGGCAATCCCCAAGTGTTGCCTAACTGGGGGTGGGGGAAGAAGTTGAGGGGAAGGATTAGAAAAGGCTCCCACTGGATCCTAACCAGGTGGCTGGCTAAAAAACGCTCTCCTCTGATGGAAGGCTATGGCCATTTTGATTAAGAGGAATTGTCCAATAGAGCTTATCATTGGACTGGGCTCCCCTACCCAAGGAGGTTTTTAGGGACATTTCTGTAGTACCCATCCTCACAACCTCCCATTTTGTTGTTTGAGTTGAAGGTGATTTGAAGTCTCTTCAAGGCATGCTAGGTCTTGGGATTCATTCAAGTATATAAGGCAGCATACCCACCTACCCCTACAAAAAAAAAGTTGCAATTGGAGTTTTGTTATTTTTTCCCCCCAAAGGATATTTTCCACATCCAAAGTACAGATCCCTAGACACTGTGGACGTGTTTTGTCCTTCAAAAATTATAGCTAGCATTTACATAGTGATTTAAAGTCTGCAAAGCCCCTTATAAAATACATCCCAGTCTATCTTCACAAGAGAACTGGAAGGTAAATGCTATTATTAATCTCATTGTACAGATGAGGAAACTGAAGCAATTGATAGTAATTAGGTGACTTTCTTTTATTAATTTTTATTAATATTATTTTTCTATATTTATTATATATATTATAAATATGAATTATTATTAATTAAGGGTCATACAGCTAATCTCTAAGTCAGAATTTGAACTCAGGTCTTCCTGACTACATGTCCCAAGTCTGGTGTGGTTTTTTTCAGAGAATCATCAGAGCGAAGATTTTGAACTGGAAGAGATTGTAGGGGCATCTTATTCAATTTCCCATTTTAGATCAATCAAATGTTGCTACAAGGAAGACTAGCCAGGGAGATGCAACTGCTACTTACATTTTAAAAAACCTAGACAAGATTATATTTGTCAGTCACTTAACAAGTATAAAACTGTAATATGTTCCAGACACTGTGATAAGGACCCAGGATACAAGAGGAGTCTAAATAATAAGCAAACCAAACAAACCAAACCAAAACAAAACAAACCCCCCCCCCAAAAAAAACAGGCCTTCTTTCAAGGAGATCCCATTCTAATGGGGGAGAGAAGATGTGAGTAAAAGACATAGAGCTTTCCCTCCTTCACCTAGGGGGAAGTTCTCCTGCAGCAGATGGGCTTTGAGCTGAGCCTTGAAGGAAGCAAGGCAAACTGAGGGATGATGGGGCAGAGCATTCCAGGTAGGGGCAATAGCCAGAGGAAAGGTACAAAGGTGCGAGATGGAGCACAGTATTGATTATTTCCCTGGGATGGGGGGCTGGGGAGACCTATGATTGGAAGCCTAATCAGACAAAGTGAAGATGATCTTTTACGGCTGCTTCTGAGATTATGTGCATCATGGTGGGAAAGTGCAAAGAGTAAGGATTGCAGGATTTGGCATCTGGAGACCTGCATTCCAATCACACCTCTGCCCCATTTGCAGCAAATCCCAGTTTATACGTGAATGACCGTGAAGAAGTAACTTAAATACTCAGGGCATCCTTCTCAATTTCTCTGCAACCTTTGACACTATCAATTTATTTTCCATGATACTCTTTTCTCTATAAGATTTTATGACACTATACTCTCCTAATAATATGTCATACGACTCCTTCTCAGTATCTTTATCCACCCACCAGCCATGGGTGTTTCAAAAGCTCTGTCCCACACCCTTTTTTCCCTCTCCGATATTTTATGTAATTGCATCAATGAATTCAGCTATGATCTCTATGCAGATGAATGCCCTTTAGTCTCAGTCTTGACTCAACATGACCAAAACTGAAGTCATCATCTTTCCCCAAACCCTGCCCTCCTCTAAACTAATGGCAGGTTTCCCACCATTCTTCCATTGACCCAGGCTCACAACCTAAGCATCATTACTCAACTTCTTATTCTCATCCACCCCCATATAGCCAATCAATTGTCAAATACTTTCAATTCTCCCTTCATATCAATTCTCCTATATACCCTCCCCTTTCTTCTGACACTCCCATTCCCCTGGTGAACCATCACCTTAGGACTAGGTGATTGTAATAGGTCCCTGCCTCAATTGTCTCCTCAGTCTAGTCCATCCTTCTATCAACTCTCAAATGGATCCTCTGTAAGCAGAGGACCGATCATGGTCTTGTCATTTCCACTCAAAAAACACAAATCCACTACTCTAGTGAATAGACTTCAGTGTCTCCCTATTTTTTCCAATATCCACTGTTTGCCTTTTCCTGTCCTTTACAGCCTGGCCCTTTCCTGCTTTTCCACTCTTCCCCTGCCTTATGACCTTCTGTGAACTCTGTGCTTCAGGTACACTGGCCCCTTTGTTCTTCCTTCCACAAGACATTCCATCTCTCAAGTCTGAAATTTTCTCTGCTGTCCCCTGTCCTGAAATTGTCTCCATTCTCTTCTCTACCTCCTGGCTTCCCAGACTTCCTTCAGGTCCCAACTAAATACCCACCAGCTGCAGGAAGCCTTTGCCTACCACCCTTAATGTTACTGCATTGCCCCCAACTGAATCCATCTACAGAGTTTGTACACTTATTTTAATGTTTTCTCCCTCCATAAACTGTGAATTCCTTGAGAATATGTACTGTTTTTGTTTTCGTTCCAAGGGACAGTGAAGGTCTTTCTTCCTGTCCCCAATGTTTAGCATGTCACCTGGCTTAGAGTAGACATTTAGTAAGTTTTTGTTGGCTGACTGACAGTGGACCCAAGCATCCTCACACTCTAGTTCGAATATGGTCTGTATGAGCCTAGAGCTTGATGCTGCGTCTGTGTGAAGGGGTTGAGGGGAGGGAAAAGGGTTATGGCACAGTGGAGATACTTACTTTCTTACCGCTCCTCTCTGGCCCAGAAGTCTTCTATCTAGAACACTAGACTACAAAATGTACACCACACATACAAAACACACACCACACATACACCTTGGAACTCCTCTGTCCCCTTGTGGGAAATTAATACCATTGTTCACTTATCTCCAAGTACAATGAGATAATAAGCAATGAGACGATGCCCTGGGGAAAACAAAACAAAACAAAAACCCCACACAAAACCGTGAACTCTTAGGAGAAAGAAGCATGGTAAATCCCAGGCTTTGTTGGTGATGATGGAGAAATATTGGGCTCATGATTGTCAGGAGTCACCCTAGGTTTCTCTCTAGTCATTTCAGGACCTGTGACGTTACAAAAGGTTTAGGAACGTGTTTGCCTTTAGTGAGGGAAGACAAAGGAAATGCCAAGGGGGAGGACAAATCTTTCTACTGCCCTTCCCAGAGATATTCCAAAGAACCTTCTTCCTTGTGAGTCTTTGCCTGTGATGGTGGTCCCCTCATTAAGAAGGGCTATGACACAAAAGGGTAGGAAACCAGATCCCCTCTTTCTTGGCCTCACCTTCTTCCTCTGCAAAATGAGCAGATAGGACTAGATAAGGCCTTTTTTCACCTTGAATTTTCTGATCCTAGGGTCAATGCCATCATCCTCTCTCCCACTAATCTCACAGGAAATAAATTACATATCCTTCCTCCTGGCTGGTCAAAACTCTCCTCTACCATACCTGACCTGCTGATTATTGCTCTTATTAAAACAAATGACTGTGAGATATGAGTGACTAAGAGTCTGACCTAAGTCAGAATTCTCCTTCAGAGTCTTAGCTGTGTGATCTTGGGCAAGTCACTTAACCTCTTTAAGCCTCAGCTTTCTCATCTGTAAAATGGGGATACTGATAGCCCTTACCTTATAAGGTTTTTGTGAGGATTAAATGAGATGTATGTATGTATGTATGTATGTATGTATGTATGTATGTATGTATGTATATACATATAAATGTATGGAAGTCATTTTCCAAAACTTAAAGTGTTACAGAAATGTTCTTGTTATTATTATTAGCCTCAGCCCTTCCCAAAATATCTCTCCAGAGTAGTTTGTTAATGCAAGCTTATCTCTTATTAGTGAAGTGGGAATAAAAAAGGTTTTGAGAAAGCTCCTTTGAACAAGGAATCTCTGGATAATTCTGAATAATTTCATGTTATGGTCCCTTAGGGCCATAAAAATTCAGAAAGAGCATGTGAAAGAATGATCATGTTGGCTCATTCACCATTTGTTCATGTATACATGGACCATCTCCTTTAGGCAAAGCATTAAAGAAGACACAGTCCTTGCCTTAAGAATATTACAGTCTAATATTATAATCTTGCCCATAAAGTAATATACTTTCCTTTCTCTTTTCTTGTATTTGTAACTTGAGCGAATGGCTGACTTCAAATCCCTCAGATGGCAGATGTTAGAAAAATTAATTCATAGGCCTCTTAGAATTTGAATATAGGCTAAGAAATCATAAAAGTACTGCCTTTAAATTTAGCTTTGGGGAAGGATTTGAACTAAGTTGTCATGTGTGTTGGGAAAGACAGAAAGAGGAGAGAAAGATGTGTGTGTGTGTGTGTGTGTGTGTGTGTGTGTGTGTGTGTGTGTGTGTGTAGAGACAGAGACAGAGACAAAGGCAGAGACAGAGAGATAGAGACAGACAGACAGGGACAGATGGAGAGAGAATGAGCTTGGGAATAGAGAAGATAGTAGGAGAGAAGAGAGGGAAAGGGAGAAGAAGGAGGACGGGAAAGAAAATTCTTTCAACAGACATTTGAGATTGGAGTAGACACAGAGCAGAAACAGTAACCGAGGAACAGTCTATCTCCTCCATTTGTATCCTTTCCAGGCCAGAAAAAAAGAGGAAGAAAGTTCCCAGCCTACTGGTGTGTGTTTGGAGGGTTCCAACTCAGAAGCTTATAGCATCACCCTGGATGGGTAGGCATGGCGGTCAATGGTCTGCTTTGCAGGAGGACATCTAGCTTCAGGAGACTGGGGCGGGGTGCAGGAAAGAGTACCTTTCTGCCCAGGTTCAAATATCTTAAGCTGGGGTCCTTTTCTGTAACTCTTCACAGAGTCTCAACCTGATTACACATCTCTAAAGAAGGTGAAGTAATTTCCCCCAGCCTCTTGAACGGTAGTACAGAAAGCATGCTACCTCCTTCTAGAGTGAAGATCTAATATCTTATTTATGTGTATTTTCCAGGTATGTTAAAGATTGGGATCCTAAGGTACCAGGAATGTGGAGGACTGCTCCCTAGGAAGTAGCTAAGTCAAGGAGAGGCAATTAGATGTTCCCCTGAACTCCTGGCTGGGGTCAAGGGCCTTGATCTGTGAGCTGAAGCACATTCCTTAGATAGGAAGAGGGCTTTGGTTTCATATCTATCCACCACCCAGTTTTTACAGATCAGGATCTGTGTGAGGGCTAGGGAAGGCGAATTGCAGGCTAATGTTCATGCAGGTAGGAAAAAGTTAAGTGACTTTCTGGTACACCCCATTACCTCCTAATGTCAGGATAAAGGGTCTGATGGAGCCCAGTGCATTTCAATAAGAAATGTTGCTGCCAAAGAGAAGTGAAGGATGCAGAGAAAGGGCTTGAGGAAATATTCCATGCTAAAAGATGGAACCAAAGGTCAGAAGTCAGCGGAGGTGAGGGCTGCACAAAGCAAAGCCTGGCTGAGCTTCCGGCTTTTTAGATTCCATAGCATTTTCTTCTGGCTTTGGGGCAACCTCAACATCCATTCCAGTGAACAGAACAAACCTTAATGGCTCTCCAGGTGCCTCTGTGGCCACTCCCATGTGTGAAAAGAGACCACCTCCCCTGGGAAAAGGACTCATTCTTGAGGTCCCCCTGACTCAGGAGCACACACATAGGCCTATGGGGAGTGGAGAAGAGCCATTTTGTCTTATTATGCTTCGCCTCTAGGGCAGCACCTGGGATATAACCAGTGGGTAAGCGATGCTCTTGGAATTAAATTGAAATGAACAAGGGACCAAAGCAGACATATCAGTGCCTACTGGAATCATCTTTCCCGGCATACTCATAAAGACAGAAAGACCGCTGAAGAAGGGGATTGGAAAGGGAATGTGGTCTGTCGATGCAGTGCCAATGTGTGTCAAATAAGCCCCATGGGTGGGTGGGTTCCTGTTTTTCATGACTTCACTCTGGGTGAGGACTGCCCCCCCTCCCCTCAGGCTAAGTGCTCTCCCCCTTACTTTTCTCTCTGGGCTTCTCTTACAAGGAAAGCTTCAGTGGTCAGCTATGCAGATAACTGGCCCATGGCTCTATTGTCTTCCCTGCAGGTGGGTTTCTGTACCTCCAAACCATGTGTGTCTTCAAGCCCAGCAGGTGGTGAATAGTGTGGATTGCAGTTCCCCTCTGTTTTGGGGAAGGATCATGGGTGTTAAGTGACAGTCTGGGACACCTACAGGCTGGGTATCAAGGCTGATGTGGCAGCCTCGTGGATACAAGGCTTCCAGAGGGAAGGAGTAAGCAAGTCAGAGGATCTGGGGATGCGCATAACCCCAAGGTTGAGTAGCTGGATTGAGCAAATGCAGCTGTTAAAGAAAAAAGGTTGGGGGGAGGAGAAGGTCTGTTCCCCTGCCCACACCTGGAGGCATTGAATAGAAAAGCTCCAGGACCTATGCTGCATTTTCCTTAAAAATACCCAGAGCATGACTGAGGGTGGCTCTCAGGCTCTAACACTGTCTCTTTGGGTGACATGAGAATCACCTGCCTCTGGCTCCCTTCCCACCTTTGAGGGCAGTGGGCTCCATTAAAAGTTCAGCTGAAGGACCTGAATTCAAATCCTACCTCTGTCTCTTATTTACTGTGTGATCTTGGTTAATTTATTTCCCCCACTCTCCTAACACCCACCCCACCCATGTAGTCAGGCCTCAGTATATTCATCTGTAAAACAAGGAATTAGGACTGCCTGAGTTATTTCGTGGTAGCTCTCTGGGAGTGGGGTGGGGAGGGTGCATCCCATATTCCACAATCCTGTTACATTCTCATAATAGGGTGATCCTGGATGCCAAATTGGACACAACAGCTCCTATTTTCATCTAATAGATATCTGTTTACCAGGAGGTTGTGCTTGAATGGATAATCCTTGGGAAATTGCTGCTTCTGAATTGGGGCAAATGGCAAGATGGGTCAATGGCTCTCCTATTCCTTAAAGGCTAGGCCTCACTAAGTGGGGATTTTCTGAGTTTTGGGTTCAGTCATCGCCTGTGGTGACATCTATGTGGAGGCATCCCTGTGTGGAAGTTCTAGCCACCAATGCAGACCAACAACCCTCTGTAACTTGCCCTCTTAGAGAATTGTATGGAAGATCTTGAGCGTTCAAACTCCTTGCTTCCTCCGCCTCTGCTCAGGGTGCTGCCCCACCCCCACCCATTTATGGGATTGATTTACAAGCGCACATATTATACAGTCCCAATGCCAGGGCAGAGACCATTCCTTTTTGTCTCTAGATTAGTGCTTGGCATGTAGTAGTAGCTTTATGAAGTTTTTTTTTTCTTCAAATGAATGAATGAATGAATAAATGAATGAAAGCCATGCTCATGGACCCAGATATAGCAATGGTCACATGTGGGATTTCAGACCAGACCCGTCTGACCCTAAGGCTGGCTTTCTCTATGTCTTTCATCTGAAGGATTTTTTTTTTTTTTAGCCAACATTATTATTTCATTGGGACTCCTGGTAAGGGAACTTTCTATACCAGGGAGGGGAATTCGGGGCCTCTAGGCCACTTGTGGCCCTCTAGGTCCTCTAATGTAGCCCTTTGACTGAATCCACACTCTGTAGAACAAATCCTTTCATTAAGGGGATCGAACCAGCTGGGAGCCAAAGTCTTGGCTTCTTGGGTGGCCCACCAGAGTGCATCCTCCCATGAAGAGGTCTCCAGAATCACAGAATTTCCAAGGGGGAAGGACCACAGTGGTCTCCCTTAGAGCCAGAAGGAATCCCCAGTACAAAGCATTGGGCAGTGCCAGATCACTGAGGGGTGCCTCAATGGCATGAGGAGACAGTGGAAGGCTTGATGTGCGGAGCACCCAGCTTGGCCTCAGAAACACCAAGGCTCAAATCCTGACACAGACACTGTGAGCTTCAGTGAGTTAACAAGTCATTCAACAAGCATTCATCAAGCGCTTACTATGTTTTCGACACTGTGTTAAATGCGAAAAGATAAGAAGAAAGGCAAAGCAAGCCAAACCCAACAAACAAATAGCACAGAACCCAGAACAAGGCGAAAATGAAAAAGGATTTGTTCTCAAAGAGGGGAAGAGAATAAGTACATATGTATATAGCACCTACTGTGTGCCAGGCTCTCTGCTGGGTGCCTTACAAGTGTCACCTCATTTGGTCCTCACAACAACCTTGTGCTGTTATCTACATTTTACAGTCAAGGAGACCGAGGGAAGAAGAGGTTGACTCGTAATCTGCCCTTTGCTTTGGCCATCCAGTCCTGGGCCCCATGCGTGTGTGCTGCGATGTGGGCCCAGAGCAGTGGAAGCGAGGAAAGGATGTCTCTGGCTAGGTGTGAGCTAGGATGGGTGCCTACAAATACATTCGGGAGCTGTGGAGGAAGAAGCAGTCGAATGTCATGTGGCTTCTCCTGCGAGTGCGCTGCTGGCAGTACAGCCAGGTGTCCGCCCTGCACTGAGCCCCAAGACCCACCAGACCCGATGAAGCTCGCAGGCTGGGGTGCGAGGTCAAGCAGGGTTATGTCATCTATCATATTGGTGTTCGACATGGTGGACAAAAGCGTCCAGTTCCCAAGGGTGCAACCTATGGTAAGCCTGTGCATCATGGTGTAACTGAAGTTTGCCAGGAGCCTTCAGTCTGTAGCAGAAGCATGTGCTGGCCACCACTGTGGGGCCCTAAGAGTCTTGAACTCCTACTGGATGGGTGAAGATTTGACCTACAAATTTTTTGAGGTTATTCTTATTGACCCATTCCATAAAACTATCGGATGAAACCCCGACACTCAATGGATCACCAAGCCAGTACACAAACACAGACAGATGCATGGGCTTACTTAAGCTGGCCAGAAGAGCAGGGATCTTAGAAAGGGTCACAAATTCCATCTATTATTGGAGGGTCTTACTGTGCTGCTTGGAGAAGGTATAATACTCTCCAACTACATTGATACTGCTAATTGATGCACATTAATTTTTAAACTTTGATGTCTAACAAACAACATTTATAAAAAAATAGAGGTTAAGTGACTTACCCAGGGTTACCCAGCTGGTAAGTTTCTGAGACCAGATTTAAATTCAGAAAGATGAGTCTTTCTGACTCCAAGCCTCACTCTCTCCACTGGGCATCCAGCTGCCTCATTCTTATGAGTAACACAACATACAAGTAAAGATGTTTGTACAAGATGTTTAGTGCAATCTTGGGGGAAATGTGCTAGCAATGACAGGGAAGGGGTGGTTCCTTATCTGTTAAATAGAGTATTATTATGAAGAGCAAATGAAATAATGGGAGGTAAGTGGCTTATCCATGCGAAGTCAAATTTTCTTTTTTTTTTTTATCTTGTATAATCAGATAAAAGAGAAAGAGCATTGCATGAATTTATAGTCAGAAGAAATGGCCTCAAATCCTGCCTCTGACCCTTCCTTCCTACCTGTGGGACCTTGGGAAATCTACTTGGTCTTTCTGGGCCCCAGCATCTTTGGCTACAAAATGAGGTGCAGACAAGGTGATCTCCGATGTCCTCCCCGACCCCAGTGTTTAATGCTATGATGAATGGGATTACCTTAGCTTTGTTTTTTTTATTTTATTTTATTTTATTTTATTTTATTTTATTTTAATGTGGAATGCTTCATGGATTTGCCTTTCCTTCTCATATGGGCCCAAGCTAATCTCAGCATCATTCCAATTTTAGTGTATGAGCTGTCCAAACCCACCTTCCCAGAGTTTTCTAGGAATTTCCATAGGAAGGGCTGGAGGGCCAGCCTGAGAGTACAGGAGGACCTTGGGTCCCCTTGTAAGAGTAGGTGCCTGACACAAAAAAGGAATAGCTCAAATACAAATGCAGTGTTTTAAGGTTTTCAAAGCATTTCAAAGATTCTTTCCTCTGGAATACTATTATTATCCCTAATTTTACAGATGAGGAAACTGAGGCAGATTTTGACAATGTCACAGAGCTCACATGTGTCTGTACAGGATTTGAGCTCAGTTCTTCATGACTGCACTTTACCCCTTGCAGCTGCCAAATATCCTCCATACACATTTATCAATGAAACTTTCTTTAAAAATTTATATAAGCTTACCATCTAGGTCGGTAGAAAACTCTATATCTACACATATAGCCATACAACAATGACGAGCTTTCTGGGAAGCAAGCTGCTAAGACAGCATGCTCCCTAATGACCTGTGCCTCATTCACATGAAGGTAACTGAGTGTTGTCTGGCAGACTCTTCATAGGAGGTCCCAGTTTCAATGGACCCCAAGATTACCCAGAAGAACTCTGTCATTTCCACAGTTTCTGAGGCAGAAGGGACCTCATTTGTAAGATGATGAGTTAAGGCACTGCAAGGTTGTAACTTGTGCAAGGTTCCATAATGATGGAGGTAGGATTTCAACCCAGGTCCCCTAACTCCCAAGTCAGCAGATATTCCTCTGTACCACATTGACTTTTGCTGTAGTGTCACTTGAAGGAACTTCTGAAGCCTAGAGAAGCTAAGCTATTTGCCTAAGGTCACACAGCCCAGGTCTCCAAATTACCATCTGGTGCCCATTTTCTTCCTCTTGTACCATGCTTCCTCAGGAGTAGTCAAGGGCTTTTTTTTTAAATCTACAATAAACTATTCATGTTGGACAAGTAGTGACCATCCTCATTTTACAAATGATGAAACCTCAGAAGAAGAGGACTAAGGGATTTTGCTAGGCATCACAGTACATGGAAAAAGCCAGGGTTTACTTGGAACTTATATAACTTTGGAGGCAGTGCTATGTATCTATGCATTAGTGCTCAGGGGTCCAAGTGGGTGCCCTCTCTGTCTGTCTGTCTGTCTCTATCTCTCTGCCTTTCTCTCTGTCTCTCTCTGTCTGTCTCTGTCTTTCTCTGAGCTGCTTTTTCCAGTCTCCCTTCTCCTTTAAAGGACTGTTCTGTGATGCCCATGCAGTTCTCCTGGGCAGCTGCTGGGTGGCAGCAGATGTGCTCAAACCACTGCCCCGGTACATTTAGCCAGTCTTGCACAGCCCTGCATGATGAGGCTGGTGCAAAGCCCCACATTCAGAGAGTCCTTGAGCGGTTCCTCCTGTCTCCTAGAGAGGGGGGAGAGTTCTCTTAGGAGACTGGGAGAGAAGTAAAGGGGTCATTTCCTTCCTTGTTGGGCCCCTCCAAAGTCCTTTTTACAGAAGTCCCTGAGGTCTAGAAATGCTCCCTGCATCCCAAGAGGGCATGCCAGAAGACACAGGCACCAACAGGTCCCAGAAGGCTGGCTTGGCTTCAAGTCCAGTAGTAGACTGTATGTCTATGACCTGAGGACCAGCCTAGCTCATTTTGGAGATGGTTCCTCATCACACTGGCCAAAGGATAATGATGACTTTTTTAGCTACAGCAACATTCCCAAAGAATGTATGGGGAGATACTGGGATCTGTGCTGCGGGATGGCTCCCATCCTCCCCCCCCGACAAGACACCAGCCCTTTGAAGGTGAGCAGCCATTATGAACTAGAAAATGTACACATTTGAGAGTTCATCTTGGTCTGTAAATGGGCTGGTCTGCATCTTTCTAAGTGGAAAGAGAAGGAAATAGCTTTGGTTTCTTTATCAGAGCAGCCTGTTCTGTTTCATTGGTTGAGGAGTGGGATGGCTCTTCCTATGTGGCCTCAACCAAAATATCTCTAGTCCTCACTCAGTCTCCAGGCAAGGCATTCATTCATTCAACAAGCATTTCTTTTAATCACTTACTCTATGTCAGACCCTATGCTACATAATGGGGTCACAAAGACAAAAACGAAGCAGCTACTGCCCTCAAGGAGCTTATATTGTATTTGGAGGAAACAACATGTACATGTACAAGCAAATACAGGATGTATGACATGTACAAATCAATTTCAGTGGCAAGCAGTAGGGTGGAAGACAAGCAAGTAGGGGGTGAGGGAAGGTTTCCTGGAAGGAATGGCATCTGAGCTGAACGTGAACGGAAGCCAGCAGTTCTTAGACGTGAGGAGAGAGTTCAATCCAGACATGGTGGACACCTTTGCAAACGTACAGAGATAGTGAGGAGAATGCTGAGGACCTGAAGCAAGCAGGCCCATTTGGGGGGAGGGACGGGAATAACATTGGATGAACTTGGGGAAGTGGGTTTGATCCAGATTGTGAAGGGTCTTAAGTGCCGGATTCCTTTCATGTGGTCAGGCTGATATGGTTTGTGTAGGTCAGGAGGGAGTTTCCATATTGCAGGCTGCCTTGAGCATGATTTTACTGCATACGGTGACCTGTACTTTTTGTCCTCTGTCACTGAGTTCTTGTGATGTGGTTGCTTTCTTACTTGGGACTGAGGCCAAAGCCAAGCCTGAAGTCAAATTTAGAAGAAATTTTCTTTAGCTGATGAAAGGGGGAAGAGAAATTGCATGGATACACTTGATAGAATCATAGTAGCATAAATTCAGATTCAGCAGGAACCTTAGAGGTCATCAAGTCTGATTCCCTCATTTTACAGGTAAGGAAACTGAGGCCTAGAAAGGAAGTGCTCTGTCCTTGGTCTGATTTATGTGTTGAAAATTCAGAATTTGAATGCAGGGCATCTGACATAAAATCTAGCAATCTTGGCACAGTAGCGCACTAACCAGTGTATGTCCTACAGCAGCATTGCTACCTGCTTAGTCCTTGTTATTGTTACTGTTCAGCCATTTTCGTCATGTCTGACTCTTCATGACTCCTTTTGGGGGATTTCTTAGTGAAGATATTGATACCAGAGTGCTTTGTCCTTTTCTTCTTCAGCTCATTTTATAGATGAGGAAACTGAGGCCAACAGAGTTAAGTGACTTGCCCAGAGTCATACAACTAGACAGTATCAGAAGCCAGATTTGAACTTAGGAAGATGAGTATTCCTAACTGCAGAGCAGGTGCTCTATCCACTGTACCACCAAGTTTATTCTTTACTATTCATCAATATTTTATGAGCAGAAGAAAAAGCATTTGGGCATTACTGATGAAGCATGATAGAACTGGACTTGTGTTGTTCTCACTGCTTCTGAAACTGTGTTCTAGTTTTAGTCAAACTCTGTAGCCTAGGAGAATTATGGATCTTCTTCAAGCCTCTGTTTTCTTGTTTGTAGAAAAGGGGTTGGTTAGGATAACTGCCAAGATCTCTTGTACCTTTGATATTCTAGGATGGCGTTAGACACTTCATACTGAGACAGACTAAATTTGAAAAAAAAAGTGTTTTTTTTTAAACTTGAGTGAAACTGGCATTTATGTATTTGAGAACATACTTTTGAACATGTCTCAAGCTGGGTTCAAATGAGATAATGTGACACCCATTTGTCAGCACCGATAAGATGCCTCCAGTCATTGTATATTAAAGTCCTCAGACCAGTTGAGAAAAGTCCTTTGTCAGGGGTCTGAAAACGCCTAACTGCTTATCTCAGGCATAAGCTGGCCATGTCCCTGAGCTTGGACCCAATACATCATTTAATCATGTGGCATGGATTTTAGGGGGTGAAGTCTATCGGTACTTTGATATGCCTAAATGTCTGTATTCACGGATTCGACTAGAATTGTTTAGCACTTGCTGTGGTCAAAACAACTCTCTAATGGAAATCAAGATGCCTCAATTCTCAGTAGGGTGATGGCATTTTTAGGATTGGAAGGGACATTAGAGATAATGGTTGGAGTACAGAAGAGGAGAGTGATTTGCCCATGATTATGCCACTAGTGATATAGGTAGAAAAGCAGAATTAAAAAGTGAGGTCTTCCTACTTGAGTCTCCCTTTTGATGTGACATAGGGTCATAGATTTAGAGCTGGGAGAAATCTTGGAGGACATCCAACCTCACCTACTCATTTTTTCAATGTTGAGGAAACTGAATCCAAAAGTAGAGTTACTTACCCAAGGTCACAAAGTCATATGGCTAATGACAGGAAGAGTCAGAAATTCACACTCAGATCTCCTAACTCCAAGTAACCCTTTTTTTTTTTCCACAAGCCACTCCCATGATTCTGGAGCAAGCTACTACTCAGCTCCTACTGACTGGGTGTTTGTGCGTCCTGGAGTGAGTTATCTCAACTCAGCCTCAGCTTCCTAATCGGAGAAATTACATTGGTGATGAAGACAATGATAATGACAACCATTATGTTAATAACCCTCACTCACATCATGCTTTATCAGAGTTTAGACTAAAATGGCATTTACGAAACAGTCTCCCCCAGTGCCCTGGTCTATCATGCGGCAAAAATAGGAATTCCTTGAGGAAATTTTGAGAATGATATTAATGTTGTTTCTCTAAAATTTTAAATTATATAGATATCAATTTATGAAATATCACAATTTTTATGCAGTTAATTTTCCCCTTATTTGTTTTACAAAATGTCCTTGACTCTCCTTTGGGTATGAGCAATCCCCAGCCTTCCTAAATCACATTCAGGCTGACAGGTCCCATCAGTTTCTGAGCCCCAGAGTATCCCATGGCTAAACTAACTTCTGGAACAAGAGCCCAAATGATGATCAGAGCATTATGTATTAAAAATATTTCAAGGAAGAAGAGCTGGGTGCCAGCTCTGGTATTCATTAGCTGAGGAAATTTTTAAGGTCTCCAGATGTAGTTCACTTGCCTGTAAGATGAGATTGTTGGACAAGTTTATCTCTAAGGACCTTCCCACTTCTAAATTCCATACTATGCTTTATAATATCTTCTAATTTTATTATTTCTTTTTTTACAATTCGATCCCAGGTTCAGTGTGGGTTATGTTGGGATAATAACAATTAGGAAATGATGGCTGAGTCCACATGCAGTATCATATCTGCTAACTGAGTAGCCAGAAATAATACATCAAAGAGGAAGTAACTTAATTAGGACAAAATACTCAAGCAGATATTAAGGGGAAGTCAGATAGAAAAAATGATTGTATTCCCCTAATCCTCAGAGGAGTACAATCTTGTATAGTCTCTTACACTCAAGTGAAGTCAGCCATCTTTTTTTTTAAGCATTTGCTATGTGCCAGGTACTTTGCTAAGCCCAAGAAATTCAAATCTAAGGGGAGAGAAAGGAAGAGAATAAACATTTTTATAGTATCTACTAGGGCCAGGTACTGTGCTAAGGGCATCTCACAAATCTGATCTCATTGGGTGCTTACAATAATCCACTGAGGTAAGTGAGAAAAAACAGAAAGTTCCATGTTTGAGAAGCTAATGAGGGCAGACAGCATATAACAGGAAGCTGAAAAAGGGGAGAGGGTAGTGGAGTAAACAGTGCTGCCTTGGCAATTCCTGGAAATGGAGGCTTGAGGGGGCCACAGAGGCAGAGATGTAGTCCAGGTTAAAGAAGTGTCTTTAGTTTCCTCCAGGGTAAAGAATGACCTCCAAGCCCCTTTCCATCTCCAAATGTCAGAAAATCAAGTGACATACTCTGGTTTGTCATAAAAATTCCCCAAGCTGTTTTGTGTTGGTCATGTAAAGAGCACCTGAAGTGGCTGCTCAGCAGTGAAGGATGAAGGAAGTACCTTTGCTTTTCTCTGCATGTAAGTTTGCTTCTAGGACACACTTTCTGTCATGCCACATTCTTTGTAACTCTATTTGGGCTTTTCTTGGCAAAGACACTAGAGTGGTTTGGCATTTCCTTCTCCAGAAGAGGAAACTGAGGTAAACTCGGTTAAGTAACTTGGCCAGGATCACAAAGCTAGAAAGTTTCTGAGGCTAGATTTGAACTCAGGTCTTCCTGACTCTATCCACTGAGCCATATAGCTGCCCCTTTGCACAAGTTACAGGATGATAACAACAACGAATCAATGGGAGTGACTTTTCTCTTGGATTCAACAATGTATTTTGACACTGGGGAGGAGGAGTAAGAGAAAAGATTTTAAAAAAGGTCTTCTGAGAATCAATGGCTATCCTGGAGCCAGAATGTTTACCTAACTGAGCTGGTCAAAAATGACTTCTTTCCAGAAATGGAACTAGACTGGAAAAGTCTGGAACTAATCATATTTCAGCCATGTTGCCCGTCTGTGCTGAGGTTCTCATTTGTTTAACTCTGACATGGGCTTAGAGTCTATTCATGAAAAAGAAAGAATGCATTTTTGCATGCTCACTTTGCTCTGAAACATGCCTAGGCATATTGGAAGCAGCCTCCAGGGCACTTTCCATTGACCAGTTCGAATAAATGGCTCAGTTAGCCAAGTTCTGCCTGTTCCTATGCAGAAATGCTATTTTGCTTGTCTTGAAGCCAATTCAAAAGGTGGATTGAGGACGGACAGGTGACCTGTTTTGTTATACCCCAGTCTCCTTCCTACTGAGAGCGCTTTGTTTCTCAGGTATCTATCACCTATAGATCACATTTATTAATTGGGATTGAAGCTCAGAAGGTGACAGGATTCTGTGAAAGTAAAACAAGGCTTTCCAGATTTGTGATGAGGCCTCTATAAATTCATCAGGTTGCAAAAAGGGACAAAAGATAAATCTAGATTAGTGGCATGGTTTACCACTTGGTGATGGAGGTGGGGGTAGTAGGTGGGAGAGATTATCATTCATCAGCCTTAGACAGGGAAGCCTGTTTCTGAGTTCCGGGGGACAAGAGGATCCTGTGACCATCATTGATCTAAGAAACAAGATGCTTTGCCTATCTCCAATTTATCTGACCATACTTCTGTGTCAATAACGATCTTGCCTCAGTGTTATTTCTTGGCATTTACTTGTCTTTGAATCAAGGGAACTCATATAGAATGCTCAAACCTGGCTAGAACTTCACAGATACACTCTCAGTGGGTAAATATGCAAAAACCAAAGTAGCTGATGGGACAAAAGCTTTGAAATGGACAAAGGTGATCATGGGAGCTCTTAAAGGATGATGAAACCTATGGATCCCATGGTACCAGGACAATTCTGCCTGAGGACAAATGGCTATGGTCAATGATACTGTACCTGAACTCACTCCTCAAGGAATCGATTTACAGCCCATCATACCTCCCTATCCCGGTGATTTGAAATCCCTCTCAGTCATAGTTCAAATCCTGCTCATCACTGTATTATTCTCTTCCCCATCACCCCACCTCCTACACAACATCTCATTCTAAAAATACCCAAGCCTTTCACTGTGTTCTATGGAATGCCTGCTTTATAGGTAACAAACCAGATTTTTTCTTAAAACTTCTCCTTTTCACTCCATCCTTCTTTTTTTAAATTAATTTATTTTGATTTATCAACAATCACTTCCATAAGCTCTTGAGTTTTAAATTTTTCTCCCCCTCCCTCCCCAAGATGATGCACAATCTGATATAGGCTCTACGTATACATTCCTATTAAACATATTTTCACATTAGTCATGTTGTAAGGAAGAATTAGAACCAGTGTGAGGGACCACCAGAAAGAGGAAACAAAAAAAAAAGAGAGAAAAAAAAGAGCAAATAGTATGCTTCAATCTCCACTCAAACACCATAGTTCTTTCTCTGGATGTGGATAGCATTTTCTATCGTGAGGCCTTTGGAAATGTCTTTGATCCTTGCATTGCTGAGAAGGGCTAAGTCTATCAAAGTCAGTCACTGCACAAAGTGGCTATTACTGTGTACAACGTTCTCCTGGTTCTGCTCACTTTGCTCAGCATCAGACCATACAAGTCTTTCCAGGTTTTTCTGAAGTCTGCCTGCTCATCACTTGTTATAGAACTATAGTATGCCATTACATTCCTATACCACAACTTGTTCAGCCATTCCCCAGTGGATGGGCATCCCCTCAATTTCCAATTCTTTGCCACCACAAAAAAAGCTGCTATAAATATTACTGTACATGTGGGTCCTTTTTTCCATCATTCTTCTTGCACTCACTGAGTCCTAGATCCCTCCTGATAAGACAGCTTTTCTGGAGCCTTTCCAAGCACTCTCACTCTACACATACCTCCTGACTCACTGATCATGGTAGGAGAATAGAATTACTCCTTGAAACCCAGTGCCACTGACAGACTTCCCCTCTGCTGTCATCACTCCATATCCTCTGCTCCTTTGAGGTTCATTCGACCCATATTTATCAACCAATCTGAATTCTGGTTGCTTTCTGTAGTAACCATTAGGATGGTCAAAGATGGTCATGGCCTTGTTCTTGCCATCACTATAAGTGTTTTATATTAACGTTATGAACTATGCAGTCCCTTGATCTGATCATTATCTATTGCAATTCTACCAGTTCCTCTGCCTTGCAGCCCCATGTCCTGCTCTTCATCCTCACTACCATATTCAAATCTTCCACTTCTCAGCACTTAACCAATCTGATAGTTGTGATATGGTATCTCAAAATTTTTTTAATAGGTGTTTCTCTAATCAATAGTGATTTAGAGCATTTTTTTTTCAAATGTCTATAGAGAGCTTTACTTCCACTACCTGTAAACTGCCTATTTATATCCTTTGACCATTTATCAATTGGGGAATGACATATTCTTATAAATTTGACTCCATCCTCTATATATTTTAGAAACAAGGCCTTTATCAGAGACAGTGGTTGTAAAAATTCTTTCCAAGTTTTTTTTGCTTCCTCCTAATCTTGGTTGCATTGGCTTTGTTTGTGCAAAAACTTTTCAATTTAAATATAAACAAAATTATCCATTTTGCATTTCATAATGTTTGCTATCTCTTGTTTGGCCAGAACCCACATTTCTTCATAGCTATTGCCATAAGTGTTCCACTGGGGCCCATAGTATCTCCTGAAAAGAATAATTAAAATGAAGATGCCCTCTAGCCTTCCTTACTTTGCACTGGTTGATTTGCCAGATTATCTCATTGAGAGCTTAGGTCTGGGAGATATGAGAAACAGGAAAGGTAAGTCTCTGTGCCAGTGTGTAGGATCGCAGCAATGTGAGAGCCCTAGGCTAGGGAGTGTAGGTCATTGATTATGGGCTGCCTACGCCTTCCAAGTGGAGGTCTTAACATAAAAGAAGAAAACCAGAGAAAGGATTGAAGATGAGCATTTCACACTTCAAAATTTTGCCCAAGGCTGCCATTGGTTGGAATTTATATTGGATATTGTGGTTTGTCTGGGGTAGTGAGTAACGCAGATTCTGTGTAGTAACTAAGAAAATGTGGAGCAAGGATGGTGTGTATGTGTCTATGTGGGTTTGGCTGCAGGAGGTAAGTGAACTGTATCCCTGTGTAGTGTCTCTACACGTGTCTGTGTGTGTTGTCTGTGGGGTGTTTATGTTTCTCCACGTACTTGTGTTGTGAGTGTGTGTGTGAACCATTTAAATGGAAATAGCCCAAGTAACTCTCCAAAAACTGAAGAGTTTGACTGTATAGGGTACAATGTCTAGAACCCAGTGGTGTAGGCACAACCTCTCTGAGTTACATGCTTAGGGATCATTATTTTTTCTTAAGAGCATGGCAATGTCTGATCTTTTTTTTTTAACATAAATATATTTTGCCTTATTTTGAATTTAAAAAACACAAAGAAACACAAATATTCCTGTATATAAAAAGGAAGAACAAAAAGTGAATTGTACATGACACTGTGAATCTCCATTAACTGCCTTAGTTATAACTTTTTCCTTGTTTTTTTTCTTAATTTTATAATACATTCATTACCTTAAAATTGTAATAAATTCATTATCTTATGTGTTTTTCTCTCTGAACTTCCTTCTCTTCTGTTTTGTGCACTTTTAAAATGATTCATTGATGGTCTTATCATTTTTTTACATCACTTACATTGCCCCATCTTCCCCTCAAGTCTTATTCCCAAAGAAAACAGAGCATAAAACCCTACCTTGTAACCAATAAACAAAGTTAAGCAAAAGAAACCCACACATTCATAATGTCCAAAAATATGTGTTTCATTCTTTATCTCTAATGCAGAATGTTGATCTAAGCTGTCTCAGATGAAAAGAGTCCTTCCCCCAGACAATGCATGTCTCCTCCCCCTGGGCATCCTCAGAATGGAATCTTTGGTTACCACCTTCTTCACTCTACTTCCAATCAAAGCTTAGAAATTCTTGCCTAACGTACCAACATTTGTCTTCATTATTTAAAGGCATAATCTCCCATAACCTCAATCCAAATTTTTTGTTGAACAAATCAGAAGATTTGTTTGGTGGCCAGCTTATTATATTAATTTACTAATTCTAGAAAAAAAAAATTTCCCAAAGTCCTCAGGGATTCCATTACTCCAACCAGGCCCCTGTTCCTTTCTTCCCTAGCTCACCTCTTATTCCTGTCTCTTCTTTCCTCTATTGTTTTGCAAAACAATTCAAAAGCTTCCTGGTCACAAGCACAATTCCCTTAGACACTGGGATAGTTCCTCAGTCTCTTGCTGAATTGAGGTCCATGTAACAATCTCAGGATCTTTAGTGAAGGTTTCAACAAGTCCTTTTGACCATGGGGGAATCTGACTTATTTGTTATTGTTGTTGTTGATGTTAAGTCACTCAGTAGTGTTAGACTTTTAGTGACCTCATTTGGGGTTTTCTTGGTAAAGAAGCTGGAATGATTTGTCATTTCCTTCTTCAGCTCATTTTACAGATGAGGAAACTGAGGTAAATAGGGTTAAGTGACTTGCCCAGGGTCACATAGCTAGTAAGTGTCTGAGACCAGATTTGAACTCAGGACCTACTGACTACAGGCCTGGCACTCTATCTACTGTACTACCTAACTGCTCTTAATTGGGTCAACCTATCTGGAAAATTTCATTACACAAGAATTAAATTTAAACTTATTGACTTATAATTTGAAGCCTCTATTTTCTTCCCCCCCTTTTTTTTTTTGAAAATGTGAACAAACTTCCTAACAGCCATGTAACCCATTTCTGAATGTTCATGGGTCTTCAGTAATCAAGGACAGTGAGTAAGCAATGACAGCTATCAATTCCTTCAGAATCCCTGAATGCTGTTCACCTGGCCCAGCTGACATAAAGTCATCCAGGGTTCTTTTTATGTCTTCCTTGATCGCATCTGTCTCTTCACTTACCGTCTCTCATTAAGCCATCTTGCTATCTCTTCATTAGTCATTTGGCTATCAGCTGCCTTTTAGGCACGTGTTTACCCTTATTTTAAGCTAAGCCTCCTTAGAAGAGAAAATAGAAACTGAATATAAGATCAATAGCTCTGCGTGTTCTCCATGATTCATTATTATCACCTTAGCAGTCAAGAGCAGTAATCATGCGCGCACCTTCTTTGAGTTTTCTATTTACTCCAATAAAGCTTTAAAAAAAAACAATTTTTCCCCCCATTTAATGTTTCTCATTTGCCTCAGTCCATTCTGAGGATTAGTGGTACTGAAAGAATTCTTAACAGACTGTAGGATGCTTTTGTAACCAGCCTCCTTTATCTGCTCTTGCTTCTATCTTCTCTGAATGTCAAAATCTACGTTGGCTGGTGAGTTCCCTATGTGTCCATATCAACCTCTGTAAACAATGGTTCCTTTCACTTTTTTTTTAAATTTTTTTCTTTGTGTCTTCAGAGTGTGATTCTTGACAACTTTTCATTCCCCCTGGCCTGACTTCTTCTAAGGAATTTCAAGACATAAGAGAAAAAGGAAGATGGAAAAAGAGGAGGGGAGGAGAGAGTGTAATTTAGCAGATGTCTGGGTAATTGAAATGAACCATCGTGACCATATCATGATTGTGTATCAGGTTTGTGACTTGTATTCTGCCCCGATCAGAGTACACCTAGAATGTTCGTTTCTGGCAATGTCATGAGAACAGCAGAGATAAATACAAGAGTTTCCAGAGTGGGATAACCAAGATGATGAAGGGCCCCAATGGTCAGCTTGAAGAGCTGAAGGTAGATAACCCAGAGAAGAAAACAAGTTGAGTGTGTATCTTGGAGTGGGGCAGGAAATGAGGCAGCCAAGACAGATGTCTTTGAAGCACTTTCATTTGGAAGGGGTATTAACCACATTTTGCTTGGCAGCAGAAACAGTATCAATGTGAGAAAGTTACAAAGGAACAAATTGAGATGCGATATCAGGAAAGCATGCATTCCTTTGATGCTTTGGTTTCATGCGTTTGTACCCACTCTTTCCCACAGACACAAATGATGGTAAGCAAACATGACAAATACTTAAAATTAGTAAGAGTCAATCTTAATATCCTTTCCTAAATATTCTTTGATATTTAAAATATAGTAACATGAAACATTTTGTTGAATTGTTAAATGTGCGTCCCTTTCAATTCTATCTTATCCTCTCTACACAATTCACAAGTCTGCATCTTCCGGCATGCCGTTACTTGGCATGGATTTTCTTCATCTTTTCATCTGTTTCATCCTTCCATTGATGGTCCTCCTTGTCCCAAAATATGTTGTGAAGATAACCTTTTGTTTGGCCACCAGCACCCAAATCCAAGGGTTCCTGATCTCTCCAACTATCAATGCCAAGGCAAGAAAGAGCCTTCTGAAGATAACTGTTTATCCATATGTATTTAGAGAAACACAGAGACAGAGGCCCCCAAAGATATGAAAACTGCTTTCAGGTTTACCAAGAAAGGCAACAGATCTCCTTAGTAATGTGCTCATTTTCCTAATTACTGCATTAAAGAAGGAAGAGGGAAGAAAGATTTCCTCCCACTCACCACCCCAGCCAGGCACCTCATGGAAGTCTGAGGGTGAGCTCAAAGTACTCTGACATACCTGCCATTGAGACAAAGATCTGTACCCCTTTTCATTCTCACTGCTATCACCCTAGGACAGTCTGCATGTTTGTTCACTTAGCTCAGTAGCTTGAGATCGAGGCTTTCCATCTTTCTCTCTCTCTCACCTCTCACATACCTGTTAGGATCATCTTATACCCAAATCCCACTGCTGAGAATCTCATAAAAGCAGCTTCTTGCTCCAATTAAATACAGTTTCTACTCATCTACCTGGCATTTGAAGCCCTGGAGAGCTAGGTATCACCCTATGCTCCAGTGAAATGGGGTTATTTTCCTAGCATGCCTTTTTCCCCCTCACTTTATTTCTTTATTTGTTACAAATTATCAAGATTTAGCAAAATGAAAGAAGCTTTAACAAAGGATTTCCAGCTTTTTAGCAAATGGGTGGAAGAAGGAAGCACTTTGAGGGCTTTCCGAGGTCCCCTGTGTCATCCAGCTGGCCATCCAGGTGATTGCTCACTGTGCCATCAGATCAGCCAGAACTTTCTTATTCAATATTTCAATGCTGCCTCTTTATGTTTATCTTTGTTTGTTATTAAAAGGCAAGGTAGGACATGGCTCAGGCTATTTTGAGCCTTATTTAACTCATTTCAAAATGGGTCCCATAATTTCCGTGTGTGTGTGTGTGTGTGTGTGTGTGTGTGAAGCATCTTCCTTAATGAAAGAATACTTTCTGGAATTCCTACAGAAGTGCCTTGGGCTACTTGAAGGCAAACCTTTCCCAACTTACTGTTTTGACTACTCAGTGTAGGCCCACATGGCTGGCTTCTTTCTTTTCACTCCAAATCATGATCCATTCAGCAAATCATTACCTTTCTCTTGGCCTGCTGGAGAGGGGGATGGGAGGATCAGATGGAAAGAGGGAAAGGGCAAGATAGGATAATGACAGGTTGGAAGATACGTAATATTTTCTGTCTCTGAATAGTGAAAGCCCTACCCCAACTAACCCCCCTCCCCGCCCCAAGCTCCAGTTAGATTCTTTGTGTGTGGGTTCAGTCCTGTGAAGGCTGGCGTGCCAGGGCTGGCTTAGGGAGGGTGAGACTGTGTCTGGGGAATCTTGTGGTTCTTTCTCATTATTATTAGTGAGAAACCATGCATATTTTAAAAGGAAGCTTTTAAAGAATCTGGTCCCCAGTGGAATTAAATGTGTTAGTGCCTCACATAATTCAACATTATCCATTGACTTTCCTATTTGAGTGTGGTGAAATGGACAAAATTGTTTTTTTTTCCCCTTCCATTCCTTTGGGGTATAATTGCACGATTATGACAGTGCAGGGATGGGTAACAGCTTAAGAAAAATGTTATCTCAGCAGAGTCAGTGAAAAACATTGAAGCAAAAGTCATCTGCAGTCCAGAGTTCTTGTTCTGGTCTCATTCCCCCGTCCATAGCTTGGATAAGCAAATGACCTTTGGGGGGCTCACATGTTGTATCTTCCATTTAGATATTGCAGTTTTTCTCAGCAACATCCCATGCCTTCCATTATACCTCCCGCCATGTGGTGGAAAGAAAATGAAGACTACTTAAAGTGTGATGAATTGGGAGACCTACTGGATCCAGAGGACATGAGTTCAAATCCCAACTCTACAGTATCTTAGAGGAAGAGGTGTTCCTAAGAGTCAGGAAGGCCTGGGTTCCCATCTCAGCTCAAAGTCTTCCTAGCTCTGTGTCCCTAGGGAGGTCACTTATCTCAGTTTCCTTATATGTAAAAGGAAGGTGTTTGTCTCAGTGGTCTTCAAAGTACCGTTTGGCTCTGAATCTGTGATCCTATAAACCTGTGAGATCTAGAGTAAATCACTTAAATATTCTAAGCCTTAGTTTCAACATTGTTTTTTTTGTTTGTTTTTGTTTTTGTTTTTTTTTAAATGCAAGGGGACAGATTTGGTTGGACAAGGTGACTTTTCATTGTCTTCTGGCTATATATCTAAGAGTTGTGTTTGAGCCCAATTTTGAGTCCAATGAAGCAAGCTTGAAAGGGACATGATAGTTGTCTTTAAATACTTTTACTACCTCCATATAAAAGAGAGATTCGTCTTATTCTCTTGGGTCCTAAAAGGTAAAGGTAGGATCCAGAAGAAGTTGCTGAGAGAGGCAGATTTAGGCTCATTGTGAAGACAAAGGTCCTCTCCAGTAGACCAATAATAAGAAAGAGAAGGCTGCCTCAAGAGATGATGAGAACAGCTCCAAGCAAGGACCAGATGGTCACCTAGACTATACTAAGGAAAGAATACCAGCTGTGTTGGCTAAGGGAGTTTTGGAGCCATGGTTTGTACTACGGGGACACTGAGGTTCCTTCCAATTCTGAGAATCTGTGATTATTCTCCAAATTCCCAGGATAATGCCCTTTAGATAGCAATTGTTTTGTTTTCCTTAATAGATTGTTAACTCCTAAAGAGTAGAGCTACATTTTGCATATCTCCTGCACCCCCTCTGGTGACTTGTTTGTTGCTATGTCTATAGTAGCTGCTAAATAAATACTATTTGATCTCATTAATGTATTAACTAACTACAGGGTATAAAGTTCTCTGTGCTGACATATACTTATTGTTATTTTTGTTGTATAAATATATTTAGCCAGAGATCTAAGACATAAGGGTGTATAAGTATTCATATTTCTCCACACATTTTAGCTGATTTCATTTGGTTTCTAGACCCCTTGTGATACTACAATAGATATGTAGTCTTACTGTTATGAGTAGTCCCACCAATGGTGCAGATAGCAGCCCATCCATACCTTGTCATCTTGTGCTCCTGAAAAATCCTTCACTGGTCATCACCCACTGATCTTGGGGACTCCCTTGTGGTTTGGTTTGGTTTTGTGATTGCTGTATGTGGATAGCACACATACCATAGGTTGTCCCACACACTTACTATTGGATCAGCCCCCTTCTTTATACAGTTATATACTGTTTGATATATTTTATGTCATATCTCTCAATTTTTCATTGCCAATACGATGTAGCCTACTCATATCTGCTATGCATGTTTCCATCGCCATTGTATGTGTGTGTGTGTGTGTGTGTGTGTGTGTGCTAGTGCTCAAGTGCGCTCAAGTGCTCATACACATTTGGTTTTTAGAGAGGGCTGAACCAAGTGCAAACAGAACCCTGATGATAACAAGAATCTTTCCCTGCTCTACCTACAATGTATCACGGGCCCTCCAAATCATATGTAGAGATAATTACCATGAACAAACTCATCATTTCAAAAATCATTAATGCACTTCATTAGCATACTGAAGTATGTAACCTTTATAAGGTCAGCTTGATGCAGGGCAGAAACTAATTGCTCAGTTTTGACTGCCCCTGTCCTCCAGTGACTATTTGTCTACAGGAAAGAGAGGCAGTGGGGCTGGTGCTCTGAGCTCAGTAGAGGAAGGCTGAAGTTCAAGAAATGTTCCCAGCATGCCCATATTGTGGCTTTTCAAACATTTGAGGAAATTTGAATTTTCTGCCTCATCAGCCCAGTTAGGTTCATGGCCTTCACATTTTACCCTTTTGTGACAGGTCACTTGAGGGTGACTCAGAAGTTCATACAGTCATATATTTGTAGTTGGAATGGCCTTGAAGATAATTCAGTCTAGTCCTACTCCATAACCTTAGACATGAAAAAAGAGATGTTAATGTAGGGGAGTGACTTGTCCAAGGTCACCCATCACTTGTCTAAGTAATCTGAATGAGGAATTGAACTCTTTCTCCTGAGGTAGCACTCTTTCACCCACCCAAACTTGACTTCTAGATGTCTGTGCTAAAACAATATGATCCAGACCCTTAAAAAAATGGGGACCATGATAGAGCAACAACATGGATCTCTATGCAAGTCAGAAGTGAAGTTCCAGCACAAGGCATCATCACAGCTTCCCATTATGGGATCATGGAGTTAGCATTCAGAGGGACCTTAGAAGTCATCAAGTTGAAAGCCTTCATTTTTCAGAAAAGTGGAGAGGGTGGAATGATAAAATTAAAAAAAAGTAATTTCAGACGATTTAAACCAGGTGAGATGAGCAATCAACCAAACTCAAGAACAGATTTTGTACTAAATTCAAAAAGTCTTTGAAGGCCATTTGAATGTAGCAGAATGACACTGGACAGGAAGCATGTTCAACGGGCTGATAAATTTATGTCATCTCCAATGGACCCTGTGTAAAAGTCAGTCAGTCAAGAAACATTTATTAATAGTAATTGTTCTCAAGAAGCTTATAATCTAATGTGGGAAGAGAACACAAAAAGAAGGGGAAAAGGATGAGATGAGGTATCAATTATGATGGAAGATTGAGAATAATACAGGAATACAGACTGATGGGAAATTAGGCAATAAATTAGCTGGAGTTAAGGATATCTATGGTGTAGTGAACCAGGGGACAGAATATTCCAGCAGACTCCTGAAGAGGAGATATCTTGGGAGAATGGATAGACCTCACCTTTGGCCTTGGCTTAGATTTCTTCTTCCTGCTTCCCCTGCCTCCACTAAGCCACTACTTTGGCCAAAGGAGGACATTGCAAGTTTGAAAGGATGGATGGAGGATTTAGTGCTTCCCATCATCCCACTAGCATCTTTGAGGCTTCCTTAGATCACTTACTGACAGTATTTGTACTGGGAGTCAAGGACAGACCATAAGTAGATTCACAGTGAAGAAACTGAGCAAAGTTTGTGGAGAATTTTTCTGGTACTCTGTGTTATGACAAGGAAACTTCCAAGTAGAAGGAACTGGGCCTTACCTCTTTGCCACATCTGCTCTCTAACCTTGAGCCTCCTCTCCCTTGGACTACTGGTCATTTTGGCAGATTGCATCACAAACTTTTTTTTTGGGGGGATTGTACCAACTCCTTTTCACTAGTTATTATTCTTGTACTTTGAATCTGCCATAGACTGGTAGGTAGTCTTGCTGTGACGTGAGTCCAGCTGTCTGCCTGAGATCCTTGTAGACTGCCCATCCAGGTGATATGGCGGACCTAATGCTCCAGGAAAGGGATCATATGTTTTAATCCTTTGGAATCAACAGCACTTTATTTTTATTACATAGTATAAGCTTAATAAATAGACTTCTTTACTTGAGTTGACAAGGAGTAACAAAAAAGCCACTATATTTGAAATCAGAAAACCTGCATTTATTGAATGTTAGCTCTAATACTTAAATGTCAGCTATATTCCTAAGATTGACAATAAGGGAAGAATACAATGTATCTGCCTGGTAATTACCCTCTGGGACAGGGGTGGGGAACCTGCAGCCTCAAGGCCACGTGTGGCCCTCTAGGTCCTCAAGTGTGGCCCTTTGACTGAATCCAAACTTCACAGAACAAATCCCCTTCTTAAAAGGATTTGTTCTGTGAAACTCGAACTCAGTGAAAAGGCTGCACCCAAGTACCTAGGAGGCCACATGTGGCCTCAGAGTAGCAGGTTCTCCACACATGCTCGGGGTTCTAAAGGAAACACTGGCACTTGATAATGTACTCATGGTCAGGAGACAGGCCTTTTTGGGAGCTTGCGATGGAGTATACTGTAGTTAATGAGTGGATTGAAGCACTAGATGGAAGTCAAATGAGAGAGTGATTAGATAGTGATGCCACTGTTTGTCCAGTGAGGGAGGAGTAGTCAGGATGGGCTCAGGTGTGTATGTGGCAGTGTGTGTACGTGGTCGGGATTTTTTTAGGAACAAATTCTCAAACAATTGGAGGATACAGATTCCCTGTGATTTGTGGCTGATTTGTCTAGTTGTAGAAACTTGAGTGGATATATAGGGGCTTGAGAAAAATAGAGGATTAAGGGAGAGTGGTTTTATACTGGGCCTTAGAATGCATGCCTATTCTGGATGATGAGAGAGCCAATTGCAATGGATTTTAGGCCTTACTGCCAATGCCCAAGCAACACATTTGTGGAACAGGACATATAGGCCTAATCAAGCATCTTGTGAGATATCTGAATGATGCCTTCTGAGCCCTTGGTTGTCTCTAACTGGCAAAAGAGGCCCCAGACTGAAAGTTGCAAGAGGTGGCACTGGGCTCGTAGTCAGGGTGGCAAAGGGGATGGTAGGTAACTTATTTAAGATTTCTGAGCTTCGGTGTCCTCTGCTGAAAAAGAAAGATCATTTTCATAAATATATTTAGCATGGCCCTCAAGGGTTTGGTGTAAGCGCATTGATTGGGGAAGGCACCACATTGTGATCTTTAGGAAGTCTCTTCCTTACCTACTACTCATTTTTTTCTTCCTTCTACAAAATGTAGAAACCATCTTTCATTAAGAATGAAAAATTAAAATAATAATGAGAAAAACTTAGTTTGTTTTATACTTCATGAATGTATCTGCTGTGCTAGGAATTATTAAAACTGGTGCATGTGTGTGTGTGTGTGAGAGAGAGAAAGAGAGAGAGAGAGTCTCTGCATGCATGTGAATGTCTGCCTTTCTGGAGGAGTGTATGAGGTCAGAAACGTTCTCGCAGGTGCTTCTATAGCACCTTTTAAAACCAAGTTGTTTCAAGCTGAGAAATGTAGGGGCTGTTGTTCCACAATTCTTCTGGGTATAAAACTAACCTGAGCAAGCAAGCTGTGAAGTGACAAGCTAGCCCAATCCAGGAAAAAACAGTGAGGGGCTCTCCAGGGAGACAAGTTTTCTCCTCCTTCTCTCTTTTAGTGGATGGCTCCTGTACGAGTTGGTAATTAAAATGCTAGCCAGCAGTGAGCTGAAAAGCTCTGTTGGATTATCAGGGAAAGGGGACTTCGTGGCATTGTCTGTAAGAGTGTCCTTGCGGGTGGGGTGGCCCAGTGCCAGGCCTCACGCAGGGGGGTGGGGAATGGAGTGAAGGCAGCTGGCTTTCAGGACAACTCCAGACTCAGCCAGCCCCTGGAGCATGCTGTTTCAGATGGTGGTGGTCCCTGTTCCCTTGGCCCTGGTTCAGAGAAACTCATGCCATGCCCTTCCTCCTCACCCCCTTAATGGGGGCTTTTACAAGCAGGTTCCTAATTGTTCCATGTCATTCATCAGGAATTTAAAATCTGTAAGTCAGTGATTGGAAGCCAGATTGTAGAGAGAGCTTTTGTACCACCCATGACTTCCCTATTGTCTCCCCTGTTTTAAATGAGATGACGACACTGTGCCAGGCTTCTCAGAACAGCTCCTAGTGTAAACAGAGCAGGGGCCTGGTCAGTGTTTTTCTAAGCCTCCTTTACCTCTTGCCCCCTTTTCTACTCCTAAGAATGGGTGCTGGAGCCATGCCAAGGTGGGGTGTTAAGGGCACATTCTTTCATACAACTGTTTCGATGAGCTCATCAGGATTTAGGGGCTGGGGTAATTAAAAGCTAGGTAACCTCTGGAGAGGTTTTGATAGAGTAAACACTGGGGAAAGTCTAATTGGGAAGGGATTGAAGAAAGGCTCAAAGGCGGGCATTTCTGCCAGCATCCAGTTCATTTCTTTTGTCCTTAAACCAAAAACCTCTTCATCCTTTTCATTTGAAAGCAGTCTGAAGTTGCTCTTCAGAGTAGGCTGAAGCTGGGCCTGGTGTGTGCATGGCACAAAGCTCAGAACATGTCCTGGCCCACTGACCTTTAAGAGACTGTGAGAAGAGACACATGCAATCCTGGTAACAGGGGGTTATTTCATGTGGGCCTCAGGGAAAACCCGTTTGGAGATGTGCTTAGGAGAAAGGTGGGACTACGTCCCAGAGGAGTGAGGGGGGGCTTGGCTTGGTTTTGTTTCAGTGCTCTCTTTGTTTAAACTCAGCAATGATGAGGACCCTGGTGCAAAGGCAGAATTAATTAAAGAAAACATTGAATTATTATTATTGTTATTATTTTCATCAGGGAGTTTGTGGGCTGAAAGATGATACTGAGGAAGATGCGCTTGTTTTTTCTATTCCTTGTCATACCTTTATTGTTGCTATTAATTTATTGATACATTTTCATTTGATTCAAATAGCATTTCCCAGCAAACACTGATCAGGGGTTTCCCAAGTGGGTGATCTGGCTCCCTGGGGGGCACTGAAATGATGGGGGGAGCAGTAGTAGCCTCAGGTGAAATTGAGGGGTGTTGAATAAAAATAAGGAAGTGGTAGAAGCATAAAGAAAGAAGAGAAGAGAAGAAAATTTTGGAAAACAGTTCAAACACATTCCATCTGTTGTGTAACAAAGTTAAAGTCATAGTGATTATATTATTTTCCAAACAAACACACAAAATGCAAGTTTAACCGATCAGTGGTCATTGGCCTACAGGTCTTAACTTGCAAGTGTTAGCAGGCTAGTGCATCACTCATGGTCGGGAAGTCCAGCGTGCTTTGGCAGGAATACGAGTGTGTCATGACTTGCTTACAATACGATAATATATGGTTACATGACACAGTATTGTGTCATCAAAATTTCAATGGAGAAAAAAGAACAGAAATTTACAAGAAATTATTAAATGTTAGATGTGTCATTTAATATATATATATGTATATATATATATATATATACTATATATGAAATGATGCAAATTTCAAAAACAACATTATAAGGTTAAGAAAGCAGATTTGCAGGGGGGTGCTCAGTAATTTTTTTTTGAAAAGGGGGTGGTAGGCCAAATAAGTTCAGGAACCTCTGACCTAAATAAACACACCACATATTCCATTCCCTTAAACCAGTTTATCAATAGCTAACAGAAAGAAGAGGTGTCCTTTAACATAAACAGAATGGCTCTGACATTGACCACCACTGCAATTGACCAGAGACACAATTTAAACAGTCCTTATTCTCAGGGACATTGCATTCTAATGGTGAAAAGGGATTGGAAAAGCCTTCATGCAAAAGGCAGCACTTAAGTCAAATTTTAAAGCAAACCTAGGATTCAAAGAGATGGTGCAAGATCATCCCATGAATGGGGGATAGGCAGTGCAAAGACTGGGAGGTGGGAAATAGAATGTCATGTGTGAAGAAGAGCAAGGAATGGAGGGCCAGGAAGAGGCACGTACGCAGACAAATCATTACGCAGAAAGGATATGAAGGATATTTCGAAGCAATGTGTATCGCAGGTTCTGAAGTTACTCTCTCTCTAACGTTACTCAACTCTAACTTACAGGGGCATTAGGGTCCCCTGAGAGCAGCTACTATGTCTCTGCTCATAGTTCTAAACAAAACCCCGAGTGGTCGGAGGTTTCTTAAATATAACTCATGAGCCCCCACAGTTGTGCTTCCCACAGTGATGATCAGTTGATATCAATTTGCTAACCAGACTTAACAAGCCTTAAGAAACTTTTATTTACTAAAAAGATATAGTAATAATAATTATTAGAATACATCTTTCACAAAGTCTAGGACACACTGAGTATAAGATGTGGCAAAGGGATGAATGCTTAGCTCCTGGAAGTCCCTTTGCTGGATTCCTCATGTCTTTCCTTTATTCATGGTATAGCCTCCTTGTAGATTCCTCTGCTCTTCCTAAGTAGGTCCGATTTGTCTTAGGTTCCTGTCGCAGAACTGCTTTCAGTCACTGTGGATCTAGTGACAACGGTAGGATGAAAATGAGAAGTCCAAATTTTTCTGAGCCTTGGAAGTTCCCAGTGTCAGGTTGTAGTCAAGGGAAGCAGGGATGAAGGTGACAGATGTTCTCTCTCTTCCGTCTAAGGTATTTCTTTTCAGCATCATGGCTTAATGTCTCTCTCCTCTACACAGCACACTTGCTCAAATAGAATGTTCAGTGCAGCAGACTTCTGAGTCCACTACGAAGTTATCTCCGGTGAGGCTGAAAAGAGTGAAAAAGAAAGAAGGAAAGACTCTACTTGCCTTACCTTGTTTGCCGTATTTTTTCAAACGGCGGGAATCGCCTCTTTTCCCGTCGAGCGATCCTTTTGCTGTCTTATTTCAAACAGCGCGACTCGCCACTTTCCGGCGACCCCGTTTCCCGTCTTGTTTCAGAAGGGTGGAGCGCTCCTTATCACAGCCGCTGGCCAGGCAGCCCACCTTGGTCAAGGGCTCCTCACCGGGGGAAATCACTCTTTCAGGCTCCCAATTGCCCCACGTTGGGCGCCACATGTAGCAGACTTCTGAGTCCACTACGAAGTTATTTCCGGTGAGGCTGAAAACAGTGAAAAAGAAAGAAGGAAAGAAAAAGAGAAAGAGAGAGAGAGAGAGAGAGAGAGAGAGAGAGAGAGAGAGAGAGAGAGAGAGAGAGAGAGAGAGAGAGAGAGAGAGAAATGCGGACCAGACGGTAGCAAGTTATAAACAAGCTCCATTTATTGATCTCAGAATTAGGGTTTTTATACACCATTCGTGGGAACAGAATCAAGAATGGAAAAAGCCAAGTATCAACAATTAATTCTTCTCATGGTAAAAGTAACTGGGGGGAGTATCCCCCCGGAATCGTCTCCTCGCTTCCCGATTATCTTTCAAGGTTTATTGAAAAATTCTTCATCCTCTCAAGGGATAGACAGCGCCTTGAAGAAGTTGGAGAGCCTACGTTCTGACCTAGAAGGCTCTTAGATAATGGGCAGGAACAGGAACATTTAGATAATGGACAGGAACAGGAACATCCCGACATGACCTATATCCTCAAACCCATCAGTGCAAGCCCTCAACAATTCAGAACTTTTTTTTTTTTATGCGAGGGCATCATTGAGTCTCCCCAGCCAGTACCACTTCATGTTACAGAGAAATGTCTTTGACTGATTGATTCAATAGAAATATTGCGATTTTGTACACACCTAATTCAAACTTCTTGTTGATTGAAACAAGAAGTTTAGGTAACTCTCTACCCTTCAAAATGAATAACCACAGCATAAAAGTGGACCAGTTACCTAATGAGAGAGAGGGTTTATCAGAGCCAGACCATGATACCCATATAATATCAGAAGAGAAAGTTCTCCAAAACTATGGATGGATCCTTTTGTTGTGAATTTATGGAAGAGGTGAATTTATGTAACAGACTAACATAAGATGAACTGCCATGGATGAATTGCAGCCTGCATTGTTGGGAACACCTTCACATATGAGATCAAAGATATATCAGAATATTGGAATACATTAACGTTTTCCTACAAATACATCATTTTGCAATTAATGATCTTTTGGATACAGCCATATTGATGGTATCCCTGAGTCAAATGGAAAGGAAATGTCTTTGTATAACTCCAAATAGTTTTCAAGAAACATTAACATGTTTTTTTTAAAAGTAGCTTTTGATGAACTATTAACTACAAATAATTTTAAATTGGCTGTAATATTGAGAGAGAAGGAAAGAAGGAAGGAAAAGAAAAAAGGGAGGGAGGAAGGAAAGGAAAGGAAAAGAAAAAATGAAGGAAGGAAGAAAAAGAAAGAAAGAAGAACAGGAAGGAAAAAGAGAAGGAAGGAAGGGAAAAGAAAGGGAAAGAGAGAAAGAAAAAAGGAAAAAAAAGAAAAGAAATACAGCAACAGTCATCTCTCTTAAAGAGCTAACAGTCTAAAGACAAGACAACATGCAGACAACTTCATACAAATAAGATCTGCACAGAATGCACTGGTGATAATCACCAGAAGAAAGGCACCAGCATTAAGGGGCCCAAGGAAAGGCTTCTAGTAGAAGATAAGAGTTTCACTTTCTAGGAGGAGGTCACTCCTGGGGCTTTTAGGCTCAGATTCCTGGGCTGTCTTAGGGAAGGTGGTGGGCATGGTGCTGGAAGTGATTTGACTCACCCCACAAGGGCTTCCTTGTGCCTCTTCCTCTGAATACTTTGATGCCCCTAGCCAGGGTGGCTTGATAATGTAATAGGGGGCTGGTTCATGAAAGACCCCATCAGTTTGCTCCTAACTCTAGGCTGTTCCATTCCATGGATTTCAACCTTCAGGAATCATGGGGAAAATATTGTTGTTAGTAAAAAAAAAAATGAATGGTTGGGTCAGAAACGATCTGGGATTATTCAAAGGATAGCAATTTCCTACATGCCCATTCTTTAGCGGATTAGTAATGACAACATGTGTATGTGTGTGTGTGTGTGTGTGTGTGTGTGTGTGTGTGTGTGTGTGTGTATGTGTGTGTGTATGGGAGGGGGATGAGATAGCCTCATTTCAAAGTCTAAGGCAGGAGGGGAGAAGCAGGCTGGTTCTGTCAGACATAGAGCAGAAGGATTTTACATGGCCATAGTGCTCTCTAGCACCGTCCATTCAAATCCATGGCCTTCATAAATAGGTGTATATGCATGTGTGCATGTATGTATGCAGAAAATTATGTACACATTCATGCATGTATAAATATATGCATATTATAGATATAATCTGTGCACATATATTTAAGCATCACTGGTTTCCTTCCAATCCTGTCTGAATTAGTGTAATAAATCATAAGAGCCTACTAGAAGGCAGCAGGGAGGGGTGAAAAGAAGAAAGGAAACATGTATTTATTAAGTAACTATGATGTGCCAGCAGAATGCTAAGCACTTTACAAGTAAAGGCACTTCTGTTATAACCGGACATAGGAATTCTTAAAAATTCACCACAATTTCCAAAATCGGGAATTGTAGTTAGCAGCACAGCTCTCAAAGTGGGTTCCAGAGGAGGAAGCCCTGCCTTGTGATCTTTGTTGGATCACCACCAATGCCCCAAGGTGGAGCACACCCCCGACACAGAGCCATGCTCATCCCATGAAGGCAGTATGCCAGAACCATCCCTGAATCACCTGACCCCTTTGTTCCCTACCACTGAGGATCTTTCTGTTTTCCCTTCTGCACCTTCTACTCATGGCTCTCACCTCTCCCACCCCAGAGTGTTATGTTCTGCTCCCAGCAGCTCTTACCACATCCTAGATAAAAGAAGCTAACGCTTGCCCCCAGCCCTTGCCCCCAGATGGAGCCAGACATGGAGTCTTCTGTCAGGCTCCACTGAATGCTGGGGGACTCACTCCCCATTCCCCAAACCAATCTATACAGATCACTGCCCAATGCCACCAGTGGGGCTCAGTTTTCATCATGATGAAAAGAATAGGCAAATGCAAAATTCTAAGTTCAAACTGTTCTTTAATATATCAAATATGTTGGAACAAATTCATATTTCCAGAACATGGGTCATAGCAAAACTACTTGTATCTGATCTGAGAAAATATTTGAAAGATTACTGACTATGGGGTCAAGGGACCAGGCTGCCGAGCTGAGTTTTAACCCTTACTGCCTACATGGCCTTCAGCTAGCCAGTTATCCTCAGTTTCTTCATCTTTCAGTCAGTCAGCTAATAAGTAATGAGTAAGCACCTACTATGTGCTAAGCTCTGCCAATACAAATGAATAGAAAAGTGTGTCCCTACCCTCAAGGATGTCATAGTCGGATGGGCAGACAACCTGCACCAACGATGTATGAACAAGATGCAGAAAAAATAATTTGGAGAGAGTCCGCAGAGAGGAAGCATTAGGGTTATCAGGAAAGGCTTTCTGTAGAAGGTTTTCAGTTCTTTAGTTCTTCAGTCATGTCTGACTCTCCCTGACCTCATTTGACAAAGATACTGGAGTGGTTTACCATTTCCCTCTCCAGCTCTTTTTACAGGTGAGGCAAAGTGAAGCAAACAAGGCTAAGTGACTTGGCCAGGGTCACACAGCTGATAAGTGTCGAGGCCAGATTTAAGCTCATGAAGGTGAGTTTCTGTGACTCCAGGCCAGCCAGTGCTCTGTGCACTATGGTGCCACCTAGCAACCTTTTGTCAAAGGGAGAATATTTATAAAATGAGAGGTTGGACCAAATGTCCTCCAGATCTATGCCTTTCTGTCACCTCAGAACTAAGCACCTCTTGAAAGGCAATGAAGTGGAGCGGGAAAGGCTTTGAATTTGGAACCCAAGATCCTGGGTTCAAATCCTGCCTTTGCCATTTACTATGTGTGTGACCTTAGGTGAGTCATTTCATACCTCAATGCCTTAGTTTCCTTAAGTATAAAATAAGGGTGGTAGACTGGATACCTACTGGAGAAACAAAGGGAAAAGGGTTAAAACAGAACAACCACTGGCCTCCCTCAAGGAAATTATTTATTTGCCGCTAAAGGCACATTTGTCACAAATCTTGGAGTGGCCTCCCAGAGCAATGACACTTTCCAACGGTTTCTGAGGAGTACAAAAGAAGAAGGTGGGTGAGGGAATTACATTTTTTCCTGCTATAGTTTAGGTTTGGGGAATGAGTTGGGGGGAACAACATTTCTTAGAAGTTTGTCTTTCTTCCCTCTCCTTAGGGATCCCAACCATGTCCAGACTTGGTTCCTTCATGCTTATAGCAAAAATAATAATAACAACACACAAAGCAGAGCCTCAGGGGCTACACCAGTAGCTGAATGTCTTGATTGATTTATTTTAATCAAAGGACTGGGCCTAAAATGCTTTTTTAATGACAGCATATTTTCCTTGGTGAGTTTACTAAGCTTTCCCCCCCAAGTCTATTCCACAGTGGTTGGTGTGTCAATGACCCAACCTCTATTTGGCACCTGGCGTCTGCAGCAAAAGGTACTCAGGGGGAGAACACTGGCCACCTGTGGGAACAGGAGCGGCCCATTGCATGTCAGGATGCTTTTCTGAAGACCACTTTTCTGGTAACTTCAAAATGTCCATGATCAATTCAATAAACATTCATGAAAGACCACCTTCAGTGTGCAATACACTGAGGCAGATTAGCAGAAAAAGTCCCTACATTCATGGAGCTTATAGACTGGAAAGTAAAGCAAGGGTATTTGGATCAGCTGTGACATCAGTCTTTTCATGACTCTATTTTAAGAATGATTAGTTTTACCCTCTCGTTTCTATCCATATCCCACACCTAAAGGGTAAGCAATGACATTTTTTTTAATGCAAAGGTCAACCATATAGATGATAAACTAAGAGAGAAGGGACATTTGAAGTCACTAGGCTCAATCTCTTTATTTTTTATTTGAGAAAACTGAGACCTATCTAGGTGAATTGACTTTCTAAGGTCTGATGAGAAGTGTGGGACTGAGGTAGAATGTGGACCCAGGTATTCTAATTCCAAATACAGAACTCTTTTACTCTACCACTCTGCCTTCCTTGCCCTGATGGAGCTTATAGTCTAGTAGACAGGAATGACAAAAAGGGGGGTGGAATAGCAAAGACATCAACAAATCAATCTTGACATGGGTTCATTCAATGGAATATTACTGGTTACCTGCTCCCACACGTGTATAGTCACCATTTTCTGAATGTAAAGGTCAACCTCCCAGATCACAGATTTACAAATTCAGAGATGAAAGTGAGTGCCAATGTCATCTTTTCTAAATTTCTTATTTTACAATTGAATGGATTTAGACATATAGAAATGAAGAAAGAGGATTTTTGAATGCAAAGGTTATCCGAACAGATCATTGACCCCAATTTGGAAGGTCATGGATTCAAACTTCCTCATTTCATACGTGGAGAGATGGCAGCTGAGAAGTGAAGGGATTTGCCTGAGCTCACAACTGTACTTAATGGAAGAGCTAGGATTTCAAACACCATTTTCTGACCCTGGATCCAGGACTCAGTCTGTGACATCCCATTGCCTAAGCAGTCAGACTGATGAAGCCAATTTTCTAGCACCTCCTGGAGTGTCTAGAGAGGCAGTGCACCAAAAGGGGCTTGTCTGGAGCACATAGAGAGGTAAGAGAAAGGAAGTTACTCTTCCTCTCCAGAAGCCTGTGAACATAGCTCATGAATGGGTTCGCAGTGAGGAATGAAGGGACAGGGAAAGATGACATAAAGGTGGAGAAGTAGAGTGCACAATTTTGAAACCAGCATGTTCAGGAGGCTCCAACACAGATGAATCCCAGACCCACAGTTAAACTGTATGCACACAGCACTGAACAGATTTATTTCCATGACATGCTGTTTCTAGCTCAATAAATCCTGGGAGTGTACATGTCTGGTTAGGTGAGATATAATTTTGAGAGCCCTTAAAGAAAGTATTTCTCTTGGTAAAATGGAACTGCCCTCAAACCTGATAAGTTATTCCTTGAGAATTAGAATGTTAGAGAAGGTAGAAAGCTTGCCTCAAAGTCAGGAAGTTCTGAGTTCAAATTTCACCACAGATGTGCACTGGCCATAGGACCCTGGTCAAATTTCTTCACTTTGGGACCACAGACAGCTCTCAAACTCTTTAAGGTGCAAGGGAGAGGCTTCTCTGCCTCAGTGGCTTTTTTTTTTTTCCCCAGGAGTTCTTCATATCAGTGAAATCACAGGTCTAGTCAAAGGACGCAGTAAAAAAAAAAAAACAACAAAAAAAAACCCAAAATCTTCCTGACTCACTCATTCAGTATAGCAACCAAGCTATAGGGGAATCAGATGTGAAGTGTTCTTGATTAGGGACATAAATTCTGCCAGCTGATGCACCGTTATCTTTGTAGTTCAGTGTTTGAGCCCTGATGCATTTCTAGTGGTTGGAAAGTCCTGTTGATTTGTGCTGGATATTGTCATTCACATCTATGCCTCTTCTGTGGCCCCAATTCTAATTCAGACTTTCATCTCCTCCCTGATTCTACTCTGAGCTTCTAGTGCTGCCCTCCCTTCCAACACAGCCCACACACAATCACAAAATTAATCTTTGTGAAACATAAATCTGAACATGTTGCCTCCTCAAGGAACTTCAGTGATTGATTCTGTTTGCAAATAAGAGAAAATATAAAAGCCACAGGCTGGCATTGAAAGCCCTTTGGAGTCTGGCTCTAGTCCACCTTGCTAGCCTTATTACTCGTTACTTCCTTTTTCACCATCTACATTTCAGCTGAATTCATCTACTTGCTGCTCCCCAAAAGATCATTACATCTCTAACCTCTCTGTGCCTTGTCCTAGACTGTCTTCTATGCCTGGAATGTATTCCTTCCTCGCCTGTGTTTTTTTGGGTACTCCACTTCCTTTTAATGCATAGCTTATAAGTTTCCTGGGTCTCAGTTTCCTTGTTTGTATGTGCAGGGAATGGCCCACTGCAGATTGAAACCTATGATCCATTCTATAAGCCTACATTCCACCTCTTCAAGTAGGTCTTTCCTAATCTCCCTGACTGCCAGAGTTTTCTCCTTCCTACAACTATCATCCTTAACCTAGACCTTTAACTCTTTACATGTTATTTTTTGAAAGTAGTCTCTAAATGACATTTTTTGGTTTGACATTTTTTGGCTTGCCCAGAGGAAAAGTTCAATTAATGCTTGTTGGATTGGATCGCATTGAATTTCAGAGAAGCTGAATACTGAAAGAGTCTTCCACTTGGAATCAAGACATCTAGACTCAAATTAAGACTCAACCACTTTGTGACCATGAGCAAGTGATTCATCCCATTTGAGCCTGAGACTTATGATGTTTCAATTAGGAATAAGATATACCCTCCTTCACCATACTGAGAGCTATAGGGAACGGAGCTGGGATTCCACAAGCGTAGATTGAAGAGAAGTTCCTATTAAGGGAGTTCCTTCTTCCAATGCAGCTGCCATTTCCTGTTCAACTTCAGGTCTTCGAGGGTGGCCAGAGCATGAAGAAGTGAAGCAACCTGCCCGGGCTGACACAGCATGGTGATCAGAGACAACACATGAACCGAGTTTTTCCTCCCTGATTTTCTTCATTTCATGGGGCACATCCAGGCATTTTCACTGACTGCCCCCTAGGTCAGTCAGTCATTCCTCCCTCTTCATCTTCACCATCTGGTTTCCTTCACATCCCACCTAAAATCTCACCTTTTTCCAATACCCCTTAATACTGGTGCCTTCAATCCAGAGTTATCTGATTCATTCAGGGTGTATGCATGTGTCCATGTGTCCATGTATATATGCATGTGTATACATGTGTGTATACACACATGCACACATACATACACATGTGTATGTGTATATGTATGTGTGTGTATGTGTGTATATCTTTAGAGAGAGAGAGCTAATTTTCATGTTATCTCCCCATTACACTGTGAACTCCCTGAAAGTGAGACCTATTTTGTTCGTCATTGCTGTTATTTTCCTTCTTTCTTTGTATCCTCAGTACTTAGCATAATGCTTGGAACATAGAAGGCATTCAATACATGCTTGTTGACTTGACTTCCAGGACTTTGGTTCTCTATCTGTTGTTGTTAAGTTGTGCCCAACTCTTCATGAACCAACTGTCTGTGGGGTTTTCTTGGCAAAGATACTGGAGTGGTTTGCCCTTTCATTCTCCAGTTTTATCCAGGCAGGAGTTAAGTGACTTGCCCAGGGTTATACAGGTAGTAAGTGTCTGAGATCAGATTTGAATTCTGGTCTTTCTGACACCAGGCCCAGTACTCTATCCACTTTACCACCTAGCTGCCCCTTCTTTAGACATTATTCATTAGACTCCCAAAAACAAAACCCTGCCTCTTACCCAGTTAGATAAGTATATGAAAGTGCTTCATTTGCATCAATGCCTTTGTGCTTGTGAATTGTTATCATATTTATTTCAGACATTCAGATCCTTAAGGGGCAGGGAACATGTCTTTTCTATGAGTTGTTCAACACTCAGGAAATATTTCTGTGCATCTATGATTGCCCTCTGGGCAGTGGCTCACATTTTGACAACTTCATGCCATCACAACTGTGCAATTTGCATCCCATGGCAGTCCATTAAGCCTCCATACTTTTATGGATGCTTCTGAAATCCTGAGAATAATCACTTCTCAGGAGGTTCTGGGGGCAGGTGATGAGGAAGCTGCAAGCAGCAGGCTGGGTTGTCCCTGGGCAGCTCATCTCTCCCTCTCACTACAGAATTTAGTCCCTTCTCTAGGAAGGTTTTGGCACACAGGTTCTGTAAGTGACATCTTGAACGCAAGTTCTTCTGTGAAAGTTGCAGACTGCTCCATTTTTATTAGAATGAGCATCACCTCTCCCCTGCCAAGGACAATGGGGACCCGGATACTGCTGAAGGTTTCCCAATTCTCATGAGATCATGCAAATGAATCTCTTTACTCTTGAGGAGAGGGAATGATGAAGAGCTGCTATGAAGTAAAAGAGGGCTTCAGTCTATTCCTGCTGAACTCAGAAGACATAATCAACAGGAAGAGATCAAAGCTTCTAAAAGTTTTCTCTTGGCTTGATGTAAAGGACCACTCTTTAGGAATCACTTAATCCTCAAGTGAAATGGGTGACCTCAAAAGGTAGTGACTTCCTCATAACTGAAAATATTCAAGTAGATTATATTTCATGTATTTATATTTCATCAGTCTTCTGGAGACTTCTACTTCAGACAGATGTTGAGCATATCAATCTCTGAATTCCATTTCAACTCTAAGACATTACGATTTTAATATCCACTGAGAACATTGCAAATACAATAAATTACACTTCATTTTTTTGTCAATGTGAATAGGTCTAGTCCCCTTAATCTTTTTATTGAAGCTATCCCTCCCCGCCATCAGTCTTCTTTATGGATTTCCTGTGAATCCTCTCCAAAGTGTGGAATTGTGCTGTTCTTTTTCCCTTCCTTTCAGTGTGGAATAAATCAGAGTCTGTTGAGTTTCTGGGCCACCCATGTCAATAAATGGTTAAGCTTGCTGAGCCCAATGCCCTGGAACCTTCTGGTCCTAAGCCAGGTGAGCAAAGAGGAGAGAAAGGCAGCACCTGCTGCTGTGTTTGGAGCAGCCGGGGGCCATGGAGAGAATGTAAACACCTTCGGAAACCCTTATTGTTTGACTTGGTGCCAGCGTCTTTTGGGTTCTTGTCATGGAAAATATTTCGGCTGAGGTCATATAGTCAGCAAAATAGCATTTAATACCCTCCAAAGTGCCAACTCCATGCCCCTTTTTGTTCTAATTAAATTAGCAAGGGGCTAACATTTCATGAAGCTCCAAAAGCCTGTCTTTCAATAAGCTCAGGTTATAAAAGAAAGGAGAAAAAATAATGTGCGTCTACTGAGCTGATTTCTCTTTCTCTCTTCTTCCCCTTTGTCCCCCCTTAGCCCACTCACACACACACACATACACACACACACACACACACACACACACACACTGTTTGCTCACTCTGACTTAAAAGCACGCACCCAACATTTAGAGCAAAAGTTAATGTCTGTGCTTCCTCATAAATTGGGATCTGATGCCCTAAGCTATGTTTTTAATTCTGTTTTTAAGCTTTGAGATTTGAGATGAGTAGAAAGGAGATGTAGCCATCTGAGGTAATGGAGGCTGCTGGTGTTCATCTTCATGGAGAACTGGGACTTTGAATCACTTTTTTCTTCCATTTACATGTTTGGGGGAAGAGAAGCAGTGAAGACTAGAATGGAAGTAGAAAGAGGAGGCAGGAAGGTTGTTAATGTCCTTCCAGCATCTAACAGAGCATCAATCATGGAGCAGACTGAACCTTGAATGGATATAAATAGAGTCAGGTCTTTAGAATTCTTGGCCTTTAAAGATGGAATGGATTTTCAGCTTCACAGGGTTTAGAGTTAGAAGGGATTTTGCCACTAATATTCTTTTTCAACTCCTCATGTTAGAGGTGAGAAATTAGGCCAGAAAGAGTCCCCCTTAAACAATCAATCAAATCAATCAATCCACAAGGATCAATTAAGTGCCCACTAGGAATCCTACTTCCTCTAATCTTTATATGTAGGTCTTCCCTTGTCCACATATCTTTATGAACTGGTCCTCAAATCTCTTTAAGGTAAGAATTGTGCTCATCTTTCTCTCTTGTTTCCAGTGTAGAATAAATCCCAGAGGCCAGTAAGGTTCTGGGCCACCTATATTAATTAGATGCTTAAGCTTGCTGAGATCATGGCCCTTTTGGCCTTAGACTAAGTGTGCAGAAGAGAGAAAGACAGCACTCTACTCAGTTCCGACAACATTTTGATAAAACATTGCTTTAGTACTTTATCTAAAGTTATACACATGGCAAAGTGGGAATTTGAATTAAAAAATAATGAATTTCCCTTCACACAGCACTAGCTGGCTGACTACCTCTTGAGGATACACACACACACACCCCAACACACACATATATGCACATATATTTCATATACATACATATACACATATACATCTGTATTTTGCACACATATATACACACATATATTTCACACATATACACATACACACATGCCTAGATGCCCTCTGATGTTTCTCCTAGCTCTCAAAAGCCCACCATTCTTTGACCCTGATCCCATCACTCACAGGATCACATTATTTGAGAAGAGGAAGGGGGTTCAGTGATCATCTAATCCGTCTCACATCTCTGCCCCAGAAAGATCCCTCATAAAACATTTATAAAAAGTGTTCCATTATCCTTTTCCTGTAGAATGAGTTTCTGTCAAATACATTTAAATAGAATTAGAAGTTCACAGGTCAGGATCTGTGGGTGAGCTGGGCTGCCAGGATCTAGGATGGAAGGGGAGAGAATATCAGTATCAATGGTCATTTTCTCAGGTCTGTCTCCTTGGCCCTAGCCTATTCCAACCCTTGAACATAATGCTTCCATAGCCTCATTCTCCCATATCCTCACTTGATTTGGTGTGGTTTTCCTGGATTGCCTTACTCTAAAATGCTCCTGTTTTGCTGCACCCACATATGGATTTGCCCCCACATTCAAGCCTAATAATCCAAACCTGACTCTGGTCACCTGTTTTGTCAGTTTCCTCATCTGTGAAAATGATGGGGTTGTAAGACAGAATATCCAAGGTCCTTTATAGCACTAGAACCAGGGCTCTGGAAAGGATCCTTTACTGAAAATAGTCTGCTTGGCTCAACTTGGCCCAAATCTAAATTTCTGAATAGGTGTAGCCCCTCTGGCCAAACCCTTACCCCACAGCCATTGTAATGAGCCTTATCTCTTGTACTTGTTAGGGATGGGTTATTAGAGTCTGCCAACTCAGCCTATTCCCAAAACTAGCTTCATGGAAAATATTGATAGGCATTAAGTGTAGGTGCTTGGTCACCCAGAAACTGCCTTCCAGATGAGGTCCATTATAGCTTTTGGAGAACAGGGTTCATTGAAAGCCCCCAGATCTAGAGTTTAAAGGCAAGTCAGAAATCGTTTAGTCCAATTCTTTCATCCTACAGGTGAGAAAACAGAGACCCAGGGAGCTTGGGAATTGGCCAAAGCAATATGAGCAGAAGTCATTAGACACAGGTTTCAAAACTAGGTCCAATGACCCCACAATGACTCCTCTTCACATCATCCCACTATTGCAGTTCAAGCCTCAAGCTTAGATGCTCATATTTACTTTTTCAGTTAGAAAACAAGCCACTGATGGATTCTGTCATTTGGGTGGAGGAAGACAGAAAGATAGACAAATCTGCATCTCGCTGGGCATTGTTGCTCATACTTCATGTGGGGGAAACCATGGCGGGTGGAAGGGAATGCGTTGTTACTGCAGCCAGATTGGCAAATTTCCCTCCCCTTTGGACAGAAGCAAATTTGCACACAGCACATAAATTGACATATGAGGCAGTAAATAATTCCATTGTGCAAGATGTTTTAATGGACTTGAGCCAAAATGCTCCATTAACCACACAACCATAGAATAGTCATTGATTCTACATTCTGTTACAAGAAAGGAAAAGAGAGAGATACACAGAGACAGAGAGACAGAGACAGAAAGAGAGACAGAGAGAGACAGAGAAACAGAGACAGAGACAGAGAAACAGAGACAGAGACAGAGAAACAGAGACAAACAGAGACAGACAGAGATAGAAAGAGATAGACAGACATAGAGTAGAGAGACAGACACAGAGAGACAGAGAAAGACAGAGACAGAGAGAGAAGAAGGAAGGAAGGGGGAAAAAACAGTATAATGCAGGAGGTTTAGAAATGTTTTTAAGACCTGAGGAGGTGGGAGGGAGGGAGACTTTAGAGGTATGCAAGATTTTTTTTAGAACTTTTTTTGCTTCTTTCTTTTCTCCAGAAAGGATTAAGTACAAAAATGACTGGGTTTCAGCTTTCAAAAATGATTGTCAAAATCTGAGAACGGGCTGGGAGCCTGTGCCAAATTCTCTCCTTCAGTCTTTATTGCAATGAATAGCCACATCATTTCTGGTACACACTGAAGTGGCTGCTCAGTGTGTGTGTTATGTGTGTGCATGTGTGAGTGTGTGGTGTATTTGTGCACACATGCAGAAATTGGCTTGTATTTTCAGAAATCAGAAAGCCTTCCTTCCGCAAATTGACCCACTCAGGAAGTGACAGCTTTGGGACGGCATCACCATTAAGCTTAGGCTTTTCACTCCAGAAATCCCAGGATTTGGTTTCCAAGAGAAACGAGACCTCCACGGTACATGGTTGGGGGGTCTAGAGTTTCAAGGTTTTTTGTTTTAGCCCCAATTGGGTGCAAAGCCCATGAGCTTGGATTAACCTCCAGGCATCTCTGAATCCAGAGAGGGCTAAAACCGCAGAGCACAGCTTCTGACAGGTGCATGCCAAGAGTAAAACCCATGGAAATTCTGGTCATATTACTCAGTGTCCCCCACCATCACCACCCCACAAGCCTGCCACCAATCCAGCTCCCATGTATCAAGGAAATCTCTCTGGCAATGCTGAGCGCACCACACCCAGTGCACTTGGGCCTTTGAGGTCTGTGCTGGAAGAAGATGGACTGTCCTGTGCTATGTGTGTAATAATAATGATACTAATAATAAGTTGGTGAAAGAAGGGGGAAGTACAATATTGCTTTGCCACCGATGGAATGGATTGACATTCTATTACCCACATCTCTGCAGCCATATTTTCCACCTGGACCATACTCACTTCTTATATCCAACTTTCAAAGCCTTTGCCTTCCTCCAGGGCTCCGCTACATCTCCTCCTTTGCAAAATTTCACCTGATTCCCTGACTTGCCTACATTTTCCTGTTCTCTACCACTTTTGTTATTTTTCTTTTTTCTTCTTTTTTGTTATTTTTCTGCTCATTCAGTGTTTCTGCCCCATGCCAGCTCCCACTCCCCAGTAAAATGCAAGCTTCTCGGCTACAGGTGTTGCTTCATTGGTTTCTTGGTATCCCTGGTGCCAAATGAGCATGGTGCTTGCCGTGCAATAGACATTTAATGTGTACTTGTTGAATTGAAAGAAATGAAATTTTACCAAACTGGATTTCTTCATAGGAGGAATTAGAGCAGTCTACCAAAGCAGCTTCCATGAAGCAAGATGAATGGGCAGTGCTTTAGGAAGGTCATCAATGCCAAACTTATTACCAAACCCAATCGCCCTTCCTCCGTAAATCCCCATCCTACTGCACCTCCTGCAGGATCTTGCTTTCATCACAACTCATCCCAACTTGCAACTTTGTTCCTCCCTTGAGTATCCAGGGGTCCTATTCCTGTTTAGTGATCTCTACGCTCGTCTTCTTTCTTGTTTCTGTTTTCCTTCTTACTTTCCATGTGGGGCTGGGCATTTTCCAAAGTACAGGCATCACATCTCCATTCTGCTTTCCTCCCTAAGATCTCATTTGTTGCTAGAATGTCAACTCTTAACAATGCAGATAATTTCTAAATAGTCATCTCTAGCTCTGCTTCCTCTCCCAAGCTCCAGTCTCCATTTTCCAAAAGGCTGTTGGGTTTTAATAGCTGAGAGTCTTGCCATCATCTGAAATTCAAAATCTGAGCAAGGCCAGTGTCCCAGTACCATACATTTTACCATCCATCCTGGTGTTCCCACTTTCAGTAATGTCCACCTTATCCTCTAGGACATCTGAATTCTAAAGTTTGGATTTCTTGATTCTTTACTCTCTGTTTTCCAATTTGTCAAATCAGTCACCATACCTTCTTATTCCTTTGCAATGTTTTTGATATGCAGATGAAATGGGATAACCACAGCAGAGAAAGCTAACGTCACTTAAAGATGTCAATAAGATGGCTTCTATGCATAGGTCTCATCTCTGGGCAATGGAGAATGCCAAAACTGAAAAGATTAGGCCAATAGCATCCAGAAAGAATAGAAATGAATTTTTATCTGTATCTGGGGCAGAAAAAAGACCAAGTATTTTGCATGTAACAGCTGCCGCAAATCCAAGAACAGCTTCCCTCTTAGAAAATGTGAAAAATATTGGTGGTTGCAAATTCATCTTTTTGGTACCCATCATCTCCCACTGAAAGTGTCAGTGACTTGCCTAGCATCACACAATCAGAATGTGTGAGAGTTAAGTCTTGAACCCAAGTCTCTCTTCCTTCAGGGCAGGTTTTGATCCACAGTACTCTACTACACATACTTGTTGAATATAGTGGAACTGAATTCCCCTCTCCTGGAACAGACACTAAATATCACTGTGGAACTAGTCCTAAGACTCTGTAAGACTCAGGAACTCTGTAAGCCATGGGATCATGGTGTCTTCTGTGGAATCAATATCTCAGAGTTGGAAGGGCTCTTTAAGGTCAATGTGAACTCAATTCCCCTTTCAACCATTCCTGAGAAGTGGTTGGCCATCCAATCTCAACTTGGATGACGACATTAATAGATGTAAAACTGAAAGGAAATTTGGAGATTGTTGATTCCTCATTTTGCAGAGGGAGTAAAGTAAGTAAACTGATCAGCAGGGATGGGATTTGCCCACTCACACTAGGAGTTATGCAGCAAAGCCAAGTTTGGGATCTGGTTCTTCTGCCTTCAAATAGAGCTTTTTCTAAAGAAACACATTTCTTCACCCTCCCCTCTGAAGCTGCCCATTCATCTTTAGACAGCTCCATTGTAATTGCTGGGAAAAAGGACCTTACATTTGGCCCAAATCTGCCTCTTTGTAACTTCTTACCATCCCCACTGGTCCTCTGCCCAGTGGTTAAATAGAAGCCATACAATGTCTCCTTCTTGAGATAGCCTCCAAATATCTGAAGGAAGCTAAACTGTCCTTTCTAAGTCTTTTTGTCTCGAAGCTAAGCATTCCCTGTTTCTTCATTCCTCTTTCCTAGAAGCCAGCCTTCTCTGAGGGTCTATTTAAAGTGACTGGAGGATTGCAAAGGGAGAGGGAAGAGAGTTGGGTCCTTTTACCAGGCTCCATTTACCCTGCTTCCCAACCATCCAAACATTTTGGGAGGATTCTCAGTACTTCTGAGCATTTGATCTAGTTAGGACCATTCACCAAGGACCATATTTTTCTACTCAGTGCCTAGGATACTGCCTTTAGGCCCTTGTACCTTGTGAATAGCATGCACCGATAAATATTTCTTAGAACGAATTAAGTAAATATGTTCATTGCTACACCGGCGACAATACACAGCAAGTTACAGAAGACGTAAAGAAAGAAGACTTGTGAATGGAAAAATCACCAGATTTGAAGTCATCTTTGCCCAACTAGCTATGTGACTCTGAGCCAGCACTTCATTGCCCTGAGCATCAGGGTAAAAGGGACATTTTAATACTTGGACCACCTATTTCTTGAGGGTTGTCATGAAGGCAGAACTTTGTAAATCATTATTGGACGGAACTCAAAATGTCTAGTTCATTTCTAGTCCATTTCTCCTTGTCCTCAATCTCTCCTGAGATTACAGGTGTGTATCACAATTTCAAGCTCAGGGTGTTTCCTTAAATTCACCTTAGTAATATGCCATTTTGGAGATTGTGGAAGGGCCAGTCCAGTGGGAACTTGCTCTTCATGTCATTTGGGCTTTTAACAACAGTGTCCATGGACTGGATGATTTTTTTTTTGGTGGAAGGAGGAGAGGTTGACAATGTTATGGATGGATGACTGGCCTAGAAGTCAAGAATCTGAGTGTGAATCCTACTTTTGAACTTCTTAGCTATGTGATCCTGGACAAGTAACTTAATTTCTTTCAGTTCAATTTTATTGTCTGTAAAATGGTGTATTAATAGCATTCATCTCACAGGTTTGTCATGAGGACCAAATGAGAAATGTCTATAAAGTGCTTTGCAAACATTTAATTATAGTATAAATCTTAGTTGTCATTATTATTTGTATTTATAACTGAAGGGATTTCTCCCTCAGTAAGAACACCTAAGTTATAGAAACTTCACTTTGAATTGTCTTCTTTTGGTTCTAGTCTTATAAATCTGATGCTAAACCACTCATTTTTCAGGAGGCAAGGTGAAGGCATCCGGATCTCTTGGGGGAAGAGTGAGGAGCAGTCCCTCTTGTCCCGCTGGAACCCTTGGTCCACAGAAGTTCCTTATGCTACTTTTATAGAGCACCCCATGAAGAATAGCAGTGAAAAGTTCAGTGAAATTTGCAAGGTAGGTATGGCTTTGCATACTTCCCTTGGGAAGACATGGCTCAGAAGCCACAAGTGTCCAAAGATAGAGATACTAGAAAAAGTAGATGATGAAGAAGTACACTCAGATAATTGAAATTAAGTTAATTTGGGCTACATTCAATGTGCTGCTTAAAGCCTGTTCGACCTTAGAGATACTCTTTCCTCTATGTGGGTTTCAGTTTTTCCAATAGTAGAATGAGGAGTTGAACTGAACTATGGATGCTCAACCTGGTGTCTCTCTTGCTCTCGCTATATATATATATATATGTGTGTGTGTGTGTGTGTGTGTGTGTGTGTGTGTGTATGTATGTATATATATGTATGTATATATCTATGTGTGTGTATATATATATATGTGTGTGTGTGTTATATATATATATATATATATATATATATATATATATATATATATATATATATATATATAAATCTGTGAAGTGTAACACCTGCAGACTTTCCACTCCCATGAAGGGGCAGGCTGGCAATGTCTTATTATCTTTCTTCATTCCAGTCCTGTTTGATCTGTACACTCTCGTTACCTTTACTTTTGATTTGTTGGTGTGCGGTGGTTCTTTCCATTTACTTGTTTGTAGTCATTGTGCATATTGTTTTCTTGACTCTTTTGACTTTACTCTGCAACAGTTCAGTAGATCTTTCTAGGCTTCTCTGCATCCATCACATGCATTATTTCTTATAGCACAGTAACATTCCATTACATTCACATACCACAATTTGTGGTATTTCTCAACCATTGGGCATCTATTTTGTTTCCAATTGTTAGCTATCATAAAAAGTGCTTTCATGAGTATTTTGAAGTATATGGGGACTTTTTTTTTCTGGTTAATGGCTTCCATGGGGTATAAACCCAGTAATAGTGATGTGATTGTGGGTGCTAAAGATCTCAAAATGCAAGGGTGCAGGGTGGGTCTGCATCAAAAGAAGTCTTCTTTCTGTCAGAGCAATGAGGTTTTATTATTCGCCAACTGAGCAGGCAAGATTTCTAGTAAATCTGTGAATTTGATAGGGACAAGGTTCATACTGACATATAATAAAAGACCTTGGGAAGATCTGGATGGGATCAAGAAGTGGCAAGTAGACTGGGGTGGACCAGGTGCAGACAATGAAAGGAGTTAAGTGGTAGGGCCACAATGAAAGGATAGTTAAAATGATTATATTGGGTAGAAGTATGTGGGAAAATTCAGGGTCCAGGTCCCATTGACCCATCAGTAGAATCATTGATTCATAGCATATGAATATTTTGATACTTTTATCTGCATAATTCCAAATTATTTTCCAAAAATGGTTATACCATTTCACAGCTACCCTAGCAATATATTAACGTGTGTAATCCTTCCACTCACTCATCCAAAGTGAAATGTCCAGTAAATGGCAGGTCTAGGGGCAGTATCCAAGTCTCTTTATTTACTAGTTCACTATTCTTTCCTTTGGGCTATTGATCCTTCTTTATGGATGCAATAAATGATAAATGAGACCTAAGTGTTTCTGGTCTTTCTTTTCTTTTTAGCTCATTTAATGCATTTCTAGAGGCTTTTCAGAGTAGAGGAACATGATAGGTGAGCATGAGGTACATCTAAGTCCAACTGTCCGTTAGATTCAAGAAGATCTGGGTTCAGAAATCCCTGCCTCTGATACATACTAGCTAAGTACTCACTGGTAATTTACGTAAGCTCTCCAAGCTTTCTCCATTCATGTTGTTGATAATGCTGGAGAGCTGATGATCTGCTTTGGTGGAAGCGCTTTCTATTCTGGGCATTCCCCATCCTGATGTAATCCCATATCTGGACCAAATGCAGCTCTTCTTTTCCGTTTTTTCCAAGGATCCTCACTGTAATCCTTTAAGGAACATAGTACAAGTGTCTCCACCACACCCCATTTTTCAGATGAGGGAGTGGAGGAGTGGTTCTGATTCCAAAGCCACCTGTGTACTCTTTCCACGATACCACACCAGCTCTTGATTTAAATTTGGATCCCAAAGCACTCTCTTGCCTGCCTACCATAGATTTTCTTTAGCCAATGTGCCTGTTGGCCATCTTTCTGTATTTGAAAATTACAGGATATAATCACATTGGGAATGAGAGCTATTCAAGCCCAGACTATGAAGACCTGACTCATTGGAGATAGAGGTCCTGGTAATGATTCCTACTGTGCAGCTTGCACGTGGCAGCAGCCTGTGGCCAGAGGGTTGGAAGGACTCACCCAACAAGAGAATTTGGACCCCCGGGCATAAAACCTGTTCTTGTCACCCTGTGTCAACAGGAAGCAAGGGGTGGCTTTGCCAGTGAAAGAGGAGTCGATGAGTTTGAAGCTTTGTTGGCATTTGAAGCGAGCCCCTGTGAAGGGCCCGGCAACAATGGAGGTTACGGGCAGGAGACCTACAGAAACAAAAGCCCTGAACCACCCGGCAGCTTGCATGCAGCTGGAGTTGTTAGAACTTGACCCTCTTTTGTCAAGAGAGGGAGGGGGGGGGATTTTTCAGAGAAATATGCTGCTCGTGCCATTCATGTCAAGTTACACGACTTTCCCGTCACCCAGACTGAGCTCAGCTGCCGGAAATTCTCCAGAGGACAGCCTTTTTGTCCCCTCTTTGCAAAACACATTCCTGTTCCTCTCCTCATTCCCATTAACTTCATTCTTCATGATCAGCAAAGATAAATTGCTGAAAACTAAACACATTTGACCTCTGATGAGATGCCAAAGTCAATGCAGGGCAAGTATATCTACCTTCTTTTTTGACCCTTCCATTCCGAGATGATGAAGAATTTTAATGAAGCCTAAGGCCAGAATTCTAGGGAAAGACAGAGTGGTAGATTGTTATAGGTCTTCAGTTCAATGAATTTGGAGTCATATTTTGATCCCCTAAAATGGCAAATGTTTCATATACATACATACATACATATATATATATACATATACATATATATATATACACACACACACACACACACACACACACACATAGATATAGATATAGGTATTTACATAGACATAAAAGGGCAGCTAGGTGGCGCAGTAGATAGAGCAGTGGGCTTGGCATCAGGAAGACTCATTTTCCTAAGTTCAAATCTGGCCTGAGACATTTACTAACTGTATGATGCTGGACAAGTCAGTTAACCCTGTTTTTGCCTCAGCTTCCTCATCCATAAAATGAGGCAGAGAAGGAAATAACAAACCATTCTAATACCTTTGCAAAGAAAACCCTGTGTATTTGCAGCTATGTGTATGTATCATATATGACATATAGATATATGTATATAAAGAAATAAGATAATATATACAGATATATTTATATGTCCATATAGAAAAGAGAAAGGGAAAATATATAGAGAAAAATGCTGCACTTGACATTTTTGTTATATTGTTGTTGTTCAGTCATTGCTGCGGTGTGTGACTCTTTGTGACCCCATTTGAGGTTTTCTTAGCAAAGTTACTGGAGTGATTTGCCATTTTCTTCTCAGTTTTACAAATGAGAAACTGAGGCAAACAAGTTAAATGACTTGTCCAGGGTCAGACAACTACTAAGTGACTGAGGCTAGATTTGAACTCAGGTCTTTCTGACTCCAGGCCCAGAATTCTATTCACTGTGTCACCTAGCTGTCCCTTTTCACACATGTGTGTGTATGTGTGTGTATACACATACACACACACGCATATATTTATTTCTACATGTGAGTCTGGGTGTATATGTGTGTGTGTTTGTATATGTGTGTATACATATGTATATATATGTATATATATAATGTATATGTGTATATATATATGTGTGTGTGTATATATAATGTATACGTGTATATATGTGTGTGTGTATGTATATATAATGTATGTGTGTATATATGTGTGTGTATATATGTGTGTGTATATATATACACACACATATATATACGTATACATTATATACACACACACATATATATACACAAATATACATTATATATACATATACACATATATATGTATGTGTATATGTATATGTGTTTATATATATGTACATATACATATATATATGTATGTGTATATGTATATGTGTTTTTATATATATATATATAAAGAGAACACCTCTGAGTAGTATCAACCTTCAAGGAGTTTACATTTGAATGGGGGAGATACCATGGCCATAGCTAGGTATATATACCATACAGAAAGTATAGGACCCAGGTAGCCTCACAGTGGAAGGCACTCCCGATTCCTGGCTACTGGTCCACAGGTCTTTCCATTGGATCGCTGTTCTTTCTCAGTGGACACTAAATAATCAATGAGACTCAACTATTTTTGATCTTCTTGTTTTCTTTTTGTTAACTTGACACATTTCTGGCAGCTTTTGAAGGACAGTAAAAGACAAACCAAAAGACAAATTGTATTTGATCTCAGAGGGAATCAGGATTCCCAGAGTTTATTAAATAGGGAAGTGGCATGGTCATATGTGCACATGAGGGAAATTTCTTTGGCAGCTTAGAGAGGGAGGAGGCTTGAGGCAGTGAGATCCATTAGACTCTTATTGTTATTTTTTACTATTCTTTGCCTCTAAAGAGCTTGTAACTTTCTGACTTCTTTGAAAGATCTGTGACTGTGATATCATTAATAAAAGGATCTCCATGAAGAGGAAACTCCCTCCACCAATGCAGGTCAACATTTTCTCTGCAACTTATGGTCTTTAAGAGTTGTTCAGGCTACCGAGAAGTTCACTTACTTGCCAAGGCTCACAAAGCTATAGGGTGTCAGAGGCCATACTTGAACCCAAATCCCCTTGCCTTGAAGGTCAGTTCTTTTTCCACTAATACTCTCCACCTCTCTCTTTTGCAGTTAACAATAAGGTTATATTATTGCTACTTAGCATTCAGAATAGTTTCCCATAACACCTTGCAGGAATAAAATTTAAAAAAAATATTAAGTGTAATGTCATGAGTATTCTATTGGAAGTTTGGATGGTTTTAGTTCCAGCCTCAAGTTACCAGGCTCTTGTCCTTTCAGTATTACCCCCAATCTATCAATCAGCCAATTATCTTTCTACTTGAGCTTGATTAGACACCCAAGTCAACAAGACTCTCATTCTGGGTCAAGACTGAGTATTCAGCAAGCCCATTTTGTTCAGAGGAGCAGAGGTCTTCCTTTTGGAGAGGAGTATAAGCTGTCCCCTGAGGTCTTGCCCACTGAGATCTGCATGTGGAGTCCTGTGAAATGCCATCTTCTGAGGGAAGAGCATTCACTCTTGTGAACCTCTGCATCTTCTGGCAAAACTTCTTCAGCTACTCCCTGCTCCCAGCTACTCTACCACGTGGTGGACCACCTCATCCCTGATTATTCTCTTATTCCATAAGTCCATTCCCTCACCCACTCACTCATCCATGCATTCAATAAGCATTTTGAATGCATAGAAGGTGTAGGGTTTGTGAAAGTAACCTTTATGGGGCTTTTGCCATTAGTTGTGTCATTTTTACAGATAGTATGGTCATATCCTTCCCATCTTGCCATTCTTAGGATCATAATTTAGAACTGGAAAGGACCTCAGAGACTATTGAGTCTAATCATCTCATTTTACATACGAGGAGACTCAGGCTCAGAGAGCTTAAGTGATATCACCATCCTCTCATCACTAGTGTCACAGGCAGCATTGGAACCCGGGTCTATCTGACTCCTGATCCATCAATTTATCCAGTATCTCATACTATGGAGCCTAGGTCAGGTGACTGACAATGCTGTTTGAGATTTTGTGGAGGCACTCTTTATAGGATACTATAGGTGGCAGGTATAACTGAGGGATAATGTACTGTAATGCAAACAAAAATCAAATCTGGCTTTGGAGTCAGAAGAAATAACATTGAATGACTCAGCTCTGCCCCTAACTATCTGTGTAAGCCTGGCCAAGTCAGTCAGCAGCCCTGGGCCTCAGTTTCTTTCTCTATAAAATGAGAGGCAGGTGAGATGACTCCGAAGTTTCCTTCCAGCTCTAGATCTATACTTCGAGGATGCTAACACAAAAACACACATCTTCTGGCATTGCAAATAGACTGATTTCTCAGACTGCCAATCTTAGTTGTGGCTGGCAAGCAGGAAATCCTTCTGTAGGGTATATGCCACAAATATTTAGCTCAGAGGATTCCCCTAGCCAACATGAGCATCACTGGTTTCACTGGCATCGTGACAGAGTAGCTTCCTGCCAGCCTCTCACAGTGTAGATCTGTCCTAGAACAGGACCAGGGAGGTGGACAGGGCTGGAGAGGCATCTTGATCTCTTCTCCTTTGAAAGTTGCTCCTAATGGCAAGCAAATCTTAGTGCCATGCTCATCACCTCATTCCCCTGCCCTGCAAGATTTTTTTAAAATAACAGTATCCAAGCTCTTCCTATGTTGCATCCTCACCTACAACTATCAAATCCCTTTCTGTCTTCAAGACCCAACTCAGGTATCAACTTGTACAAAAAGCTATCCTGATCTTCCCCTCCACAACCATCAGTACCCTCCCTCCACAATTACCTTGTATTTATCCACTTGGTGTTCATTTTATTGGTTTTTACATTGCTTCTTTATAGACACATGTATACTTGTCTTATTCATTAGAAAGTAATCTTCATGAAGGCAAGGAATTCTCCATTATTCTATTATTATCCCCAGAACCTCAGCACAAAGTTGGTGATTAATAAATACTTGTTGATCTATTGATTAAGGGTGCCTCTCCCTTAGGAGGAGTTTCAGGGAAGGAAAACTGAGGTGAGACTTGAACATGTTTGTGGATTTTCAAAGTCTGAACATTGGGAATCATGGTTATGCCCAGATAATATTATGGAATAGTAATAAACCAGTTGGGGACAAAACACAAAGGCTGGAGCTAAATCTGGATGAATGTTTGGCTTGGGGCAAGGGTCACAGGCTGATCCACCTGGAGCCCTCTGACTCATCTGATGCTCACACTTCTGCTTCAGCCAGGAAAGCCAAGAGGAGCTTCTTTATGGGCGGTTGGACAGAACAATGGGGCTTTATAGAGGGTGCTTGTTAAGCTTGAATGAACTCAGAATGAACTGTAAGCCACAATTTAATCCAGGTTAGGGAGACTTGCTGAAAAAAATGTTCAGTGAGCTCACTACAAGAAAGAGTTTATGCTGAATATTCATCTCTACTACTATCTCTTTTCTCTTCTCTTTTTCCCTTTTCTTTTCACTTCTCATACTTTTTAAGCTTGCTATTGCAGTGTCATTACACCACTACTCAACTCTTATGTTCCTCATAGATTCTGGTGTGGATGGAACACGTTCCTGAAACTCTCTCTCTATATATATCAGAAGGACTCGTGTCATAGAATCATAGATTTATGGATGGAATGGACACTAGAGGTTATCTTGTTCATCTCTCTTGCATTATTTAGAAAGAAACTGAGGCCCAAAGATAGGAATGCCTAAGTTCAAACAGGATTTGAATTCAAGATGGTGGGCTACAAAGTGAAAACTCTTCCTATTACTCTGCCTGGCCTCCCTTGAATATGGAGGGAATGGAATTTTGAAGATTGTTAATCCAAGGTCTTCATCAGTGAAAGGAAAATTCTTAAATCCTGTCACAGATGTGGCACAGAGGATTATTGTTCAGACATTAAAGTCAATGCCTCCTGAAGTCTTTCCAAACTCTGAGATTCTCTGATTCTTGGCTTCAGAGTACTGTGGGGCTGAAAATTTGCCACTGGTGTCAAATGGAGGAGTGGCCCTTTGCCAATGCATGGATATAAAGAATAATAACATTTGAAGAGTTTGGGGTAGAGAATATGGAGGGCCTACCAGCCCTGCAAGTATGTCCTGGGATCTTATCTCAATCAATCAGTCAATGGCAAGCATCTAATAAGTGCCTACTGTGTTCTAGGTATCATACCCAGAAGCTAAAAAAGATAGTCTTTCACTTTCAAAGCCCCTCATAACCTTCCCTCTCGAAACTTTCCATTATTTGTATGCCTTGCTCTTCTTCACATACTCTTTGATCAGGTGACATTGACCTCCTGCTTTTTCCTTCAGGAAGACCCTCCATTTCCCCACTTTAGGCATTTTCAAATTCTAGATATTCCTATGCTGAGATTTTACTCCCTCACCATCTCCAAAATGAGTCTCCCAGATTTCCTCCAAGTCACAGATCCCACCTTCTACTAGACTTTCCCAATCTCCTCTCCCAACTGTGATTGTTTCCTCCTATTAATTATCCTTAATTGATCCTATGTAAATCCTGTTTACCCATCATCTTTCCCTTTCTACTGTGAGCTCCATGAGAGTAGCTATTGGTTTTTGGTTTTTCTTTTGTTTGGATTTTGAATTTGTTTTGGTTTGGATTGCCAGGGTTTAACATCATACCTGTCACATACCTGGTGTTCTTTAAATGCTTTAATTAGCATATGGTGTTAATTGAATGCATTAATTAATTAGATTAGCAAAATACTGTTAACGGACTGAATGACAAAGCCCTTTAGGATTGACCTTTCAAATAACATCAGCTTGACCAATTTGTAGGCATAGAAGTAATGGGCAAAAATAAATACATAAAATAAAATCATCCAGAGAAAGAGAGCTAAGGTATAATCCTAATCACAATGTAATGTCTTTGTAAAGTCTTGTGATATGCTTTGGTAGGTACCAATTCATTATGCTATTTGATCTTTACAAGAATACTGCATGGTCAGGTGAGCAGACCTCATCATCCTCGTTTCACAGATCAGGAAATAGGGATACAAAGAGGCTGCCCAGTTTGCTCAAGATCTGGTGTCTAACTACCTGCAGTGTCTGAACCACAACTCAAAGTTCTTTATTCAGATCAAAGTCCACTTCCTACTGCCCTTTAGTGACCCTATCTGACCTCATTTTTTTCTTGATTACATTGAGGAAAATGAGACGCAGTAGTTCCTAGAAGTAGCAAAGCACTACTTGCCTCCTGGAAATTTAAATGACTGAACAAGTTGTGGTATATGATTGTAATGGAATACTCCTGTGTGGTAAGAAATGTTGTGCTAGACAGTCCTAGAAAAACTTGGATAGACCTGCTGGAAATGATGAGGAGTGAAATGAGCAGAACCAAGAGAATGTTGAATACAGTGACAACACTATTGCTTTAAGAATAACTTTGAACAACAAAGTCATTTTGACTATTATACATACCCACAATAATGCCAAAAGATATAGGAAAGGAGGTAGTATTTGCATCCAGAGAAAGAACTGATACATAGAAGTATTTATAGAATAATTTTACATGTATAAATATTTGTGTCTAATGGTAGTCATCTCTAGAGTGAGAGAGGGGAGGGAGGGAAGAAAAAAAGGAAAATAAATTCCGTGTTAACTTTATTAAATATTTTAAAGGAATAGCAAGTTGAACATAATAGATTTGCAGTTTCATGTGCAACCATCTTTTTTTTTTATCATTGTACTATGTTGCAGAAATGCATGTTTTATTCCATAAAGTAAAAAAAAATAAAACAATGTTAGGATGGGCAGAGATGAAATGGGTTAGATAGTCACAAATGACATGAACTTCACAAATGAACTTTGAAATAACAGGCACAGCAGATGGTCTCAATCATCTTTTTAAGATAATTGAATTGGGGGGCAGCTAGGGGTGCAGTGGATAGAACACTGGCCCTGAAGTCAGGAGGACCTGAGTTCAAATTCGGCTTCACACCAAACACTTGACACTTACTAGCTGTGTGACCCTGGGCGAGTCACTTAATCCCAATTAAAAAAAAAAAGATAGTTGAATTGGATAGAATTAGAGGTCCCAGACAACCCAGACTGGGATACGATGTCTTGTGGCCAGGAGCTAGAGATCACTGGGCCCTACAGATGAACCTGAAATCACAGTTGGGAAAGTTGTCACCTGGGAGGAGGGTGCGAGGGATGGCTTCCCCTAGGCTTCAGCAGCTGGGTACATTATTGTGTGCTTCCTAGTTTAATTAATTGTTCTTGCTATCCCAATGCTAAACTCAGTTGTTTCTACACTGCTGAAGGAATATGAATGCTCTGGCTGTTGCTGTGAGTCTAATCCAGCTCTTCATGACCCACAAACTTGCCCATGGGGTTTTCTTGGCAGAGCTCCTGTAGTGCTTTGCCATTTCCTTCTCCAGTGTGTCCATGTTTTACAGATGAGGAGCTGAGGCAAAGAGGAGTCAAGTGACTTGGCACAGCTAGCAAGCATCTGAGGCCAGATTTGAACTCAGATTTTCTGACTCCAGGCCTGGTACTCTATCCACTTCACCACCTAACTGCCAAAGAAGTCTTGAGAACCACTCTTCATTCTTTGGCAGTTCAGATGGTCCAAAGGGGTATGTTTTAGCCCCTTGATTAGATAATTACCATATAAAGCTTAACCAACAATTATGTTCTCTCTACTCATTCAGTGCTCTAAATTCTGGTGTCCTGGGACACCATGTTACATAGTAAGAACATTTCTGATTGATTTTTTCCCAACTTGAGGCTCTTCTGTTTTGTCTCCCCAGATGTCTGCCTTTATAGCTAAGCTTGTGTGTGCTGTTCAGAATGCTCACAAGTCCTCCTCCAGACCTGGACGAGGACAAGAAATGATGGTGTCAACAGAACCGATTCTCATCCAGACCTACACTGGGCTGATGTCATTCATTGGAAATTGCAACAAACTGGGCTACTCCCTGGCCCGTGGCAGCATAGGATTCTAAAATTACACTCCTTGTATAGTTAGCTCTGTTCTGCCAAAAGCTATTCGGTCATTTAGAGTTCCTGTGCTATTTCCTCTGCAGTTCTGTAAGCCGCCTTTCCTACAGTCTCCCCTCCCCATCCCCCATCCCTCACAAGCTTTCTGATGGACACATTTTCTGGGCCATGTAAAGAAGTAGGGAAGTTGTGTAAGCTGCCATAGTGTTTAGACCTTGATACAAAGGTTGAGATAATGGAATTAAAGCATGAATACTTTATCAAATTAGTGTCCGAATATGAAGTGAGTTCTGTCTACAAATTCACTCTCCTCCCATTCTTAAGTGTTTATGGATATATGCCCATTCTGGGGATCTCATTCAGCCTTTAAGTCTTCCATTATGACCTCTAGATAGTGGACTCCCAATTTGATGACCTCTAGTCCTTACCTCTCTCCTGTGCCCCATCTCCCATTGTCTGCCAGATACCTCCACCTGTATGTTCAGGTCATCTCAAACTCAACATGTTCTTCAAAGAAAACATGGGTCTTTCATAGCATAGTTGTTTAGTGGCAAGGCCCTAGGGTTGGAATCAACACATTTGAGTTCTAAAATTGGTTCTAATTAAAACTTTATGTGTGACTTTAGGCTAGTTTCTTTTTATTTCTGTACCTTGATGTCCTCATGTATAAAAAGATAGTTTGAGATTTAATAGACTCTAAGGTAACCCTAATCTACAATTATGTTTCTCATATGTATATACTCATTGTTTCTGACCTAAACAGTTTTAGTGGCCATCTTACTGACTGCCCATTCTGACACTCACCACCCCCATCTCAGCTAATCATTATAAGTCCCCTTGAGTAATCTTCCTAAGACATTCCCTTTGAAGATAATGATGATGATGATGATTATGATGATGATGACAATGATGTTGATGATGGTGGTGGTGGTGATGGTGGTGGTGATGGAGATGATGGTGATGGTGATGATGACAATGATTTTGGTGATGATGATGGTGGTGATGGTGGTGGTGATGGAGATGATGGTGATGATGATGGTGATGATGTTGGTGATGGAGATGATGGTGATGGTGATGATGACGATGATGTTGGTGATGGTGGCGGTGGTGATGGTGGTGGTGATGGAGATGATGGTGATGGTGATGGTGATGATGTTGGTGGTGGCTGTGGTGGTGATGGTGGTGGTGATGGAGATGATGGTGACGATGATGTTGGTGATGGTGGCGGTGGTGATGGTGGTGGTGATGGAGATGATGGTGATGGTGATGATAATGAGGGATCATAATGTGCCTTCAGATTAATTAGGTATTTTATATATCATATCTCATTTGGTCCTCGTAACAACTCTATGAGGTAGGTGTTATTATTATCTGCATTTTTCAAATGAAGAAATGGAGATAGAGAGGATAAGTGATTTCCCCAGGATCACACAGCTAGCAAGTGTCTCAGGTGGAATTTAAAACTCCTTGCTCAGGAAGTCTTTAGCATTTCAAGACATGATATGATCCCTGCTGGCATCTCTAGTCTCACACGATTCTTCCCCATTCACAAGTGCTCCCCTTTTGACTAGCTGGTTTTGCTCATGATGCCACCAACACAGACTGAAGCAATGCACATTCCTATGACTTAGCCTTTGCTTGTGTTCCTCTTTCTACCTGGAATAATCCCTTCTGTCTTTTTCCACTCATCTGAGTCCAACCTTTCATTCAAAGTTCAGCTCAGCAACAGTGGGACCTCTTCCAGGACCTCCTACCCAATAGCCTCATACTTGGTTACAACAGCTTCTTTTCCACTGTTGCTGCATTTCTTCCCTATGTAAGTCACTTCATTCTTGCCATAGCCATTTGTGTTGACATTGTGTTGACAGCAAAATGTAAATAAGCACTTAAGAGGAGGGGCCATGGCTTGCACCTCCTTTTATCTCCAGCAGCTCAGTGTCTTGTTTACACTAGGCATCTCAAATAGTATTGCATAGTTCAGAGCATTAGAAGGAAATCAGGAGCCCCTGGGTTTTTGTATGTGTTTTAATAGTCAGATGATTTGGGGCATGTCTATCATACCTTCTGTGCCTCAGTTTTCCTATCTGTAAAAAAAGGGGGACTATGATACCTATTCTGCCTATCTCATCATGTTGTTGTAAAGACCCCATGAAACCCATAGATAATGTCCTTTGCAAAGCACTATGTTAATATCAGCTCCTGGAATGTGGGAAATGTGTGATAACAATCATGTTTGCTTGTGTTGGTGATGCAAGGATAATGGATGACTGATGATGTGGTTGAAGATGATAATGGTGGTGTTGGTGACTGGTAATGGTTGCAGCGACAACCTAAAGAATGCTACAAATCCAGGATCACCAAGAATTTCTTTCTTGTGTCTCAGCTAGGTGGATAAAATGTTAGTTATCTTAGTGGGTCCTTCCTAAAGGCTAAGGCAGGTATTGCAAGGCTATAACATACAAACAAAACACAATCCATAGGATAACTTATACTGACACGTAGGTTTTTATTTATCCTTGTTAGTGCCTGCCTCCCATGAGATGCCAAGTTGCTAAAAGGTTGCTGGCAATTGGATATTATCTGCAGAATGCTGTTGTTCAAATACATAACTCTTGTCTCAGATAGGAAATAAAGACATAAAAGCTGTGTCTCCAATCACATGGATTCATTTAACCAATCAGCATAGTGGAAAGGAGGGTCCTGAATCATTGAAATGCATAATATGTGCATTTGTATTAGGGAAGAAGAAAGAGTGAAAAAGTCAAGTTCTGGGAGGTCAGGGCTAAGTGGGACACTCTAATGGGGGTCATGTCCATGGTGAAAGAAAAGAGGAGGTAATGGTAAATTAGGAGATTATCCAAAGCCTACACACGTTTTGGGCAGTTTTGCTAAAAACTGGCCTGCCACTGAAATGCCCATCATGTATTCTTCTCCCCAAGCCCACCACATGAATGATTCCCTTCTATATCCTATTTTAGTGGTTAATTTTTTTTTTATAAAGAACTAGAAAATAACCAGAGTATGTGTATCTGCCTATACAATGTATGACTTGGATGGAATTGATGATGGTATCCTTACATATTGTCTTCAAGGAGAAATATTTGCTTTAAAATTGAACAAAGCCCCAGTAGGAGAGCCTAGAAAAAAAAGAAGAATGTATAGAACTGCCTTGTTAGAGGGATTTTTCAGACTCTTCTTACTCAAAAGAAAAAAAAGTCTTTCAATTTTGGGTTGAGTGGTATTCCCCAGCTGGCCACCAGTTAATGAGGATTGAACATTAAGTTCTGCGTAGGTACACATAAGTCAATTTGGCTGGTTTTCTATTCTATAGTCATTAAAAGCTTTTATTCACAAAACCCCTGTTATCTCTGAAATTGTTAGAAATTCAAAAGCAAGATTTTTTAAAAATTACTTCATAGATGCTCATTCTCACACAGCAATAACATGTTATTACTAATTTCCCAATCATGCATGCCCTCTTTCTTCCCTTATTTATAACTATATCACATTTCTCATCCATGGAATTCAAAATTTCCATCAAATAATAAAAGAAAAGGATGTATTAATCACCCATTAAGTCCCAGATACTGTACTAGACAGTGGGTTATAAAGAAAAAAAAAGAGCCCCTGCCTTCAAAGAGCTACGTTCTTTAAGGAAACACGATATGTACATATAGAGCTTCTTTCCAGCTCTAGAAGTATGATGGTATGACTTTGGGGATGAGAGGTGGTTATGCTCACACAGAGGATTACCAGGGTTTGGCTCACAAGAGTTATGCACCTGTGGGGGAGATGAGCTCCAGGCTAGGGTCATTCCTGCCTGTGGCTGATGCAGAGTAGAAGTATAGGTCATGGGATTTGAGAAACTGAGCAACTGGGAGGTTGGAATGTTTGATTAAGTATGCGCATCAATGCTGAAATACCCTAAAAAGCAAGGTCAAAGGTTAAGGGACAGTGAGCCAGAGTCTAATTTCCTTGAGAATGGAGAGAGATGGCTGAAAAGAAGGGAGAATTGTAGAGAACAGATTTCACTATCTGCATAGTGTAAATGTTTTTAGTTGAATGAACTTCATAGGGACAGGGTTGCTGTCTGAAGGAAGTAGAGAGTTTTGTCAATAGCGAGCAAGGAACATTCTTTTCATTTATCTTTTTTGAATGATTTAATTGGGGTTAAGTGACTTGCCCATAGTCACAGAGCTAGGGAGTGTTATGTGTCTGAGGCCAGATTTGAACTCAGGTCCACCTGACTCAAGGGCCAGTGTTCTATCCATTGCACCACCAGGGAACATTCTGAATCACCCTTCAGGACCAATCGGAAAGGGCATATGATAGAAGGTACAATTAATTAGTGCTAGGAAGGGTGGCCAGGGATATAGTATAGGCAAAGCCAGGTCTCTGGAAGTTCAAGTAGCTGAAAAGTATTTGAGAGGAAGAAGTTCCAAATGAAAAGAAGTTTATTCAATTTGCAGCAGGAGCTTCAGAGGCCCTAGAACATCCGTGTGTGAGGAAAATCCCATTGGTAACTGAGTGAAGGGTGGATTGGATTAGAACAGGGGTGGGAAACCTGTGGCCTTCTGAGTCCTTAAGTACCTCCTTTTGACCGAATCCAAATAAATGTAAGGCTGGCTACATGAAGCCTTAAGGCCACCAGTTCCCCACCCCTGGATCAGAGAGAGACTCAGAAAGTAGGACCATTAGGAAGCTGTTACAATGGTCCAGATGAGACATGATGAGGTCATGAATCAGAGGTGTGGCTGTGTGAGAGCAGAGAAGTGGTGACATGAAGGGTAGGTGCTGAGATACAAAGGGCAAAATTGGGCAACTGACTGGCTATGTGGGGTGAGTGAGAATGAGGACCAAGGCTAGCAATGAGATTGAGAATTTGGGTAAATGGAAGGATCCTAGAACCCTCAACAAAAAGAAAGGAAAATTATTGTTTGTTTTTTAAGAGGAGCCAATTAATTTTTGAGGATTGTACCAGGCTCAGAAGAAGGCAAACAGGAGGGTTAAAGGACCTTGAGTCAATATCATACAAAGATCTATTCAAAGAACTGGGGATCTACAGCCTTGAGAAGAAGGGAAAAAAACCAAAAAAACAAAAACAAACCTTAAGGAATATATTATAGTTGCCTTCAAATATTTGAAGGTCTGGCATGTAGAAAAATTAAAATTGTTCTTTTTGATCCTAAGGGGAAATGGCTAGGATCTGCAAATGGACGTATCTATCTTTTAGATTCAATAAAATCTTCCTGTACAAAAATGTGTTGGGTTACATCAAGACACGGTACATTGTTCATCACGGCTAGTCTTCAAATATGAGGTGGATGGCCACCTGTAGGGCATATGACAGTGAATTATTTTAGGGACAAAGGGTAGTATTAGTTAGACTAAACAGATGCTGAGGTAGTTTCCACATTTGAAATTCTAGAATTCTTTGTTTCTGTTACATCAAGCTCATATGGCTTGAGGCAGAGATTCCTTAGACTATTGCTAGTGACATTGCATGGGAGATGTTTAGGGTAAATGCTCTCAGGAAACTCTTCTGCCCACACTCACCTGATGGCAGCCATCTATTGCCCCTAGCGCAGCCATAAGGACCCTCGTCCAATTTTCCCAGGGCATCCAAGTGTACTGTCCGGCAGCTGAACAGTCAACTGAAACTGATGAGAGTATCATAATACATCTCCACCATTCTCCATATCTGGGGCTTGATGCAGTAGTATGATTTTTAGGAAAGATCTCTAGAATGGCCTTCCTGTTTCGATGCTGACCACATGCCAGTTCCTGGTACCCTGTGACCCCAGTGTTCCTCATTGCAGACACTTGGAAGTGGTTGGAACACAGCATGGCAACTTCTGGAAGACACACTTATTGCCCCCAGCAGGTTTCTGATGCCTGCCAATCTTCAGGATCAATGCTCTCAGATTTAGTTTCCAGTGAAGTGGAAATATGTCCTTTGGAGACTCATCCAATCTTTGAAGATAAAAATTATTTTTTAGATTGGGTTTTGTTTGTTTTTGCAAAGGCCATTAATGTGGAACACAGACACAAATAGTTACAACATCGTTTTCTTGCCCGTCTCTCCACTTGAGTTTGGGAACACTCGGTTGATTTTCAGAAAGAAAGAAAAAAACGAACAGACTTTGGCTAACTTCCTTTAGGCCCCTCTAAGGGAATTTAAAAGTTTGTTCTGAAAAGGTTTGTTTACTTATTTTGTTTTTTCTTCCTTTTTATTCCTTAGCTGTGCCATGTACAAAACATCACATTTGGACAGTAATACAAATCCCCATCCTGGAACAAATCTACCCCACCCTGCATCCCCTTTTTTGTTTTCCTCTTTCCCCACCCCCAACCTTTGACTCATTGTGTCAAATATTGTTGCAGTCCCCAAGGCAATGAACTTCTATTGAGATGGCAAGAGGAAATGTTGAAATCCTTAGCTGTCCTGTCAATAAGGGAGCAATGAAAAGTTGTTGGGTTGTTTTGGCAGCAGTTCACAAACAGGCAAAAGTGGCACATTATTGTAATAATGTAGCATGAACATCCTCTCCCCTCCCTTTGCCCTGAGAAAGAGGAATTTGCTGGCATGGAGCTCTGAAAGGCCTACTAGGCCACCCTGAGTTCCTATTCAAGGCTCAAGATTTCTCTCCTTGGCATACTTCTCTAAGCATTTTAACGTAAGCATGAATTGCCTCCAAGTAAAATTCCAAAAGTCCTCAATGTAGCAGAATCAATGGAAGACATTCATGGAAATTTTTGTGAATATATTCCTCATCATAAAAGTTCTTGAGTCTCTTACTTAAACTGTCATGGGAGCAGGTGATTGCTTTTAGATTCCCAGCTGAAATCAACTTCCATTCTGTCTCAAAGCCATCTAAATATAAAGCAAATTGTGGTCCTCCTGTAACTGGCTTTTCCCTTCTCTCCACATATCCTCACTGCACAAACAAGTCTCTCCAGGTCTGTTTTCTTGAGAGGCAGCCATGGTGTGGCCTACCCCTGCCACTGTACCACATCTTCTCCAAAATGTACTGCCAGTCAGATATGCCTCTGGGATCTGGGATTTCCAGGTGTCTCCTCCTCCCAGGATTGCCTCTAAGGCAAGGCATATACATCCCAGGATTGTGACTCAGTCACCTTTACTTACCTTAGAAAAAAGGAAGCTCTAAATCCAAGTCAAGACTCACCTAAGTGGGGTACAGGCTACAGCTGCCATGTGCCCTAAGCTATTGCTATTGTTCATCCTTCATTTGTTTAACAGGAACAGTGACATCATGATGTCAAGGTAAAATACTGCATGATGGGTGATGTCTTAGACTGGCATGTGAATTGAGTTAAGTGAGGATGAGCTGCACAAAGCTGTCAGCCTCACTCTCTCTTCTAGAGCCATTGAAGTATACAGTAGCAGGACAAATCAGAACACCTGGTAAAGGCCTGGGCTGCAGTAGATCACCTTGACATCTGCAATGTCTGGCCAGGCTCTAAGCACTCCATGGCAGTTGCTTCAGTAGCCTTCGTGGCCATTGGAACAAATTGTTCTCATCTGTCCTTTGTACAAGTGAAGCCCTCGTGCTCCAGGTACATACTTCCCCAGCTTGCCAATGGGTTTGAGGCCCGTTGGTTACCCTCAAGCTGTGTTTGTGCAGCTACCAAGTTGGTTTCACGAGGGGATGCCTGTTGTTCATGCTATAGCTTCTTGGAGCCACGAGACTTGGGTCATAGGTGTGTACCAAAGGTGGATGAGCAGCCCTGAGAAGGATTCAGCAAGCTATTCCTGCCTGAATATCTCATACACTCCCTAGCTACTATGCTACTGGGGTCAGAGGACGGATACCAACTTTGATTCCACTCCACCAGAATCTCTGGAGACCTCTCTTTGAGCTGGATTGTGCCACACACAAGGTGAGTGAACCACTCCCTCCCTGTTGGTGGGGAAAGTGGGGTAGTGAGACAGTGTGGTGACATCTGGAAGGGGCTTACTTCTATCCCATGGAAGCCACTCCTTTCCACACAGTTTGTGCTCTCTGTCCAGTCTGTTAGCCCGAGGAAATGGTAAATGGGCTCCATATTTCTTCTGAGACACAAGGTTAGATAATTGGAGGCTCATACCTCATCTCCAAAGCACATATTGAGGGCAGCATTGCTGTGAGCTCCTTCCTTGATCATGACCCTGCCCATTCCCTATGGCTCTCCATTCCCTACCTCCTTCACCTAGGGGCCAGAAGAATAAAGAAGCCAAATCTTATGTCATATGTTGTTTGCCTTTTTGTGCAATGATGAAGGAAAAGGGGATCCTCAAGACCCTTTTTTATTAACTGTTTTTCCTGGATTAATAGCTATTAATATTGACAACCCAAATCATGGCAAAAAATATGAAGTCATTGAGTAGAAGGCTGAGAATGCCAACATTAGAAGGGACATTAGTAGCCACCTAATTTTACTCCCACTTGTAAAAAGAATCCCCTCTACAACATACCCAAGTGAGTGGCACAGTGACCAGAACAGAGCAATCATTTAACATAGGGTTTTTAACTGGTCAAAAAGTGGTCATTCAGACTTCATTAGAATAATTCCTATCCAGGGAAAACCATTGTCTCCGAAGGCAGCCCAGTGAAATTTGGGATGGCTTTGACTGTTAGGGATGGCTTCAACTGTTAGGATATTCTTCTTTCCTCTCAAATGAATGTGTCATCTCATTGATTTAGAAATTTCTTCCACAAATGTGGATAACAACTTAACCATGTTCCCTGGCAGTTTCTCTCTATCTCGTCATTTCTTCACCCTGGGGCCAACAGCACAGATCTAATCTATATTCCATATAGTAGCCCTTTAAGGTTCACAGTAGATCTGTTATGCTTTCTCTGGGCTAAACAAACTTAGTGCCTAGACCTGAAACTCATATGACCTCAATTTGAAGCCCTTCACCACCTTAGCTCCCCCACCCTGCACATTCCTGTTTATCAGTGTCCTTTCTAAAAATGTACCAGAGCTAAATGCAACACTCCAGATGTAGTGTGACCAGGACAGCCAAGCTCTAACTTTGGATTCCTGAAAATTATGTCTCATCATGTAGTCCATGAGAGTATTGACTTCTTTCAATGGTAATAACACATCATTACCTCACACTGAGCTTTCCAGCCTCTAAACTCCCAGACCTTTCTTTCCAAGGGGACAGTGGGTCATGAATCTCCCTTAATTGTAGCCCTAAGGGACTCATTTTAAAAGAATCCAAATGTTACACTTGATATTATCTCCTATCGATTTTTATCTCTTTAAATTTGACATAGCCCTTCAAGAGATTTTTGGAAATTAACTTTTTCAATCAATGACAAAGACAGCATCTTATTCAGTTGAGTTTCTTTGCCAAAAGTAGTTGGCCAATAACCATTGGATAAATTCACTTCATCTGTTCTTTCTTCATCCGTCCATCTGTCTATCTATGCATTCAATAAACACCCAGTGCTCAGCACAGTGTTATCATAGAGTACTTGAGGTTGGTGTGTGCCACATACAGCAGAAAACAGTATAATAGATTTCTAAGAGACAGAGGCAAATAGCAAGAGTTGCAAAAAGGTCAAAGTTCACCTTAGTTTGCTAAACCATTAGGAATCTCCAAACCCAGTTTTCCACATACTGCACATATTTGGCGTTTTGACTCTATTCTGACCATCATCCTAATCTAACACTCAATAAAGACTTAGGCCATGCCCTTTTGATGATGGGCTCTGATTGTGTCCTTATATTGCCCAGTAACAGGTCTCTATGTGTCTTCTCTTTCTCCATTTCCAAATCATAAGGTGTAAATCTCCACTCCTCTCCCTTTCTTTCCACTACCCCTTTATGCATTGTTTTCATTTATCAGAATTTAAAAACTCCTTGAGGGCAAGCATTGTCTTACTTTTATTTGGATACCAAAAGCTTAGTCCATGGCCTGGCACAAAGTCAGTACTTAACAAATATATATTCTATCTATCTGCCTCTCTCTCTCTCTCTCTCTCTCTCTCTCTCTCTCTCTCTCTCTCTCTCTCTCTCTCTCTCCCTATCTATCTATCTATCTATCTCTCTAGTCCTATCTCTAATGGGATGCCAGTCCCTCGGTCAAGGAATTGGGCCGGTAGGGCAAAGTTTGACAAGGGTATCTCAAATCAATGTCACAGGGTTATCGATGGGAGTTACCTTTACCCTCTCCTGAGGGAAAAGATGAAGCAGCAGTGCTAATGTCCAGGGATGTCTCTGTATCCCTGGACTTTGCATGGAGGAGGGGAACAAAAAGCCAGCCATGCCCTGCAACTCTGTTTTGGATCTTGTCCTCATAAGAATCTGTTCACCCTCTCTTACAGAGGTCATTCCAACCCAGGGCCAACCTGTTCCTAATCACAGGAGAAGCATAACTTTCCTTTCCCATTGTTGCACTGTTTGCTCTTCACCTTATTTTAAAAGAGCAACTAGTTTTATTTCAAAAGTGAAGGGGGTGGGGGAAATGTTGCAGTGGACTTCGGAGGGAATTTCCAAAAGCACTTTTTTATTTTCTTAAAAGCTTAAGGTCTTCCATCCAACACACTGGTTTTGTTTGATTAACCAACGCAAAGAAAGCTAGGGAATGTGAAAGACCTGTGGTTGTCCCTCATCCTTTGTCCCAAAGCCTGATCTCTGTCTGGCAGTGTCTGCATTGGTGAAGAGAAGGGTCTCTGTATTATGTTTAGGGCAAAATGCTCATCAGAGAGAGATTCTTTACAAATCTGGTCCCTGGTTGGAAACCAGAGCTTGCCGCATGCCAAGGGGAAGTCAGAGTGAGACTAATACCTGTGGTTTTCAAATTCATATTAAAAAAAAAAACACTAAAAACCCCGTGTATTTGAAGAGGGATGAAGGCAGATTGTCAACATGCCAGGAGTTACACAAGGCTTGGAGCCCACATCCTGTAAGCTGTGGTTTTCAAGGATGCTGCTCATGAGTGACTTCTTACTTTGGGCAACAGGAAGCTGCAAGCAGTGATGTGTAAACTGCCCTTTTGTCTACACACCCTGCTCTAGAAGTGGTAAAGGGATGACCCTTCAGGCCATTGGCTTCTCGAGCCTCCCAGGGTCTGTGGACCAGCTGTCAAAGGGCTTAGAAGGAGGTCCACCCTGAATTCTGAAACTGCCTTGTTCCAGCCAACTTTTGCCCTTAGGATAACTCTGAGGCCACAAGGAGGAATTAGGATCCCCTTTGCATAATCCTCTCTCCAGCCCAGAAATCAAAGCCTTAAGCTTTGAGTTTGTACGATGTTTCACTTCTCAAGCCAATGTGAAATCTGAGGAGGGAAGTCATCACAATCCTTCCGAGCATAGATCTCAGAGTGCCCAAATTGTCATAAATTCAGGATTTACTTATTATTTTTTTTTAGGAAACATATAGTATCTGCATTTCATGAAGGGTAAATGAGGATGATATCCAGAGTATAGGCAAAAGCCCAAGACATCTTTTCAGAAAAGTTCAGTGGAATGCCGAGGCCCAGGCTCGCGGATTCTTCCAAATTGGCTTGGACCCTGGGAGCTCAATGTGGGGGCTAAAACCACCCTCTTACACATAGATGGAGACCGAATGACACTCATGTTGACAGCTTGGATCAAGCAATATAAGGGCTTTTAAGTCCAAAGCCATATTGTATTTCCCCTACATTTCAATAATTCCTTTCCCCTCAATTCCCCACTCCCTTTTCAGAGAATCTAGGATTTGGAAGGGATGTTAGAGGTAAGGTAGTCCAACCTCCCACCCATGTTAGGAATTCTTTCTACAATGTTGCCAACAAATGGGGAAGGAGTGTAGTGGTCTCCAAAGTGGGGGGCCAGGGGCATATGGGGATACTTAGGTCAAAGTATACAGACAGCTTATTTATTTTTTCCTTCAGAATAACACATTGACAACCAAGTAGTTGTCCCAAATCACAGCTCCATTGATGGTGCTTGAAGGCCTGTCTCCTCACAGACTTTTGCACAATGATTGTTCATATGTTTCTCATCTTCGCCATATTTCATTTCTGGAATTCTTTCAGTTGTCTTTCTTACTGCTTTCTCTTACTACTGCCATTAATCAACACTTCTGAGGGGCAGTTGTTTATCCACTAGGAAGTCAGTAATCTCCACATCATCTTGATTTTGTCCAGAAAGAATAGAGGATTCCAGAATCTCCAAGTAGGAAGTGAGATCATGTCTCAGGCATACCAAAAAACCATCTGTAACCAAAAGAGAACTGATGACCGTAGTTTCCCCATGCTCACTCTCCATTTCTTGCTCCTTGACTTTCAATGTTTCTTGAACTTCCTCTCCCTTTTTCTTCATGGGGCTTGTAGGATATGATGAGGAAGCTGTTACTTTGATTTTCCTTTAAGGTGTTAATAGGGTACTCTCTCCTCAAAGAAGATTTTCCTGACCCTTGCAGATTTAAGCTAAAAATATCTTCCCTTCTAAATATAAAATCTCAAAGGCAGCATGAGGTTCAGAATATATGATGGCTGACATTTATACAGTGCTCTAAGGTTTGCAAAGCACTTTATGTGATTTTCACAACAACCCTGGAAGGTGGGGGGTATGATTATCCCCATTTGACATTAGAGGAAACAGATTAAATGACTTGCCCAGGGTCACACAGCTAGGAAGTATCTGAGGCTCTATTTAAAAGTACATCTCCCTGACTCCAGGTCCAGTACTCCAGGTCCAGTACTCTATTCACTTGGCCACCTAGCTACTAGCTGTAGTCCATCCCCTTCATCACATGCAACTTATGAAATCTATCTAGAGCAAATTGTACCTGACCAAAAATTTCATCTATAACCTACCTGAAAAGTAGTCATCAGTGCCATTCCTTGTCTCAACTTCCTCACATCCCACCCATTTCTCAAATCCCACAAATTGACTTCCTACCCAACCTTCCCTATGTGATATATGTGAAATTTTTTTTAATCCTATGTGAAATGTATTTTTAACCCTGTGTGAACCTTCAGATTCATCCTCATTAAATGTTATTTTCTTGGATTTGTCTTAGTATTTTAATCCATCTATCTACTTATCCATCCATCTACATTTGTGTGTGTGTGTGTGTGTGTGTGTGTGTGGTGTGTATGTTTGGATCCTACCCCTGACATCCATCGTTTTACTTGTGTCTCTCAATTTTGTGATGTGGAAAGGTGATGAGCGCGCTTCCTTCCTTGCTTTTACCCAATCCCAGATCCTTGGACCCTCCACCTAATCACTTCCTTCTAACATTGACTACTTCATGATTAATCACAGAGTTCAGCATTTCATAGTTCTAAGTTTGGTCATACTCTGGTTTCTCTTCAAATATCAATCTTTTGCTAAATGCTTTTGTGGAAAGGAGCAATGGTGAGTTTTCACATAATTTGGAGGGTCACAAAGACTCGGGTACAACTGAATGGCACAAGAGCAACAAAGAGTCACCCGACTCCACTGTCGCGGTGCCCACATCTCCCCGCCTTGCCCAGAACCCTGGCATAAGAGACTTCGTTGAGCATTGGACCAAAATCTTAGCATACGAGGTCTGCAGTATGCCCCTGTAACTATCTCCTAATAACTTCTTAGAAAGGCGCTGAGGTTGCTCTAACATGACTTGGTCCTGATGAAGCCACACTATCTGCTAGTGAACACTGCTTCCTTTCAAGCTATTTGCTGATCTTTCTTTGGGTGATGCATTCTAGGATTTTGCCAGGAATCAAAGTCAAGGGCATTTGCCTATGTTTTGCAGACACAGCTCTCTCTCTCTGTCTCTCTTTTTCATTGAAATGGGTTCCTCACTCTTTTCTCTCCCCTCCTCTTTTAAAAGCTTACCTATGGGCAGCTAGGTGGTACAGTGGATACAGCATTGACCCTGAAGTCAGGAGGACCTGAGTTCAAATCCAGCCTCAAACCAAACACTTGACACTTACTAGCTGTGTGACCCTGGGTGAGTCACTTAACCCCAGTGACCTTAAAAAAAAGCTTGCCTAATCCCATCTCCATTCTCATCAAGAGCAGCCCAAATATTTCTGCACATGATTCACAGAAAGTCTCCGCAGAGCTGAGACAGTAGACAGATGGGTTGGTAGTTACCAATGGTCTCAGGGTACCTTTTTATTGCCATCTGTGATTTCCCTCCCTTTTTTCCCCCCAGCAGTTGGATTGATCTCTCAGCTATCTGGAAAACTAGATGCCTCAGTGCTTTCAGAATCTTCACTCAAATGCTGTCCCATGGCCTGGGGGTGACCCTGGGTCCTCAACATCCACAAAAGCTACACAGATGCTCTGGCAAGTTTCACCAAGTTGGAAAGGCTTTGAGGGGAGCTTCCTCCTAGTTAAGCACAGAGGGGCTCTTCTCTAGCAGTGGCCCACTAGGTGACAAATGTGTTGCCCATTTCAATAAGTGAAACAAAGACACATGCAAAATAATACTCAAGTCTTTGTAGTCTTTTCTATTATTGGTGGTAGCACAGCAGAAAAAGGGGACAGGGCAATTGAGAATCATACAATCATTAATATCAGGCTAGCTCTTGGCACTCCCAGTGTTCTCCAAGGAAATTCTCCCTCAGTGACTTTTCAACAGGTTCAAGGGATCACAGTTCTTGAAATTTCAGCCTATGGAGTAAAGCTCTGTTGATCCTACCAATGGGGGGGTAATCTTCAAGTGGGGGCATGGGGGTGGACTATATGTCCATTGTCTGGTAGGCTCTCCATTGTCTGAGAACCACCCAGCTCTGTAAATAGTGATTCCTGACAGGCTGATATCAAAGGGATGAGTTTTTTAAGGTCACTTAGGGATTATAGGCAAAGAGGGATTATTCACTGGTAGAGGGAGTACTATAATGGCACAAGCACACTTCTTCAAATGGTTGCCATTTTGAAATACTCTAAATATGAGAACCTTGCCCAATGAGCAGCAGTTTGCCTATTACAAGAAGACAGAAATCAAATCAGTATCAGCATCCTATCCCCAAAGGAACCAGGAGATAAAATGCAGGTTTAACTAAATAGAAGGGTCAGCTGTGACTGCGCATTAAACAGAGTCAGGAAGATCTGAGTTTAAATCTGACCTCAGACACTTATAAGCTATGTGACCCTGGGCAAGTTGCTTAATTTGTTTGTCTCAGTTTCATCATCTGTAAAATGAGTGTAACTATAGCACCTACATTACAGGGGTGTTGTGAAGATAACATGAGACAATAATTGTAAAACACTTAGCACAGTGCTTGGTACATGGTAAATACCAGACAAATGTAAGCCATTATTAATTTCTCCTTAGAGACACAACATGTCATGTAGCAGGGGATCTTAATTTTGTGTGTGTATGTGTGTGTGTGTGTTTTATGTGTTCTGGATCCCTTTGGCAAGCTGGTGAAGCCCATGGTTCTTTCCAAGATTAAAACATGCATAAAGTCAAATAGATATGGGATTTAAAAAGAAACCGATTGTTGAAATGCAGTTATGACAAAGAAGTAAGTTCACAGACTTGAGGTTAATATCACCGAAGAGAAGTGAAATGGGCTAGCATGAATTTACTGAGTAGACCAGTGGTATCAAAGTGGGATAGAATCAGGGGCTACAAGACTGTGCCCTGGGATCCTTGCGGGACAGGCACAGATTCAGAAAGTCGCAGACTAACCTCATGTTCTTTTGTATTGTTTCATTTATTTGTTAAATATTTCTCAATCAGATTTTCATTTGGTTTACGCAGCACTTGAGGGTGTGTTTGACACACCTTGTTTACACTCATGCAACAGAAAATGGAGTTTTGTGGGCCATTCACTAATCTCTCATTCCCATCCTTATGGTAAGTCAGCAAAACAGCTACAGAAAAGGAGAATGCCACTGGTGTGAAAAACCTGGTGCTGTGAATGAAGAGGGAGACAGTTCCCTGAAAAGGTTCTTGGCCTCCTCCCAAACTCAGTGACATATACAATGAGACTCAGTGCCTTCAACAAATATAGGGAAACAGGGGTGAACAGTGGGAAAAAAAATGTTAGAAAATATGGTCCTGAAGAGATAGGAGAAGACACCTCCAACTCTCCCATTCCTGGATGGACAAGGCCCATGGATGTTGCATATTGTAAATGATAGTTTTTTTTAATATACTGATCAGTTCTACTTATGTTTTGTTCTTTTTCTTTTTCTTGTCTTTAAAAATAGTATTTGTTATGTGGGATGGAGCTCTGGGAGGGGGAAGAATGTTAGGGAAATTAGTGTAAAACGTAAGATATCAGTAAAAACTTATATAGTCCAAGACAAAGTAATTAAAGAGGCCCAAAATTCATAGACTACTCAGAAGGTTCTTGCATATAAATCATGAGACCTTTCTTCAAGAAGGTTTGGAAGGCATAGAATAAGGTAAATGACAAATGATGTAACAAAAACAACAAAATGACTGAATTCCAAAGAGGGGAAAAACGTGGTGACTGATATAGAAATCATTGAGGTTCAAAATCAAAACCAAGGTACAATAAAGAGTAAATGCAAAAAGAGACTGTATGCAATAATAACAGCTCCAATATTACCTAACCAAAAATGCTACTGATGTCAAAATAAGAAATCAACAAAGAAAATACATAGACACAGACTACTACCTATTGAACTGACACAAAGACATCCCGCAAATGGGGAGATTTGGGAGAGTTGATTTATTTGCCAAGCAGAGATACTTGGTGGCTGAAGGAGGCCCCAATTCAGAATGTACATTTAACTTCACATTATTATGGACAATTTTGAGTAGAAAATTATGATCATCATCACCTTGCAAAACAGTAAGAAGCAGTCAGAAAGGGAAATAATTTGCCAAAACTGTGACACAAAAGTAGCTTTGAGGATGTATTAGACTATGTGACCACTGAGGACTCTTCTGACAATCTGTGGTAGAACATCACCACTAAGAAGTTTATTTTCAAAGCATTAATAGAGAATATAGGAAGACAACAAACAGATGAAAATTGGCAAAAGAGAAAGTAGCATAGTTGTACTTTACTTCTCAGGTCTCCTGTGTTTTATAAGTTCAAAAGGATTAACAAAGAGAGATGAAGATAGAAAGGTAGAAGATTGGCTTCCCTGGAAACTTCTGAGGACTCAAATGATATATATGGCTTACCACTGAAAGGGCTTGAGGATTTAAGATAACAAATGAAAAGGACCCTAAATAAAAAGTATCCTGATGCCCAGAGTTCTCTCCTCTTCCTACATTCAGATCATGTCAGGACAACTTCAGTCTCTCCCTGAGGGCAGTGGGAGATGATTTTCTTGAACTCTAAACTCATGACAGCTATGAGTGCGTGACAATTATAATACATGTCCTACCTACATGAGCCTGAAACTCAATTTTACAGTTCACAATACAGATGACCAAATGTCAAATCTTCAGATGGAAATATCCAGTTTTGGAGGGAATCTGTTCAGTTTGCGAGGTCAGAAGATCTTGGGTCCTTAGTAGTACCACTCACACTGCAGGAAGTGCCTTTTGGAACAGTGTTTCTTAGGGGAGAAGATGGCCAATAGGAGGATGACCCAATCCTGTCCCCATTTGCTTAAAGATATGGCCCTGGAGTCAATGTTTGGACTTTGCAGAGCTGAGGTGAAATGTGAAATGTCTGAACCTTCTGAGGGAGTATAACAATCATAGTGTATAGCTGCTTCTTTTTTCAAGTTTTTTTCCCCCTTCCTTTTAATGTGTGCTTCTGTGTCTGTTGTGTGGAGGAAATAAATAGATGTGTCATATCTGATTCATATTGTTCAGTGAATACCTTTCAACTTCAACTTCCTTTTCCCTTTTGGGGAAACCCCAGACAAGAACTATACTAATTTTCCCTGTAGCTATGGGGTGGGTTACAAGAAGCTAGAGAATGTTATCAAGAAAGTCTGTCCCTTTTCTTTAGAGAATAGACTTTCCAGAGGCTGAATATTGTCGACATGCTTGTGTCTGGAGCTGAGGTTCATGAAGGCAAAGTCATTTGAAGAGGAAGAAGATACTAACCCTTTGTTTCTGATACTCTCCCTAGTGCCTAGCAAAGCGGTTTGTACGTGGTATGAGAATAACAGATGTTGAGTTGAATTGGATAGAAGTGAATTGGATGGAACTGATTTACCGAGCAGATGCATTAAAGGAGTGATCTGTCAGGTGGCTTCACTTAGGTGGGGAAGGCTTGCTAGAGACAGTGTTAAGCTGTTGGCATGGATGGGTGGCAGCATGAGGAACTGTAAGCATAAGAGCTATCATAGTGTTTCGATATGGTAACAACTACATTGCCCATAGAGGCCGGTAAATAGATTCATTTGGGCTTAACCAGGGAGATCATATTAAGGAGTAATGTGATATGAAGTTGGAGTGACCAGATGGGAACAGGATCTTGGGGACCATGAGGAGTTGTTCTAAAATCTGTAAGATGGATGCTCTTCCTGGCCTCTTGTTCCCAAGGAATCAAGAAGTTTTGGACACAGTCCTTCCTCTTAATATAAACTCAGTCATCCTGCCACCTGCCTCAGTGGACCGTGATTTATATGACTGGGATCACTGCAGATTGATTTGAGCCTGTTCCCATTTTAGCAGCATATGTCTCTGTTCCTGCTAACCTGGAGACTTTAAGGTGACCTGGTTAACAGCTGAGCTGACAAACCTCACTTCTAGTCCGTGCCATCAGGAAGATGCATTGATTTCCTCAAATGTCTTTTCCACTGAGACTTTGTTTTGGTTACAGCCTGAGAACACAGCAACAAGAGACTGTGTCCAGGCTTTATTGCCTGCAGAGAGTGAGGGCTGCAGGTGGAAAAAAAAGCATGTTTAAGATGATGAAGGGAAGACCATCACTCCTGCCAAAGTGGGAAGATTGAGGGTTGCCACACTGGCACTTCATGGGGTAACAGGGCATGGGCTTGTAGATATTGTAGAGCACCCCAGAGAGGGATGCCTTCTATGTCTGACTCCACCCAGGGCTCAGTATTTGTCAAACCGTGCAGTGCTTGGAACTACAGATGAATTAATCCACCTCTTTCCATTGTAAACATAAGTAAACAGAAGCCCAAGGTCACACAGAGAATGTAGCCCTGGATGTGGAGTCAGTACCTCAGATATTTCCTGGTGATTCTGGATAACTCAATCAACCTCTCTGAGTCTCAGTTTCCTCATTTGAATATATGTATATATATATATATATATATATATATATATATATTATTCTCTAACTAATAGGCTTGCTGCGGCTCAAACAAGATCTCTTGTATAAAGTATGATATAAATATAAGCTGGAATATTAGCAGAAGTAGTTTTAGTCATGGTCATAGTCATTGCTGGTAGTCATGGTGGTGAAAGTGCCCGCCTTCAAAAAGCTTGCATTTGATTATCCCTCGCCTCCCTGACCAGTGCCCTGTGAACTAGTCATTGGCTCCAATGGAAAAAGACAAGAAAGCAGTGCCTGTGCAGCCAGCCCTGGTAGCTTGTGCACCTTAGGGACCTGGGCTCGTGAACAACTATAGTAGAGCACTTGGCGGGAGAGTGGATGCTCATATAAAGGGCCATTTAGAAGCGGCATGGCATGGGGAGAACATTTGGCATAAGAAGATCTGTGTCCACACCAAGGCCTTTTAGACTTCCCACCTGTGTGACCCTAGGTAAGTCACTTAACCCCTGTACCATAGTAACTATCCTCCTCCCAACTTTGCTAGAAAATCATGGGCTACTGGTGATCAGGTGGGTGGAAAGAGGTGTTCCACCCAGAGCTCCCAACCTACACTAACCTACCAGAATCCTCATGTTAAGCCTTTATCCCATGTGGTATAGTTTGGGGAAAGACTCAGAAGAATTCATCCTCACAATCTACCTTATATAATGAAAGTTTGCTGGATTTCATTTTCTTTTAATAACAAAAAATCCTCTCCCAATGAGAGGTGAAGAAATGTGGAATGCCTTTCTCAGGCAGTAGTGAACTCCCTATCTCTCAAACGCTAAAACTGGCAGCTTGATGGTCATTTTTTAGTGATGAGAAGAAAGGCTTTTTGCCTAGGTTTGAGCTGGACCAGAAGGACCCTGTTATTGTTCAGTAGTATCAGTCATGTCTGACTCTTTGTGACCCCATTTGGGGTTTTCTTGGCAAAAATACTGAAGTAGTTTGCCATTTCCATTTTTAGCTCATTTTTCAGATGAAAAACTGAGATAAACAGGGTTAAGTGATTTTCCTGGGTCACACAGCTGGTAAGTGTCTGAAGCCATATTTGAAATCAGGAAGATGAGAAATTCTACTCACAGAAAAAGGCAGAATGGGATAGTGGTTGCAGTGAAAGAGGGAAGAAGAACAGGGTTCAAATCCTGCCTATGTCACAGCCTGTGTGACCCTGGCCAAGTCATGCTACCACCCAAATGCTTCTCTTCTGTAAGAGGAAACTGGCCTCAATGACCTCTACCATTCCTTCCACTTCTAAATCTATGTGCCTACAACCTGACAATTTATGAATAGGGAAAAGGAATGGGTTCCATACATATTTTATAACTGGTTGCTATGGAGATCCATTTAATTAATCATACCAAGCTGCAGAGAGGAAGCATTGTATCATAGATAGAAGTGAGGACCTGAGTGTGATGAAGCCTAGGCTGCAGATCTGTCCCCTGGTCCATCTGCTTGGCTGACCTTGGGCAAATCACTTCAAGGTTCAGTGTCACCAGGCAGCTATGGAAGTCTATAAAGTACAGAGGAGGCAAAATCTTCATTTTTAGAGTGAGTTTCCTCAAATGGTATTTGCTATTTCTGTGAAATCAGAGGTCTAGTAATAAAAATTGTTAAAGCAGATCGAGAAAAAAAAAAGAGAGAGATATTGGTAGTAGTACTAGCTGCCATTTATAGAGTTCTTTAAGGTTTGAAAAGCACTTTATAAATATCCCATTTGATCCTTACAATCCCAGGAGGTATATACATTTATCATCCCTATTTTACAGTTGAGGAAATTGAGGCAGATAGAGATTAAGTGACTTCACCAAGGTAGTACAAATAATAAGTGTCTGAGGCCAGATTTAAACTCAAGTCCAATATTCGATCCATTGTAGCACCTTGTAGCCTCTGATGGTCTTGGAGACAAGTGATGTATATATCCAGAGAATGCTGATGGGTTATGCCAAAATACAGCAGTTCTTGACCATAGGCTTATGTTAGTAGTGAAGACAATGCAGGTGCACTGACATTGCCTCAATTTCTCAGTCAACAGGCCCAAGCAGGTTTAACCTACCAGTTGATCAGCTCTGCACCATGGAGGTACAGTTGGTGCAGATTGCCTTAGGAGTCAAAAGTCCTAACTGTTTGGGGCATTCCTTGAGGGTTCATAATCATGGAATCAAACTGAACCCCATTAAAGGAACGACTGATTGCAGCATCACAGTCAGCCCAGTTGGAGTTAACTCTGCCTCCTCTATCCATGAAAGCAGATGGAAACATTCTTGAGCCTTCCCTTTCATTTTCTCTCGGGCAGCACTTGATTTATCTCCCAAAAATGCAGCCAGACAACTCCCTCCAAGGGAGGGACCAGGTGGGACCTCACTGGGGCTCCACTTCCCTTTGTATCTCAGTGATCTCCTTGTGAGTCACAACCGGGGATGCTCCATGACATGGCCTCCTTTTCCATGGTGATGGACTTCCTCCAAGAGCCTCAGGGCTCAATGCAACTCAGACAGAGCTTTCTGGGAAGAAGGGCAGGGCATCCAAAAGCATTTGGAGCAAGATTTATGAGACTTAACTGCTCTTTATGGTGGGGCCCTGGGTGAATGACTGACGGTAAGAGATTCCACAGGGAAAAGGGTGGGATCTTGGTGCATCAACTTGCCTCATTCTTCCTCAAATTTTTTCCATGGGTCGGGACCTCTGGAGTTATTTCCTAGCCATGAAAGAACGTTAATGGCGGGAACCAGGTTCTGAATGGCTATTTAGGTATGTGGGTCTGCCCTGGAAGGCTTTCTGCCTCTGCCTGTTAGCTTGGGATTTTTCTTCCAGTTTCCAAAGGCCTTGCTCAGGCTCCTTCCCATTGACCCCCATTAATTTCCATCTATCCCAGCCTCCATGGGATTTTGACCCTCTACTGGATATCTAGTAGTGAAGTCATCTTGGGTCTTTTCAATGTAAAGGATAGCACCATTTGATTCAATGGAGTGACATGCACTGGCTTAATGAACTGCCACAGCTGTGATGAAGCATCCTAACAATGAGTACATTCTAAAATAGAATCCCCCCACTTGGAGGACACACAAACAAGCCATGGCCTTAGTGTGCCACAGAAGGCATTCAGAGAATGTTGGTCTGATGCTTGGCTTTTCACGCCTCCTATTAATTAAATCCCAAGTCTGCAGTTCACATTTCACAATCCTGTTTCCTCCAGAGTCTATGGTTTCCTTCCTTCCAATAAAACCCTTTTCACCCCACCTTTTGTTGTTCAGGTTCTATAGTCATGTGGTCTAATGGGTACAAGCCATTGACTCTTTATTATCAATATTACATGGACATTGAACAGCAGAAAGAGTCGAATAGATTGCTAAAGTCCTTGGCTTTTAGAGCTGGTTAAGTCATTTTTCCAGTCATGTCTAGCTCATTGTGACTCCATTTGGGGTTTTCTTGGCAAAGATATTTCAGTAATTTACCATTTCCTTTTCCAGTCCATTTTACAGATGAAGAAACTGAGGCAAACAGGGTTAAACAACTTGCTCAAGGTCACATGTCTAAGGCCAGATTTGAACTCAGGAAGATGAATCTCCCTTACTTCAGGCCTGGTGCTTTAGCCACTGTGCCACCTGGTTGCCCTTTGGGTCTGCAAGGAACATCTGTTCCAGTTTCCACATTTGATAGATAAAGAAAATGAGTTATAGGGGTAGGGCCAGGACTAGAATGCTGACACACTGATTCTTAGTTCAGTACTCTTTTCACTATCTCAGACTGCTTTGGCGCTATGGATTCAAAAGAAATAGCTGGTCTCAGTCAGGAAGATCTGGGTTTATTCCCACTCTAACACACCGTGGTTATGTGGCCCTGGATGTCAATTGACTTCTCAGTGTTCTGGGCAACTCTCTAAGACTGTAAGTTGCAGAAGAGGAGGAAATCTGCATTAGTAGTTCACCAGAAAGTCTCTTGTACCCATAAAACCATGCTTCAATCTAGAAAAAAAAATAGAAGGAAGGAAGGAAGGAAGGAAGGAAGGAAGGAAGGAAGGAAGGAAGGAAGGAAGGAAGGAAGGAAGGAAGGAAGGAAAGAAGGAAGGATGGAAGGAAAAGTACTAATTCAGTATCTGTAAAAAAAATCCTACTTTGACCACTCATAGTATGAAAACTTGGTGCCTTTAGGAAGAGTTATGAATTTGTTGTCAGGAGACTTATATTCAAATCCAGTTCTGTAGCTTACTGTATGTGTGACTTTGGATAAATCTCTTAATTCCTCTGTACCTCATTTTCCTCATGCCTAAAATGGGTATCAAGTTCTCTTTGATGTCATTTCAAGATCATCCTATGTCTAAATCGATGATACTTTGGCTCTTGAACCATTTAAAAAAATTGCTAGATGAGCCTTAGTTTTGGCAGTTATTAATATGCTGTAACAGCTTCTTGAGCAAGATCTGGGTTATGTTGTTCTTTTGTTGTTTAAGGATGAAACTAGCCAACTAAGAGACACTTGGCCATTGGGTGATCATTTTTCCCTCATCCTCCTTTCAATTTTCTTTACTTTTTCAAGATTAAGCAACTGTCTCTTAAAATGAAATTCATGGCTTAAATTTGACAGGTTGTGATTGCTATTGTTTGAAGACTGAAATAAAGGCTCCCAGAATCAATGAATCTCAGAATTTTGGAGTTGTAAGGGACTTTAAATGATGTTTGGTCCCAACCTGACCTCAATAGGAATCTTTTCTCCAAGAAACTCAGCCCATGATCAGCAAGCCTCTAATTGCAGACTTCCACCAAGGAGGAAGCTACTACCTCTCAAGGTGGTCATTTCATTCATCCATGGCACAGCTCTTATTGACAGGAGGTTTTATTTTGCATTAATTCAATCAATCACAAATTATTAAGTACCTATTATGTACCAGGAACTGTGCTAAGTTCATCCTAAATTTGCCTCTGCAATTCACACTCAGTACCACTAGTTCTATCCGATCCCTCTTCTACGTGAAATCCCTTAATGTACTTCGTGACAAAGCTCAGACTCCCTACTCTATCCGTTCTTTTCTTATTGAGGCTAAAGATAACCAATTCCTTTCATCAAACTTCCTATGGCATGATCTCAAAGGTATTTTACTGGATTGGTTGCCCTTTTCTAGAGTACACATGAGCCCAGCAAGGTCTCCTAAAATGGGCTACCAAGTAATAAAAACAATATCCCTGAAGTATCATCCACTGAATATACTGTACATATTGACCAATACATAGAACATAGGATGTCACTTAATTCAAGCAAAGATTGTGATACTCTTCATGTCACATCACATCATTACTTATCTTCACCTTGCAGTTCACTAAAACCCCCAAATCTTTTCTAGACAAATTGTTGTCAAGTCAGTCCCCTTCCCTACCTTCAACTTGGAAAGCTGAATTTTGAAGGTATATTGAATGCCATCTTACCCAGTCCTCACAATGTTGATGTCTTGAGTCATTTATAAGCTGTCATGTTGAAATAGAGAACTGAAGCAATCCTCTAAGTCAATGTCATATTTTGTTTTGGTTTGTTTTGGTTTGGTTGTACAGAAGAGATTATTCCCAAGAAACACATATATCATGTTACATCATTTCTTTGTTTAAATACTCATTAGGGGCCATGAATACACACACACAGGCACATACACACACACACACACACATACACACACACACAATTCCCTTGGAGAAGACAAATTTCTTGAAGTATTATTCATATTTAAAGGTGTTTTCTATGACCTCCTCAACCCTGAAGAATAAGGATCATTTTCCAAGTGTATTGGGATTTTCATTCAGTTTCATGGTCATTTTCCCAGCATCAAGTTTTAGAATACTCAATCTAAAACAGTTATTCAACAAGTATTTATTATGCCCCTACTATTTATGTGCCACTGTACTAGGCAGTAGGGATACAAAGAAAAAATAGCTTCTTCCCTCAGGGAGCTTATGTTCTAACAAGAAGGACTACTACGGGTGCAATAATGGACTTAGGATCAGGAAGATTAATCTCAAATTCTACCTCAGCTATTTACTGACTGTGTAATACTGGATGAATCACTTAATGGTTTATTGCCTCATTATTCTCATGTGTAAAATGAGGGATTTGGTTTTAATGGCTTCTTACATCCCTTAAAGATCTAAAGCTATGATTGTTTGATATCTGATAGACATTAAAAAGTACATCCAACGTAAATGCAGAGTACATATAATGTAGCCTTCGAGAGGAAAGCACCATTATCTTGGAGGACTGGGAAAGGTATTTCGGGGAGGCAGCAGTTAAGTTGAGCCTTAAGGGAGCTGGGGCTTAGTTGAAGTTAATACTAGATTTCGGAGCACTCTGAGCATGGGGAAGAGACATTGAAGAGATCCAGAGATATTAGAAGGAAATTTGTGTGTAATGAACAGTAAATAACAAACTATGGCCAGAGGATACAGTGAATGAAAGGGACAGAGAGAGAGAGAAAGAGACAGAGAAAGACAGAGAGAGAGAGAGAGAGAGAGAGAGAGAGAGAGAGAGAGAGAGAGACAGAGAGAGAGACAGAGAGAGAGAGAGAGAGAGACAGAGAGAGAGACAGAGAGAGAGAGAGAGAGAGACAGAGAGAGAGAGAGAGAGAGAGAGAGAGAGAGACAGAGACAGAGAGAGGAGAGAGAGAGAGAGAGAGAGAGAGAGAGAGAGAGAGAGAGAGAGAGCGAGAGCGCAGGAGGGGATATAATGTATTGAAAGACTAGGAAAATGGGAAGAGATCATGTTGCAAAGAACCTTAAATGCCAGAGGAATTTGCACTTGATCCTGGAGGAGAATGGGATCGTTGTTCTGGTGGGGATAAAGACAAATACAGAAATCTACACAGCTGCCAAAGAACTCTTCCAAAACCTTGCCGTTATGCAATAGAATGGTAGTGGAACTGAAAGAGAGCTGAGAAGTGACTACAGGTGAGGAAACCCAGGGTCATAGAGGCAGAATCACTTGCTCAATCCATTATTTATTCTAAGTGGCAAAGACAGAATTTCAATCCAATCCTCTGATATTAAATCTATTCATTTTTCCACTGTCCCACATTGCCTGTCTTCATGTTCCTTTAGAACTAATATGACGTAGTAGATGGAGTGATAAACTTGGAATCAGGAAGTACTGGGTACAAATCCTGCAGTGGACATCTACAAGCTTTGTGACCATGGGATAAACCACTCTGAATCTCAGTTTCATTATGTTTAAAATGGGAATAATATTAGAATGAGCACACTGATCTGTTGCAAGAATCTAGTGTTATAAAGTAGGTAAAATTATTTGCAAACCTTACACTATTAAATACATATGAATTACTGCTGTTATTTCTTACAAAATGAGATCCTTCATAAGACCTTTGTTTTGAACATTACCTGAGCTTTTCCTTCTCCCCCCTTCCAGGAAGCCATTTTATATAACAAAGATTTTTTTAAGAAAAATAAACCAGGGAGATTAAAAAAAAAGCAGCAAAACCAAGAAACAGTTTAAAAATCTGCAAATGTGTGTGATATTCTGTACCTGTGGACCTCACCTCTGCAAAAGAGTGGGAGAAGGTGGCTGCTCATGTTTCTTCTTTGAAGTCATGTTGGTGCTTCCTAATTTGGCAGGACTCAGTTGTCTCCTTTGTGTGTGTGGTTGTTCCCATCATTTACCTTGCTGTAATTGTTGTGTATGTTTTCTTGGCCCAGCTTACTTAACTTTGGATCAATTCACGTAATTATGTCCATGATTGTCTCTCTTCATCATATCAATCATTTGTCACAGCTCACAAACTTTCCATTATATTCATGTACCAGAGTGTGGTTAGTCATTTCTCAATTGACGAATACCTATTTTGTTTCAATTTTTTTTACTACAGTAAGGAGTAGTGTATCTGGGACTTTCTTCGTATGAATGACCTCTATATGGTACGTGCCTAGTAATGGAATCTCTGGGTAAAAGGATCTGGCCATTTTAGTCACTTTATTTGCATAATTCCACATCTCTTTACCAAATGGTTATACTAATTCTCAGCTCCATCAACAATGCAGAGGTGAGTCATTCTTTCTATGGTCCTGCCAACATGAAGTGATCTCAACTTGTGTCTTCTTTGCCAATACTGCTGGGTGAAGGATGAAATCTATGTTGAATGAAAAGTCTAAGAAACATAATTTCTGAGTAATTAGTAATCAATTTTACTAATTAGAGCTAGCAAAAAAATTAATAAAATGAGGTCAGTGGCTTTATCTCATAAACCCAATGTGCCTTCTAGAGAACGCTGGATGGTTAAAAATCCTTTGGAAAAAGGGGGTATACCTGAGTGTGGAAATCAACTCTGATAGGTTAACAATCAATGAGAGGGTGGATAAGGAGGTGGCCTGAAAGCCTTCAGCTGCTCCTGCTGAGCATATGATGAGGCTCAACTGCTCTAGCTGTCTGGACAAAGGCATCCCTTTCTACCTGGTCAATGAACAATGGTAGGGTAAAAATTCCATCTAGATATAATTTGCTTTGTAAGGTCTTCTTGGAGCCCCATTCAAGATTGAAAAGCATGGTACATGGTACATCACCCAGAAAATTTAGGCAATCTCATTGATCAGCAATGTCCTACACAAGGACTGGATTTTGATGAGGAAATAAAAAGGGAAAACCTGAATCACAAATTAATTATTGGTTATTAATGTAAGAGATAAATAATTATTTCTCTCAAACATCAAGGTTGTTGTGATTGTTCCTATCATGAGGGATTTGGAAGATTTTCACGTGGTTGTTAATAGCTTGCATTTCTTCTTTTGACAACTCTTGATTCAACTACTTTAAAGAGATCTATTTGGGAATGGGGAGAACTGAAAAGAATCTGTATTTAAGAAGCACCTATTATGTACTGGACACTGTGATAAGTGTTTTACAAATATTACCTCATCTAATCCTTACAACAATCCTGAGGAACATGCTATTATTCCCATTTTACAGTGGAGGAAACTGAGATAGACAGTTTAAGTGACTTTCCCAGGATCACAGAGCTAGTGTCTGGATTTAAAACTTCTCTTCCTGATTATTGCACTCCAGGTCTACTCACTGCAACCTACCAAAGACAGCTAAAGAATGGCTTTATGTTGTTCTTCATAAGGCTTATTTTTTTTCAGTTATAATAATCTATGATTCTACTATAATGCAAACTCAACATTTTCTACCTTTATTCATAGAACATTTTTTCCTCTGTTTTTTTTTGCAACTTAGAACTTGAATTTATATACATGTAAATACCTATCTTGAAAAATACATCCCATTAATTTTCCAAACTCCAGTGTAGAAATATTTGTCTACACAGGTACAATGTGTACAGGCACATTTGATTTCTTTGTGGGTATAACTTTTCACTGGATTTTGGAAATTAAATTATATGGATTCCTCAAGATAGTCAACATTTTTAGAATATTGAGTCTGCCAACTAGAGGCAGAGTTTTTCTTCCAGCAAAATCCTTGAGCATGTAATTAAGGAGATGGTTTATGAATATTTAGAAACATAAATAGTGACCACAGAGGCTCAAGCTGACTTTCTCAAGAACAGATTATTCCAGAGTATCTTTATTTTTGTTTTTGATTGGTTATTTATGCAGCTAGACACTTGACAAAATAAAAAAGCTGCCAAGAAGCCAAAGATAAGGACTGAGGAATAACCATCAGACTTAGCATGTACAAGGTCTAACCTTATAAGATTTTAAGGGCTTGAGAAGGGTAGAAAAGGAGAAATTGAAGCTGGGAGTGTATATGATTCCTCTAAAGAGTTTGTGTTTGAAAGGGAGAATACATATAGTATAATAGGAGAGGTAGAAGTGGCATTTGGAGCTTGAGGAGGGAAGACATGGTGGGGAGGGGGATGGAGAAGAGAACGAGGGAGGGGATGGATTAATTATTAACCATCATCTATGTACCAGGCTCCGTGCTAAGAGCTTTACCAATATTAATACTCCTCATAACTGGTAAGTAGGCTTTTATTATCCTCATTTTACAGTTGAGGAAACTGAGACAAACAGAGTCACTTGCCCTGGGTTACACAGCTAGTTAGTATCAAAACAGAAGGAGGGAAGGAAGGAGAAAGAGAAAGAAGGAAGGAAAGAAAGAAAGAAAGGAAAGGAGAAAGGAAGAAAAAGGAAGAAAGGAAGAAAGAAAGAATGAAAGAAAGGAAGAAAGAAAGGAAGAAAGGAAGAAGGAAGGAAGGAAGGAAGGAAGGAAGGAAGGAAGGAAGGAAGGAAGGAAGAATGAAAGCATTCCTATATTCAAGTACTTTATATTTAATGGGGGAGACAGCAAGTACATATAAAAAAGATTTACCACATAACCATAAAGTTTATATACCTAAACATGCATAAATAGATTTTATCTATCTGCATGCATATATTCATATACACACAAACACAAAGTAGTTAAATAACAGGTAGTCTGGGAGGGTGACCACAAGAAGTTGGGTGATCCATTTTTTAGTATGGTGTCTATCACATAGTAGGTGCTCAATATATGTTTTTGGATTCTTTCTTTCCTTCTTTCCTCTCTCATTTCCTTCCTTCCTTCCTTCCTTCCTTCCTTCCTTCCTTCCTTCCTTCCTTCCTTCCTTCCTTCCTTCCTTCCTTCCTTCCTTTCTTCCTTCCTTCCTTTCTTCCTTCTTTCCTTTCATTCCATTCTCTCTTCCTTTCTTCCTCCCTTTCCTCCTTTTTTTTTCTCTTTTCCTTCTGTTCTTCTCCTGTGGAGTATGCAGGAAGCAAATATTTTTGTACTCTTTTGGATTCTCCCTGGAAGAATGACCCAGCATTATAGCATTGATTCTGCCAGTCACTTGGTGTTGCTAATCCTATATTGACTAGGGGTCAGTTACAGAATTGCATTGATAAAAACTCCTGACTTCAACTTGCATCCTCTCTTATGAAATTCCCCCAGTAGTTGAGATTCCTCATTTTTAAATGGGGGTTGGAGTGGTCTAGAGTGGGGTGACATCAAAAGTCTTTTGCAGCTTGGATGCTCTTAATTTTAGTCCTTTCCGAAGTTCCACGATCCCAGAACTAGAAGGGATGTTATCAACCCACTCATGAAAACCCCTCATTTTATAAAGGAGTAAACTGGGCCCCAGGGAAGGAAAGGAAGGTCCCACTGGTGGCCAGTGTCAGAAGGAGGAAAAGAAACTGAGTCCTGTGATCATAATTCAATGTTGACTGGGGAATTGAGTGATGACCCATACTTTCTCATCTTCCTTACTTAGAGATGGAGCTCATCGAATCAAAGAATCAGCATATTTGTAAACAAGGATTTGTTCTTCATTCTTTTTGTGTTTGTGTAGAGGGTGAGATTGAAAGAAGAAAATAATTCTTGGTAATTAAAAATATATATATATTTTTAAAAATGTGGAGACAGGCAGCTGTTTTCTTGAAAACAAATTTCTCAAAATGTTTAGGTGTTTGGCCCTGGAGGTTTAGACAGAGGCTGAGATGCCCTCTGTAATTATGGCACATTAAGCCCCCAGATCCCCACTGTCTGCATGGTGTGATATTTAACATTCTATATAGGGCTTCCCAGCCAAGGGCATGAGCCATCACACTGATGCTGTTGATGTTTATGTTGAGAAAGCAGACAATCCCCACTGCAGTGACAAGTTGATTGAAGGCAGTGAAAGCCAGCTAGGGTTTAGAATTTCTAATTGCTGGGAGATCCTGCATGGGGTGCTAGCTCCCCACTGTAGTGCAAAGTTTTCAGGAGCTGGAGACATTGTTTCTATCTGATGTCTCTGTCCCAGGACCATTGCTGTTCTGCGTTGAGGAAAAGGGGAGAATTACTGTAATATACGTGTTGGCCAAATCAGCACTTAATGTGAAAGGACAAAAGACGTGAATGTTTGGGCTGTTGAGACAAAGTGAGGAACTAAAACAGTCTGAGATGGGGAAGTAAGGAGGCCTGGATTCCACTCTGGGATTTGCTGCCAATGGGCAGTATCTCCCAACCTCCTTGGACCTCAGTCCCCTCGCCACAAAGAAGGGGACAGCACTAAACTTTGCCGAGGGTCTCTCTGAGATCTTGTCAAGTTGTTCTGAAAAAAAAATGCAGTCAACCAGCTGCATTGGAAGTCAAAGGACGTGGGTTGGAGACCCCCATTTATTGAATAAGAGTGTCTTACCCTCTTTTGGCTTGTTACCTTAATTGCAAAATAAGGCAGTTGGACTAAATGACCTCTGTTGTCATGTCTAGGTCTAAATCCAGAAGCCCATGGTGTTTTTGTTCATTCATTCATTCATTCAATAAGTATTTATTAAAGCACTATGCAAGACACCAAGAATATAACAATAACAACAACAACAGTAACAAATCTTCCATGCTCTTACAAGGTTTTCATTCTGTTGTGGAGATACCACATACACACACATAATAACGAAATGGTAATGCTGAGCAAGTCAGGACAAACTGTCAATCTTCCCTAAGTCAGGGGACCTTACTTCCTACATCTCAAAGACTTGTTCCCATGATGTGGATGGAAATTTCCTGGCAACTCCCCTTCTGGGATGTGGCTTTCTATCAAATCCCACTGTGTTCTATCTTCACAGAGATGGTGTCATATGGCTACCCAGCATATCCACTCATTCCTGAGGCTGTCCCAGGTCACATTTCCCAGATGTTGAAGTTTTGGGGGCCCAAATGAATTTATAACTTTCAACAGAAATCTCAAATATGCTCTTTGACTCTCTGGAATTCTCTTGCTCCATCTCCAACTCAGCTCCAGTGTCTGCTAAAACATACCTCCCAAGCTGTACTTGAATAGGACTCTTTCTATAATCCTCTCAAGCAGTGAATCAAATGGTGTCAGAATTTCCATGTAGTTGTGTGTGTTCGTGTGTGTCTATGTGTATGTATGTATATACATGTAAATTATGTCTTTCTGATAGGGGAATATGATTAAAATTGAAAATAACCAATAAGAGAAAAAAAAGTCTTGATTACTGGAGAGAGAATGAATGGCTTTGCTAGAATGTGAAAGGACATACTAGGACCTCCTTGGGAGGCATTTCCCTGGGAAGGGGTTTCTCAGGGGAAGAGCCAGTGCCATTACCCAAGGTAAATTACCACCCTTAGTGCTACAGGTTCCATGCAGGTTCCTCCAGCAGCTCTCTGCTCACAGCGGTCTTGGATTTGGACCCTTCTTGTTTGTCACCTGAATTCAGTCTCCTTATCTTCTGGCAGACCTTCACTGCTTCTCCTGGAACATCTGCCCCGGGGGTCTCACGTGGGCATCTCTCTACCTTCAATGGCTTCCTCTTTCTCCCTGTTGCCTGGATGCCTATTTCTTCTATGCAGAAACCCTGCAAAGTTCAAGGTCAAAAGAAGTACTCTTGGGTCATTGGGAATCCTGGGAAAAACCAATCCTAGCCAGAAGAACTGCTATATGAATTTGATATCTCTTGGGTGACTCTTCCTTTGAGTGTGACCAGTACTGACTTACAACAAACGAATAGATAGATAGATAGAGATAGATAGATAGATAGATAGATAATTTCAAATTGTTCTAAAAAGAAACACAGTGTAGATGGATTGATAGATAACCAAATGGATAATATATTCAGAGTAAATATTAGCTAACTTGAGGGCATGGATGGGAGAGATCACCAAAAGTGAGAGGAATTAGGAAAGGCTTCATGCTTTCTAATTTGAATGTTGGAGTGATCTATTTTTTTCAAGAGGACAAGATCCTGAGAGAATTGAACCCCAGCAGGTAGGATGATTATGCATCCTGTGCAAATGCACAGAGGCAGGAGATTGTGAGCAGGAAATGGCAAAAAGGTCACTTTGGCAAGTAAGTAGACGTCATAAAAGGAAAAGCCCAAGCATCTGTTATCCCAACTGGAAACATTACTTCCCACATAAAACTGGAAAGAGTTCTCATTAGAATTTTTCCCAGATTTTTCTTAACAGGATATTGTAGCCAAATAAAACAAATCAAAACTTATCTAATTGAACCTGGAAAAAGTCAGTGATCATTTGATCCTTTTGGTATCTTCTTCCTTTCTGTCCTTTATTCTCAGGTCAAGGTGTTGGAAGTGACCTGAGTCCTCTCTGCTCTGACTCAACAGATTCTCCTCGAAATAACTTCAGAGCTTATGTTACCCAGCATTGCTTGGCTAACATTCCCACTGTCTTCTGCAGGTCATACTGAGAGATCAGAGTTATGGGACTTGTGTCTGTGAGCATATTCATTAAGAGCCTCAGTTAGGAGCCCCCATTTGGAAGTCACAAGAAATGTCATGATGCCATACCCATCACTTTCTTAGGGAATGAAGCTGAACATTTATGCCTCCCTTGCCAGGTTTTTAAATCTTGCTTTAAACTAGAAAGTCTAAAAATTTTGAGGCAGAGACTCCCTAGTTGTGCTTTCAGCATGGTGAGGCAACCTGTACAGGACTCATTGAGAGATATGTTGTCTGTTCATACATACACACACACACACACACACACATAGAACACACACACACAAACAGACCCCTACACTTTCCAGCTGTTCCTGGTTGGGCACTGACAAGAATCTTGACCATACTGATATAACAGCATACCAACCCATGGAAAGGTTCCACCAGGGATCTAGGTGATTGTGAATGGCACCTAATACATAACATTCATCTTGCACTGCTTGAAGTCAATCAATCATTAATCCATGGATTGCTGTGGGGTTGTTTTACATATAACTGAGATCACGTAAAAGGGTAAATAAGTGCCTCTGCCTAAGGCCCAGGAAGACTTGAAAATCAGCACCAAACCATGAACACATGCCATGAAACCTGAGCTCTTGCCTTATGGAATGAAGCCATTATTGAGAGGGAATAAGAGCTAAATACCATCCTGACCACAGGCATCATGTGCACGGCTGGTTATCTGAGGACATTTTTGTTCATCCTTCTAAAACATATTCCTCATGTCAGTGAAAGACAGGAAAGTGTTACTATTGGGCCTCTGGTGATTGTAGCAGAACAATACAGCTGCTCCCACCTGGCTCATCCAAGTGGCTGATTGTCTGTCTCTAATGGGACTCAATACAAGCCAGAATGGCATTTCTGCCCACAGTGAGTTCCAAGGCAGATTTCCTCTTGATTGTGTTCTGGGTAATTGGCAGTGAAAAAGTAGAGAAAGGAGGACAATGATTTTGGAGGGCCAGGAAAGAATGCAAAACACTCACACAAGAATCTGTCATGGGAGGTAAGGGTTTGATGGAAATGTTGCATTCAAACTACCAGTTGTCAGCAAGTATTGACCATGTGCCTGAATGCCTATTGGCTAAAAATATTTTCAATTCTTTGGATTTCTGGATAAAGTATTATTTTCTTTAAATTGAGGAAAATACCCCAAAGACCCAGGGAAGAGAAGGACATAGGACTGCCTAATAAGACTCCTCTCCAGATTTTCTGCCCAGTTCCTTTAAAGGCTACAGTGAATATATGTTTTGAATGATAGAAAGGAATATGTCATTGGACAGAGGGATTCTTTATTTATGATTTGTGATAGAGAAAACAATTTTAAATCGGCAATATCCAGGACATATAGCCATCAAACCAATGCGGATGATTAGGTGGGGGGAGGGGAGAGAACTGTTTTGGGTTTATTATCCTCACTATCATCATCATTGTTGATATTTATAGACTTGTACCCTCAAAAGACTGTGTAGCACTCCCTCTAATCTCCTCCCAATTCTAGCTAGCTAGCTAGCAGCTAGGTGATACAGTAGACAGTGTACCAGGCCTGGACTCAAGAAAGATTCATGTTCTTAAACTCAAATCTGGCCTTACATACATATTAGCTGTGTGACCCTGGGAAAGTCACTGAAACCTTTTTACCTCAGTTTTCTCATCTGTAAAATGAGTGGAGAAGGAAATGGCAAACCATTCCGGTATCTTTGCCAAGAAAATCCCAAATGGGGTCACAAAGAGTTGGATATAACTGAAAAATGACTAAATGACAACAAACCTTCACCCCAAGCCTGATCACATTTGTGACTGAATTTCCTGTGAGGTAGCTAGGTGTCTAAGTGGGTAGAATGTTTCCAGTACTGACTCAGGCATTTACTAGTTGTGTAAGCCTGTATGAGTTATTTAATCTCCCCTAGCCTCACATTTGTCCTCGGTGAAATTTGCATGATGATACCACTTATATTCCCCATTGGTGGTGAGGACAAAATACCAATGGGAAACTCTTCACAGACTTGGAAGTCCTTTAGAACTGCATTATTATTATCTGTCACCTGCTGCCCCATACGTCTCCAAGCTAGGTGAAACTACAGAGACATGAAGCTGAAGAAAGAGTTTGGGAGGAGCTCAGGGGTGATAGGTGGGAATGATGGGTACCTGTGAGCTATGGGGGGATGGACCCAGGTTGCCTATGCTTCATTCTCCTTCTGGATGTGCTTCCCCAAACTTGGCCATTACAGCTCCCAATGGGTACCCCCAGCACACATATGTACACACACACGGGCACACCCCAATCCCGATTTTCAGCTTTCTTTTATGTGTGGCCTTCCCCCATTAGAATGCAAGCTTCTTAAGGGTCTGTCTTTCTTTTTGTTTATGTTTGTGTCCCCATGGCTTAGCACAGTGCCTAGCATACCATAAAAACTAATCGCCTTGACTCTGTGTCCAACCGTCCTCATATTGTCTTCAGCTGCAATACAATTGGATTTCTGACTTTTGTCTGGTCCTGATCTTCCACACACACACCATCCTCAGTCACCACCACCTAAGTGTTAGTACTGAAGGAAGGGGAAGGGAGTTCAGACAGACTCTCCAAAGGACATCTCTTCTAATACTTAGGTGATGACCTATTTCTGAGAGTCCTGATATCGTCCAACGACAACACTCCAAAGGCTCCCCCTCCATTCTCCCTGCCTGTCCCCAAATTGTGTGGAATTATGAGACAGGTAAGCGAAGGAGAGGAGTATGTAAAGGTTCTCAGCTCTGGAGCGAGACCAGGGGTGACTAGTGGGAATGGCTGAGGCTGGTGAGCCAAGAGGTGTCTCTTGTCTTTCCCCAAAGAAGTTGGTTACAGAATTCCTGCCCCATTGAGCCTCCATAAATGATAGTAGATGCCGAAAGTGCCTAGACAGCAGAAACATGCCATCAAAGTATCATCAGACAGGAGTTTAGCCAAATATCTGGTTTCAAGGGAATATTAGAAGAACAGGATTTAGGAGAGACCACAGCCGTTAGCTGATGTGAGCGAAGGTGAAACTATCAACAATCAAACCCTGGGAAAGAAAGGAGAAGTCTGGTTAGTTCTTTAAGCTTAACAAGGGAGGAAAAGACTTGTGATATCCATTGTCTCTGGGTGTAATCCCTCTTACATTTTCTCATGATTGCATGCAATAAGAGTTCTTTAATTGCACAGTGGGCTTAGAGGGTGATCCCGTCAGTGTATAATTATCTCCATTATTCAAAGTGAAGGAGACGTGTGCCAGTCTGAAGAAACAAATAAATAAATAAATAAAAGTACTGCTTGAGGCATAAGGATGAGTTCAGTGTAGTATTCTCTCTCTCTCTCTCTCTCTCTCTCTCTCTCTCACACACACACACACACACATCTTTCAGTCTTTATTACTCTGCCTTTGCTTTCTCCTTCTGTCTCTGTTTCCTTTTTAACTATCTTTCTATCTTGCTTCTTTCTGTCTCTCCTATTGTTTTCCTGTCTGTCTTCTCCTTTCTCTTTCTATGTGTGTGCTTTTCTCTGTTAATCTTTTCTTTCTCTCTCTCTCTCTCTCTCTCTCTCTCTCTCCTCTCTTCTCTCTCTCTCTCTCTTCTCTCTCTCTCTCTCTCTCTCTGTCTCCCTCCCTCTCTCTGTCTCTTCCTCTTTCCGTCTGTCTCTCTGTCTGTCTGTCTCTCTCTCTCTCTTTCTCTCACTACCTCTCTTTCCCCTCCCCTCTCCTCTCCCACTCTGGGACTAGTGAAGAAAAGATTTTAAACTGAATTCCCTTATTCCACAGTGGAACTTGGTGATAACAAAATGTCTAATGAGAAAGCTCAAGTTTCCTGATATTTTCTCTGTGTTAAAAGGATTTTTTTTTTTCTCTCCAACTCTCTCATTTAGCAAAGGAATAATTCATTCCTAGCATGGTGGTGTAGTGAGATAGAAATCTCATGTTTGGATCATTAAAACAGACCTTAGTATCCATCTTGTCCAGCCCATGTGTGAAATAGAATATAACACACACACACACACACACGAAGAAACCAATATCTGAGCATGACAACCTCTAGTGAAGGAGAACCCACTGACTTCTAAAGCATCCCAATGGGGCGAGTTCTCTTTGTTCCCAGGTCCTTCTGCACCTATCCGTGTGGCGTGAGGACCCTCACAATTCTGAGTTCTTTCCACCTGTTTAATGCTATTTCCAAAATAGGCTGCCCCAGAGCCCAACAATGTTCCATGCCTGATGGATTTGGACCAGCACAGAGTAAAGTCAGATGACTGTGCCTGCAGTTTACTAGGTCCCTCTGCCTCTCTTAATGTAACCTGAAGTCACACTAGCATTTTTTGGTTCCCTGATAACAAGTGTGACTTATGATGAGTTTTCAGCCTACTAATACCTATATATATATATTTTCATTTTTGAGAAGAAAACTAGTTATTTCTCTTACTCATCACAGGTCTTCCTTGTTCATTTGTTGCCAACTGACTGTCATTCATTGTTTTAGCTCCTGACAATCCAACAGGGATCACAGTTACTTATGAGAGCTTGGCTTGGTGCTGGTCTGTGAGGAGACAATTGAATACCTGCTCTAGCTATTCCTCAATTATCTATAGTCATAGAAAGGAGTGAGGCATTCCTATAGCCAAAGCAACAGATTAAAAAAATGCTGATACTGTGTCTACAGGCATTTCCCCCCTCTTTCAGGAGATTAAGCTAAATATTTGCTTATAAGAAAATGACTTTCCACTTCTTGGAAATAAATCAAGGTTATGGTGGGGAGGGAGAGGAAAGTGGAGAAAATATTCATTAATGAAGAAACTTCAAGTTTGCAGCGTATAATATTAAGAGTTGACTGATAAACTTGCCCAGTATCATATAGCCAATGTGTGGTAGAAACAGGATTTGAACCCAGGGCTTTAAAGGTATTTCACTCTACTTTCTAAAATACTGTCAGTCCCTATCTTCATTCCTGTATGTTCTCCCTACTATCAATCTCCAGTTACAATTAATACCTCTCTGACCTATGTAATTGAGCATTGCAGTGACTAGAGAGCTAATAGCATTTAACTTACTGACATCGATTAGTTTTATTTTTGTTTTAGTTTTTGGGGGAATGGAGGTGTTTGTTTTCCAAAAGGAATATTTATTAACAAGATATAGCAAGAAAGAACTATGAACATGTTCCACTGAACCAGGGGCACACTGTCACCTCCGTCACCTTCCTACCTGGTAAGGGTGGGCTCAAGCTTAAAGCAGTTGGTACACAACATTTACCATACCAAGTTCACTCCCAAGGGTAGAACAGCACATGGAGGAAGGAGATACTGGAAATGCCAACTTGATTGCCGAATCCAGTTTACTGATGTGTCTGCTTCAGCAGAACACACCTCACTGTTCTCAGGTGTTAACAGCCTCCAATATGGACACCAATTCCAAGATATTTTGAGATCTAACAAGTTAATGGCCCAGTCTTTTCTGTCTCATTCACCAATGAAGAGGAAAGAACAAAGGCAAAAAGGTAAAGAAAAAAAGGGTCCTATTCCCAGTATATCTCCTATCTCCTACACACACACACACACACACACACACACACACACACACACACACACACACACTCCATCCATCTGTTTATGTCTTTATCTATATACTTGTCATTTTTGTTTTGTTTTGTTTTCAGTTGCATGTGACTCAATGATACTATTTGGGGTTTTCTTGGCAGAGCTACTACAGCCATTTACCATTTCTTTGTCTACCTCATTTTACAGAGAAAATTGAGGCAAATGAGGTTAAGTGACTTGCCAGAGGTGACATAGCTAGTAAGTGTCTGAACCCAGATTTGAACTCAGGAAGATGAGTCTTCTTGAGTCCAGGCCTACCATGCCACCCACTATGTCCCTAGCTGCCCTATCTATAAATTACCTATTTATTTATCTTTCTATTTATTTACTTCTTTATCTATCTACAATCCATTTCTCTAACTATTTACTCATTTATCTACAATCCACTTCTCTCTACTATTTATGTACCTACCTATTTATAATCAACCTCTTTAACTCTCTATTCAGAAAAAAATAGTGAGAATAGAACTTACAAAATTTAGAAGAAGGATGGGCAACTTTTTATAGAACACTTAAATTTCAATTCAGTCAAAAGGCTGAACTTCAGGATTTAGAAGGCCACACATGGCCTTAAGGCCATAGATTCCCCACTACTGGTTTAGAAACTCCAATCAAAGGAAATGCAATGGAAGCCTTCTTTTTTCCACATAGAAAACTGTTAGGTCTCCACAATGTCCCCACCATTTTATAGTTTTTAGAGAAGAGCCAATCCATTAGAGGTGTTGATGACAAGGTATTGTTATGATGGATCTACTCTTTTCTCAGCAAATAAAAGTCTTCAATAGCAACCAAAATTCTCCCCACGTCCTGGCCATTTTCCATTGAGCTTTGTGAGCTCATTGGCTGTGGGGTCCTGGAAGGATCCAGTTAAGAATGTGAGCCTGTTGTCATTCCCCTACTATGCTCTTTTGAGCCGGCAAACTCCAAGAGTTTGAACATTGTACCTTAACTGCATGGCGCACGTCTTTTGACAGCTCTCCCTTACTTTTTCTCTGGATCTCAGTTTCCTTAACTGTGAAATGAGAAGGGTGCACTCAATTATCTACAACATTCTTCAAGTACTAAATCCTATGAATGACTGAGGTATGCCATTTACTATATTCATGCCTTTGGCCTAGGTATCCTCTCCTCTCCTCTGGCATTCCCCGTCACCACATATTTGCTCTTTGTTTACTTACATCCTCTACTTATCAGTGCACATGTTCTCCTACCCAGTAGAATATAAGCTCCTTGAAAGCAAGGATAACTTTGCATGTATATCCCCAGTGCCTACCATAGTGCATGGCACATAGAAGGTATCTTAGAAATTATTCTTCAATTCATTAGTTTGGTATGAACTGAAATAAAAATGAGCTGAGGGGGAAGGGAAAAGAAGAGATCAGAAGAGACCAATTAAATGAATCCTCTGAGGGAAAAGCCAACAAGCTGAAACCAGGATCAGATCTGGTGGAAATCCAACACACCTGGAGCATATGGACTGATTTTTTTTTTTTTAAGGCTCAAATAATACAAGATGAGGCTCAGTTCAAGAGATTTGGTTTCTAGGTCTGAACATTCAATTGCTAAGTATTCAATAAGCACCTACTATGTGCTGAGTACTCTGATAAGCTCTGGGGATATGACAAAAGTGGAAGTCTCTGCCCTCAGGCTTGCATTCACATGGGGAGGCAGCAGGCACATGCATTAAGCTCATATGAAATGTCTGTAAAAACACAAGGTGATGGGGAAGGGGGTGTAACATCCTGAAGAGATTAAGGGCTTCATGGAGAAGGTATTACTTGAGCTAACACTTGAAGGGAACAAGGATTCTAAGAAGCCTGAGGTGAGGAGGGAAAGAATCCCAGGTGGAGGAAGGGGAGCAGAGATTCCATTGGCTTTTTGTGCATGAGGAACAGTAAGAACACCAGTCTGACTGGACCATGGGCACGTGGAGAAAAGTGATGTATAATAATCCTGGAAAGGCAGGTTGGATTCAAGTGGTGAAGGGTTTTAAATGCCAAACACAAAAGATTATGTTTCATCTCAGAAGTAACAGAGGGCCACTAGACTATAGTGAGTAGAGAAGGGAGGTTTTTTAATACCTCATTTTAGAAAAACCCTTTTGGCAGTTAAGTAGAGTATGGATTGGAATGAGTAGAGAATTGAGACAAGGAGACTGAATAGGAGGCTATTGTAATACACCAGCTTAGAGGTCACAAAGGTCTGAATGAGGGTGGTGTCTATGGGGATGGAGAGATGCCCACACGGATGGGGGGTGAGAGCTGTTCTGGAGGCTTAATAAATGTTGATTGAATGGCTGATTGACTAGAGGCAGAAACAACAACATTTCACAACTGATTAGCCTTGTGTAGTGAGGGAGACAAAGGAGGTGAGGATATGATAAAAAGGAAAGCATTTATAAAGTGCTGATATGTGCCAAACCCTGTGTTAAACACTGGAAATCAAAATAGAAAAGTAAGGGAGGCTTTCTCTCAAGAAGCTCATATTCTAAGTAGTGGTGAGACCACATAAAGGAGGCTTCAGCTGCAGTGCAGATGGAAAGGCCCACTGGTCCTCAGCATATATCATCAGGGCAGATTTCAAAACCAACAAATCAATAGGCTTCAATGGCCAATCAAATGACAGGACCTGGGGTCAAGTGGGAATATTGGTAGGGCACATGGTAGGACTCAATGGTCCTTAGAGAGAAAAGATAATAATAATAACAACAACAAAAACAATAACAATAAAAAGTTACAGTTATATAATGCTTCTAGGTGTCAGGCATTGGGCTAAGTGCCTTGATGTTATTAGCACATCTGATCCTCAAAACAATCTTGGGAGGCAGGCACTATTGTTTCCCCATTTTACAGATGAGAAAACTGAGTCAAACATAGGTTAAGAGACTTGCCCAGGGTCACAAAGCTAGTATCTGAGTGTGAATTTGAACTTTGATTTTTCCTGACTCCAGACCCAGTACTCTATCCACATCACCATCTGGATGCCCTAAGACAGATGATGAGTCCCGGTAGTCTGCCATATATCTGGAAGAATTATGATGAATTCCAAGCCATCATGTACCCAAACGCTAAACTAATAGGAATGAAATTATGATCTCAAGGGAGAGAATGGATCTGTGTTCTGGATTTCCTGTAGGTATGGTAATAAATATCTGCATCCACCTAATTGGGGGTATCCAGAGCTTAATGGGAGTAGGAATAGGAGAAAGGCTCCTTACATTCTTGTCTGGGTGGGACTTCACAAACTTGGGGGATCTAGTATGTGGAGGCTGGCTGGGTCTAGAGAGACAAAGATCTTCAACAGATCCCACTCAGCACGTGGATCATCTATTGACACAGACCATGAATCTGTAACTGTAAGGATGCCCTTGATGGGATTAGTTTACAAGGGGAGTAGGTTTCAGGGCATGGAAATGAGGTTTGTTTTGGATATATTGGGCTGGGCATGCCAACATTTCCAAATATCCAAGAGACAACTTCTAATGTGAAATGTGACCTAGGAAAGAAACTAGAGCATGATATAGAGTTCCAGAGGATCATCTGAATAGAGATGGTAACTGAACACCTGGGTGCTTATAAGACATAAAAGAGGGCTCAGGACAGAGTCTCAGGGGTCATCTACAGTTAAAGAGTATAAAATGCATGATGATCAAGTAATAGAGAGTTGGAAGGAGATTCAAGACAGTGAAGTATCATCAATTTTGAGTGGCCCCCTAATGGTATGACCTTGGACAAGTCATTAGACTTCCTAATCCTCACTTTGGTCATTTGTAAAAATCTTGTCTTCAGACAGGAAAATCTCCTTCTAGTTTGAGCAACTTATGCTTTGGTGATTATGAATATAAACTCTGACTCTATAAACTTTAAGTTCCTTGAGGACAGGGAAGTTCTGTTTTTGTCTATGTAAGCTAGTGCTTAGAACAGAGCCTGATGAAGACATGCTTGTACAAACAAAGTGAGCTCAAGAATATAGAAACAATAGGAAAAGAACCCTGGGTTGGAGTCAGAAGACCTAGGTTCAAATCCTACCTTCATCACTTACTGGAACCTTGGAGAAGTGACTTCACCTGCTCAGGTTTCAGTTTTCTATTCTGTAAAATGAAGAGCTCTGGAGCAGATAACATCAAAGGTCCCCTTCGCTTCTCAATCTGTTGTCCTTGGAACATTTTGTTTTTGTTTCTTTTTTGTTGTTGTTTTTGCTTTTTGTTTTCAACAGCAGCTCAGAATTAGGATTAGTGGCCTCTTGGAAGAAGTTACTTAGGAAACACATCGACTCTTATCTCATCTCAGCTCCGTTCTTGGGGCACTTACAATGACCCCACCAGAGACTAATTTGTTGAATTAAGTGGTTTCTTTTTTCTGTTTCTCTAGGCTCTGAAAAGTGGAACTGGCCAGGGTAGGAACTTAAGAATAATTCCATGCCTTTCCAGAGCCACATAGCAAACCACTTACCCAAAATGCCCCATTTATTTAGGAATGTTGGAGATTGTCTCTGGGAATGGAAGCTTAGGAACTGCTTCAAAAATTGATCTGTAGCTGGCTTCCTATACTGCCCAGGAACCGAAAGCATACCCTTAGAGCTTAGTGCTGGGATTAGGGGAGACTTCCTTTTGATGCTATGGCTGGGAAACTTTCTGGTAGCACTACTGAACTCCCTACTTTTTTTTTTCTAAAGAACTTTCAGACTCATTCAGTGAAGTCTCTACATTAAATTGTTAGCAACATTGGTGTTGTTTTCCTGTGAAGGGATTCAGCGATGAAGGGAATAAAAGGCTCTTGGATGCAGCCAGCTGCGCTGCAGGGCATAGGCATCAGCCCTGCTGAGTTTTCTTGGCATCTGGATTCTTCATGGTTCAGCGCAAACACAAACTGGGGAAAACGAGAGGTGTACTGGGAGCTTTAAAAAGTCAGAGCTTTAGGGGCTCACTTAGTATGGGTCATGGTGACCAAGCTGAGTCCTTGCCCAAAGGCAGCCTCTAGCCCTGATCTCTTGTTCTGGGTGTCCAAGGAGGGGGGATCTTGGTGGTAGGCTAGTTCAATGAGTGATGGGCCTTTTTGTGAAATCAAGGCTTAAAACCTGGATACTCAGTTGTACAATGCCCCAATGTGCAATGCCACTGCTTGATGGCTTCGATGTGCTAATAAACTTCATTGTCTCATTTCCTGAGTTTGCCTTATTGACTAGGGTGAGGTGTGAACCAAGATTTCTTTTAACAGGATCATTGGCCAACACGTCACCCTGAGAAGATACACCTAGTTGAGAGAACTCTCTTTCTAGTTGGCAGTGCACAACCCAGGCCTGCCTTCAGGAAAGAGTAGAAAAAGTTCTTATTTATGAGGCCTATTGAGTGTTTCAAAACTAAAACTCACATGACATAAATGTTCTTATTTGAGCCTCATAACCGGTAGATAATATTATCATCCCCATTTTCAATAATGAGGAACTTAGCTTTGGAGAAGTTATATGGTTGGCCCAGGGTCAGTCTCCGAGGTTGGATTTGAACCCAGTCTCCCTGGGACGGAGTCCAGCAGTCTACCCGGTAGGCCACAGTGATAAAATGGATGTTCATAGGCTTATGGACTTAGAACTAGAATGGGCCAGAAAATTCCAAAGGCCTAGCCTCTTTACTGGATGAATGAGGAGGATGAGGCAGAGAAAGGACAAGTGACCTGCTCAGGCTCACACAGCTCTGAAACCCTCAGGGATGCTTTGAACCCAATTGTCTCTGGCTCCAAAGTCCAACACTAGACCCTACACTGGCACAGCCAGCACACAGAGTGCAGCTGAACCAGATTAACATGCGATTGTGGAATATTTACTAAAATAAGCAAAAATACAATAGAACATAGATAATGGAAACATGGGGCTCCCTTGGTTAATGTGGTTCCTGTAGAGATCCTTTTGCTCTATGAGTTTGATACCACTGCACCTGATACACGTTCCGTGTGGGGACAGAATGTTTGGTTTTTGCCTAGACCTCCCCATTACCTGGTGTATTGGCCAGTACAAAGTTCTTGCTGATCAACTAGTTTCTCTGAAGGGACAGTGAAGAGAAAAAAAGCAACCAACAAAAACAAAACAAAACAAACAAACAAAAACAGTGAGTTTAATCTATTCAGTAAATTAGTCAGGCTGATGGAATTGGACCTACCAAAATAAGAGGATTCAGCTCAGTGGAGTCGGTACTTATCAGGAGCCTGGGCAGGACGGTCACCAGGCTAGATGCTGAGGCTACAAAGGGAACAAAAGGGAAAAAAAAAAAGAGGTGATTGACTACCACTGTGATGCTGGGTGATATTGATAAAATGCTTTCCAAAAAGAGTTTTGCCCTGCTATCTTATCCATCACTTCCTGCATCATACCTGGGGGTCAGGGGCTGCTGGAATCATAGGTCTTAGTGTATGGAGAAGGAATAGGAATAGGAATCTCAAAGCACAGGACAGAACTGGGATCTGGCCCCAGGTCTTTGGAGTCCAGGGCCACTGCTCCTTCTCAGACATGGGGACTGGGAGGAGAAAGCAGGACTGCAAAATCAAACGAGGAATCATTTTGTGGTCTGTCATTAGGGCCAGAACTCCTGAATGTTGACATAGTGGAAAGAACACATTTCTCTTGGAAAGCTGCTTTTTTTTCCTTTTTTTTTTTTTTGGCTCATCATTTATTTCCTACTTGGAAGAAACAAGCCTGAGTGATTCAGAATTTGTAAATGCAGACCTAGTTCTCTGAAGGGGGGTGCACAAGGGGGCATCCCATGTTTTCTGACTTTGTTTCTAGCAGCTCAGTTAAACTGCAAGCCTTGGGGATGGCTTGTGGCTTAGCCTCTACAGAGATACAGCAGTGGGATCTTTCCTATTTATTTATGGGACCAAACATCTAAGATTGCCTTGACTGTGTCTGTGATTTGTCAATGAAGGATCAACAAGGATCTATGTTTCTGCCTCTGTCCAACAAAAAGAAGCCTATGGGTGCCATTTAAGCCAAGGTAGCTGGTGGAAGCTCCAGTGTAGACAGGGCCACGGTCTCCTTTCTCATACTGTGTTCTCTTGCTGGAATACACCTGGAACATTGTGGTCAGTTCTTGGCATCATGGCTTCTTTAGGAAGGCTGGAGAACAATGGAGGACTGAAGAATGATTGAAGAACATCCATAGTAATGAAACCAGTAGGGTAAAAAGCCTCAAGTCCAGGTTATATGATGACAAATTTAAGGAGCTCCCAACGACAAAGCTTCAGAGAAACCTGGTAGTTGTCTTCTAGTATTTGAATGGATGCCATGCCCAAAAAAAATAGCTTCAGCTTGGTCTGTTTGGCTCCAGAAAGCAAAACCAGGAGAACTGGGTTGAAACTCTAAAAAATGAAGAAGAACAACATGAAACAAAAAACAAATTTAGGCTCGAGGTCAGAAGAATAAACTAAACACCACATATACATGCATGCACAAGCACACACCCCTTTTAAACAATCAGAGCTATCAACATTGTCAACAGTTGCCTCCAGAGATAGCAGTCTCCCCCTTCGTTGCCGTCTTCAAGTGAAGGCTGGATGGGTGTCAGCTGGGAATAATAAGAGGGAGTTCTTCCTTGTGTAGGAGCTGAACTCAATCATTCCATCTGGCTTTTTGGGAGGTCTGAGAACACAAATACAAACAAAAAGAAGCCCTCCCCTCCAGGAATAACCCCAGGAGCTATGCATCCTCTGCAGTCCCCTCTAAGTCTGAGTTCCTGGGGCATTAGCCCTTTCTTTCCTTGCTCACCAAAGGATTCCAGGATAATCAGAAAATATAGTTGGGGTCCATGAAATGAGTCACTTGATCACTCCATGGAGCAATCTTCATGAACATAAGGGGTAAAACTCCTACAGAAAAAGCCCCTCCAGACTCCCTGACACCTCCAGAGGTCATTGAGATTCCTCTTCTCTCATCTCAGCCTGCAGTTAGCCTCCTTGTTGTCAATAAGTCAGCAAGCATTGATGAAGCACCTACTATGTGCCAGACATTGGGAAAAATGCAGAGGATACAAAGAAAAGTCAAGAGTGTGCTCCAAGTTCACAGCCCTGGCCACTTTCTTCTTTGTGGGAGACAGGCTGCTTGGAGGGTCTGAGGGGGCAAGGACAGAGCCAAGAATGGAAAAGACAGCAGCCAAAGTTATTTCAAGCCCCCTTTCTCTAAGCCTTCTGTCTCTGAGATCTAGGATGGGCCTCTCTGTTGGGAAACGCTGGACCAGTTGTTACCATTTGAGGACAAACAACATTCCAGCATTTCCCCCTGATGGACAGCACAGGACCTGGGCCTTTAAAGATTCCTCCAGTTTTTGGATGGCTCCATTGTTGGCTATGGTAGTCAAGGCCCACAAACTCATGAACCTCGCTGTCTACTCTGGGAATTTGGGCAATGTTAATTGTGTGTGTGTGTGTGTGTGTGTGTGTGTGTGTGTGTGTGTGTGTGTGTATGTGTGCGTGTATGTGTGTCTGTGTGTACGCACACAGAGTTATAAAACCGATCATACAATACCACTTTAGGGATTGATTGTTCTCTCTATTCTACTTGAAGGTGGTTGAGGATGAATCCTACGCTCTTAGACTCTAGCTCTCTCTGTCTGTGTCTGTCTCTGTCCATCTGTCTTTGTTCTCTCTCTCTCTCTCTCTCTCTCTCTCTCTCTCTCCCCCTCCCCTCTTCCCTCCCTCTCTCCTCTCCCTTCTCCCCTCTCCACTCTTTCCCCCCCTCCCTCCCCTCCTCCCTACCTCTCTCCTCTCTCTTCTCCCCTCTCCCCTCTTTCCTCTGTCTCTGTCTGTCTGTCTCTGTCTGTCTGTCTGTCTCTCTCTCTCTCTCTCTCTCTCTCTCTCTCTGTCTCACACACACACACACACACACACACACACACACACACACATACATCTGAACCAGGGCTCAGTAGGGTGATTTAAGGAAAAATTTGAAAATCAGATGTGGCCTGTCAAGGAAGACAGACTGTGCTCCTTGCAAAAGGCAGGACTAGGTTAGCCCGGGATCTGCTGGACCCTCAGTGTGATTTCCAGCAGGCATTCCTCCTTGGTGTAGCCCAGCCAGCACATGGAGAGGCATGAGATGAATTAGGCCTCAGGGAAGCAAACAGCAGCTCCGGAAGCTGCTCCATTTGTGCCTGACTGCTCAGAGAGGAGTGGATGGATGTGGGGATGTCTGGCCCTCTGGACATTCTTTTGAAGCCCCAAATCAGCGATGAGGAAGGGGTCATGTGCCATTTCCTGAACCACCACCTACAGGAAGCTACCCTGGGACCATGTGTCCTCTCATGTCACCCCCTGACCTCCCTCAGAACTTTTGTCTTTCTGTTAATGCTCACACACACACACACACACACACACACACACACACACACACACACAATGTTACCTCTTCCTATAGACATTGGGATCCCTGCCTAACTCCCCAGTTCCACAAGGCTTTTGAGGACAAGAAGGTCTTTTTAATTCACTTTTTCAACCTAGCGCAGAACCAAGCATCAAACATGCACCAAGCTGACCTTGGGTTCGAGCAGGGCCATGAATGGCACGCCTCACTGAGCCAATATCGGCCAACAAGGCTTTAACACCTGCAGACCAAGTCGATGTAGTTGATAGAAGGCCTTTCCCCTCATGCAGCTCACAGTTTGGTCGGTATAAGTTACCAGGGCAGTTATCTTGAAGTCATAATGCTCCATGATGAGGACATTCCTTAGGATCAGAGCACTTGCAACTCCAGTAGACTTTAGAGAGCCACCCTCACCTAGTAGTAGAGTGCTAGGGTCAAATCCTACCTCTGACCAGCTGCGTGATCTTAGGGAAGATACTTTACTTTTATAACGTTCTGTTTCCTCATCTGTAAAATGGAGGACCTTCCTCTTCAGGTTATTTTGAAGCTCAAATGAGATTTTCTGTGTAAAGTATTTCACAAATCTTCAATGGTTATATAAATTGCAATTTTAATAATCAAGACCAATGCCTCATGTTAAAAATTCATAGGCTACTTGTCTAAGATCACGCAGATACTTAATGCAGATTTGGAACTGTATCCAGGCTACCTGGATTCAAATCCAGTGATCTTTCCACCACTCCACATGCAGTTTGGAGCCTAGAAAGAAAAAAAAAAACTAGACTACAAGCCAAGGCAACATTAGAAAGCACCATGAGTCAATTCTAGGTTCACAAGGCTTAATGGACCTAATAGGCCTTGTGAAATACTTCCCGAGTGATTGCACCATGGTTTTAGCAAGGAGAACAGAGACTAGGAAGGACCACATAATCACAAAGGCAGTCGGAAGAGAAGGTGCTGAAAGCAAGTCAGCTCTAAGGGCTCTGATCCCCCAGGTGGGGGTTATCCCCCACATTGGGTTATCCAAGAATTAAATCATAGCCACCTCGCAGTAGCTGCCTCAGACACTGATGTTGTATCATTTCAAACAGTGACCCAAGAAACTTAATATAATGAGTGAGGTATCCATTCTCTCACTACCCTGTGGTACACTGAAACTTAGCCAAAGACTAGCTGACCTCTGACCTTCTCCTATCCATTCATTGTGTGATTCAACAAGTATTTATTAAGCCCCTTTTGTGAGGCAGGCACTGGGCTAAGAGTCAGCAATATGAAGACAATATTGAGAAATCCCTTGCCCTTAAGGAGCTTACATTCTTTTAGAGGGAAATAACATGCATATACATAGATAACTAAGTGAAATATCTATGTATCTATCTATCCATCCATCTATCTATCTACCTATCTATCTAGAGATAGTTATATATATATATATATGTGTGTGTGTGTACATATACACATATACACATGTACATACACACACACACACACACATATATATATATATATATATGAAGTTGATGGAGTAAACGCTTTAACATCTGGTTTCAGATAAGGATGAGTACACTAGCAACTGGGGGAAACTGAGAAGGTAGGTAATGAATTACTGTAGAAAGAATAGCTTCATTATGCCTTCCAAAGGAGCCTCAGTCTCATTCCCTTTTTTTAGGAAACTGATTATAGTAAAGTCTTCTCTGGAACTTGTGATGATGATGATGATGGTGATGATGATGAGGAGGAGGAGTGTAATGATAGAAATAATGTTAGTAGCAACAGCTAATATTTCTATAATATTTTAAAGACTCAAAGATCATTTGGTCCTCAAAACACCCATAGGATGTAGGTGCTATCTTTATTCTCATTTTAAAAATGATGAAACTGAGGTTGAAAGAGGTTAAGTGATTTATCCAGGGTCATGCAGCTAGTCAGTAGGTGGGGCAGAATTTAAATTATGTTCTTTAATTTAATTTTTTAAAATTTGATTCAGTTTTTACTAACTCAAATTTCAACACACTATTCATCCAATAAGCGCTGAATTGAAAGAAATGACTTGCCTCCAGTGTCCAGTTAGCTGACTCTAATGAATTGAAATGTGCATGTAATCAGGATAAAACCTGAGATTTGTGTTTTAAAAATAGATTTAGTAGTATCTAGAAAAGTAGAAGGTGGGGATATGTAAATGGATAGACAATAGTCAACATGAAAATGTGAGGGGTTTAGTGGATTACAAGTCAATGAAGGATTATTTGAGTTAACAGAAGATGGTGGCCAAAAAGTTAATGTAATCTAAGGCTGCATTAAGAAAGATATAGTGTATAAGCCTAGGGAAGAGACAGTACTGTTGTACTGGGCACTGGTCAGGACTCGTTTGGAGTATTACCTTCAATATGAGGCTCCCTATTTTAGACAGAACAATGACAAATTTTCAAGTGTTTGTTGGGGGGAGGGGAATGGAAATTAGACCATATACATTGAAGGGGCTGAGTATGTTTTGGCTTGGGAAAAGAATTAACTAAGGAGACTTGGGAGCTCTAAAGGTGTGCTTGAAAGGATTTCATGTGGCCACAAGATTAGGCTGCTTCTGATTGGATGCAGAGAATGGAAGTAGACGCAATGGGGTGGAAACTGAAAAAACTATTTCAGCTCAATATAAGGAAAAAAAAATCTTCCCAATTAGAGCTATTTAAAATTATTATTGAGTTATTATGAGTTAGCAAGTTCCAAAATCCTGGGGGTTTTCAGATGATAGTTGCCTGGACATTTGTGGACATCAGGTGCAAAACATCCTAGATAGAATTTGAACTCTGAAATTCTGTGATCAAACTACATTTATTTATTTAGCACACACTGGAAATAAAGCAAAATGATAGCCTAGTATAGGCTAATGATTGGATTTGAGATGTAAGGATTTGAAGAAGTGAGGATGCTGTATGAGAGTATTATGTAGCTCAGCATTCTTCTGCTTCATGGTTTTTTATCTATATTTCCTTTTTTTTTCCTTTTTTATATTAAGATATTTTTAGTTTTTGACCATCACTTCCATATGTTTTCGAGGTTTAATTTTTTCTCCCCCTCCTTCCCCACCACCCTCCCCAAGATGGTGCATAATCTGATATAGGCTATACATTTACATTTCTTTTAAACATATTTTCACATTAGTCAGGTTGTAAGGAAAAATTATAACCAATACGAGCAACCACAAGAAAGAGGAAACAAAACAAAACAGAATAAAGAAAAAAGAGCAAATACTGTGCTTTGATCTGCATTCAAACTTCATAGTTCTTTTTCTGGATGTGATGGTACTTTCCATCATAAGACTTTTGGAGATCCTTACATTGCTGAGAAGGGCTAAGCCTATCAAAGTTAGTCATCACACAATGTGGCTGTTACTGTGTACAATGTTCTCCTGGTTCTGCTCACTTCATTCAGCATCAGTCCATACAAGTCATTCTAGGTTTTTCTGAAGTCTTCCTGCTCATCATTTCCTACAGCACAGTAGTATTTCGTTACATTCATGTACCACAACTTGTTCAGCCATTCCCCAATTAATAGGCATCCCCTGAATTTCAAATTCTTTGCCACCACAGAAAGAGCTGCTATAAATATTTTTGTATATGTGGGCCCTTTTCCCATTTGTATGATCTCTTTTGGATATAGTCCTAGAAGTGCTGTGGCTGTGTCAAAGGCTCTGCACATTTTTATAGCCCTTTGAGCATAGTTCCAAATTGCTCTTCAAAATGTTTGGATCAGTTCACAATTCCACCAACAATCTATTAGTGTTTCAATTTGCCCACATCTTTTCCATCATTTATCATTTTCTTGTTTTGTCATGTTGGCCAACCTGATAGGTGTGTTGTGGTACCTCAGAGTCCTTTTGATTTGCATTTCCCTAATCAATATTTATTTAGAGCATTTTTTCATATGACTATAGATGGCTTTCATTTCTTCATCTGAAAACTTCCTGTTCTTATCTTTTGAGCATTTATCAATTGGGGAATAACTTGTATTTTTATGAATTTAACTTAGTTCTCTACATATTTCATAAATGCGGCCCTTATCATAGATACTGGTTGTAAAAATTCTTTACCAGTTTTCTGCTTCCCTCCTAATCTTGATTGCATTGGCTTTGTTTGTGCAAAAAAGATTTCAATTTGATATAATCAAATTTATCCATTTTGCAATTCATAACATTCTCTATGTTCTGTTTGGTCATAAATTCTTCTGTTCTCCATAAATATGACAGGTGAACTATTCCGTGCTCTGACAGTTTGCTTGTAGTATTAGCTGTCATATCAAAATCATGAACCCATTTTGACTTTATTTTGGTATATGGTGTAAGATTTTGGTCTATGCTTAGTTACTCCCATGCTCTTTTCTAGTTTTCCCAGCAGCTTTTGTCAAGTAATGAGTTCTTATTCCAGAAGGTAGGGTCTTTGGATTTTTCAAATAGTAGATTAGTATAGTCATTGACTACTGTGTCATATCTAACCTATTGCACTGACCTATTCCCTAGCCACTATCAAGTAGTTTTGATGATTGCTGCTTTATAATATAATTGAAGAACTAGAATGGCTAGGGCACCTTCCCTAGCATTTCCTTTCATTAGTTCCCTTGATATTCTGGAACTTTTGTTATTTCAGATGAATCTTGTTATTATTTTTTCTAGTTCCATAAAATAATTTTTGGTAGTTTGGTTGGTATGTCACTGAATAAGTAAATTTTTTGTCTATATTTTGAGGATTATAAAAATAATCAGATGGTTTGTGGAAATAAAAATGTCAAGTTGCTACTCAAGCTCCTGGTCTTAAATTGAGGCTTTGCTACTTTTTACTCATCTACATGACCTGGAACAAGTTGTTTATTTTTTTTCTCACTGAGAAGGTGAAAAGATAGTATTGGGTAGTTTCTAAAAATGACTTTGAAATCTTAATGTGATCCCATGGACCTTCCTACTCTAAAATTCACTGTACTCTTCCATTTCTAATATGACAGGAAAAGACATATGAGAAACAGAGAGAAAAGCAGTTTGAGCAGAAACCCAGATAGTTCTGAGCACCTGAGAGAAAACAGTCTTTCAAATAAAAGTACTGAGAGGAATTGAGTGAAAGTAACTTAAAGTCAAAAGTAATGAATGATATTAGAAATGGCTAGTGGATATTGTTTTGAATAGCTAATAGGAACATGCCTGTTTCTGGAATTAGGAAATTTATCTAAATCAAAGAACTGTTTAAGGATGATGAAAAAAATGCACATAGACTATTTGTTATATAAGGCAAACATCAGGTTGTTGTTTTTTTTCTTTAAGATAGAAATGTGGTAATCTCACTTAAAGAGACCTTGATTTCAATCAGGAAAGTAAATAAAAAGCCACATTTGAGAAGCCATCTCAGGATAGTTAGAGAAGCCAACAAGACATTATAAGAGAAGGTGCATATAGAAGAAAGAACACAAACCAATTAAGCTAAGATTAGAGAAGCTGAGAAGTACAGAAGCCAGTGGAAATGAGAAATTGACAGGACTTGAACAGCTAACTAAAGACATTCATGCTCTGGAGTTAACATGGGGAACAAATTTGATTTGATGAAAGCCATGGTGCTGGGAGCTTATTCTGTGAGAAAACATGGATCAGGAAAAGATGTATTTCTCTCTAGAACTACCTACAGACTAAGAGAAGGAAAACCCTTTAAAGGCTTGCCTACTTTGACCATTACTACCTTTCCTGTTCATGAAGGAAATAACCTTCAAAGCCTAGAGAGAATAAATCTGATTCATTTTGTGGATGCTAAGACTGCAGAGAATTACTTTTCTTTAATGAAAAATTGCTATGCTGCCTCAGTGCCTAGCAAAGGAGAAGACTTGGGAAGCTCTTGAGATCCCAGGCTTAAAATGTCTATCAGTAAAAATACTTAACCATGTTTCAGCAGTCCTAGAATAACAGAGAGGTGGCTTTTTCCAGCAGTCAAGCTGATAGGCTCAGAAAAAAAAAAAGATGATTATGCACGTTGTAGACTGTTCCCTCAAAAGATAACAGAAATTCAAGTCTATAGTCCAGAATTGTGAGTTCCTGTGGGAAAATGGAATTCCCAACTTACAAGCCTCATTGCAAGCTTTCTAATGTTTATATTCTCCATCCCACCCAACACCGTGTGCATTGGTGAGGGAGTGTGAGCCAGATTTGTGGGCCTACTCTCATGTTTTTATTGTTCTTGCTGCTGTCTTCCATTTTGTAAATAATATGATCATTATTTTTGCCTCCTTATTTAGTAAATATTGTATGTTTTATGATAAATGGCATCATTGTGGTTGATTTGTAGAAAAGGGAAAATATACTCTTGGGATCTCAGCAACTCCACTAGAATGGCAGCATGTATCCCTCCATTCCAGATTTGCCCCAAGGACTCTGAGATTGATGTGTATCATGTGGCTATTCCCTCTGGGGACCCAATTAGGGCTGCAAATGTGAGTTTAGGTTGGGGTTTAGTGAGATAGCCTCAGGAAAAAAAAGAGAGATTCCAAAGATACTGAAGTCTGTCAGTACAACGTTCTATGTACCCCTCCTCTATCTCTCTGTCTCTCTCTGTCTCTCTCCACCTCTATCTCCATATCTCCATTTCCATCTCTATCTTTTTTCTCTATACCTATCTCTACACATATATAAATATACATGTACATACATTTATATGCACACATGCACTCATACATATTTTGTGCTTAAATGTATCACATGCACATGTCTATTATATATGCATATATTTGACTTGTAAATGCATATGCATATACACATGTATGTATTGTGTACATGTCTATGTATACATGTATATCTATATATGTGGGCCTCCATATACACACATACATACACATAATATATATGTTTCTATATATGTATATGTTTACACACACACACACACACATATGGGTATATATACACTCATATAGCTATACAGAACTTTGATTTAATTGGTGTCAGGAATTTCATGTGAAGGAACCCCACTCTTGATGTAAATTGTCCAACTCTCTGAAACATAAATCGATAGAGAGCTGCCTGGGCCACAGAGAGGTTAAATGATTTGTCCAGGGTCACCCAGACAAGTATTTGGCAGAAGCAAGACAAGGAAGAAGGTCTCCTTAATTTTGAGGTCAGCACAGAGGTGAGGCTGAATGCCATTTCACCTTGTCACTCTCATGCTCAGCCTCATAGGGAACCGCAGAGCCTATGTGCTTAGGCTCAGCTTGAAGGTATTCCATTTGTTTTGTGGAGGCCAACTGGGGAGACTAGCGATAATCATTTAATGGAGAGGAATATTGGGATCAGCAGGCAGGGCAAATGAATAAAGCAAAGACCATTAAGTCATTTTTGGTCTGAAGAATACCTGACCTGCTAATTAATAATAATGATAATGGTAATAATAATACATTTTATAGTGCCTTAAGGTTTGGAAAATATATGCATATGCTAGCTCATTTGATTATCACAGCAATCCTATGGGTGCATGTTTTTATTCTACTCATTTTACAGATGAAAAAGCCATAACACAGAAGACTACAGTGACTTGACTATGATCAGACTGGTATTTACTATTTGAGAGAGGATTTGGGTACTGCTTCTGCCAAGGCCAGCACACTAGCCATTGGGCACCTGGCTATGTAGTAACATTCCTCACAGACTGATTGTGACGATCAAATGGAGTTACACAGAGTGAAAACTTTGAGAAACATGTAAAGAGCAATATTATGCAAATCCTATTGGTCCTGAGAGACTGTGTGTGGTAGGAAAGAGAGCAGGCTTCGGAGGCAGAAATAAGTGGGTTCAATGGGGCAGCTAGGTGGCACAGTGGATAGAGAACCAGCCCTGAAGTCAGGAGTACTTGAGTTCAAATCTGGCCTCAGACCGCACACTTGACACTTACTAGCTGTGTGACCATGGGCAAGTCACTTAACCCCAATTGCCTAAAAATAAATAAATAAGTAAAAAGAAGTGGGTTCAAATCTCACCTCTGACATTCACTGGCTTTGTGATCCTGGACAAAAATCTTCAGCTCTCAGTGACCAACCCTCTGTGTGATAGAGGAGGTGTTGTTAACATGAGTGGAGGAAGTTTTCCCCAAGGAGCTCAGCATTCTGGTGAAATCGCAGCCTCAGAATATTAGTGTGATTTCTTGGTCCCTCTTATCTTTGTATGTGACTTTCTACAAGATTGCAAGGATTTATGGAGTCTTGAGTGTAAGGACTCCCACATTGCAGATAGTGACCCCTTACTTCACCTTAGTATAGTCCCTCACAATTCATAGCTTATATTTAACTTTTTATATTTCTCTTGCCTTATACACTTGTATTTCAGTATTTCTGCTCAGTTCTGGAATTTTCCTTATGAATGCTTAGATAGCACATATTTCACTAAAGATACATTGTTTTTCCCTTAGAATATTAAAATGAATTTTACTAAATGACTTACTCTTAATTGCAATCCTATATGTTTTCATTTTTTCATGAAAAATCTTTATTATAGTCTTTCAGGACCTCATTTTGTGAATATAATGAGATAATTGTAAAGTACTGTAGAAATATGATGATGATGATGATGATGGTGGTGGTGGTGGTGGTGGTTAGTCCCTTGAGGTACTTTTTTTCCTTGCCCTGGAAGCTCTGGATTTTTCCTATAACATTTCTAAGATTTGTCACTTTGGGGTATCTCTCAGGAGATAAGCAGTGGATTCTTTCTCTTTTCACTCTCCTCTTTTTTTCTAATTAATTTAGATAGTTTCCTTTTGTGATACCTTTAATTTGGTATTGACACCCCAAAGAACATCATCACTGGACTTAACACCTGTGATCAACAAAATAACCAGCCAGGAATCCAGAGGACTCGTGATGAAACCTGCGGCCCCTCCCCTGAAAGACAAAACTATTTCCCACTGGAATGTCAATTCCCTGAGGACGGGGCCACTTTCATTTTCTCTGTGTATCTTCAGCACCCAGAACCATGTCCGGAACACAGATGAAAAATGTTTGTTGAACTGTGTTAAAATGAGCTGGGGGGAGAGGGGGTTCCCAGCCCTGTGAGGTCCTTTCTGGCTTTGCCCTTCTGTGATTCTGGGAAGCTGCCCCAAGAATCCATCTCCTGCCTTGGGTCTGGGCTGCTTGGATTTCTAATAGGGGCAGAGGAGGGAGAGGAAAGCTGTTCCAAAATGAAATCTCAACTTCGGAGTGCCAACGCTCTGTGCCCATCTGTTGCCACAGCTCCCAAAGGGACAGTTTGTACACAATCCTCTGTGTTGCAGCATCGAGGAGAGGCTTAGGTAACCAGAGCACTTGGGGATAGCTGGGGTGCCAGCCCAAAGCAGATGGTGAAAGGGTAAAGTCAGGATGCAATCTGTTTAGCAAGTGTGAATGCTTTCTGAGGGACTTGAGGAAGCTGCCTGCCCTCCTACACCAGAGGTATGAGGCCTTGAAGGCCAGGTTAAATCCTAGCTTGATGGTTAGTCCCCATGAGCCATCTCATCCTGGCCCTTTGCAAAGAGTCTTGATCAATTTCCAGAGCATATCTCCAGAATGGTACTCTGAAGAAAAATGGAGACCCTGACTTTAGGTCAGTTTGGGTCACAGGGTACATGGCCCTTCTGCTTTTACAATAAACAATCCTCACCTGTCTGCACCATGTGCATGTTTCTCACCCTCCCAGCCCCCCACCTCAGCTTCCAAGATTTCTCACACTGGCAAGCTTCTAGTCTTTATCCTCCTCCCCTTGTTCTCAGCCTCGTCCAGCATAGCATCTGTTCTTTTTGCAGCTGTGGTTAGCCTGTTCTGGCTGCCTCTGCCTACTTCCAACCTCACTCTCTCCCTGCCTCATCACTCTCCTCCCTCCCCACCATCAGATCAAAATACTCTGTTTTTATTTATTTACTCCCCAGCTGTCAGTGTTGTGTCTGGGTCACTGTGGGGCAGCTCACAGGGAAATGTGAGCTGTGGAAAGGCCTCAAAACTGTCAATACTTGTAGTAACCAACATGCAGAGCATCAACACAGCCCGCGGTCCGATCTCCATGTGGAAGATAGTAATGTGGGAGATGGAGGTGCCAGTGTGACCCACAGGAACCGCTCCAAGAATATGCAGAGTTTCAGCACAGCCCCTAAAATTCACAGCCCTCATGAGACCATCGCACATTCCAGGAGGTGAATAAACTAATGATGGTGCCTAATTGTTCTGACCTACAAGTGAAGGAAGGGATCAAAGAAACAGGCTAAGAAGCTAGGCTGTCCAGAAGGTATCCAGGGTGATGCACAGGCTGTAAACACCTGTTTATAAGGTCATATCTTTTCCAAGCTGGAAATCACTAGGGCTGTGTCAAAACATTTGACAAAAACACATGGGGGACAGGGAATTCATTGGCCCATACTTGCCTAGAGAATGAAGTCTTTGTGCCCAAACTTGTCCACTCCAATCAAATGTTCCAGAAAATAGGAACTGACATTCAGAAAGCACTCTCAGACTTGCAAGGCACCATTGTAGCCATCACTTCATTTCATCCTTAAGACTAGCTAGAGTGCCAAGTTCAATATACATTTGAGAACATCCCTGAGAAACTGAGGCTCAGAGATAATAAGAAACTTGCCCATGGTCACACATTGATTAAATATTGGATGCAGAATTCAAATCTAGGTTTCACCTGCCTCCCAATTCACTCTGCTTTCCATTGTTTCTTTGAGAGTTCTTGGTGGGGTAGCTAGGTGGTGTAGTGGATAGAGCACCGGCCCTGGATTCAGGAGGACCTGAGTTCAAATTCAGACTCAGACACATAACACTTACTAGCTGTGTGACCCTGGGCAAGTGACTTAACCCCATTGCCTAGCAAACAAAAAAAAAAAGAGAGAGAGAGTTCTTGGAACATGGTAGACATTGGATTAACACTTAACACATTATTGAATTGGTAACTTCTATTCATCTTTATGCTGTAGTCTAAGACTCTGCAGGGAGGTTGTTACCTCCAATGGAGGGAAAACAGCTGGATTGCTTTTCATTTTGTCTTTGGATGCCTAGGGCTTATCACAATGTCTGTCCCATTTTATTTTATGGAAATGGGGAGGGGTAGGGTGTGGACCTGTGATCTCAAAAGTGTAGGGTCATTCAAACTGGTGATTGATCAGCAATGTCCAATCTCAGATAGTTGCCTATAGGACCAAGATTTTAATGAAGCACTTGAGCCCAGACCATCACCATGCAATGCTGCCTCCAGCTTGGCACCTAGAAGAGGCTTAATGGATGCTTGGCAAATTAATTCCAGATTCCCTCCGAATTTTTTTTTTAATTTTGAGTGATCTGGTGATAATGGGAATTGAAGCACTATTTCACTGCCCTGGGGAAAAGAAAAAAATCCACTGCAGTATAAGCACATCTGCAAAAGAGACCTGGAATCTAGTGTGTGGCTTGATTGGACCAGAAGTAGACAGGGCTAAGAGATGAACAGCTGTGCCTGAAACCTTTCTCTAACCCTCTCTCTCGCTCTCTCCTACCTCCTCCCTTCCTCCTTCACTCTCTGGCCATTTCCCTGGCCTTGAGTTTATTGCTCTCCTTTTCGGAATAAGCCACTTGAGATGCTTGGAATACAAACACAGAAGACAAAGGGCCCTTCCCTCGAGAAGTTGCAATTCTCTTGGCAGTCTAAGGGTATTTAGCAGTTGTGAAGATCTTCCTCCTCAAGCAGTGCCCCTCCATAGCTTCCCAAGTCAATGCCATGCCCTCAATCAGTCCCATAGCTTGCAGTTGGGAGATTGAGACATCTCATAACTGAAGGGGAGAGAGAAATGTAGGGATCCCTGTGTCTGAAGCTTGGAGGGATGACAGAACAAGACACTGGAGCTGATCCAGGGCTCCTTGCTAGGTTGTCCTCAGTGGCAGTAATCCCCAGATTGCACTGGGGAATTCTGTGACACATTTCATCCAATATCTGGATTTTCTGAGAGGTAGAAATGAGGACTACCTTCCAGACATTGGCAGGGGGTGGGGCAGCCTTGTGGAGGTTTGGAAATAGGAGCAGAAAATGGAATGTTAATTTTAGGGAAAGCAAATCCATCAATTGAAATGAAATGTAGAATATCAAAATGGGATTGAGAAAGAAAGGTAAGGACCACATTGTAAAAGGCTTGAAGTCCAAAGCTGAGGACAAGAAATTCTATCCCATAAGTAATGGGGAGCTACTGAAGTTTCCTGAACAATAAAATGACACAGGCAAACCTGGGCTTTCAGAGAACTATTTTGGCATCACTGTGGGAGATTGAGTAGAGAGGAAAGAGGCCAGAAGCAGGAAGAGCCATTAGGCTCTTGTAATAGAAAGAGCAGACAATTATCTGAATAAGGATACATGTCGTATAAGTGGAAAGAGTCATGTGGCATTTCAGTTCTTGATCATTTCCTGTCCTCTGTCCTTGTTTGCCACACAAAGGAGCAGGAGGCAGAGGGATGGCCATCTGGACAGACAGAGTTCTTAATCCTTTGGAATGTAAAATCCGGAATGAAATACTCTGATGCAAACAGTATGCTTTGTCCTTTGGCCAAAAAGTCAATACTACTGCCCTATTGCCAAGTCCAACTTCAGGCCTCATTCTCCTGACTATCTTTGCCTCACTTGATACTGTTGACCATACCCTTCTCCTTGAAAACCCTTGTTCCCTTGTACTATATCATGCAACATTTTCCTGCTCCCTCTCTATAACAGACAGCTCTTTATCTCCTTGGCTGAAGACAGAGTTCCTCTTCCCAAAGCAATAGTTGTGACCCTAACATTGTGACTCCAAAGTTCTTTGCTCTTCCATGTTTTTTTAAAAATTTATTTCCTTATGAAAATTAATTCTGCCTCATGATTTCAACTCTGACCTCTATGTGGATGACTTTAAAATAAACACCTCTGGTGTTGACCTCCATCCTCACATCTTCAGCTCCCTGTGGGACTTCTCCTTTGGGAAAATCCCCCTTTTTCTTCAAATATCCAAAACAGATATCATCATGTGTCCTAGACAGTTCTTCCTAACTTCATTATTTCCTTCACTGAAATTTTCCTTTCTCCAATTCCCCTGTGCCCTTGTTTGATTATTCCCTCTCCCTTCCTTCAAATACAATCAGTCATCAAATATTGGAGATTCTTCCATTGAAATGTCTCTTCTATCCTTTGTAAGCAACCCCCATACCCCCAATGCCAGTTCAGGTCCTGATCATTTAATACATGAACTAGGGAAATGATGTCTTAATTGACCTTCTTGACTCTGGTAATACTTTTCTCTAATTTATCCTATAAACTATGACCAAGTGAAACTTTCTAACATACCTTTATGAAGCTATTTATTTTATTTATAATATATTTAAATTTATTTTTTCTCTCTATTGTACAATCTTTTATACATAGCATGCAACAAATATTTTTGAATCAATGGATTTACCAATAAATGGGAGTTTTGATATGTATTTTTTTTCTATATAATGTGTGCTCTCATTCACAATACTTCAAACAATTTAAGAAAGCTTGTTTATGGTATCATAGGATTCTGAATATAAAGCTGGATCATGTTTCAGTGGTCAAAGACTTCAATTTACTCACATTATAATCAAGGAAATTAATGCCAAGGGAAATACAAAGTCATATGGCTATCAAACATCAGAGGCAGGGTTTGAATTCAAGTCCTCTGACTTCAGGACCACAACTTTCCCCCTTATAGCACAATGGCTCTTTAGCTTTCTTGTCACCCAAATATTCTATTCTCCAAGCTCAACATGACTACTTCCTTCAACATATTATGTTATGTGGTATAACCTTAGGGTTCCAAGAAGCTGTAGCATGTGTAGCAGCCACACCCCAGTAAACTGTCTTGGCAGATGGGCTAAACAAGGTTGAGAGTAACCAACAGGCTTCAAAAAAATCAATGAGTGGGGGAGGGTGGTGACTCCCGCAAGCATGGGAAGACTTCCCTTGGCAGAATGAGCAGATGAGAACAATTTGTTCCAATGGCCATGAAGGTGGTTGAAGCAGGTGCTGCACAGCACTTAAAGCTCAGTCAGATATCAAAGATGTCAAGGTCATCCAATGCTTCCTGAGCCATGGCCCACCATTTTGACTTTTGTCTTACCATTGGACTTCAATGACTCTGGAATGGAGAGGCCTCCCTTAAATCCAATTCAGGTGCAAGTCAAGGCATCACTTGTGCCATTGATCCTCTTTGAAAATGAAGGACAAAGAACAACAACAATGATCTTGTGGTCCTTAATGCTAACCAATGCCCTAGTTTGGATGCTCTGAAGTGTGACAGTGTTATTTCTAGAATACCTACAAATGAACATCGTCCTCCAGATGTAGTCTGCCCTAGGTACAGCATAGGATTATCCCTATAGTGAACTGCATCCCATGCCTGCATGAAAATATAACTTGACATTTTATTCACTTTTTATGGCTATACTATTGGTTCATTTCTACTTGCAGTCCATTAAAACCTCAAGTTTTATTTTTCCAAAGAAAATTATTTCTCTCCACATCTCATCTATTCTAGAGTATACTTTCCAAACTAATTTTTAAAACTATTGGTAAAATTTTATATTTATCCATATTGAATTTCTTCTCATCCTTCTTATTTCAGGCTTCTCTACTGGCCAGTTTCTCACCCTGAGTAAATCTTTGTCCTGTGGTCCCTGGAAACACACTACCATTTCATGAGAGGGCTAAGCCTGACTCACTTCACTCCTTCATGTGGTCCTCTGAGACTCTATACTTCTCCATTTCTTTACCAACTGCTATCTACAACAAAGATCTCCTCCCAACTTTCCTTTAGAATTAAGGTCTTTGAGGGTAAGAACTCTTTTATTTGCTTTTATTTTTATGCCCAGTGCTTATTACAGTATCTGTCAGTACTTAATGAGTCTCTATTTCTCTGTCATTCAACTTCACCTGTTTTTGTAGTATGCCAAAATCTTTTTGGATGCTAACTGTTGCATCCAAAGCACTTACCTTTCATTTCTGCTTCATGTTATTGATAAATTTGATAACAGTGTCATCTACACAATTACTCAAGTCACTGATTTTTTTTTAATAGTTGACCAGTGTAGGGTCAAGCACTGGTCCCAGGGGTGATCCAATGAAGACATCCTTCCCAATTGACATTGAACTTGGACATTCAAGCAATGCTAAATATGTCTGACTATACCACATCTCCTTCTTTTCTATAAGAATAGCAAAAGATAGTTTAATAAAAAAGTTGTTAAAGTCTAGATTTACTTTATGCACAACATGCACAAGATCTTCAATTCTCAAGATTACCACCCATGATTATTCTACTAAATACATATTTTCCGGACTATTTTAATAACTTAATATTGAGTTGAAAGTGAGTTGAAATCTTCATGAGTAGAGGTAGCAATGATGAATCTTAGAAGTACTGAATTAATAATCTAGCAAAGGGATACACAAGAAAGACGCCATGCTCTTATAAGGCATTTGCCAGAGCTGCAGAGAAGTCCTTACAGAAAATACAAACAGATAAGTGATTCACTAATAACGATGATGAAATTTTCCATATGACAATGTGCTGGTTGCGTCAAACCCTGAGCCGCTATGACGCTTCCATAAAGAGATGCACAGGAACTGGAAATATATTGGTTTAGCCATCCACACTTAGAAACCAAAGTCGATAAAAAGCTGATATTGTTCCAAATTTGATTTGTAGCCAATATGTTGAGTTTTTGTATTTTTTAATTTTAGAGTGAAGCTTCATATAAACCATATATGGACTCTAGAATTGAATAATAAAATTATACAGTGCTTAGCATTGTCAGAATACTTCCTACCAGAAAAAGCACATCTTTCAAACACACACACACAAACAAATCTTTTCAGGCTGCCTGTGTGATTGCAAATTGTACCACAAGATGACTGCAGAAGAAATAAAGATGTAGGTAAACATATATAGTTTATATCCCAAGCAATATTTAAACCAAGGTCTTTGATCAAAGTCTGACAATGGGTTGTCTATGTAATGCTATCAGTGTGGTTTACTCATATTAGGAACACAATAGATATTTGTTCAACTGAAGCAACATGTCAATGGATTAAATAAAACATACATGCTTTTGTTGTTAAAAGTGCAATAAAACATACAACTAAATGGACCTTTTGTTAATAAGATAAGCAGTAGTCATCTAAAACCAGGAATAAATATATTTATAATGGGAGTAATCCAAAAGCCTTTCCAGTGGAATCAGATGTAATCAAGATTTATTAAAACCACTTAATCTAATGCCAGGAATGATCACTATTGTAGCATAAGAAAAAGAAATTGGAACAGCTGTCATAAGTTAAGAACTTTTTACAGATGTTATGATGATTACCATAGAAAACCCTACAGAGTAAACTAAAAAATAATTTAACCAATTAATAACTTCACCAAATTGAAGGATGTAAAAGAAATCAACACAAACCACTGATATTTCTATTACCAACAACACCCAGCAGGAAAACATAAAAAGGAAAATTGGGAATCTAGCCACCAAGACATGAATAATATAAACAAGAATACAAAAACTCTTTATATAATTTCAGTTTTAAATAATTAGAGAAATATTTGTTGTTCATGAGTATGCTGGGCCAATATAATGAAAAGGACAGTGCTACCCAAATAAATCTACTTATTCAGCACTCTACCAGATTACCAAAGGGTCACTTTACAGAACTTTAAAAAAAAATAAATGCTTCTGGACCAAAACAGAACAAAACAAAAAGACAAAAAAAATCTAAAGGGAAATCTTTTTTTAAGTGAATATGAAGGTGGGCTGGTGTACCTGATCTTAATCTATGCTGCAAAATACTGATCATTTTTTAATGGTAGTGGTTAAAAATATCGAAAGAGTGCAATAGTTTATTTATGTAACGTAAAGAAGGAGGCAATGTGTGAAGCCCATTTTTTTATATAAACTCAAAAATTACTGAAGTAAAAACTCATTATTCAACAAATCTTTGGAGAAAACTGTGTGGTATAAATTTGCTTTAGACCAACACTTCCCCCGTATACTAAGATTAGCCCTAAATGGATAGGTGACACATATAAAAGGTGACATCTTACACACGTTAGAGTTGCCAGGAGGAGATTTCCTGTCAGATCTATTGCTAGGGAGAGGTCATAACCAAATAAAGGTTAGAGAGTGTCAGAGAAGATGTCATGAAGAATTTTCATTAATTTTAATGACCTGAGCAAAACCAATGAAACTAAAATGAGAGAGGAAACAGTTAACCGAGGAAAACAAATCTCTGATACGAATCTTATTTCCAAGCTACATATGGAACTGCTACAGATTGAAAAGAATTATTAGTTGATACATCAACAAAGGATATGAATAGGCCTTTTCCAAATGGAAGTATACAAGTTATGAACGGCCAAAAGAAAAAAAAATTCCCAAATTATTAACAGAGAAATGAAAATTGCAGCAACTGTGAGGTTCTGTCTCATACTCATTGGATTAGAAAAGTTGACAAAAAAGAGAAGTGAAATGTGTTTTAGGGACTGCAGGAAAATAGCCACATTCATGCTGGTGAAGCTGGGGATTTGCTTTGCCATTCTGGTAAGCACTTTAGAACTCTGCTCCACAGAACTGAGCTGTGTATATACTTGACCCTTTCGTATCGTTTTCATAACTATTCTTTAAAGATACATTGAAAAAAAAAGAGAAAGGACGCATATGTGCAGAAATATGTCAAGCCACACTTTTAGCAGTGGCAAACAAATGGAAAACAAGGGAATTTCCATCAACTGGGAATGGTTGAAGACATTATAGTATATGAATGTAATGGAAAACTTATGTCATAAGGAATAGCAAAGGGGAAGAATTCAGAGAATCCTAGGAAGACTTGTGTGAACTGGTACAGAAATGAGAATGAGAGTGATTTATGCAACAATGACACTGATAAAAACAAAAGACTAAAGGACTCTCAGTGGCACAGTGGATGGAACACTGAGTCTAGAGTCAGAAATGAAGACCTGAATTCAAATTCTCTCTCAGACAGGACATGTGTGATACTGGGCAAGTGACTTAACTCTGTGCACTCCTGTTTCCTTAATGTAAAATGATAACAACAATGATAATAATAATTGTAATGATAATAATACTTATATCACAGAGTTGTTATGAGGATGAAATAAAATAACATTTATAAAGCACTTAACCTAGTGCATGCCGCATAATTAGCACTTCCTAAATGCTTAATCTCTTCCCTTCTAATTTCTGCCTAAAGCAGAGGGACCACCCCTTCATTGCTCATCTTGGCTGGAATATAGTGTTGAGAAGCCTTCTTTTTGTCCTTCATCTTCCGTACCATGCCAGCCAAGCCTCAGCCCATCCTGAAATTTGGCTCATATTTTCACAGATGCACATCTTTCCTTTCTAGCTTTCCTTTTTATGTCCATGCTTTTCTATTTTATTTTTGTCTCCTTTAAACATGAACTCATCTGATGGCTTCCTGAACAATCATACTAATATCCCCAGACACCCACCCTTCTCTCATTTCTTTATCATCATAAACATAGATCATTCTATGGTCAGAATTTCACTTTTGAGACTTCTCTATCCTTCTTTTTTAGAATCTCTGGGCCTGGGCTCCTTTTAACCATTCCTAGGAATCTCTCAAAACCTGTTTTCCAAAATACTATGACCTCTTCCTTGATCACTGTAAACTCTCAGATGATAAGGCCATTTTCTTCTGAGGATCACTTCACTTTCTCTTTACCACCCAGCATTTCCTTGTAGGTAGATGCACAGTATAGAGGTAGACAAATGTAGACTCACACAATTCAGTGGTACACTTTAGGTGAAAATAAACCACACATCAGCGTTCTCTGGTAGTTCTTTGGCAGAAATCATTAATCACCTTTGTGAGTGTCTACTGGCTATTTGCAAAGCTATGCAACTATGATGAAATAGATGTGTGAATGACAGTGGGGAACAAATTTGATGAGGATCTGAAACAAGATAGCCAGCCTGAAAGACAAGTCGCATGAAACAGGTGTCAAATGTGACTATAAGCCCACATAATAGACCTCATCTATATGCAGCCGTGTCGGTGGCCTGATTTTCCTTCTGGATACCCAAGGACCAGAAAGGAGAGAGGCAATGGACAAAAAAAGAGTGAAGTAAGTTTAGAATAAATTGAAATAAGATATGCAGGCTTGAAGAAGATAAACCATGTAAGTCCCTCAAGCTAAATGTGGGCAGCTTAGCTAAGCAATGACTAATTGGGGGCAATGATGCCATTCAGATACTTGTAGGTTGATGTAAATACCAAGGAGGGAGAAACATTATTTACCATGGTACAGGAGAGTAAAGGCATGAAGTCAAGAAAGGAAAATATTAGTCTAAATATCTGAATGTATCTTCTGACAGTGAGAATTTATTGTGTTTGGAAGGAAGAGGTGAGAGAAATGTGACTCAAAGTGTTTATGATGGGCCAAGCCATCTCACCTAACTGTTTCCATAAGGGAAGTATTTTTTTTATTTGAGTCTCATGGTTGATTACCTTGTTAAGTGATCTATGCAACTTTCCACCCCCCCCTTTTCTAATTCTTTCATATTCCCATCAATGGAAAAATCTCAGAAACTTTCCTCCACAGGACAAAACAGATGAACTAATTTACTAATATCTATCGATCAAAAATAAATGGGCAACCTATAAGGTCAATCATTACTGAACAGCCATTTAAATTAATAATGGGCCAATTAGATAATTCTAGTTTACTAAAAACTGGGAACTTAGGTTGCAGAGTGGGTACAACAATGGGGTTGGAATCAGGAAGACACATCTTCATGAGTTGCAATCCAGCCTAAGATACTAGCTATGTGAACCTGGAAGAGTCATTTAACACTGTTTGCCTTAATTCACTACCTGTTAAATGAGCTGGAGAAGGAAATGGCAAACCACTCCAGTGTCTTTTGCAAGAAAATCCCAAATGGGCTCACAAAAAGTTGGATACAACTGAAATGAATCAACAACAGCAAAGTTCACTAAAGGGAATATTTTTATATCCAATTTTATCTTAAATTCCAAATTATGCCCCTCTTTTTTTCTCCTCCACCAGCCATGAGGAAAGCAAGAAAAAAAATTAAAAATATGTAATAAAAGTAAGTAAATAACTAATTAAAGTTTAAAAAAAACAAGTAAATAAGTAAAAAAGGTAAGGACAATAAAAATAAAACCCATTATAATATATCTAGTTATTCAAAACACATTTCCACATTAATTAGGTCCCCCCCAAAATTCAAGAAAAACAAAGAAGTAGAAGAAAACATGATTCAGTTTTTACTCTGAGCTCATTAATACTGCAACTGGAGGTGGGTACCATGTTTCCTCATGAGTCCTTTGGAACTATGGTTGTGTTGATCAGCACTCCTAAGTCTTAACAATATTGCAGTTCCTGTGGAAATTTTTCTCTTAGTTCTCATTTCTCTTTGCATCAGTTCACACAAATGTTCCCAGGGTTTTCTGAAACCATCCCTTTCACCATTTCTTGCAGCACAATAATATTTCATCATATTCACATACGTCAACTTGTTCAGCTATTCGCCATTTGATAAGTATCCACTCAGTTCCCAATGTTTTGCTACTACAAAAAGAGATGCTGTAAATATTTTTTGTACACGTGGGCCTTTTCACTCTGTTTTTGGTTCATTTAGGGTATAGACCCAGTAGTGATGTTTCTGGGTTTTAAGGTATATCGTGATTGAGAGCTGTTTGGGCGTAGACCTAAATTGTTTTCCAAAATGGTTGGACTAGTTCACACCTTCACCTAGAGTGCATTAATGAACCTATTTTTTTCCACGTCCCTGCCAGCATTTGTCCTTTAAATGAAAAGATTTTGAAAAGATCTTGGGAAATCTTAAAATGCCAGCTAAAATTTCTCCCATCCCTTCATCACATCTACTATAAAATGTATAGAAACCCTCACACCAGTTACAATGAGCACAGCACACATCATGTCCATTTTCATCATGCTGATTCCAGGAGAATTAAAACCAAAAACTCCCTCTTCAATAACTGCTGGAGTTGGATTGGCTGGCTGAGTGGATTCTTGCCTTCTCCAATTTGCGTAATTCCCTAACATATGCTAACTGAGCATAAAATGGGATGGCCACGTAGGTAAGGGAGCTGTAGCTCACTGCTGGCTGACCCATTGAGAGATCCAAACAAGACCCATCCCTAGCCTTGTTCCCCTGGTTCATAAAGGTCTGACTCCCTCTAATTTTTGAAGGGAATGTATACTATACTAAGACTAAAAGAGATGAAAAGTCCACCAAACGAGTTGTAGGTGTGATTGGCCTGACCACCCTGGGGTGCTCAATCCCTGGTCTATTCTAAATTCCCAAAAGAGCCAGATAAAAAGTTAAGGAGGCTGTAATAACCTGTTCCTCTGGGTCTTGGGATGCCTGTACTCACATGAGGATAAAACCAAAGTTGTATCTCAAGTGGTTAAGAAAGGCCAATCAGAGAAGCTGTACATTCTGTACTGTTGACAGCTGTGATATTCTTTGTGGGGTGAAGAGTCAGGGATATGTCATCAAAAGTCCCCATTTTCTAGGGCTTGGGGATTTAGTCAGATAATTCACTTCAGGCAAAAGGTTGCTATCCACAGCCCAAGGCAAAAAAAGACAAAACAAAACTTAAAAAAAAATGTTGACTGGCTAGACATTGAGGTAGGGGTAGGTAGTCACTTAAAAAGTTACTTTAGCAGAAAAAAAAATGTTGGTACATATCATATAGGTCATTTGAATTAATCATAACAACTGGGTTTTCCATGGCCTTTTTAATATTGCAGGAGCTCATATGGATAATCAAGTTGCCCTAGGTTTTGCCCGAGGAGAGGGGGCCTCTGGAGCCTTGAATAAACAGTCTTCTTAGCTAAAAGTCCTTATCCATGGAAGCTTTGTTGGTTTCCCAAAGACTTGAAGAAAGCAAGGACATAAAGATGTATTGAAATTCTGCATATGTTATCACTGACTTGAATATGGGATGGATATATTAGGGATGAGTATGCTTTCACCTATCTCCTGTTCCTGGGGAAATGCCACCAAATCCATCCCACTCCTCGTTAGCATATTTTTCTCAGTCCCCACTTCATTAAACATCTTCCTTTCTCCTAAGCATATTAAACACCAAACTTATAAAACAAACATTAAAACTCTCTCTCTCTCTCTCTCTCTCTCTCTCTCTCTCTCTCTCTCTCTCTCTCTCTCTCTCTCTCCCCGTGTGTGTGTGTGTGTATGTGTGTGTGTGTGTGTGTGTGTGTGTGTGTGTGTATGTATGTATGTATGTTCTTGTCAGGGTTCCTTTCAGTACAGGGTGGAGTCAATGGCCACCATAGTTACTTTCAATTCAGTCCTCAAATTCTCTGATTCTGTGAACATCTCACGTTTCTATACAGGGGGACTAACGGAGTAAGTGGTTTTTAACTCATATGTCTCTCTTGCCCTCGATCAGGCTTAGGGGAATCCAGCTTTTGTATACAGTGCTTTCCTCATAAGCAGCTTTATAGGATAGTCAGTCAGTTGATCAGCAAACATTTAGCAAGATCTTACTGTGTGCCAGGCCCTGTGCTATGCAATGAGAATAGCAAAATTAATAATAAATAATAATAATAATAATAATAATAATAATAAAATAAATTAAGGCAGTTAAAGCAGTCCTTGTTTTCACGGAGTATGCATTCTAGCAGACGGGAACATGTAAACAAATAAGTTCATACAAGAATATACAGAGTGTATGCAAGGTAGTCTGAGAGAGGATGCTAGCAGCTTCTGGGTCAGGAACGACCTCTTGCAGAAGGTGGGACTTGAGGTTAGTCTTAAAGAAGAGCAGGGGAACAGAAGCAGAAGTGATCAGGGAAAGACTTCTCAGAACAAAAGGGAGTTAGTACAAAGGCATGACAAAAGGAGCTAACGTGTTGTATTGAAGGCTGTTCAGGCAGGCCAGGAGTGCTGCATCATAGAGTGGATGGAGAGGGCAAATTGTAATACTGTTCAGATGAGAGGAGACCAGGTTATAAAGAGCTGTCAATGTCAAGCATAGGATTTTATGTTTTATTCTGGAAAGAAGAGGGAGCAATTGAAACTGCTGGAGTACTGGGGTCACATGGTCAAATGTGTGATTAAGAAAAGCACCTTGGAAGCCCAGTGAAGGATGGGTTAGAATGGGGAGAGAGCAAGATGATGATACGCTTAAGGAGGCAAGACCCGAACTCAGGTCATTGCTGGATGAATATATATATGAACTCCTGGTTTTTGACCTTTCTTGGTATCACCAGCTCTTGGCATGCTGGCTGGCAAATGATAGGTGCTTGATAAATGCTTTTTGACTGGCTAATATCTATGAGACATGTTACAAGGGCAAAAATGATGATATTTGGCAATGGATTGGATATGTGGGGCAAATGAGGGAGAAGAATTGAGGATGAGACTGAAGGTGCCAGCCAGGGTCACTGACTGAATATGCTTGTCTCAGGGTAATACTGATACACAGAAGAAAGGAGAGTTTGAGTTCTGTTGTGGATGAAGTGAGGTTCAAATGTCCAAGTAGTAGTTGGTGATTCAAGCCTAGAGTTCAGTAGTGCATGTGGCAAACATACATAGAGCTGGAAATCCTCTACATGGAGATACACAGAGCCAAAGTCATGGGAACTGATAAAATTGCCAAATGAGATAACAGAGAGTAAAGTGAGAGGAGAGTCTAGTTAGTGGCATGAATGGAAAACCAACACAATATAAGAAATACAGCCATGGGCTTTCTCAGAAAGATCTTCTCCACAGTCTCAGCACTTAAAGGAACCTGATTCACATGGCAATCTTATCTAATACTATCCTAAACATCTGGGGAAGGCACCCGTAGACACGTGGATTCAGTCCAGCTGATTGCTACTGAGTGCAGAAGGGGAAGAACACAAAGGCATATCCACACCAGGAAAATTTTTCTTCAGGAAATTGAGATAATTGTCTTTATGATCTTCAGCTTCAGAGAGATCTTTGGGTTTTTTAGACAATTGCAAGTGCTTGAGGGCACAAAAGTTGACCAAAGTTAAGAAACCCACTAGCACTAGTGGCACACTTTCCTATTCCTTTGATTGGCACCCAAATGCCATCCAACCTCACCCTTGCCACAGAATTGACTGTACAATGCAGCCCACTAGTAGAGGCTCTTCCATGTACAAGTTGCTTCTTTGATATATACTAATGAATTACTGATAGACTTGTGAATTATTGCAAAGCAAAGTAAACAGAGCCAGGAAATGATATATGCAATGACATCCATGATGTAAATGAAAAAAAAAAAGAAAGAAAGGAAAACAATGTAAACTGGACATTAAGAAATTATAAGAACTAATCTTGGCCTCAAAGAAGAGATTATGAGAAGCAACTCCACTCCTTCACAGAGGGGAGGGAATATGGGTTTGGAACATGGCATACACTATTTAACCTTGTGAAGATGTAGTGAGATTTCTTGAACTATTTTATTTTTCTCTTTTTCATTCTTTCTTCTAAGGAATGGCTAGGTTGGAGAGGGAGGGGCATTTCAGGGAATGTAGGTCATCCAACACTGGAAGATCTTACTAAAATATATTCATTTACTAAAAAGCAGCAGTTTTAAGAATATTGGATTAGACCCTTTGGGGTCCCAGTTGTGAAAGGTTCTTGTGTAATGAAATTATTCCTTTCCCTGGAGTGGTGAACATGCTGGGTAACTGACAGGATACAGGGAAATAGGTAGAAGCAGAAAGAGCTTCTCATCTGGGACTTGATGCTTAACATAGGAACCAAGGGACCAAATTAGTGCTGGAACAGTGGGTGGGGAACGGTGCATTAAAGATATCATGGCTCCCGGCCATCACCCAGAAATGTATCATAAAATTAACTTAAATCCCCTTGAATGGCCTTTAAATAAATCTCATTGGAAGGCTCACTGAGGATATTTGGTGACTTGGGATGTTGCAGAATAAGGCCTTCTGACAGGGATGGAAGCAGGTGATGTTGCCAACTAAAGCTTCTCTCCGGAGAGCTTATTTTAACACAATCTTCCTTCTGATCTTTAAAAGGTACATTCTTCTCATAAAGATTAATATCCAGCACCAGAAAATGAGTCTTCCAATCTTGTAGCCTATGGGTACTGGTTCATTCTACCCATGTCAGTCTCATCTAACTTTCTAGTTACACCTGGGTTGGGGCAAAGAACCATCCACCTGGAGGATGTCTACAGGAGGGGCCAAGTGAAGTAGACAAGGTGGAGGAGAGAGGCCAACAAACTTGTGAGGCCACTGTCTACCTGTATGAAAGATCTCTTCGGCCCATCAACAGCTAGGCCAGCCCTAGAGTGAATGAAACCTCCACCCAGCCCTTTGGAGCAGCTTCTTCCAAACTGCCTGGTGTGTACAGCACTGAGGGTTTGCATTTGCCATACTGGTGCAGGGAGATTTGTGGAACAAATGGAAGACATAAGAAAGAATGTTCAGCACACACACACACTCACACACACACACACACACACACACACACACACACACACACACACACTCAGTGATTTTCATAGATTTTAGAAGCTGCATTTCCCACATCCATTTTGTCATAAACAATGAATAGGCCCTTTGACACTCATTTTCCCTGTAATTGCTCGGAATTAGGAAAGTCTTACAGTACACATTAAAGCAATCAGGCACTTAGGTTAAAAAAAAGTCTTTTGTGAAGACTAAGTCCCCTTACCTCACAACTATCACTAACTCTCACCTGTGGAGGGGCTTGGCAATGAGGGACCTTCCCTAGGGAGCATTTATCACCTGGATTTATTGAGCTTCATGGGTATTTGGTGGGCACTGAGAACACAAAGACTCACCTGAAAAAAAGGATCTTCCCTTGTCTGTTCTCCTGGAGTCTGCCCTTGGCATGACTTGAGGAGAGGGAAGAGCATTGGCAATCAAGGGAATCAGGAGAGGCTTCCTGGAGGAGATGGTGCATGAGGTGATATCTCTCTCATGCATGACATGGGTCAGCTTTTGTTTCTTCATCCAATATTTACTTTCATATTCATACAAAGGGGCAAGGCTAGAGATTTCATTGGCTGAGAGAGTTTTCAGTAAGAAATTACCACTACCATGAAGGCTGGCCTCTTATCTTTGACTTACCATCTCACATGGATCACTGACAGGGCAAGTGTCTGGAGACTTGTTCAAGGTCCCAGTGTAGTCGGGGTCAGCGAAGGCACTTGCCCAAGGGTCTTCTTGGGTCTTAGGCCAATTCTCTGTACACTATGCCACACTGACTCTACACATGCATTCAAACATAGAACCATGCAAATTATCATAGGCCACATTCCAGGGGACTAAAAATCCTCAGTTCAGGAGTATTGGAAATCTGATAGCTTGCCTAAAGTTGATTGACTATGGGCTGCTTTGGCTATTCATAAATCTTCTTTCTTAGATTTTCCATAGGAATTTCCTTTACATTCTAAGCCTTACATGATGGTAGAGACTTTATTTCTTTTTGGATCATCACATGGGGACTTGTGAACACAAAAATATTTTAGGGATATAGTGTCTAGAATTTGGGCATCCTTATGCATTTCAGTAAACTAGAAAAAGCATTAGATTTTAAGTTAGGAGAATGAGCTTAGGTCACCTGATCTCTCTAAGGCTCAGTTTACTAATCCATACAATAGGGAAAATAGCATCCATAGTCATCACATACAGAATTGCAGGAATTATGTAAAGTTCTATGTAAATATTGGCTGCTACTAGAATATGTGTAGCATTAAATGTAGTTTGTGTGTGTGTATGTATTTTTGTATGTAAGTTCCGTATGAAGGGGCAGGCTTAAAATCACCCTATTTCATTTGGATTAGATCCATTTATCACTCAGTTATTCATTAGGAATTAAGATGGCCAAGATATCTCCCCAGGTGTGACAGGAAGCCTGCTTAGATACCCTTATGTGGCTTATATAAAACCAGAGAACTAGGTCAGAACCCAAGAGATTTGAGTGAGAAAAATCCAAGAGAAAACATTCAAGAAAAGCTCCTAAGAAGGAATCATGAGAGAGAGACAGACAGACAGAGACAGACAGAGACAGAGACAGACAGGGAGGGATAAAGAGAGACAGACAGATAAGGAGAGAGAGAGAGAGAGAGAGAGAGAGAGAGAGAGAGAGAGAGAGAGAGAGAGAGAGAGAGACTCAGTCTCAGCTTAGTTCTTCCCACCTACACTTTGTTTGGAGCAGGAGCTTCTGAGGTTTGAAGGATCAGAGGCATTTGGGGGTTCTGATTCCCCCATTAGCATTGATTCAATCAATCGATCAGTCAATATCTATTAAGTGCCCATTATATGCCAAATACTGTCCTAAGGCATCGGAGATATAAAAAGAGGCAAAAGAAAGTCCCTGCCTTCAAGGAGCTCATAATCTAATAGGGGAGGCAAGAAATGAGAAGTATATACCTACAAGCTACATCAGGACAAATAAGAAATAAGAGGGAAGGCACTAGAATGAAGTGAGATTGGGAAAGTCTTCTTGTAGAGGATAGGACTTTTGTCAGGACTTACAGGAAGCCATGGTGTCCAATAGTTGGAGATGAAGAGGGAGACCATTCCGGGCCTGAGGGACTGCCAGAGAAAATATCTAGAGCCCACAGATGGAGGAAGTTATTCATGGAAGAGCAAAGCGTGCAGTGTCGGATAGAAGAATGATAGTGGGGAGTAAGGTGAAGACTGGCAAGGTAGGAGGGAAATAGGAAAAGAGCAGTTTGGGAGTCTAAGTGGATGTTTATAGTTTATCCTGGAAGGGATAGGGAGCCATTTGAGTTTATTGAATAGGGGAAGTAATAAGGTCAGAACTGTGCTCTAGGAAAATCATTTTGGTGGCGGAATGGAGGATAGAGTATGGAGTGGGGCCAGATTTGGGGCAGGCAAAGCCTACCAGTAAGCTATTGAAATAGTCCAGATGTGAGGTGATAAAGACTTTCACCAGAGTGGGGGCAGTGTCAGAGGAGAGAAGGAGCATATTAGAAAGATGTTCCAAAGATGAAATTGACAGGCCTTCATGACAGATTGGATATAAGGGTGTGATATAGATGAGTCAATGATGACATGCAGTTTGAGTGTTAGATTGTAAGGGGCTAAGAAGAAAGGGAAAAGAGAGAAAGTAGAGTCATCTATTGTAGACAGCCTTTTCTCTTTTTTTCTTCTTCTTTTAAATAGTATGTTATTTTTTTTCCAATTGCATGTAAAGATAATTCCAACATTCCTTTTTTGAATTTTTAATAAAATTTTTAATAAAATTTTGAATTCCAAATTTTCTCCCTCTCTCCCTACCCTCCCCCCTCCCTAAGACAGTAAGCAATTTTATATAAGTTATACATGTGCAATCATGTAAATTATTTCTTCTATAGTATTAGGGAAGGTATGTAGGGGTGGGAAAAAATTAGGTTAGTTTTGGACATCTGAATTTAAGGTGTCTGCTGGACACTAAGTTCAAAATGTCTGAAAGGTGGTTGGAGATACTTTCATACATCATACCCAGGAAAACAATGGCTTATAGCATCAATGATCTTATAAGGGACTGTATATGATGAAGAAAGGAAGATTCAAGGTTCTAAGAGGAACCCAAACAAAAATCTCCTTCATACCTAAACACTTTGAAGATTTCTGAAAAAGGATTCCAAGGACCATGAGTTATCTTTTCATCACAAGTGCTATCTGGGTTTGAGCCCATTTTACCCTGGACTCTTTTGTACAAGTGGAAGAATGAATCCCAGAATTTTAGTGGGATGTTTTATACCAAGTATTCTTACTCTAAACATATTCTTATAAAAGTTAAGTCTGACATTAATTGATATGAACAGATAATAATAATAGGAATCCTAGTGGTTGCGGCTAAAAAAAATTTAAAAAAAAACATCCCCTGCCAATCCCACCCTCAGACCTTCAAGTCAAAACCTAGAGATCTGAAGGAATATAGTAGCCCTGCTCTAGACACCCAACTTGGTTCTTCAAGTAGGAGTTGGGATGGTGATTTCAGAGCATACTTACATACATATATGCTTGTATATATGTACATTTCTATGCTTGTGGGTTGTCTGTTCCATATCTATCTATATCTATTTCCAGATATATTTTTATCTGCTGCATGTGTTTTTATGGCCAAACAAAATTTTGGCTACTTAGCTAGTCTGGTACTTGGAGAGTACACATCTACTGTCATTAGGATTGTCCTTGGAGCTATTCTGACTTGGGAAAATATGCCATACTTTACACTCTAGTAACCTATGATTTGGGAATTAAGACATACATTGAAAAGGTTGTAGCAAAACCTTAATTTTATATCAAGAAGCTCAGTACTCTCACATATCCAACATCATAATCAAACTAGAAACAAATGAACATTGTCAAAAATACTATCTCATTTATGCCTACAGTTGCAAAAATACAACTCAATTCAGTGGTCTTTCAAAGAATTTTATCAAAATTCTTAATATGGCAAAATTTACTCAGGGAGATTAAGTTGAGTAAGACTATGAATTCAATTAAACAATGAGATTTTGATGATTTTTGATGTTAAAATACTAAGTAATACTTTGACTTATAATTAACAAATCTAAAGAAGTGATAAAATCATTTGTGTATATGGTTTTGGAAGGAGAGGAAAAAACTTAAAAGGCTCCTCCTCCGATATGTAATTTCATAATTAATGTTATAAAATACAGTTCTGTTATGTTATTTAAGAACTGATACATTTTGTACGTCCTGTGTTTCACACTTATCAGAAAACAAAACAGCAAGAATTAACTTCAGTTAACAGAAACATTCCCGTGTTCTCTTGAGTCCAGTCAGCTGACCTCAAATGATGTTGATGTTAATAACTCTCAAATTTTCAAGAAAAGGTTAAATTAGCTTTTTTAATGATTATTTAATGCATTTGTAACAAAACTCCTTTTGTTGCCAAGATGATTGCCAAGAATTTTGGTTCTGTTTCTTGATTATTTCCCCTGCACTTCAGGGATGTTGTCACTAGGTGGTGGTAGATAGTCATCATTCTGATTGGTTCCAGCCTGCTTTTCTAAAATTTCAAGATGGTGGCTCTCCATTCTGACATATGTATAAACACATGCATACATACATGCATGCAATGCAATATATTAACATACAACACACCTATATGCTCATGTTGTCGTTTTTGAAGTGGTTTAGTCATGTCCAACTCTTTGTGACCCCATTTGGGGTTTTCTTGTCAAAGACAATAAAGTGGTTTGCCATTTCCTTCCCCAGCTCATTTTACAGATGAGAAACCAAGGCAAACAGGGTTACATGACTTGCCCAGGGTCACATAGCTAGTAAGCGTCTTTGGCCAGATTTGAACTCAGAAAACCAAGTCTTCCTGACTCCAGCATCAGCACTCTATCCAATGTGCCAACTAGCTGCCCTCATATATATGCACATACTTGAGCGTTATTTGAACAAACTTGACTTTATTGATGATGCTTTTTTCATACCTGTGTTCCAAAATCAACCATAGAGGGTATCTATGACTGAGAAAAGAAGTGACTCAGTCTCACAGCCAGAAAGAAGAATAACAGATGGCCTCAGTACTATAGTCTTGCCCATGGAATGTTAAAAGACTCATGACTCTGTCAGGTAGTTCTTCTATAGAGGGGTTTATGGATAAAAATCACATGGGACACAGATGTGTGGAAGAGTGAGCAATAAGCTTTGGCAGGTGTTGGGATGACGCTGATGGCATCATAGATCTACTGAAGCATCAAACCACTTCTTTAGAGTGAGATATATTATATTAATACAGATCTCCAGTGTCTCTGGAATGTTTTCACTTTCTTATCTCATTTCCAGCCAGTTAGACCTTAACCTGCAGGCATCACTTGCCTGTACCTGTGACTTCAGGCCCAAGATGACATGGAAGCACATTTTGCCCCAGGAACATGTATATTAGGACTTCCTGGTGGAGAAGATATGACCTCAGATGAAGGTTCACTACACAGTGTTCTTTTTGTTGGGGTCTTAATCTCTCCCACCTACCTGTCTGGATCTGGGGCTTGCTCTGACCTTTAGTACCCTCCTGTCCTTCACCTTGTGACTCATCTGACTTCTGCTTGCTTTATTCTGGACAATGACATGTTCCCATGTTATTTTCTGCTTCGGGCCATCTGGAGAAGAACTTAGGGAACCTTACTCCACTGCCAACCCCTTCCTTCCTTCCCTCTATCCCCAGATTCTTGATATTACATTAAGGTACAGAAAGTAACCTTCCTTTAATATCTTCTTTACACTAACCATCCTAATTTTAAATGTTAACTGTGTCCCATGAGTATGAGACCACCCATGTATCTCTTTTTCTATAGTTACCCAGCCATCACCCTAGCGCAGGCCGTCTACTCTCTCACCAGGATAATTGTGATAGACTCCCAGCTGATCTCTCTGCATCTAGTCTGCTCATTCCAATCCACATTGCAGACAATCAGTATTGTGATTTTCTAAACCACTGTCCATGAAGAATCAATCCATCTGCCTTGTGAAGTGAAGAGTGAGAAATGTCACACCCTTTGCCACACTCAGTATACTCCTGTTGGCTCTCTATGATCTCTAAGATAAAATATCAACTCCTCTTTCTGGCATTGAAACCTCTGCACAGCCTGTCCCCTGCCTGCCTTCCTGGTCTTCTTACACATTACTCATCTCCACATGTTCTGGCCTCCAGACACAATGATTTTCTTTGCTCTTCCTCACATATGCCACTTCATCTCTCGTGCCTGTGTTATTGTCCTGGCTGGTACCTCTGCTAGTGGCCACTCTACCATAACTACTGTGCATCTTTTTGTGTAGATGCTGACTTCACTGATCTGTGTGCGTGTGGTTCCCCTAACCCTTCTCCCTTCCAACACACTTGAGGGCGAGGCATCTTTCCTCTTTGGGTCTGGATCTCTGGTGCCTGACATAGTAAGTACTTACACCTTTTTGGCTGGTTGATTGGGTGACATAGCATCTTACAGTTTTCAGAGCTTCACATGAATAATGTTCATTGATCCTCATGACAACCCACTTGCTCATTCTCCCGTTCGATTCTAAATTGTAATTGTTGAGATATCTCCATATCAGTCTTCTGTTTTCAACTTTCATTCCCTTCTATTAAGAACACAATTGTCCAGCTATACTCTTCATATCAGTGATTAAATGCCTACTGGGTGCACACTTTTATTCTGAGAGAACCGCCTGGGCATATGTGGCTCTGCTCCATTATCTCAGTCCTCTCTTACAGATGAATAGGAAAGACAAAGCCACAGAGAATCATAGAATGTAAAAGCTAGAAGCTCTATCAAAAGGAGATCGTCCCATAGAATCCTTTCTTAAGCAAAGTGGTATGGTAGAGTAGATACAGTTTTGGGGGATTGCAATCAGAGTCCTGCCTATGACACATGCTGGCTGTGGGATACTGGGCAAGGGACCTAGTGACCTGAGAATTTTCAGTCAACCTCTCAGAGCCTCTGAGCAACTCTTCTCAGGTTATAAGTGGTGCACAAGTGCGGATCTGCACTAGGAAAGGCAGTTTTCTCACCAGGAGTCCCCAAATCAATGAAATCATGTCTAATCTGAAGGGGAAAAAAAGCCTTTCTACAATCTTCAACATCAGGTGAATACTGAATGTGTACAGACCAACGTGGGAATGGGAGGCACAAAGTTTAGATGAATCACCATCCCTTCCCTCAAGAAGTTTGCAGTCTGGTTAGAAGTAGTGACATAAACTTAGATAACCATACTGGTCATGTACTTTGTTGTTGTTATTATTCTATCATTTCAGTCATAACTGATTCTTTGTGACTCCATTTGAGTTTTTGTGGCAGAGATATTAGAGTGGTTTGCCATTTCCCTCTCTATCTCATTTTACAGGTGAGGAAACTGGGTTAAACAGGTTTAAGTGACTTGCCCAGGATCATACAGCTAGTCAGTGTCTAGGCCAGATTTGAACTCAGGAAGATTAGTCGTCCTGACTGCAGTCCTGGCACTCTATCCACTGCACTACTTAGCTGCCCCTGATGTGCCCCACCTGTGCTTTGAAGATGTGCTAAGCAAAGATCCATGTGAAGTCCAAGGAGAGAATGTCATTACCAAGAGCAGGGATCTGGAAGGGCTTCCTGGAACAGGTGACCTTTGAGTTGAGTTGAAGATTGGATGGGAATTTCATAAGACAAGGTTTAAGTGCAGCTGGATTCAAGGTACAGAACTGGAGGGCAGGGGTCAAGAGGCAGAGATGAGACCTTTTTTTTCTGTGATAGAGTGATTGGAGGAGAGTAATATGAAATGCAGTCAATCTCTGGGGGTGTGGCATAAACTTCAAGAAAGTCAGTATAAACTATACTTAGTAGGTAACAGGAAGCCATTGGAGATGGTTGAACAGGACAGTGACGTGGCCCAACCAATGTTGGCTGAACATATTTGCCAATGGACTCAAGTACAGATCAGACAGCACATTTGAATTTGGAATTAAGCTCAAAAACCATCAAATTACCAATGCGTTTGGATCCAGCAATACCCCTGCTAGGGCTGCTGGAGTCACTGCTACATCTGATCACAGAAAAGGGAAAAGGACCTCTTTGTCCCAAAATATTTCTTTTTGTGGTGACAAAGAATTGGAAACTAAGAAGATGCCTATTAATTGAGAAATGGCCGAACAAGTTGTGGTATATGATTGTGATGGAATACTACTGTGCTGTAAGAAATGATAAGCAGGTTATCTTGAGAAAAAAAAAAACTTGGAAAAACTTACATGAGCTGATGCAAAGAAAAATGAGCAGAAGCAGGAGAACAGTCCATACAATAACAGCAATGTTGTATGGTGAACTGTGAATGATTTAGCTATTCTCAGCAATACAATGATTCAGGACAGTTCTGCAGGACTTACGATGAAATATGTTATCCACCTTCAGAAAAAGAACTGATGCACCCTGAATACAGATAAAAGTAGCCTTGTTTTTTTTTCACTTTATTTTTCTTGGGGGGAGGGCTGTCCATATTTTCTAAATGAGAAATATGGAGATATGTTTTGCATAACTACATGTGTATAATTTCATCAATTTTCTAGCCTTCTCAGTGAGGGAGGGAAAGGAGAGTGTGAGAGAATTTGGAACTAAAATTGTAAAAAGAAAGATTAAAAATATTTTATGTGAGATTGGTAAAAATAAAATATTAAAATTACATATATTTACATATATTATATATAGCATTTATATAGGTAACAGATGGAAAACTCTATTATAATACCATTAGAATAGAACAGGTAAACAGTTGTATGACAAGAGAGATAGGGAGAATAAAAACAGGACAGCTTAGATAAATGGAGATTCTACTTATAGAAACAGTGAGGAAAAAAAATCAGGATTGATAGGAAAGACCATGTTTAATTTCAGAGATGCCTGTAGGGCAGGGGTTGGGAACCTGCAGCCTCGAATCCACATCTGACCCTCTAGGTCCTCAAGTTGTGGCCCTTTGCCTGAGTCCAAACTTCACAGAATAACCTCAAAGGGCTGCACTTAAGGACCTAGAGGGCCACATGTAGACCTCAAGATGTACTAGAGCATCTAGGCAGAGATGTTCTAGAAGCATTTAAAAATGAGGGCCTGATGCTCAGAAGAGAGATCAGTGCTAAAGAGGTTGAGGTAGAGGCAGGAGTCTTCTGCAAAGGGATTACATTGGAAGCCATGAGAGTGAAATCAGATCTCCAAGGGGGAAGGAGAGAGAGTAGGAGACAGAGACAGAGACACTGAGAGAGACAGAGACACAGAGGAAGAGACAAAGAAAGAGAGACAGAAATAGACAGAGCCAGAGACACAGAGACAGAGAAAGAAACAGAGACACAGAGAAACAGAGGAAGAGACAAAGAAAGAGAGACAGAAACAGACAGAGACAGAGACAGAAGCAGTCCATCCATTGAAGAAGGCTGAACAAGTTGTGGCATACGATTGTTATGGAATACTACTGTGCTGTAAGAAATGATAAGCTCAATAATCTTAGAAAAACACAGAAAGACTATCACAAAATAATGAAGAGTGAAATGAGCAGAACCAAGAGTATGCAGTAAAAGCAATATTGTTTTAAGAACAACTTTGAGTGAATAAGTTATTTTGATCATTTTAAATACCCAAATTAACAACAAAGTATATATGAAGAAAGATGCTATCTGCATCCAGAGAAAGAACTGATAAATAGAAGTATGTGTGGAATAACTTTATATGTATATGCTTACGCATATATATGTATATGTATATGTGTGTGTACACATACATATACATATACACATATATACCTACATATGTATATGTATATATGTGTGTGTATATATGTATTCACACATATACATATTTTTATGTAATGGTAGCCAATTCTAGGGAAAGGGGGAGGGAAGAAAAAAAATACATGAGAATTTTGCTATATATTTGAAAGGAGTAACAAGTTGTACATAGCAGCTTTGTAGTTTCATGTGCAATCATCGTTTGATTGTTCTATGTTGTGGAAATGCTTGCTTTATGCTATAAATTAAAAGGAAAGAGAAGAAGACAAGACAAGAGAAGAAAAGACAAAACAAGACAAGAGGGTCAAAGGAGGACCCTTGAGAAAGATCCACTTTAAATGGTTGTGAGAAGATAAGTCAGTAAAGGGGAGAGATAAGGCTTAGATAGACAAGAAAGGAGGAGATAATACATACAAAAAGGAGAGATCAACAGTGTTAAATCAGATCAAAGAGGAATGAAAAAGCAAAAAGGGTCGTAGGATTTATGAATGAATGAATGAATGAATGAATGAATGAATGAATGAATGAATGAATGAATGAATGAATGAGAACTGAGAGAAGATAATGTTTGTAGGACTTACTGTGGGAAACGAGATTGGAATTGGCCTTTGAGTTCATAAATCTGAGAAGTAGCCTTCATGTTACCTTTCACTCTCACTCAGCCTCCAGTAATTTTTCTGCCTCTTAAATCAAAACATTAAATTTTAGCAAGGCTCTAATTTTCAGGAAGTCTTTAGCTTGAGGTCCAATTCACCTCATAATAAGAACCCATAACACTTAACTTCATCCTGTGAGGCCAAGCAGAATAAGTCGAATGGAACTTACTTCTAGTAGCCCTTCAAATGTTAAAAGACTACCACAACTACCATGTCCACTCCCACCTTCCCATCTGAGGGGCAAGAGCACATGAATTATAGGTCTCTGAGTTCAAACACAATTCTAATACGTATTACTTCTGTGACCCTAGGAAAATCTGCAGTGTTCTTAGTATTTTTTTGTTTTGTTTTGTTTTTCTGTAGGTGGAATAGTGCTGTTTTTGGAGTCACCTGAATTACAATACTGCTTCAGACAGTTATGAGCTGGGTAGTCTTAGACAAGTCAATTAAATTCTCTGTGCCTCAGCCTCCTCATTTATAAAATGGGAGAGCTAGACCTAATGGTCTCTGACTGCTCTGCCCATTCGAAATCGGTCATCTTGTATCTGTAAAATGGAAGCATTTATATCTGGAACATTTGTTTTATGGAATTGTTGCATCTCAAAGGACAATTATCTAAAGACACAAACAGAACCACTTTTTTTGCCCTCAAGGAGCTTATATTCTGTTGTCTAGCATAGAAAATGCCGTTGAAGATGTTAAAGCAAAAGAAGACGGAAGGCTAAGGACCATGAATGTGTTCCATTGTTCTTGAGGGAGAATCTGAAAGAGCGCCCACTGGCCATCCTTGGCCGCCCACTCTGGGGAAGCTCAAGTGGGACGACGTTTACTCTTCTGAAGGAGCTTTAGCAATAAAGTGCTCCTACTCCGTGCTTGACATGACAACCAGCTGGGGAGGGTTCATAGCTAGGTTCTGTGGTTCACAGTGTTTCTCAAGTGCATATTAACATACTTTAAATGAAATTCAATATCCCTATCCCTCTGTTTACTTCTGAGAGCCAGGAAGTTGAAGCATGTGTGTACTCCCTAACTTCCTGAATGAACCAGGTAGTTCAGATCTGGTCCTTTGTCAAATTACTGCCTCTGTGACTTTGGGCAAATATCTTCATCTCTCTGTCCCTCAGTTTTCTCGTCCACCAAATTGGGGAGGGGAGAGGATTGAATTGATCAACTTTAAATCCAAAGAAGTCTATAACATCATAATTTTCAGATATTTTACACACAAATACACATTTCTCAGCTTGAAATAGTTGAAAACAAATAAAGAATTCGGGGCTTCTCTCTTTGGACACTGGACAGGGTTGGGCACAGAGCATGGACCCACGCTGTTTCTTTCTTTGTAAGTTCACTTATAATTTCTTATTTGAAAAAAAAAGAAATAATCTCTTTCCTCCTCTTTTTTCTTGTCCCCTTCTTCCTCTCTCCCTTTTCCCCAAATGTTCATAAAGCCTAATGACAGCAAAGGCTTCTAAGCTGCCGAAAGAGTAGCTCAAAAGAACATTGTCTGTGCGTGGAAGGAAAAGCCAATGACACATTAGACCGGGTCTCTCACAACCTACATAATATTAATTTCCAAGTTGATCTTGGGGGACTTTTTACAGCTAGAGTCTGTCCACAGTAGATTTTTCTTTCTTGCTGTCATCATTTGGTTCACAAATTTTCATCTCTTCCTTGAGGTTAATAGGGTGAAAGTGAAGATACCTGGACCAAGATTGACAGCAAGCTTTATGAAACTATAACAGGGTCTCATTGAAAGGGCACTTTTCCGGAAGGTGGGAAGCCTGGATTTGATGCCTACCTCCTGACATTAACAAACTATGGGTTTGGGGAAAAAATTTTGGCATCTGTGTGGGCTTCAGCTTTCTCCTCGTAAGACAAGGGGTGGGACTATCTGATGGAAATTCCAATGATCTGTACTTCTTTGAATCCTTCACTCAGGTGAGGGCAATGCTCCACACAGATTGAGGTTACTTCTCTCAATCTGCAAATACAACTCTCTTCTATAATTGTTGGTTGGAAACCAGAGCTAAACCTCTCATGTGGCTCAACAGAATATGATAATTTTTCACTTCCTACTTGATTCTTCAGAAAATGATAATGGGAAAATAGCACAATACTACTTTTTTCAGTAGTAATAAAATTAAAACTATGGGAATTTGGAGGGTTGTTGAAAGATTGCCAAGTTGAATATCACAAAAAAAGAACTTGTACTTTAAGCAATTCAGTAATTATACTCATTTTATGGAAGAGGAAGCTGAAATCCAGAAAAATAAAGTCACTTGCCAAGGGCTACAGAGTTAGTAACATTTGAAAGGAATTGGAAATTCTAAATGGAATGGGTCCCATTAGGTGGGATGACAAAAGGGCTTGACTTTCACTGAATTTTGTTCATTTCTATTTTCATGAACTTTCTTGGGGCCAATAACTTGAAGAGGTTAAGTCTATGGCATTAGCCAGGAAGGTGGGTCAGGGTGGGGTCCACCAAATGACCTCATGAGGATTCTGGGAAATCTGCAAACTCAAATGGCTTTCATAATCTGGTTTCTCCCCTCCCCCACCCTCTGGTGTTAAAATAAAAGTTTTCTCCTCCCAGAGCTGAAGCTCATGGTGCTGGGACCAGATTCCAAACTGGTTAATTGTATTTGGCCTCCAGTGCCAAATCGTCACCATGTCAGCATAGCTGGGTTAGGCATTGCTCTGCACTTCCTGTTCTAACCTGGGCCAAAAAAGTGATGCCTCTGATTTTGCTGAGTCTGCCAACCAAAGCAGGGAATTATTTCTCCATCCCCAAGGTGAGTTGTCCCTGGGGGTAGGGGCAGAACCTTCTAGAGACAGTGGCAGCCTGAGCAGCTGTGGTTTTCCATGAAATTAAGCCTAGTCACACTCAAATAGAGGCTATTAATAATGAACTGAGCTTAACAATCAAAGGAGGGTGCAGGGTTCGGGAGTTAATGTGATTAGATAGACTCATACCTAAGGAGAGGGCCAGTAAAGAAATACAAAGTGGGGAAAACCTCTCTCCAAATCTCTCTTTGTCCTCATGGCTGGCTCATCTGCTGCCAAGACATCCCAACTGCCCCAGAATTCTGAGGTCCAGCCATCATGGCAGCAGCCAGGACCAAGTTCTATAGACTGGGCAGAGCTTCAGGGGCTATGATAAACAGAAGGGAGAATGTAGTGTTTCTTCTCAGAATCCTGTTCTTTGCCTTTTCTTTGCCTTTCCTATAAGGTGGCCTGGCATAGGTGCCCAGGAACTTAGTCTGCCCTTGGGTTTCATAGGGTCTCCCACTTATTCTAGTAAAATATCAGGGATTGTATGATACCTGCCCATGGCCTCATGCATGGTAGACACATAAGGAGCAGCTAGAGGGTACAGTTGATAGAGTACCAGGTATCAAGTCAGGAAAACTGTGTGATCCTGAGCAAGTCACTTAACTTATCTGAGTCAGTTTCCTCAACTGCAAAATAGGGATAATTATAGTACCTACCTCTCCCAGGGTTGTTGTGCGTATCAAATGAAATGGCGCCTGACATATAGTAAGTGGTTAATAAATGCATATTTCCTTCTTTCCTAATACAGGCTCACTTAATTGAATTGAATTTAGCATGGTTAAGAAGAGATTTTTAAGGCTGTCATGAGCAAATAAGACAATAATAAATGTGTTCTGTTTGCATCTAAAAGAAGGGAATGGCTCAAAACTAACAATAGGAAAATTTAGTTTTGGTGCACATGAGCACACGCACATGCACGTGCACACACCCACACCACACACACACACACACACACACACACACACACACACACACACACACACACAAAGTTCCTAATTATTAGAGCTATTCCGAAGAGTTTGGAGACTACTCTTTCCTGAAAGTCCTCTCCCAAACAGTTGGATACTCATTTGGGTATGTTGCACAATACATTCTTCGAGAGTTAAGGTTGGATGAGATGGCCATTGAAACCCTTTCCAACCTGGAAATAGTGTGTGCTTCTGCTCTAGGCTCAGGAAGTCTTTTCCAACTCTTTCATCTGCATTAAAAATGTCTTGTCTATGTCTCATCACATTTGTCTAGGACCTTGATCTTTACTTTCCCAGATAATAAGAAAGAAAAATTGTTAATATGTGATGGGTTGGAATAAAGAAGAAACCATTGTATAAACAGCTCAACATCCCCATGATGGCAACTTTCTGAGCCTTAGGTGGAGAAGGTAAATAGCCCTGATATGTTGTGTCTGCCAAATCTGAAACCAAAACAATACCAAAATGTCATAATGGGATTATTCCAAGTGTGCTAAACTATTTTTTGGGTGGCAGTGATGAGACACAATGCTGCTACTCAAGTGAAGTGTCCAAGAGTGACTAAAGTTAGTAGGAATTCATAAAGGGTAGTGATGAGGAAGTTTACTGGCTAGCAGAGACCAAAATCATTGGGTCTGTTGGCCTCCTGGCCCATTAGTTTGATGAATGTTTGCTTTTCAACTAAGGTTTTCCTCTAATGTAAGTTCTCACATAAATTTCCTCTAACATAAGACCCCAGAGGATTACTCTTATGGGAAGCTAGACCAGGAGGTTCTGAGGTGGTTGAGGATGGACAGGGAGGGTTCTTTTATCATTCCAAATAGAACCCAGCTGTTCTACTCACACTACTGGAGAGAAGAAGCTAGTGGATGATAGAAAATAAAAGTCCAATGTACCTCCAAGTGCTAGTCTTTGATGCAACCATAAGGAATTATCTGTGGGGTCTCAAGATCCCATGCTCTCTGAAGTCTAAAATATCTTTAATTTCTATGATGGCCAAAAGAGCCAGCCCTGGTGTAATCCCTCAATTTATCACAGATGTAAAAAAATCTGGAATTTTCACTGGGAAACAGATAGATAACTGACCAATTATGGCCTCCAGAAAAAAAAAGGCAAAATGCATGATCTCCTTTTCTTGGAGAGGTGGGGACTATAGGTTCAGAATATCTCACATGCCATCAGATGTTGTCTCTGGAATGGTTAGTTCTGTTGGCCTGTTTTTGGTCATTATCAGGGGCAATCCTGGCAGGCTGGAGCACAAGGTTGACTCTGAATCACACACAGCCCTCTTATCAGACACTGCCCTAGGCCCTGCCCTCAGACAGCAGCCAGTTTGACTGGAGAGATAGTGATGTGAGGCACCATTAAGGTGTTCCTTAAGCAGGGACATGCACACAGCTGACACGCAATGACTCTGTTCAGGACTAAGAATTCACAAGGACATCAATTCACCTCAGTTCCATGAATGCTCATTAATCACCAGCTACTCCACACATAAAGCTCTATATTCAGCTCTGGGGGAACATAGGCTCTGGCCTCAGTAAGATCGTTGTTCCACAGGACAACCACTCCGTGCGGAGATAACAAGTTGTTCAGGAAACAACCGAGGTGGGAGCAAAGCCTCTTCACTGGTCAGATTCAAGAACCAGCCTCAGAGCTGAGCTGCGGGAGGGGTAAGGGGACAACATTCCCCTCAAAGGGCTGTTGGAGCTCAGTGAAAGCCAGGTGTGCACTGGGGGGAGTGGAGGCTGGTCAGGAACAAATGGGGCTGCTCCATGGAGTACCTTGCCAGTTCTGGCAAATGCGGTACTTGAACCCAGCACTTTCTGATTCTGAGGCTACCTCTCCATTTATGCCACCACACCGCCTCTCTTTATGTACTGCGTACAAAAAGAAGAAATTTGCACTGCTGGGCTCCCAGGCACTAACACAGTTCAGAGTACCATGTACACTGTCCTTTAGGATGGAGAAACATGGAAGGATGAAGCTTAACAAAACATTCCTTGTACTTGCTATGCCCAGCACTGTAGTGACCCAAATTTTATTAAAAACAATGAATAGTTCTGTCCTCTGGAACCCACATACCATTGAAGGGGGGGAGGAAAAACATAAAGAGAAAAATAAATACAATGTACACACATATGCATATGTACACATACGTGCACGAGTGCACACACACACACACACACATACACACACACATAAATACACACATGTATGTTCCCAGCAGCTAGCTCAGTGTTTGATACACTGTCAGTTGTGGAATGAAAGAACGTTTGAGAGATTAGCCTGAGTTCTTAGAGATGAGTGTGTTTGACTCAGGATTTGGGGGTCCTACTAAGCTAATAGATCTTAAATCAGAGGTCTGATAAGGAATCACTTGTCTGTCATTTAAGGTCCAACCTGCCTAAGCGTGAGGAAGCTCACTTCTTGAGAGGCCAAGAGATGATATTTTGGTGGCCACTGCCACCCATTCAGCTATGGACTGAGCAAAGGAGAGCAAGACAAACATTTCTAAGACCTGAGGAGGAGGGAGCGAGGGAGGAAGACTTCATTTTAAGATTACAGGAAAAAATAATACTTATAACAATAATAGTAACTTGTATAGCAATTTACAATTGTCATTTTGTGATCTCATTCAACTCGCAGCAATGCTGTGACACAGTTACTAGAAGATATCACCATTTGACAGATGAGAAAACTGAGGCTCAGGAAGTTAACTCACTTGCCTGCTGTCAAACAGCTTGGAAATGATCTTCCTTATTTAAATTTGTGTTCTTCTATCCACTATGTAGATGCTTTAACATGGATGGTGGTAAGGGGAGGGCAGGTTATATTGATCATAGCCCTCAGCCAATTCCAGTTTTTTTAATGTCTTAGTGTTACAGAAATCCTGTGAAATCCCTTGGGCCAGGGTTGATTTTTTCTTTTCTTTTTTTTTTTTGTTTTGTTTTGGTGGAGAGAGGTTTAGTATTATTTTTAAAAGTCTACAGATCAAGGGAAAATGAAACATGGGAGGAAACACTGAGGGGCTGGGGAAAGAGAGCTCTTTATATAACCACCAGCCCACAAGCATGGAAAAGTTGGTTTAACCTTCAGTCTATGACCCCTCATCACTCCAATAATTGGAGAGAGAGTTTACAGTTTACTGGTCCTGGCTTTGGAGACTGCACTAAAAGCTACTTGCCATCTGGGCATGCACAGGCAGGTCAATCATCAGACAACTAAGGGGTAGGAATCTACAGTCTCTGTGGTACCTTCCAGCTCAAGATTGATTACCCATAGATAGTGACAAAGTCATAGAAGGGTGGACACCTGTGTAGGAGAAGCAAATACACAGGCCATCACAGTTGGGAATCCTTAAAGTATTGACACTTCATGCAGATTTATGGGTGGACCCTCATTTACTGCCTTCCAGGTCCCAGAAATAGAACTGATGGTCTCAGAAATGTGGAAATGAACATTCATATTAATCTGAGTCTTGTAACCATTGTGAATTATGAATCGAGAAAAGTAAATTAATGTTTCCATGCCTCCCTTTTCCTCATCTGTGAAGTGGGGATAAACACTGACAATCATCTCACCACTAATTAAGTGGTGTCATTGACAAGCTCTTTCTCTGGGACAGCAAAGCTTTTAAATAGATATCAGTATTTAATGTGTGTCTCTTTCATTTTCTTTTCTCTATACTGGTAGTCTACTCAGGTTCCATTGAGGCCTTCTCCATGCTGCTCAAGTTTTGCTCTCCTTATGCTTACTTGGTTGAATGATCAAAGCCTTTTCCCTGAGCACCACCCATTGGCAAAAGCCTTGACAGTGGGTCTCAAGATTTCCCTTTCTTTCAATCAAGCTGTCAAGCTGAACAAATCTTCCGTGATCTGCACTGAAGCACCTAGCATCCACACCCTGCTTTAAGCCTTCCCCTCAACCCCTCAGGCAGAAGGTGTTCCAAAGACTTACTCACACTCAGCCAATACATCCCTGGTGACTGGCTTGTATCCAAAGCTCAGCCAGTAATCCACCGTGGTTCTGAGCTCAGAAAACTGGAAGCTAGGTGGTCTTGAGCAGTGGAGTCTAAGGACAGAGAGGGCCAGGGAAATGTGTGCTGGACACAACAAGCCACTGATGCATGTATGACTTGGTTCAACCATTCCTGAAAACACTTAGGGATTATACAAAACAAAGTGATTAAACTGTTCATACCCATTGATCTGACAAGTCCTGAGATATTAAAAGATAGAACACTTCAGTATATACCAAAATATTCATCAAAATCCTTTTTGTGGGAGCAAAAACCTAAAAATGTGGGTAGATGCTGACTAGAAAAGGAACTCTTACATGTATACAAAAGGGTAGTCTTGCCCAGAAAAAAGTGAAAAATATGAGGAAATCAGAGAGATATAGGAAGTTTCATATGAACTCACAGAGTTAAATAAGCTGACAGAAAAAAAAAGTACCAGAGTTGCACTTCTATAAATGAAAAATATCACTAAAAGGAAGCAATAATGGGGTTAATTCTCATAATCAATTTTGGATCATGAAAAAAAAGCTAATGGGCAAACATCCCTGCTACGGTTCAGAGGCATGAGGTGACAGGTGCAGAATGCCGCCTCATTTCTCAGATGTGGCCACTGGGTCAGCTATTTTTGCTTAACTTTTATTCTTTGATCCAAAGGGATATTCGATGACTGGACCTTGAAAACAAATGGTGCCAATGAAGATTTTTTTTTTAATGATGCTGTGGCTGCTGTGATGGGATTTGAATAAAGTTGGTGTAAAGGGCTGAGGAAAGGGTGGGGAGACCATACCTTGTGCAGAATGCATATGTCTTTTGTGGGTACCCAATGACATTTGGCTTCTGAAAAAGATGATATCAGTGATGTTATCAACTAAGTGATATTTGTTGAGCAATATCTGGCTAATTAATCAGGTCTGTGAGAATGTTGTATTCTTGAGAAAGAAGGCAAGGTAATGAGAAAAGGGTCATGTATACATTGTTAACCACGATGGGTCTCTGAGAAGCATATCCCTCATAGCTTGCAGACCAATCAGTCAGTTCAGTCCGTTTCCAGAATGGCACAATGGGACAGAGGGAAGGAGACATTGAGCTCTTCGGCCACTGTGAGGCCACAGAGCCAAGCCTGATGGACCCCAAGCACCTCATCAGGGTCAGTATAAGTGGATGAGACTGCTGGTGTGGAGAACATGAAATGATCTGCATTGACTGAGAAAGTGTCTTCCGCAGAGTCCCCTGTGCCGAGAAAAGCCCAACAGCGGCAACAAGCTGGGTGTGGAAACAAATTCAGTTGGAGGGGAGGGCTGCTCTTTGTGTAGAGGGTCCTTAGACGTAGGGACTGGGGATATAGTATCATAAAAACTGATGCTTTAATGTTGTAATTCAGTCATTTTTCAGTTGGGTCTGATTTTTTATGACCCCATCTGGGATTTTTTGTTTTGTTTTGTTTTGTTTTTGGCAAAAATACTTCAGTGGTTGGTCGTTTTCTTCTCCAGGTCATTTTACAGATAAGGAAACTGAGACAAAGAGGTTTAAGTGATTTACCCAGGGTCACAAATCTAGTGTCTGAGGCCAGATTTGACTCAGGACTGTGCCATGTAGCAGATAGATAGGCAGATAGATAGACACATGGATATATGGAGAGAGAAAAAGAGAGAGAGAGAGAGAGAGAGAGAGAGAGAGAGAGAGAGAGAGAGAGAGAGAGAGAGAGAGAGAGAGATAACTCATTTAATACCTACTTTGCATTAAACACAGAATAAGTACAAAATATGGACAAATACCTCTTTTGAAACTTGAAATCAATCTCTCTCTTGCTGCCCTTTCTGGACTTCCTGTCTGCGTTCTCTTACTATCCTTCACATACACTCTTTTCTAAAACACTGCCCTCCTTGCTGCTCCCCCTAAAATCCATTTCCTGCCCAACAACTTTGAATTAAAATGAAAAACCTCCTTTGTTCCCCCACTCCCACCTTTACTCCCCAGCTCCCTATTAGCCTCTCCATTTGTCTTTTCTTGGCCTCATCCCCACCAGTTATTACTGTTCTCTTCCCCTCCAAAAAAAAATCACTTTATGTTTACTTTGCACAGAATTTATACCAAGTTATCTAGGTCCATTCTGCCCCCCCACACACCCTGGACTGAAATACATCAGCTCCTTAGGAGCAGGGTCATTTCTTTTTCGTTCTGGTGTGGCCCTGCCCCATCCCACTCAGCTTAGCTCCTGCCAGCACATTAGTGAAGGTTCCTCAAATTGAAGTGAAATGAATTGAAGAGAGATGAGGCAATGTAAGGGCCCTGAAGCCTCTGGCATCTGAGGACTCTGTGTGGGTTAGCAGGAAGAGAAGGTGGGGAATTGAGTAATTCTGAAGTGTGGTTACAGCAACAGCGATCAGGAGAGAACTTTTCTCTTTTCCCCCATTTCCAATACACACATAATGCACAGAATGAATGTGACTGGTTCATTTATAACAGTAGAGCATATGCTTTTAAGCTACATAAAGAGGAAAATCTGTTCTGGGCTTGTGGGAGGCATTTTCCCCCTTCAGGGGAATTTGTGCTTATTCAATGTGAAACTTCAGAAAATTCTGGTTGGGCAATAGCAGATGTGGAGAACGGGAGGCATTCATTGACCCTGGCTTCCTCAGCTGGGTGGTGCTTTCTCATAACCTGTCTATTTCATTGGGGCATACAGGTATTAGTCAGAGGACGTGAATCATATGCAAAGCTTAGGAAGGAATTCCTTAATGACATGGGGAAATGGCATCTCCTTGAGCTATACGTTAAAAACGGAGCTGACAGACAAAGGCAGTCCAGGTGAAAGGGCAATGTGCTGTACAGGAAGGAGTGCTGGATTTCAAATTGGAAGTTCTGAGTTCAAATTCTGATTCTGTCACTTATTACCTGATTGATACTGACCCTTTATCTTCCTAAACATCTGTGTACTTGTCTGAAAAACGAGGACTGGAGAAGACAGTTTTTGAGCCCCCTACCAGATGTGCCATTCAAAGAAGGTGTGTGTGTTCATGACAATGAAAGCATCATTATAGATGAAAAGCTGGCTTCAGAGTTGGGAAGCCTGCCATTGGCCCCTCCTGGCAATGGGACTGGACAAGTCACCCACCTACTCATGCCTCCCAGCAAGTCAACTCACTGAGACGTGCAAGGTGCTGAGCAGAGGCCAGTTTCCATTGGTAGATGAGATTTCCTCTTTATACATTCACACATGTTCACACGCATGATAACGCTCATCATAGTAGATCAGGGCAATGATATTTTCTTTTTTAAGGTAAACAGGAATGTGTGGTAATGTATATTATTTGCTATTTCAAGATGAACGGTTTTTAATGATGAAAGAAAAATAACTCCCTCTGATGCCCCTTTGAGCTTTGAGCCTCAGTAGTTCCCTGTAATCCTGCTTTGGTATGCATCCCCAGCCCAGAGATGTGCTGAGGTCAACGTAGTGACTGTTCTACACTCACTGACTGGAGTTGCTTGTTAAATTCTCAGCACGACTATGTTAACCTCAGCGACAATTAAAGACTACAGATCTGGGGTTGGTTGATTGTTTTCTCAATTGTCTAAACTTGAGAATGTGATGGAGAACATGCCCCTAATATACTTTCAGCTTAAAAGTATGTCCTCCATACATTTTTTTTCCTCTGAGAGCTAGTTGTTAAACATTTACCACCACAACATTGCCCCACCCCCAAGGTTGTTTAATGACCCCTATTTTGTTAATTAAGCTGAGTAGGGCCCCCAAGCCTTGGAATTACCAAATGTCCTTTCTACTACTCTGGTTTTAATTTACCAGCTAATGTCGCACAGAGCAAAACTTCATAAACAGCAACTATAATAATATTCTTCTTTTTCTGGAAATAAATGGGCCTAAAGGATGCCAGTGGAAACTGAAAGAATCCCAATCCCAGGCCCAGGGCTCATGAGCCCAAGTGCAGATTGCATCCTTTGAGGGGCCTTGTGCATTTCACCAGCTCGTTCATCAGAAGGCTTGGATCCCTTCAGTACTGCTGTGATTTCACTACGAAATCCTCCCATGACTCATTATTTCACAGATGACATTGTGTCAGGGCCTGAAGTCCCAAACAAGCTTAAATAAATAGGAATCCATACACCAGCACTTAGATTGGGAGCTCCTTGAGGGCAGGGGATGTCTCTTGAATTTTTTTTTTTATAGCCCCAGCAATTGGCATGGTGCTTGGCACATAGATGTTTATTGATTAACCAATGCACCCAAGGACAGAAGATGGTGGCAAGCTCTCCAGTTTCAAGTGCCAGGCAATATCCATTCCTCCTACGTGTATAGATGAAACATGCCCTGTGATTGGCCTGGAGAGGCAGCAAATGGTGAGAAGCACAGGCAGACATTGCCGTGCTGAAGAGAACTGAAACGTATGTCTCTGTTCAAGCGACCTGTACTTTCTCAGCCCAGACTCAGGCTGGGCATTTGGCAGTTGAGGGATTGTCATGGGCCAGCTCAGTTGGCAGCACTCATCATTCAAAGGAGGCATGTCTGTCCCAGCTAGCAGTTCAAAGCAGGTGGCAAGGGTTAGACCACTGCTAATAATTTAAGTAGCATTGTTTCCCATCCATTAAAGTGGCTTGTACAATTCATTGGCAGGAGCAGTGACCAGCAGCAGACTGCTCTTCCATCTGACTTCCTCTCTCCCCATTGGTGAGAATCAATAAGAATTTCTGAAATGCCTACTATGTGCTAGGCACCAAAGAAAACAAAAGTGAGCCATTCCCTAACTACAAAAAGCTTATATTTGGGGAGGGGGGAAGGAAGAGATTATGTAACTCCTTAATCAATCCGTCAACAAGCATTTTTATAAACAATTTATCAGATAAAGGTCTCATATCTAAAATATATAAAGAACTTTGTCAAAGCTATAAGAATATGAGTCATTTCCAAATTGATAAATGGTCAAAGGATATGAACAGGCAATTTTCTAATTAAGAAATCAAAACAAGTATAATAATATTTAAAAATTCTCTAAATCATTATTGATTAGAGAAATGCAAATTAAAACAACCTTGAGATACCATTTTATACCTATCAGATTGGCTAAAATGATAAAAGGGAAAGTGACAAATACTGGAGGGAATGTTGAAAAATTGGGACACTAATTTGTTATTGCTGGAATTGTGAACTTATCTAACCATTTTCGAGGGTGATCTGGAATTATGCCCAAAGAGGTGTTAAACTACTTTTATGCATTGATGCAGTAATGCTGCTATTTGGTCTATTTCTGAAGACAATTACGGAAAAAGGAAAAAAAACCTTTTATGTTCTAAAATATTTGTAGCAGCAATATTTGTGGTTGAAAAGTATTGCAAATTGAGGAGAGGTCCATCCATTGGGGAATGTTTGAACAAGTTGTGGTATATCATTGTGATGGAATGCTACTGTGCTGTAAGAAATGACGAGCTTAATGATTTTAGAAAAACATGGAAAGACTTGCATGAAATAATAAAGAACAAAATGAGCAGAACCAGGAGGACATTGTATACAGTTATAGCAATATTGTTTTAAAAATGACTTTGAGCAAAGAAGTTATTTTGACAACTATAAATAACAACATTAACTCTAAAGGACAGAAGAAGAAAGCCACTATCTGCATCCAGAGAAAGAACTGATGAATAGAAATATGTATAAATTAATTTTATGTTCATGTATCTCTTTGTGTCTAACCATCTCTAGGGCAGGGGGTGGGGGGAGGGAAGAAAAAAATACATGATAGTTTTGTTGTATATTTGAAAGGAATAGAAAGTAGTTCATAATAGATTTGCAGCTTCATGAACCATCATCTTTTTATTGTGCTATATTATGGAAAGTTTTGTTTTATTCCACCAATTAAAAATAAAATAAAATTAAATAACTGAAAATGATATAACAAAATTAAATATACAATGTACAAATATATGTATATAGACGCATACATACATATTCATGTATGTCTATATATGTGTATGTAATGTGGTCTGGTAGAGTGTTAGCCCTGAAGTCAGGAAGATCTGGAACAACATCCCCTCCACTTCGTACCCAGACACGTCATATCATACCCACGGGGGCACTGAAGGGGGCATCAGGGGCATCTGGCCCCAGCTCCCTCATTTTCAGAAGGGTTAAGTGACTTGTTCAGTGTCTCATAGGTTGTACCCGGCAGGGCTATGATCTAACCTGGGCCCCCCCCCACATGCAATGTGCACTGCACTGGACTAAGGTAATATAGAGATGGTGGAGAGAGCTCCCAGGGGGAGCAGACATGAGAGATCCTCGATGTGAAAGGGACATGTCGATTATTCACACCTTCAAGTCCAGCTTTCTCCCCCTTGGCCCCCTTCCAAGGGCCCTGGGAGGTGGATCCACTAAGATCCTGAATGTGAAAGCCTGGTCGTAATTGTTGAGTACTAAGAAAATAATATTTGTCAAGATTTTAGAACTTCTATCCTCCGAACAGAAAATCCACTGAAAGACTTTACAGTTAAACCACAGATATTATGGCCTTTAACAAATAAAAACTAAAAACTAAAAACAGCATTTTCCAATTTGGTCCCTCCCCCTCCACCCTGCTTATCACCAGACATGGCTCAGAATGTGTTGATTTTGTTTTTTTAAAAGACCAATTTTGCCCTTGAAAGATAAAGGTTTAGGTGGTGCAGGGGAAAATCCCCTGGAATTGGATCCAGACACCTGTGGTCATAATTGCAACTCTGCCACTGGTCACCTTTGTGACCTTGGACTACTCCCTGCACTTGTCCAGAGGCCCTTACTTTCCTGCTCTATAACTGAGGGGCTGGATTAGGTTGGGATCTAATGCACCCCATGGACCCCATCTCAGAATAGAGCTTTGTTGTAGCAAATGCTTCATTTCAGTTAGAGCTTAGTAAAAATGAAGATATAAGATTTTGCCCCACCCACATTCATGGACTCCTTAAAATTGATCAGGGATCAGTGAGTCCCAAGGTAAGAGCCCTTCATCTATTGGAGTTGATCCAAAATCCTGGGAAGGATGCAAACCTTTAGTCAGTGGAAATTTCTTTGTGCTGGTTGAAAACTCAGCCTCTTGGAAACCCTGCCTGTGGGTGGGAATACAAAGAAAGCCTGAAGGCCAGCTGCTTGAAAGTCTTTCCTTTTTGTGGTCTCTGCTCTCGGCCTCCATAAAAGTGGTCAGATCCTGATCTCTGGATGTCTGCTTACAATGACAGCGGCTGAGTAAGCTGTCCACATGAAGTCCTGTGGTTCTAGAATGATGAAAGCAGCTGCACTGAGAGCCGGGTAAAATGACCTGAGAAATGCAAGCCAGAAACTGGAGGGACTTCCCAGGCAGAAAGCGACAATTAATCCATCCTCTAAGCTCTGCTTCTTGTTCTCATCTTCGATACCATGTTAGGGGAAAAAGGATGCTATGGGATTAAGTGTCGTGGTTGGCTCAGCCCTCTCGTTTAGCCGCAAGAGATCACATTTTCCCAGCTTCCCTCGTGTTAGAGTGCGAAAGTGCTGGGAGCTTCTGCTGCCAGGTTCCACATCTCTAAGGCCATGGCCCCATATGGTCTGTTCCTAGTTCAGTCCCTGCCTCTTGTCCGCTGGGGCTTTGCACACTTTTCGTTTAGCACACAGCACACTGGCACCACCGGCACATGTCTTCTTCTTCACATCTTCCGCTGAGTGGTTCCAATCATTAGACATTGAATCGATCAACTAGCCTTGTTTGAACAATTGTCACATGCCAGTCACTGAGCTAGGCAAGGCCCTGCTGATACTGGAAAATCAAATCAATGAGGGAACATACAAAAGCTCAGGGAACATAGGAAGGCATATCTGGGCTTTGGGCGGCTTCCCAAAAGACACACTGAGATGCTAGTGTGGATGGGGTCTTAGTAAATAAGCCCTGGCTGGTTGCTGCTGGGGGTTTGGGTCTTCTTTAGGAGTCTTTCTAATGCCTTGACTCAGAAAGCAAACTCTATCCGAGGCCCGGTGCTATGTGTCAGCCCATTTCTGAGGATGAGGTGGTGTCCACTTCTACCAGTCAGACCTCTGGGAAAGGATTGAACCTGGAGGGAAGAATCACATGCCAAAAGTGATTGAAAGGAAGCCATGAAAGGGATGTGCGACCAGAAGATACTAGGGGCCAGTCATAGAGCAGGAGCAAGCGATGACCGATAGGGAGCCTCTGTGCTCCACTGTTGTCCATGTAGTGCCAGGAGAATCAAGGCTGCCTCCCAGTGTGCCGGGCTTAGGGGGGCCTTGGATGGGGAAGCGCAGATGGCCTTGGACCACTGATGGCAGTCTTGCCATTCATGTCATCACAGATGCACAGAACTATACGTGCTGGCCTATCATTCCAGGGTGAAGTCATCTGGACTTCTGCTGTCCAGATGAACTGGCCCACTTGCCATGCCCTGGACACACCATCCCACGTCCCTTCCCCTGCACCTTTCTGCTGGCTATGCCCTATGCTCAGAACACTCTGCTTGCTCATATCTGGCCCCCTCAGACCGTTAACGTCTTTGAAGGCTCACCTCAAGTGCTAGCACCTTCAGTCACATCTTTCTTGTAAGTCTCCAACTTCATAGTAGCCCTGCCATGACCAACTTATTTATTTGTCTGCAAACATATAAGATTCCTCCTAGTAGAATGGAAGCTCTTTGAGGGCAGGTAATATTGCCCTTTCAATTTGCATCCCCAGAACCCCACACAGTGCCTAGAACACAAATGCTTATGGATTGTTTGAAGTAACATATGAGGAGCCGGAGTGAGGCCTGTGTACCTGACAGCAGCAATTCAGGAACCATCACTGCTGTTGGTTGGTACAAAGTTGGGGGGGTAGTTTTTCAAGTGAATCTTTTTTTTTACTCTTCTTTTTGTACTGTAACCCTAGGATCCCTGTTACTCTTGGCATGCTTGATTCACAGTTCTCATCTGAGAACTGGGAGTGAAGATAAAATTTTGTGTTCATATAGCATCTTCAGGTTCACATAGCAGTTTAAAACATGACTTAATTTCATCCTCATTAAAAAAAATTAAAATAAAATCTCCTGAGGTGTACATTAAAGGGTTTTTTAATCTCAATTTACAGATTATTAAACTGAGACTAAGAAAGGGTGAGTGAATTGAGCATGGTAACAGCCAGTAGGTGTCAGAGTGGAAATTAGAACTCAGGTCTTTCCTGATGCCAACCCAACTCTCTTTCCAGTACACCCAAGCCTATTATATGTCCGATGGAGATGCTGAGAATGTTGAAGAGAGAGAGGAAGACCGTTGGGTGAAAAGGGAAACATCTCACATGCTAGCCATAGAACAAGGAGTATACGTGGCCTTTATCAGGATTCCGACCACCCTTTCCCTCCCATGAGCTGCAGGACAACTTACGTCACAGAGGCCTTCGGTCACTAGAGGGAGACAGCTGACAAACTCTGGAGGCAGCTGGACTCGGTGAAAGAAAGGCAAAGGTGAGCTGGCCTTCATGGGTGGGTCCCTAGTTTGGGTTTTTACAAATCAGAGTCCCTAGGGCTGGCAGAACTTTAATTGTGATTTGTGCCAGAATCTTCTGTAGTATAGTGGTGGCTAAAGGGCAGCTAGTGAGCACGTATTGGCCCCAAAATTCCTGGAATTGGAGGCATCTGGGTAGGGGACAGAGAGAATGATTCTTAGCTGATGTTTCTCCAGTAGGATCTGGGCTTGGGTAGTCCTGGGGCCTTTCATGGACTCATCTACTGGACACAAGCCCAGGAATCACTGAGAGTCATGCCTTTCTGTGGGCAATGAAGTGCCTTCCTTCATCTTTTCTGGGCAGTGAGCTTCAGACTCTGCACTGATTAGGGTGCCAGGCTAGCACTCCACAGGTGTATAAATGTAAGGCCTATAGATAAAAGTATGCTTTTCTTATGCAAGCCTCCATTCCCACTGTGTATGGGCAAAGTCATGTGCAAAGTCATCCACTGGTTGTGAATGTGAGAGAGGAAAGCCCGTGTGCGTCTGGGACTGGCAAGGCAAGAGCAGAGTACATGTAAAAGAGAGGCTAAATTCTAAAGTAGCAGCCTTGTGAAATATGTCTCCTCAGATTTAGGGGCTTTTTCAACAGCATTATCCCGTGACTGATCTCTGCTTCTCTCCTTGCTTCCCATTCATACCTCTGGCATCTAAGTCCAGACTGGAATCTGCATGAGTCTTGGCCCAGAGGCTGTTCTAGGCGATGCTACAACACAAGGAGAATCTATGAGTTATTCTTCCGTTGGGGAGCAAAAGAGAGCATGTGAGAATAAAGGAAAAGTGAGGTAGAGGCAGACCTGGAGCCAGATATTAATATGTATTTATGTGTGCATGTGTGTGTGTGTGTGCATACACACACACACACACACACATACTATATATACTGAGATAGGCAGGGAAAATAAGGAAGGGAAAGGAAGAGGGAGAAGACAGAGGGACAGGGAAGTAAGAAGAGGGAGAGTCTTCGCCAGAGCACATTTGTAAAAAGAGGCCAGACTTGAATAAATAATTAGAAATCCCTTTGAAGGCATTGCTTATGTGAGAAATATGATTTCACAAAGCCTAATACAATTTTGTGTACAGATATATACCTAATAAGATGTGATGGCCAGGATGATAGTGTCAAAAATGTTTCCTAGTGATGCTGATGGGAGTGATGATGGCTCCAAAAAGGGCTGTATTTTGATCCAAGGAAGGTGACTTCTGAGAACTCAGCTCAGATATCTTTCCACCAATGGGCTGCTAGAATATTTAGCTGCTTTTCCTCCTCATGGCTGGGAAAACCATTTTTGCAGGAGAGAAACATATCATATAGGCTCATAGAGCATCCCTGGACTTCAAGGTGGAAGCAATTTCAGTTCAAAATACAAGTACGAATCTCTCTGGTCTCATGACCCTAGAAAATCATTAAATCTTTCAGAGACTCAGTTTCCTGATATGTAAAATGGGAATACTAATCATAATTATAACCCTACCTAATTACATGCTCGTTATGAGGAAAATGCTTTGAAGCCCTCATGGCACTCTAGAAATGATGTTTATTGTTCTTTGTTGACTTGGCCATCTCTAGAAGTGCCAAGATTAACATCAGGTGTTTTGCGAGCTGAGAGTTGCAGGAATTTGACAAAAGGCTTCCAATTCACTTTCCTTCACCCAGTACTGACTCCATAGCCCACAGAATAGTATAAATGAGATTGATGAACAATGGTTATTGCCTTGCTGCTCTGGAACTCCTTGTTCCCAGATCATTGATATGATTGTGAGCCAGGTTCCTCTAGGAGATATCAGTAGAACCTTCAATAACTGTGGACCTTGAGCCTACCCATAAACTGGGCATTGATCCCGAGCAGATCAGTTTTTATTTAGTGTAGATTGGACTATATATGTCTCCTAGGGGCCCTTCTGCTTTTGAGTGTTCTGGAATGCTCAGAAATTTGATTCAGTTAAACCAAAAATTGTTCAGCAGCTACTGAATATAATGTACAATGCTAGGTGCTGCACATAGAAAACACATGCAGCTGAGCTTGCCCTCTGGGAGCTTCCAAAGGCTTAATAGGACCTAAGTAGCATTCATTTTAACATACAAAATGAAATTTTACAAGCACTCATTTTAACGTATACGAAAGAAAATTGAAAAGGGAGAGAGGAGTGTGTCAGGACCCACCTCTCATAAAAGGAGTTCTAAGACTGAGCTTTGAGAAGAGCTAAAGGCTCTTCCAACTCCAGGTTTTTAATCTGTGTGCATTGATTGGAAGAACTACCATCTTGATCTATACACTTCCATATTTAGAACAGGACTTAAGTCTTACATTCCACATGTCCAAAAAAGATCTTATTCTCTTTCCCCAAAAACCTTTTCCTGTTGCTAAGATTCTTGGTTCCTGTTGAAGGCGCCACCATATTTCCAATCACTCAAGGTTGACAACCTGTCACCCTTAGCTTGTCCCTGTCCCCATCCCTCACCCTCTGAGTCAAGCAGCTTCCCAGACTTGCTGATGGCATCCTTACTACTACTCCTATGTCTCCTCTCCCCTCGCATGGTTTCCATCCCAGTTCAGATTCTTAGAACTATTGTAGTAGCCCCATTCTTGGTCTGACTCTTATTGGGCAATCCAATCCATCCTCCCCCAGCTGCCACCTGATCTTCCTAAAGCACAGTTCCAGTATCATCCCTTACAAATGCCAGTGACTCCCCAACACCTCTAGTATAAAGTAGCACCTCTTCTGTTTAGCTCATCAAGTCCTTCACAGTCTGGACCAAAGTCAGATCAAAGAGTATTATCAAGACCTAAAATGTTCTAGGCACTGTGCTGAGTGCTGGAGATATGAAGAAAGTCACAGAGCACTCTCATTTCTTTTTCTCACAAGTGCTGTTAATATTACACATACACCCCCTCCCCCCACACACACACATTAGGTAACAGATGTATATTTTCTGTCCCTCCCTATTCCTACTTACCACTATACTTCTTCCAATTCCCTGCAGGACCTTGGTCAATTCATTAGCTTTCTGGGCCTCAATTTCCCTCACCTGGAAAATTAGGAATTTGGACCAGATAGCACAGTTCAATGAAACTTTTAAAAAAATTGGTTTTGTGTACCTACTGTGTGCTTGGCACTAGGAATACAAGATTAGAAATAACAGTTCACAATCTAAATGAAGAAGACATGCAAATAACCACATACAAAGAAGCTCTACACAGGATGAATTGGCGACAATGAACAGAAGGAAGGTACTAATAGTAATGGAGATAGGAATGGCTTCTTGCTGAATTGTAGCTGAGAATTGTAGGAATCCAAGAAGTCCAGTTAGAAAAGAGGAAGACAGAAGGGATTCCAAGCAGGGGGTAGTTGGGGTGGCAGCAAAGCAGATGGAGAGGTGTCAGGAGGGCAAAGTGAATAAGCCCCAGTCACTGCTCTGTCTTGCCAAGCACATGGGGCCACCAAGGTGTACTGTGACTGGAAAGGTTGAAAAGGACCAGGCTATGAAGGGCTTTGAGTGCCAGACAAAGGGTTTTATACTTGATCCTGGAGGTGAGATATGTTAGGCTCCAGCCAAACTTTCCAGGTTCATCCAACATTATTCTGTGTTTTAACTAAGCTTGCCTCCTTGTTGTTCCCTGTAAATAGTCTTCTAACTCTCACAACTCTCTCATAATTCTCTTCATAACCATGCCTTTGCCTGCGCTGTGCCCCATGTCAGAAATCTTCTCTTTCTTCACCTCCAATTTGTAGAATACCTAGCTTCCTTCACAACTCTAATCAAATGCTACTAAAATAATTAGCCTACCATGTATCTCCAGTCACTTGTGCTGTCCTCCTCACATAAATCCACAGCCCTGCAAATGATGCCGTATCTACTCATGTGTACTTTACATTTGGTTTTTCTGTCTTCGTGTTGCTCTCTCTCCTCAAAATGCATGTAATCTCTTGAGGGCAAGAGATGTTTTATTTCTATGTTGTATCCCTAGTACCTAGTATTCTGCCTGCTCCTAAATGTATGAGAGATGGAAGGAGGAAGCAAGGAAAGAAGGAAGGAAGGAAGGAAGGAAGGAAAGAAGGAAGGGGGGAAGGAAGGAAGGAAGGGAAGGAAGGAGGGAGGGAAGCCTATTCCAGTAGTAATTCCATTTATTCAATAAAATGAGAAATACATTAGTTGTTCACCTACTATGTACAAGGTGCCAATCTATGTTCCATGGGAGATACAGGCCAGAAGAGGACAACCGCCTTACCCTCAAAGACCTTACAGTGAAGTAGTCACCCAAGTACACTTTAAAACTACACCAGACAAATGTTCTGGAATCCAATGAGAGGACAGAGGAGGAAAAGGTCACTTCCAACAGGGGAGCTCATGGAGGGAATCAGTTTGTTTTCTTCATTGCCAGAAAAGTTCCCAGGCGTGTGTACCAATCTAGAGATGGTTCTTGGAAGTGAGAAATAAGTTGAATAGATTCATTGTCTTCATGCCAGTCTAGAAACCACTGTGGTTTTAGACCAGACCATATGCTCCCTGGAGATCAGCCAGAAGACAAACATCTTCACTCACTGCTATCCACAGCCCAGGGTGGGGGGGGGTAGGGCTCTAGGTAATTATGCTCTTTCACCAACAACTCACAGAGAGCATTTCCTGAGGCAATGGGAGGTCGGGATCCCTGTTGGTACAGGGAGGGCCCATGATGATGAACTCACAGTCCTTGAAGTCTAGAAGGAGAAAGAACCAAAGCCTTAATGTTCAAACACATAGGAAGGAAAGTGACAGTGACAAAAGGAAGCCCGGGTGTGGACTAAGGAAGACCTGGGTCCGAATCTCACCTCTGACACTTGGAAGCTCTGTTGCCACACACAAAGCACTTGACATCTGTGGGCTGTAGTTTCTACACTGATAAAATGGGAATAATGAGACCTCTGAGGCAGTGGTTATGAGGCTCGAATGGGGTAAGGTTTGTAAAGCCCTGGCCAAACTTTGTAATGATGGACCCAGGTCAGTTATTACTGTTTAATGGCAAGTAGGTGAGACCTGGAAATTCTCTGAAAAGCTCTACTGCTGTCAATGGCATCACTAATACCAGTAGGTCTTGGACCCTGTGTGAAGGAGGACCACAGTTCAGGGTGAGGTCAGGACTGGCAATGGTTTGCTTTGCATCGTCCATGCAAGAATGCTTTTGGCTTGGAATGGACCAACCTATGGGTATGTAGGCATGATACGATGTTGTGTAAATGAAGTCTTACTTTAAAATCTCACTTTTTTTTCTGGGTTAGATTCATTCAGAGATGGGATGGCTTTAGGTGAAATCAGCTAAAATCAATCAATCAATCAATCAAGAAGCCCTTATTAAGCATCTACCACGTGTCAGGCAAGGTGCCACGTCCTGGGGAAACAAAAAGAAGCAAAAGAAAGTCCTTGCCCTCCAGCAACCTACAACCTAAGGGCTGGGGAGACACATGCAGATGCATAAATACAAAGCAAGCCTGAAACAGAATGAATAGGAAATAGTAAACAGAGGGAAGGGCACAGGAATGGAGATTACGTGGAGAGGCTTCCTAGAGAAGATGGGACTTTAGTTGGGCCTTAAAAGAGGCCAAGACGGTCAAGAGGTGGAAATAAGGAGGGAGCTAAAACCTATAGGAATGTGGATATATCTGCACCAATTTGCCCTGAGCTCTGTTTTGCCTCTCTCTGTCTCTATCTCTCTCCTTCTTTCCCTTTCTCCCTGTCTCTCTTTGTCTGTGTATGTGTGTGTGTCAGTCTCTGTCTGTCTCTCTCTCTCTGTCTCTCCTTTCCTCCTCTTTTTCCCTTTCCTTCCCTCCCTCCCCCTCATTCTCATTCCCTCCCTCTTTCTTGTGCCCCTCTCTCTCCTCACTCTGTCTTTCTCTCTGACTCTTTCTCCTCCCTTCTCTCCCCACTCCTTCTCTCTCCCTCCTCTTCTCTTTCTCCCTTTCCCTCCCTCCTCCCTCCTCTTTCTCCTTCTCTCCCTTTGCTCCCCTCCCCCATCACTCTTTTTGTCTCTCTCTCCCTCTGTGTCTGTCTCCATCTCTTCCCCTTCTTCTTTTTCTCCCTTTCCTTCCCTCCCTCCCCCCTCGGTCCTTCCATCCCTCCCTGCTGCCCCCTCTCTCACTCCCTGCCTGTGTCTCTCTGTTTTTATCTCTCTCATAGTTCCTAATGGATGATTTTGTTTTCTACCCTTTGCTTGACCCTCGTGCTAGAATATGACCATGAGAAGTTGAGAAGTGAAGGGCAGAAGGGAGGGGAGGGGAGACAATCCCGGTGTCAGGTGTTAGGGATTGGGGGGGTGGCCAGAGGCTGTTTTTGCTCTGATATCATTGTTAAGTTCACCTCCAAGATGCTGCCCCCCTGTTGCTGGGTCCCCTTTGCTTTGCCACTCACAAGTGTGTATCATGACAAGTTGGGAGCAGATGGCTGGGGAGAAGAGATAAATATGACCCAAGACTATATCACTTGAAAAACAGCTGAGTCTAGTCTAATGTTTCACCAGATGGCCAAGCTTTTAACTCTTCATGTGCTTTGAGCTGATTAGTTGGAATGCTGCCAATTGTGAAAAATATTTTAGTTTGTTATTAATAATAATAAAACATCCTATTTGTGTGGGGAAGCTCTTACATGAGATGTGTGATACGTACAAGACAGGAGACCTTGATTGAAGCCCCAGATATACCAACAACTAACTTCACGGCCCTGGCAAAGTCATTGAGCATAGATCCAGAGCTGAAGTACCTTAGAGGTCACTAGGTGGAACCTCCTCCTTTTGTAAATATGGTCAATTGAATTTCCCCAGATCACACAGATAGTAACAGGAACATCTGGGGTTCCAATCTCTGTCCTCTGTCTCCCACTATACTATCTTTCTGAGCCTCCGTATCTTCCTCCATAAAGTACTGCCCAGATCTGTTAGCATTCTGTGGTCAATTCTTTCATATCTAATATCCTCTTTGGTTATTAACCCATTATTGAGGAGAGGTAGAAGGAGACAGGACAGTACAGGACAGCAGCATCGGAGTGAGGAATTTCACAACTCAAGCTCCCAAAGGTAGTTATGGGTAGAGTTAGTATATGAATATCCCTGTGGGTGGCTGAGATAACGTCGCAGGTCATGTGAGCTGAAAAGCCTGATGAACTGGGGGGAGGGGGGAGGGAGGGAGGGAGTGGAAAGCAGATCTCATGACCCTCATTTTCCAGATGAAGAATCTGAAGCATAGGAAAATTAAATGATTTTCACACATGGGTCATACTTTGGTTATGACTCTAAACCTAAATGATCCCACTGATCTGCATGGCTGAGACAAGGACTAAGGTATCCTGTATCCCAATCTGAGGGTTCCTTTTGTCACATCCACTGGTTCAATCCCAATAATACCAGCTGTCTCAACTTGCCTATTTCCCTTCCCAGGCAATGGATAAGCCAGAGTACTGACAAGATTGGGGGTGGTAGGACTTCAATGTTCTGTTCAGTGGTCCCATATGTTTACACAGAGCTTCAAATGTGGTCTATGCTTACTACATACATGAAATACCTGCCAAGAGCTCAGGAATGAATTATTTAGGCCTCCTAGATATGACTTAATTCTAACACTTTGTTCACTTTTTATTCCATTACTAGGCTGTCTCAACCAACATTGAAAGCCCAGGGAAATGGTGTAAGTTAGCTGTATGCAGCAATGTGCAGGCAAATATTTGACAACAGGCTGGGGCAGTGGCTGTGGTGGGTGGTGGTATGTGCCCACACACATACTTTTTTTTGAAAAAGTATTTTATTTTTTCCAAATACATGTAAAGATTGTTTTTAACATTTATTTTTATAAGATTTTGAGTTCCAAATTTTTCTATTCCCTCCCTCCCTTCCCTCCCCCCTCCCCAAGACAGCAAACAATCTTAAATAGATTATAGATTATACACAACACACTATTAAGGTTAATCTGAATTGTCACATTTTCCCCACCACTTTCTTATATCTAGACATTCAAGAAAACAAGAAATGAAGCACTGATTTGTTTTTTGCTGATTTCTAAAATGTAATTACATTGAAAATTTAATCATGAGCTCTTACTACTACCCATAAGTGTGAAAAAGATACAGAAGCAGAGACAGAAAGAATTCTAAACTTTCTCCTAAATACTTAGAGAATTCATAAATTATCTCATTTGATTACGCTTATTTGTAGAAAAAGCACTGGATGGAGTAGGAAGCAGAAATTTCTCTAATTTCTTTTTCTCACAAGTGCTCTGAATATGTATTTTTTTAAAGTACCAGAGCTATATATTTTATTTTTCCATCTTCCCACCCTTTCACCCCCCTTCTTCTAATTTTCAGCATGACCTTGGCCAGGTTACTTTAGCTTTCTGGGTCTTAATTGCCTCATCTACAAAATTAATGATTTAGACCAGATGGCTCAATTCAGTGAAAGATTCAAAAATAGATTTTCTGTACCTACTGTGTGCTTGGCACTGGGGAGACAAGTTTCTAAGTATCACAGACACAGCTTTCAAAAGAGTTTGCTGGCAATATAAAGTGGAGGAAGATATGCATATAAATAGCTATGATACAATTGACAAGGAGATAAGCACAAAGAGGAGACCCAGTTCAGGGCTCAGAGCAATCTGAGAAGGGTGAGATCATTTTCACCTGGGGGTGAGGGTGGGAGTTAGGGAATGTTTCTTGGAGGAGATCGTAGGAGCACAAGGTTTGCTTCTGAAAGGGACCCTAGCATAGTTTGAAAATATTTCACAAGTGGAAAAAAAATGAGACCTAGAAAAGCTCAAGACTTGTGTAAGGTCACACATCTAGTATCCAGCAAAGCTGGACTACAAACCCAAGTCTTCTGGCTCCAGATAAGAAATCACTAGCCCAAGGTACCACTAGGATGATAATAAGGAAGAAAAGAAAATGACCTGGATGGATGGAAGAGCAGTATGAAAAGGTGGGAATCCATTGTAGGAATAGGGGATTGTGTAATAAAAACAAAACAAAATAAAACAAAAATCTGAACTGGTAAAGGACTGGAAGGGAGCTAGGAAAGAATATTAGTCCCAGTTTGGGGGGAATGCAAAGCATTTGAATGGGGGAAAAACACACGCAAAATGTCTGACTAGAAAGGGGTTTGGACCCAGCACCCAGAGAGTGGGATCGAGGGTGATGCCTTGGTCAGTAGGCAATGAGAAATCCTGAAGAGTTTTCTGTGGAGCATGGATGTTATCAAAGTAAAAGACCCTCCTGGGACTGAAGTGAGGTCTGATATGAAAGAGGAGATGCTGGTGTACATTCTGAGGTTAGAACAGCTGCCCAAGTGAGAAGAGATGAAACCTAGAGCCAGCATGATTGTGGTGGAAATGGGAAGAAGGGAGGGCAGATTAAAAAAATAATAATAATAAAAAGATATATTTGTAATATAGTACCAGAAAGAGCAACATTACTGCTACTGCTACTAGTATTACTACTACCACTACCACTACCAGTAGTAGTAGTTATAATAATTATAATTCTAATAATAGCATGTACATAGTACTTTAAAGTTTGTGAAGAGCTTCACAAAGCATATCTCATTGGATTTTCACAAAGAGCCCTGGGAGGAAGTTTCAATTATTTTCCAGGGTGACATAGCTAGTGTTGCTCTCTATTTGTTATACTTAGAATTCAACAGTCTTTGAATAACTCTCTGAATATCACTCAAATACCATTGGAGAGGCAATGAAGAATACAGGCAAGATAAAACTTCAAACCAAGAAGGAACTCCATAGAGGAACATGAGAAATGGATGCCCTCAGGGAAATATTTAAGAAAAGAAGTTGAATTGGTCACATGGAAAGAAGAAAGGAGGAGAAAGGAACAAACATTTATTAAGATCTTAACACATACCAAGGCATTATGATAAGCATTTTACAAATATTTTCTCATTTGATCCTCAGAAAAACACTATCAAGTTGATGCTATTATTTCCTCCTTGTACAGTTGAGGACACTGAGTCAAGACAGAGTTTAAGTGACTTGCCCAGAGTCATAAAGCTAATAAACATCTGAGGCTAGATTTGAACTCAGATCCTCTGACTCCAAGCCCAGCATTCTATCTACTGTACCATCTGGCTGACTTAGGACAATAGGTAGACTTCCAGAGCATCCTTCTGGTCCTCTCTCAATGTTAGGTAATATAGAGGAAGGTCTTGATCACGCTGGGTGTGCCTCATTTGATGCACTAATGGCAAGGTGGGAACAAGATTGAGACAGGATGCACAGGTATCACTAAGCATCTCTCTGCATCTTTGAAGGTAATTTATAATGTGAGACAGAGAGACAGAGAGAGAGAGAAAGAGACAGAGGCACAAATGAAAAGGGAAGGCTGATGGGGGTGGGTGGGTAATAAGAGGTGAAAGTAAAAAGTTAGGGTAATGAGGGCCGAGCTTCATAGAGGGGGGATGACCAATGGGGAGAAGAATTGGGATGGGCTGCATTGGACATGGCAGCACATCCAGGTGCAGCCTCTCGTGAACCAGCATTAAAGCTGGTTTGGAATCATGGGTAAAAACGCTCCAATTGGATAGAGTGATTTCAGAGGCGTCTACAGAGAGGGGAAAATGAAGTTATGGGACAGGATGAGAGAACCAAGAGCAGGGTCAGATATCAATAAGAAAAGGGCCCCAAACAACACCCTGACCTCATTCATATTTGAGGGTTCCAGAGAAGGATGATATTACAGTAAAAGTGATGTAGCAGAAACAAAGAGATGTGGGAATAAAACCAATGAATGGTACCTGGTATAAGAGGACAATATCCACAGAGTTAGTACAGTAGTAATATGAAATGAGATAAAGAGATCAAGAAGAATGAAGAAAAGGCATGGGGAGAGGCAGGATATTAGATTTATGTGTCGGGAAGTTATTATTGACTGCAGAGAGAAATTTACCTAACTCAAGTGCTATGGGTCTTGAATGAGACAATAGGGGGCAGGTAGGAGCAGTGAGGTGGACTATTAAGTGTAGATTAAAAGTTTCATAGAGAAGAGGAGAGAAATGGGATTGGAGGGGTGTTTGGTTCAAGGGAAGGTGCCCCCCCCCAGGGAGCACAGGATTTGAATTCTGGCTCTACTTCTCACTACCCGTAGGGTCTTAGGGTACTTACTTAACCTCTCTGAAGCTCAGTTTCTTCATAAATAAAATGACAAATTTGGATTTCATGACCTCTACCTACAATCAATCAGTAAGCATGTTTTAAGTGTCTCCTATGTGGTGGGGGTTAGGGATCAAAGTTCAAAAAGCAACAATCTGCTGACAAGGTGCTCATGTGCTAGTGAAAGAGATAAGAAATAGAAATATTGACGTAGACATCAGAAATAGAAAGCACACACATACACAGAGGCAAAAAGGTAACCGGAATCCCATCCCTGAGAACAGCTACCAATCTCCAAACCTATGGATTTCCATTGGATTGTCTTTCAGTATGCCATATAACTGCATGGACATTCCTGATTAAATGATGTCTATGCCATGATTTAAACATTAGCACTTTACCCTGCTCTAGGATATCCAAAATTAGGATCCCCCAGGGAAAATGCCTTTTCTCAACAGACACAATTCCCTAACATGACCTACAGACTTAATCTGGAGGCAGAAATATCCATGAGCATCTCCAGCTCCTATCCTTCCTAGTACAGGAGTCATTCTAGGCTTCATTTAATATCCTGTGTCACATAGAGCTAAGAAAGCACACTATTAATCATGTAGGTTTGTCATGAGGTGAATAATTTCTAACTCTGAAGCTTTATTAAAAATCTAAGCAATGATACCTTCCAGTTCATAAAAACAGAAATATCTCTTTTGAATCTTCTTGCCTCCCTGACAAGTGTCTTGAATATGTATGTGCAAGTTACCAAGGATTTTTTTTTTAGGAGTTGATAACTGTCCATCAAAGTTTAGACTTAGGAGGAGCCACCAAAATGTCAGCAAACTAGGTCATATTTGTGGTTGTAGACAGGACTTCCATATATGCACTGAAATCTGCTCAAACATCCTGTCCTCCCCATCTATCAATCCTTTGGCATACATCTTTCTTTGTACCTTCATTTCCATCAAGCTGGATTGCTATGAACTTCTCTAACATGGTCCCAACAGGACCCTTCATCCCCCCCCCGATCTTTCAACCACCTTCCCATTATGTTATGAGCTCAGAGAGGGCAGGTACCACCGTCCTTTCTTGGATTTGAATCCCCAGGCAAAGCTCCTAGAACATAATGGGCCACCATTTTGGATGTCCCCATCCTGAGCTGATTATCTCCCCAAACTGTTCTGCCTCCATGATCTCAACCTTTGAAATTTCTCTCCATGATTATAAGCTGCTATCCTTCCATAGGTCCTTCTGTCTCACTTCTCTTCAGCCAACTAACCTCTGGTCCATGCACCCTTGCTAGTTTTCTATCTCCCTAGCTCTGGCCTAACTTACTAGAGGCTGCACTCTTTTAGCTTTGATTCCCTTGCCTTTTTATCCAGTTAAGTTTTATCCCTTGACAATTGCCAACCCAAGACCATCCCCACCATCTGTCTTTCTTCCTACTGACCTGTTACCAAACACTGATGGTGAAAGGTACTCAACTAGTTTCACTACAAATATATCTCACACAATCTCCCCTTGGTACTCACTGCTGCCTGGCAATGCCACTGTTCTTCCCGGATCTGTGATCATGACCCCTGTAGAGGCTACCCTAAACTTTAGTATCCTCTTCTCAGGCCTTTGGTGCCACTTCCCTTCCTGAGAAACTTTACTATTATTCAGTTTAGAAAATTAAGGCCACCCATTGCAAAGTTCCTCTTCTCTTTTGTTCCACACATCACAAACCCTCTAAACCATTTCCTATTCTCTCCTGGTTTACTTTAGTATCTTTGTCAAAGCCAGTTCTTTTATTTGCTCCCATAATCCCATCCCTTTCAATTTCCTCTGATAAATCCCCCCACCACAACCCTAGTTACTTCTCTTTAGGTCTCAACTTCACTCTCTCTACATATTCCAGCTCCTTCCTTGGTGCCTACAGACATGCCTAGGTCTTTTCCATCCTTAAAGTATTTTGCCTTGACTCTTCTCCTTTTCATTGCAAAGCCCCTGGAAAAAGTCAATTACACTGATTGCCATCCATTACACCCCTTGCTCATCCCCTTGTCACCTGGTTTTCAGCACCAGAACTTGACTGAAACAACTCTCTTTGACAGTACCAATTACCTACCAGCTGCCAAATCCATGGGCTTTTTCTCTGTTCACACCTTTTATGACTTCCCTGCAGGATTTGGCACTGTTGGCCATTGCTTCTTCTTGGATCTTCTATCATCCTTGGCTTCCATGCCTAGGATTTATTTTACTTCTCATCCAATTGGCTTGACTCCTCCATTCCATGATCTTTTGCTGGGCCATCATTAGTATCTCACTGATAAGAATATGGGTGTTTCCTAGGTCTCTGCCCTGGACTCTCTTCTCTTTTCTCTCTAAACTGTCTCATTTAGTGATGTCATTAGTTCCCAGTGGCTTCAGTAATCACCCTATGATCCAGATAGCCAGCTGTAATTTCTCACCCCACACTGTCAATTGCTCAATGGACATCTCTACCTCTTCAGTATTGCAAAATCACTATGTCCACAAAGCAAGTCATTGTTTGCTTTCCTAAAATCTATTCCTTCCCCACATCTCCTTTTTGGCCAAGGCCACCACCATCCTCCCAGTCACCCAAAGCAAGACTTCTATGCTCAGTGTGAAAGAATCCCTAATTTTTAAAAATTAATTAATTTATTTATTTTTAGTTTTCAACATTCACTTGTACAAGATTTCGAGTTCCAAATTTTCTCTTCATCTCTTCCCTCCCCCCACCACAAGAAGTCATGCATTCTGAATACCCCTTCCCCCAATCTGCCCTCCCTTTTATCAATCCCCATTTCTCTTTTCCCCTACCCCTTCTATTTTTCTGTAGGGCAGGATAGATTTCTATACCCCATTGTCTGAATATCTTATTTCCCAGTTGCATGTAAAAACAATTTTTCACATTCATTTTTAAAACTTTGAGTTCCAATTTCTCTCATTTCCTCCATCCCCACCCACCATCATTGAGACTGTAAGCAATTTGATATAGGTTATACATGTGTAGACATGCAAAACACTTCCATAATAGTCATGTTGTGAAAAGACTAACTATACTTCCCTTTATCCTATCTTTTCATGTAGGAACGTAAACAGTTCAACTTTAATAAATCCCTTATGATTTATCTTATCTGTTTACTTTGTCATACTTCTCTTGAGTCTTATATTTGAAAGTCAAAAATTGTATTCATCTCTGGTCTTTTCATCAAGAATGCTCAAAAGTCCCCTATTTCACTGAATGTCCATTTCCCCCCCTGAAGTATTATACTCAGTTTTGCTGGGTGGGTGATTCTTGGTTTTAATCCTAGCTCTTTTGACCTTCAGAGTATCATATTCCATGACCTCCAATCCCTTAATGTAGAAGCTACTAATTTTTTTGTTATCCTGATTGTGTTTCCACAATACTTGAATTATTTCTTTCAGGCTGCTTGCAATATTTTCTCCTTAACCTAGGAATTCTGGGATTTGGCTATAATAATCCTAGCAGTTTTTCTTTTGGGATCTCTTTCAGGAGGTGATTGGTGGATTCTTTCAATTTCTGTTTCACCTTCTGGTTCTAGAATATCAAGGGAGTTTTCCTTGATAATTTCTTGAAAGACAATGTCTAGGCTCATTTTTTTTTTCATCATGGCTTTCAGGTAGTCCAATCATTTTAAAATTATCTCTCTTGGATCTTTTTTTCCAAGTCAGTTGTTTTTCCAATGAGATATTTCAAATTGTCTTCTTTTTTTCATTCTTTTGATTTTGTTTTATAATTTCTTGATTTCTCATAAAGTCATTAGGTTCCATTTGCTCCATTATAATTTTTAAGGAATTATTTTCCTTTTCCATTTGGCCAATTCTGCTTTTTAAGACATTTTTCTCCCCTTTGACTTTTTGGACCTCTTTTACTATTTGGGTTGGGCTATTTTTAAGGTGTTATTTTCTTTAGCATTTTTTGGGGGTCTCCTCTAGCAACCTGTTGACTCATTTCTCATTTTTTTCTTGCATCACCCTCTTTCTTTTCCCAATTTTTCCTCTACTTCTCTTATACACTTTTCAAAATCCTTTTTAAGTTCTTTCATGGCCTGAGACCAATTCATATTTCTCTTGGAGGCTTTGTATGTAGGAGCTTTGACTTTGTTGTCTTCTTCTGGTTGTATGTTTTGATCTTCTTTGTCACTAAAGTGAGATTCTTTAGTCTGAATTTTGTCTTTTTTTTTTTTTGGTTTTTCCTCTGTTTGCTCATGTTCCCAGCTAATTACTTGACTTTTAAATTCTGTTAAGGTAAGACGTCTTCTTCTTCTGGGTAGGGTGTACTGTCCCAAGCTTCAGGAGTTTTGTGCAACAGTTTTCAGAGATACTTCCGGGGACCTGTAAATTTTCATTTCTTCCAAGGTGGTATGATGAAAGGAGAGGTGTTTACTCCTTTCATGGCCTGTGCTCTTCTTTATGAGTGACCACAAACACTATACTGCCTTGGAACTATGAAGAGGATTTTCTCTCCACCAATGCAGCAAGTTCCATGCCAGCACTCCTACTTGCCCCAGGACCACCACCTAGGACTGTGGCCCAGATTCAAGCAGGAGCAAAGCAAGAGAATCCTCCCTCAGCACCAGCAAAAAGACGCCTGCAATCCCCCTTTGATTAGCAACTCAATCCCTTCACCATTTGTTGACTGAGAGGCCAGGACTGGGGCCAGATTGTGCTCCTCACTCACCCGGGTACAACAGACATTTCATACTGACCTTTTTAGTTGTCTTTGGCATTTGTGGGTTGAGAAGTCTGGAAACCACCATAGTTTCTAGTGATTCAGTCCCCTGAGGCCTACTCCAGGTTCACTGAGGCACTGAGTTTGCCTGCATGGCCCACCCTGAACTGCACTGCTCTCCTAGCCTGCTGCAACAGACCTTTCCCATCTACCATATAGGTTATCTTGGGCTGCAAATTTGTTTAATTCTGTTTTTGTGTGTGTGTGGGGGGGGGGGGGTTCTGCTGCTCTAGAATTTCTTTAGAGGTTTTTTTTTTTAACAATTGTTGGGGAGGGCTTTGGAGAGAGTTCAAGCAAGTCACTGCTTTTATTCTGTCATCTTGGCTCCCCACCCCTAGAAGCCCTGAGTTCAAATTGGAGGTTGGCACCTCATTCCCATTTTAACACAGATATGCATCCATACATGGGCTTATTAAAAGCAAATCCATCTCAGTATTGATATTAGATGCCTTCCCCCATAGCCAATCTCAAATTCATTAGTATGAAGAATTTCCAATATGGAAAATCCCTCCACTTAAGGACAGTCATAACCCATCTGTAAATTACAATTTTAGAGAGTTGTCAATGACAATGAAAAGGTAAGTGATTTGCTTATGTTTACTCAAGTAATGTGTGATAGGCTAAATTTGAATTCTGATCTTGGTAACTACTATACCATGCTGACTCTCACAGTGTGTTTTATCCAAACACACATGCAAACATACACACACACACACACACACACACACACACACAAATACAAATACACAATACTGCTTCTCTCCAGTAAAACCTCAATAATTCAAAATACTCAAATAAATGATAAGACTGAATTATCAACCCCTATAATAAAAAAAGAAATTTTAGGAGAAAGGGAATCAGTAATTATAAAGAGCCAGCATGGCTTCATTAAGAAGACATCCAATTAGATTCATTTCATTTCTTTCCTCCTCCTCCTCCTTGTTCTTCTAATTGCTAGAGTAGTCAGTAAGGTCAGTAAACTTGTAGACAGTTTAGCAAAGCTTTTGATAGAGTGTCTAATATTCTTGTGGATAAGGAATGAGATGGAGCAGATGAGAATAAAATAAGATTCATTCAAAACTGGTTGAAAGGCCAGACTCAGAAAATGGTGGTTATGGGTCAATGCTAACTGCCAATAGCAGGAGGTCTCCGGTGGATTACCCCAGGGATCTGTGATTGCTCGTGTGCTGATTGAGAAAAAAAGGCGAAGATGACAAGTTTAAAAAATGTGCACCAGAAACCAAACTGAAAGGGCAAAAACACTGGAAGAGAGTTCAGATCGGACATTATGACAGGCTAGAGCTTATGGCTGAATCTGAGAAGATAAACATCAATAAGAATAATTACAAAGTCTTGGATGTGAGAACCAAAAAAAAATAATTATAACTTTCCAAATATAAGATACAGGAGGCTTGAAGAGAGAACAATGACCATGAGAAGATCTTGGAGTCTGAGGTTTCATAAGCAGACCAATATGGGAGCCAACATCAATGCACTCTTTGGCTCCATTAAGAAGACCCTGGCTTCCATAAATAGCTGATAGTTCTGTTGGCTTCTGTCCTGTTTAGACTACATCTAGAGTTTTGTGTCCAGTTATACTTGAAGAAAGACATTAATACTATCAAGTTTATCCAGAAAAGTGCAGTCAAGATGGCCAAAGGCCCTGATTCTCTGTCATAGGGTTAGAGGTGAACTGAAAAAAAGGTGCTTCTACCAGAGAAAACAAGACTTACAGAGGTAAAGCATGGTTTCCAAGTCCGAGAATCTCATATGAGGGCAGAATTAGGCTGGTTCTCTTGGTGCTCCTCTCCACCGTACCTCCACATTCATTAGGGCCATGTCAGAAGTCATTAGTGGAAGTTGCAAACAGACCAATCCAGGTGGGATGCCAGGATCCTCACATTGAGAGCTGCCTCAAGCAGAATGAACCACACAGAGACATGGTGGGCTCCCTCTCCTTGGAGATTTTTAAGCCAAGGCAGGGAAAAAGAGATCCTTTTCAGGACTGACTTCAACTTCTTGACTTCTGAATTCCCTTGCAACTCTTAAATTCCATGGTTTAAACTTTCCATAACATAATGAGGGTGTGTCAGAGGCAAGACCTGATGTCAGTTCTCTGAAGTGCAAGACCTCCTGTCAATTATGAAAATTAGGTTCCAATAATAGCTATGACTGATATACCACTTTTTGGCCTGGTTCTTTAGTTACACTCTCTTATTTGATCATCCCAATACCTCTGTGAGATAGGTACGATTATAATACCTGTTTTATAGATAAGAAAACTGAGACTGAGAGAAGTTAGATGACTTGTCCAAGGTCACATATCTAATAAGTGTCTGAGGCAGGTTTTGAACTCAGTTCTTCCTCACTCTAAGTTCAGTGTTCTGTACTCTCAAGTTCTCAAGGGACTTTTTAGAAATGGCACATGACTTTAGCAAAAGAATCCTAAACCCAAATGAAATCAATGCAATACTGATAGTAGCCTAATATGTTTATGCCCAATGATTGAACAGCTTTGGTCTCCAAGAAGATGATCTAGCCAGCTAATGGACTTCCCAAGACAAGTATCTCTCAGCAAATTGCTACAGAGTTGATGGCCATTCCTACACAGAGTAATTTTTTTTCCCCAGTAGGTTTTTTCCTCCCTCTTCTTAATGATAATTCTCATTTTAAAGAGAACTCATTAGTAAAGTAATTATGTCCTCTGCCTCTGTAATCAGAGCCCAATTTTCTAAAAATCTAAAATTGTCTCTCCTAAAAAAAAACCAAATCCTCTCATCCACCCCTCAAGCAGTGCTAGGCATTTTCTCAAAGCACAATTTGTTCCGAACTGGGGGTATTCACTCTGAGAGTGCTCCAGACATTGTAAAATCTTCTGGGGCATGGGTTTGTTGCCAAAAAAGCCCAGTTCTCTTTCCTGGCTGATGTTTGGAGGATGAGATATGAAGCAATGGGCCTTCACAGCTTTTTGTGGCCTTTCCAAATAGGAAATGGGACCAGTACAGAACTTTGAGGAGCAGACCCCTGCAGTAGCCAGATGCAGGTGTTGTTTATAGAAGAACTCTGAGTAAAGGCTTGATGCTGAGAAACCTGCAGAATCACAGAATTGTAAGGGGCCTCAAAGCTTCTCTCCTTAACTCAACCAAAATCCCTGACAAGGGGTCATCTTTGTCTTCATGACCTTGAGAGGGGGGGCTTGATATCTCTAGAGGGAACTTCCTCCGCTTTAGGATGACACTGATTATTAAGGTTTCATTTAATCCAGCCTCAGTTTTCCTTTTTGTGATGTCCACCCATTGTTTAGTTTTGTCTTCTGGGGCCAAGTAGATTGTGTATGCTCACTCTCACTCAGGCTAGCCCTTTAATCCCTGAAAACAGCTATTACATCCCAGCCCCAGCCCCACGGGTCTTCTCTCTGCTACACATTCTGTCTTCCTTTAATCAAGCTTCATTTATCAGGAACTTGAGGTCTTTCCTCTCCTGGAGAGCATCCAGAGAAAGACAATGTCCTTCCTAAAATATGGTTCTCAGAACCAAGCCCAATACTCTGTATGTGATTCAGCCATAGCAGAAAACAACAAGCCCATGACCTCCTGGGAAAATAGACCACTTGGTCCTGGACACAAGCTTTTTAGGCTGCCATATCACACTGGTAACTCATACTGAGCTTGAAAGTCACTAAGACTCCCAGGTCTTTTTCAAACAAGCTGATGTCTAGAATGCCTCCCTTATCTCATACTTCTTGGGCTAATAATTTTTTTTAACCCAAGTATGAAGCTTTACAGCAAATTACATTTAATTTCCAATTATCTAATTGATTTCACAACACCATGAAGGCAACCGGAGGCCTTGACTCTGCCATGTTGGCCAGAAGTGAAAAAGTCAGGACATTTTATGTGGAGTAGCCATTCTTGCATCTATCACACAGAGTGGGAGGAAGATACAGGGTTGGCCTCCTCTGCCTCTGATGACAGTCTCAGAAACTGGAAGGTCTCTTTCATCTCTGAAGGTGCCTTGTTCAATGACTAAGGAAGATGAGAAGGCCCACGGAAATCAAAGAGGAAGGAAGATCTGGAGATCAGGCCTTACTAAAATGAGAGGTCAGGCAATTTACCAAAAGCATCTTTGCCCATCTAATTATAGAGGGCTTTACCAATTGCTGCTTGGTTGTACCTCACCACCCTGCAATGAATTGTCAAGTCAGCCCAGCCCTTCCCACGAAGGAAAACTACAAACTACAAACAAGACCGATATGAATTACCCAAGGACTTAGTAAATCTCACATTAGAAATTGGGTGTCCAATTTACCAAAACATGAACACAAATACTCCTCTCCCCATCCTCACAACAAGAAGAAAACCCTCAATACTTTGAAAATTTCTACATCTAGACTCTTCCTAGTCACTTATGAACATGCAAGAAGAATGTCTATCTGATTAATTCTTCCCTTCAACTTCTCTATAGCATAAACCTCCTTCTGCTCTGTTTTTCTGACTTAGTCTTCTCCCTGAGGCCTGCTCTGAACCAATGTGATACAAAGGGAAAACGGGTCCTTGAAAAAGTGGGCAAACCAATTCAGGCTAAGTATAACTCTTCCCTCCCCTCCTCTCCCTCCCCTTCCCTCCCCCTCCCTCCCCTTCCCCCCCCTTCCCTCCCCTTCCCTCCCCTTCCCTCCCCTTCCCTCCCCTTCCCTCCCCTTCCCTCCCCTTCCCTTCCCTTCCCTCCCCTTGCCTCCCCTTCCCTCCCCTTCCCTTCCCTTCCCTCCCCCTCCTCTTCTCTTCCCTTCCCTTCCCTTCCCTTCCCATCCCTTCCCTTTTCCCAACCCAAAGTTGCTAACAAGAATTTTTGTGTGCTCCATAAAGCACAGGAATTTGGCCTCTCTCCATATGAACTCAGTGGAATTGTAAATTAAATTCATTGAGAGAAATTTATTATTCCTGTCTTCTTCCACACTGACTCTTCCAGAGACACTCCTCCTGGCTGAAGCTCTCAGTGCACCATTTCCTCAAAAATAAAATAAAATAAAAAAGTGTGAGTGTGTGTGTGTGTGTGTGTGTGTGTGTGTGTGTGTCTGTTTCTCTGTGTGTCTTTGTGTCAATGAGTACATGTATGCATATGAGCCTGATTGAGTATGTGGATCATTTTATTTTAGTTTTGGAATCCCTATCAAATAAGACTGCAACTGGGATATTGTGAGTACTAAATTAATGTTTATTGCTCAATTGATTTGTGGGTAGGGTAGGAAGCAGGGAACCAGCCAGCAGTTCTCCAAGCTTCAGAGTGCTTAGATATTCTCCAAATGGAATTTTTTTAAAAAGGTCTATGTATGTATATCTGTATGAGTGTATGTATACATATACACACATCAGTATGTTAGCATTAAGGGCCCTGAGTTATGCCAATATACACACATACATTTATGGAGATATATATCTGTATATGTATGCATGTGTATTGGTACAAGTACAGGGTCCCTCATACTCCCTCTTATCACCTTATGAACTGACTCATTGTCTGATCTCATTTTTCAGTTCTCTACTGTCCCTCTCTGTGAAAGGAGGCAGGGCACAGGAAAGATGGGGCTCCTGACTTCTCAGTCAACCCTTATATTCCTGACCATGGCCATCTAGATTCTGCTCCATCTGTGTTGACACAGACAAGTTGGAAAGGTAAGTGGTCCCTGTTAAAATCTCTCCAAATATTCCCACCCTCAACTGCTGCCAAATGGGGAAGCAGAGAAGCATGTCCTTTCTTTGTAAAATAAAAGATGGCCATATTAAACAGAATGCTAGCATTTGGGCAGTCAATTCATTTTCCTAATGTTGAACACATGACTGACTAAGTAGCGAAGTCACTTTAACAAATGTGAACTTCTTAACATTAAAATCATTCTCTGGGGTTGCTTAAGATGTGATATGGTCTTGGGATACTTCATATGAAGCACAGCTTTGGTGGAGGAAGCAATGGGTCTGGAATTACAGGAAAATCTCATCCTTGATGGTATCACCAAGGGCAAGTCACTTCATTTTTCTGTTCCTCAGTTCCCTCACCTAAAATGAGGCTGGACTAGATGACCCAAAAGTTCCCTTCAGTTTCATGATTCTATAAGCCTATGAAGTCCTGCTAAACTGGAAAGTCTATGGCTATGGGTCCAATGATGGATTGCACACCATTTGTCCAAGAAGCAGTTTAAATTTTGAAAGGATTCTCACCAATTGGCTTCACAATGGCAGGATTTTTTGCCTTAAACACTCATGAAGACTGTCTACTGAGGTTTGGAGGGTTCATGATCATCACTGAAGGGAGTAGGCACCCAGACTGATTTAGACACATGAAAGTGTCTTCACAGTGCTCTGCCAGGTTCCAGGGCTGACTTGTTATTGTTACCATTGCTCTCATTGTTGTTACTGTTACTGACTTTTCCCTCTCAGCTATTACAATGTATTTGGCCTGGGACAATGAATGCATCACACAGACAACCAACTGTATTTTTAAATAAAATGTTAATGGTACATGAATGAGGTATAGATTATAGAATCGTATCATCTCAGAATTGGAAGGAACCACAGGGACAATTTAGACTAGATTCCTTTATAATGGTCCTGGTAAGGAGTCAGTAAAGTGCTTGGCAAAGTTGTTGCTGCTCCCCTCGCAGCCACGTTGGAGAGATGTAAAGCCATGCATTTAGGTGGACTTGGAAGAGGCTGAATGACTGGATGCAAAGGGTCAGCACCGATGGACAGATTTTAAGTTATCGATGGGTTCTCTGCTGAAGTGGGTCAGAAATCAGTCAGTGATCCTGTGTTGCATACCATTGGTATCAGTGTCTTTGACCAAAGCAGAATGTTGTATGTATCAAAATTTCAGGAAGCCAAACACTTCAAGAAAGAACTAAGATGCTTGATAATGGAATTGGGCTCCAAAATGATTTTGACAGTTTGACATAGTGAATGGGATCTAATAAGAAATTCCTTAGAGGGCGTATTTACATTTGGGTTTCAAAATCAATGTTACTATTATAAAGGTGGATGAGGTTATGGATGAACAACAGATTTGAGAATTTGGTTCCAAGTGATTCAGTAGAATGGTACTGAATGGTACACTCCAAAGGAAGATCCATTCCATACTACCCACAACAAGGGAAGTATTGATCCCACTGCACTCTGCATTGCTTCTGCTGTATCAGTTCTATATGCCATATTTGAAGACATACAAACCCTCTGAAGTATGTCTTGAAATGTAGAACTTGAATGATAAGAGCCTGGGAGAACATGCTGTATGAGGGGTAGTTAAAGGGTGTGAGGTTATTTAATAGGTAGAAGGTAAGGAGAAAAAATAAATTTAGTAGGGGACAATATATAACTTACAGGAAATGAAGGGCTCTTTTGTGTAGGAGACTTGAGATTCTTGACACAAAAGGCAGGTCTAGGAACTAAGGGTAAAAATGAAAAAAAAAAGACGATATTGGGCTCAATGTAAGGAAAACCCTCCTCCATTTAAAAATATCCTCAAGGGTACAGCGTCTCCCTTATTGGAGGTCCTATATAAAAATTGACTGGATATTTCTCTTTTTTTTTCTCTTTTTCTTTTTTGCTAGACAATGGCGTTAAGTGACTTGCCCAGGGTCACACAGCTAGTAAGTATTATGTGTCTGAGGTCACATTTGAACTCAGGTCCTCCTGAATCCAGTGCTGGTCCTCTCTATCCATTGCACCACCTAGCTGCCCCAAGACATTTGTCTTAAATTTGGTCCCAGGTACTCTGGATCAGGAGGCTTTGAATAGCCAATCTGTGGGATCCCTTTTGCCTCTGAGATTCTCCAGTTTCCTTCTCTGGTTAGGCAGTGATCACATGCTTTGGCTGAAGTCAAGTCATAGAGATGGATTTGCATCAGCTTGCAGGTCATGAGCAATGAGGAGATTCATGGCTGTTTGGAGTCTGGCAGAGGTTTGGTAAATGGAGCAAAGCAAAGCACCTCTCCTTCCTGGGAATTACAAAGCTCAAACAATCCAGAAGTTCAGGGATTGCAAACCCTCTGAGTATGCAAACTGTCAAAACTTCTGCAACCTCCCAGGGATTCAATAAGCCATTGAACAATACCCAGAGGAAAATTGTTTCTGTTCCCAATAGTCTGGCTGGGTAAGAAAACAACAACTCTTGCATTTATTGTCATTAAAGCAGAAACTTTTAATTTTTTTAAGTTGCTACAAAAGACCCTCTAAGTTATACTTCATGGTCTTGTCTTCAGACAATACTCTCTTCCAATTCTTCACCGAAAAAAGATATGAATGTGTGTTAACTAAGAACTGAGGCAGCAGCTGCCTTCAATGTGTGGTAGGAATTCAATGCCTGTTTCTTTTTAATTCTACAGAAATTATTTAAGGCACCTACTCTGTGGGAGGCTCTGTGCTTAGAGCTAGGGATACAGAGACAAAATGTTAGCATAGTCCTTATCCTGAGGGATGTACTGGAAAAATATGGAAAAGTATAGATAACATGAGAACAACAATTCTCAACTGCATCTTTAATGTCATTGACAAAAGTATTCCCTCTAGTGATACACATTGAAACCCATCAAGGCCTGCCGACATTGGACAATTCTTTTCCATGTCACTAACTAGCCCTCCAAACTACAGGAGATCCACACACAACTTTCTAAAGATCTGGAGGCAAAGGAGAGTTTCAAAAAGCTTGGGAATAATGTGAAGGGGAAAAGAACAGGGAGAGTTAGAAAAGGGAAAAGGGTAATAAAAAGGGAAGGATTCATGAAGGAGGCGCCAGCTGAATGAAGTCTTTGAGGAAGATGAGAATGCTGAAAGAGAAGTGGATAGATAGCATTTCTGACCTGGTGGATTGACCATGTGAGCACAGAGAAGTGAATGATGGCATGGTGGGTTTGGAGGAAAGCTAGTTATCTTCTATTCCTGGAATGTAGAGTATTTGAAAGGGAGAAGGGATGGTAGGGAAAAAATAAGTCAGTAAGATAGGTTGCAGAGACGAGGCCAAATGGTAAATGAAGTCCAAAGAGCTAATGAGAAGAAGAATGCCTTAAAAAGCAGAATTGGACAAATGGAAAAAGAGGTCCAAAAACTCACTGAAAAAAATCAATTCCTTAAAAATTAGAATGAAACAAACAGAAGCTAATGTCTTTTTGAGAAATCAAGATACAATAAAACAAAACCAAAAGAATGGGGAAAAAAATGATAGAAGACAATGTGAAATATCTCTTTGGAAAAACAACTGCTGTGAAAAATAGATTCAGGAGAGATAATTATATATATATTTGACTTTCAAATACAAGACTCAAGAGAACCATGAAAAAAAAGAAAAAAGAAGACAAGCATAAAAAGGTAAACAGGAAAGAGAAATCACAAGGGACTTAATAATGTTAAAATGTTTACATTCCTAAATGGGAAGATGGTGTTTATAACTCATAAGACCTTCTTCTTTATTAGGGTAGTTAGGAATGTAAATAGATATAGATAGATATAGATGTAGATATAGATATAGATATAGATATAGATATAGATATAGATATAGATGTAGATGTAGATGTAGATGTAGATGTAGATGTAGACGTAGACGTAGACGTAGACAAAGATATAGATATAGATATAGATATAGATATAGATATAGATATAGATATAGATATAGATATAGATATAGATATAGATATAGATATAGATATAGATATAGATATAGATATAAGGCATTTGTGTGAGTTGAATATGAAGGGATGATACCTAAAACCAAATAAATAAATACACAAAATTAAGGGGTGAAAGAGGAATGTACTGGGAGAAAGAGAAAGGGAGAGGTGGAACAGGTTAATTTATTTCACATAAAAGAGGCAAGGAAAAGTTTTTACAGTGGAGGGGAAGAGGGGGGAGTTAAGGGGAAGTAAGTGAACCTTATTTTCATCAGAATTGGCTCAAAGAGGGAATAATACACACACAATTGGTCATAGAAATTCAACTTACCCTATGGGAAAATAGGAGGGAAAGGGGATAAGGTTGGGTTATTTGGTAGAAGGGAGGGCAGATTAGGGGAGGAGGTAGTCAGAAGCAAAACACTTTTGAGGAGGGACAGAGTGAAAGGAGAGAGGTAATAGAATAAATGGGGTAGGGGAATGTGATGGAAGGAAATAGTAACTTAGCAATAGTAACTGTGAAAAAAAATACAGCAAGTTTCTCTGATAAAGGCCTCATTTCTCAAACATATAGAGAACTGAGTCAAATTTTAAAAATAAGCACCTTTCCCCAACTGATAAATGATCAACAGATTTAATCATTTTTCATATGAAATAATGAAAGGTTTCTGTAGCCATATGAAAAAAAAATTCTAACTCACTATTGATTGGAGAAATGAAAATTAAAACAATTCTGAGATACTACATCATGCCTATTAGATTATTTAATAGGACAGAAAAAGGTAAATGATAAATATTGGAGTGGATGGAGGAAAAAAAAAGATGAGATAGTAATGCATTGTTGGTGGAGTTGTGAGATAATTCAACCATTCTGTAGAGCAATTAGGAACTATGCCCAAAGGGCTATAGAACCTAGCAATACCACTACTAGTTCTATATCCCAAGAGAGATGAAAAAAAAAAAGGGAAAGGACATTATGTACAAAAATATTTAAGCAGCTCTTTTATGGGGGTAAAGAATTAGAAATTGTGGATGACCATCAATTGAGTCATGGCTGAACAAGTTGTGGTATGTGACTAAGATGGAATATTATTATTTTATAAGACATTATGAGCAAGATGCTCTCAGAAAAACCTAGAAAGACTTTCATGGGCTGATGCAAAGTGAAATATACCATGTACAAAGTAATGTCAATATTGTAAGATGATCAGCTGTGAATGACTTAGCTATTCTTGTGATACAATGATCTAAGAAAACTTGGAAGGACTTATGAAGAAAAATACTATTTATTCCCAGAGAAAGAACTGTTATTGTCAAATGGAAGCTTTTTTTATACTTTATTTTTCTTGAGTTTTTTTTTTGTCTATGTTCTCTTTCACAACATGACTATTATGTGTATATTTTTCATGTCTACCCATGTATTACCTATATCAAATTGCTTGCCTTCTTGATGAGTGGGGTGTGTAGAGAGGGAGGAAGGGAGAAAATTTGGAACTCCAAGTTTTGAAGACAAATGTTAACAATTGTTTTTACATGTAACAGGGAAAAAATAAAATCCTAAAATACAAAAAAAGGGAAAAAAGAGATTGCAATACTATAATCACAAAATTATAACCTTCAAGGTCAGGTTAAGGAGCTTGTCTTTTGTCATAGAGCCCCTTGGGAGCCACTATAGGATTTTGCATAGTTAAGGATGGTGATGATGATGATGATGACAGGTAGCATTTACATTTATATAGTGAGTTAAAGTTTACAAAGTATTTTACAAATATTATCTCATTGGATCCTCACAGCAACCCTGGAAGTTGGGTATTATCATTATCTTTATTTTACAGATGAGGAGATTGAGGCAAAGAGAGGTTTTGTGACTTGCTTAGGTTCACACAGCTAGCCAGATCTGAAATCATGTTCTCCTGACTCCAGGCCCAGAGCTCTATCCACCGCACCACTTTCCAACAGGAAGGAAATATGTGAAAAGTGAGAGGCTGAAGGCAGTGAGACTAGTCATTGTTATTATAGTGGCTTAGGTGAGAAATAATGAACTTCAACTTCAGCACCAGAACCTGAGTAGAAAGAGTAGGCCGGATTTGTGGGATACGGTAAAGGCAATTATCAGTAGACGTAGCAACATTACTAGAGGCCTCTTGTTAAGACATACAAAATATTAAGGTCATTTGAAGATTGAGCAAAACATCTGACTTCCAACCAATCTTATTGCCTTGGGGAAATGACTCCTTGGTTTTCCCATTGTCTTTACTTTTCAACTGATTAATTTGTGAGAGGACTCACCTGCTCTAAACACTACTCTTGGCATTTCTCCGTGGGCTACAGCAACTCGTGATTTTTACTACCCGGCTTGAAATAAATACAAATATAAATATCCTTTGGAATACACAAGGGCAAGAAGAGTAGGTCTGGGTAGCTTCCAAACTGACAGTTTGTTGGAGAGACCTGTTGACACTTCTTCAGACACGCCCATGATGTCCCTTAGCTCTCCTCCAACCCAAGGGACCTTAATGGACGTATTCTCTACACCTGCCTGTCACACCATTCAAGTAGAGAATGGTAGACCAAATCATGGCACAGGGACATGATGGGGCAATTGTACTCTGAGATACATTTGGCATAAGCATTTCAAAGGAAAATGGAAAGACTCTTTTGAAATGATGCAGAAAGCAGCTAGCAAAATAATGAGAATCCACCAAGCAGTCTATAATTGGATTTTTTAAACTTTAAAAAAACATTTCGATGACTATATTTCCATGTAATTGGTTTTTATGTATAGATTATATATAGAATACATATATAAATATATATGTATGTATAAGGCACATATGCGTCAATGTATTGAATGTATTGAGATATATTGAAAAACATTATCCTGAGAATGGGTCCATAGACTTCCTTACATTGTCAAAGGGGTCTATGTGAAAAAAACAGAAACAAAAAAAAACAAACAAAAAAACAAAGTTGAGAATCCCTGATCTACATGATTATGATAATGAAACAAACACAATGCACATTAAAACAAAGACTAAGGATTTGTAACAGCATTACCTAGTTTAGGCTCTGGAGAAGTGAGAAAATCTACCTTTCTCCTTTCACTGCATAAGTGAGGGATTATAGGTATGGAATCTTATATCTCACTCTCATATGTGGTCTCTGTGTTACTGGCCTTGCTGAACTGTTTCTTTCTGGTTTTAAGGGAAACTCTCTCTCTCTCTCTCTCTCTCTCTCTCTCTCTCTCTCTCTCTCTCTCTCTCTCCTCTCTCTCTCTCCCCCTCTCTTTCTGTGTGTGTGTGTGTGTGTGTATAGAGGTATATTGCAAGTGTATTGTGAATAAAAAAAATAAAGGCACAAATAAAACATTATTTTACAAAGAGAAAAGAATGGCTGCAGAAGTGGTAAGAAGACATGGCTATGCCAATGGAGAATGCCCAATGGTCATCACATCAGAGGGGAAATAGAAGCCTGTTCCACATGTCTCAAGTCTAGGAGGTGCCTCAGTATATTCATACCATTTGTCTCATAACCAGTCAAAGAATGAGGGTTTATTTGATTAGAAACCTTCTGCACAGAAATTATCATTGTATCCATGGAAACATATGATATTACCACATGTGAGAGGAAAGAGAGAGTGGTCCCAGGATAGAACCTTGCTTAGTGAGTTGATATAGATGAGGAACTAGAGAGGGAAAATTGATGGCCAGATGGGCAAGGAGAGAAGCAGGAGAGAAGAACATCATGAAAACTTTGAAGAACAGAGTATCAAGGAAAAGATGATATCAACACTGCAAATGATACAGAGAGAACAAGAAGGATGATAATACATTATATCTGGAATTTCAGAAATCACTAATAATTTTGGAGAGTTTAGTCTCAGTCGAATGATAAATCTGGAAGTCAGATTGCAGAGAATAGAATGAGAGTAGAGGACATGGGATTGAACTGAAAAGGGAAGGAAAGATGCAGGATGATATTTAGAAAGAATACTAGATCAAATGGAAGAGTTTTGTAAGAACAAAATAAAAATGGGAGAAACATGGGAGTATGTGTGGGCAGCAGAGAATGAGCCAATAGCTAGAGAGATTGTAAAGCTAAGTGGGTGACTGGGAGGGAGGAGCATAACAGTCAAAGACAAATTCGTAAGGGGATTTTCTTTTTTAACATATTTGATTGATGAGGCAGAGAAGAATCTATTTATCAAAAGAGCGCAACTTGTCTAAGGGACTGAACTTTTCTGAGCTGAAATCAGAGCAGCTAGCATAGCAATTCAGTGAATAAACCAGTGCCTGGAACATAGTAGGTAATTAATAAATATTGATTGATTAAGAAAACAAAACAGATGCAAGCTAAAGATGAGAAGATATTCCTAGTGGTCAGGGAGCACCTCAGCAGAGATGTCCAGTGGGGATCGGAGACACCCAGAAGAAAGGAGCATGATCACATCTCCACAGTACTCAAAGGGCTCTGCAGTGCTGGGGGAGGGAATTTCATTGCTCATGCTTCCTGTCTAAAGGTTTTCCTTACATATGTAAGCCTTTAAATGTGTTCCTTGGTTATATGTCCTTTCTGTGTGTATTCCATTCTCCAATGGTGTTATGGTGGCCTATAGGATGGTGTACACCTGAATGTGTGTAGGAATTGTTCTTGTCACTTAGTATGTGATTGTATTGATTAAATGTCTTGCTCCGAACTAGCATCACTTTTAATTGGCCTCATACAAGAAGAATGTCCTTGGGGCTTATGAGTTGTGTTTTACAGTATATACTGAACCACAAGCACCTCAGATCTGTGGTAGATTTTTTTTTTTGAAAGGGTGATGCATGAATGGGGGACTTCCATGACAATTTTTTAAAGTAAGATTTTCCAGCTTGGAAGGAAGGTAAAGGTCACCTTCACACCCTGATGAAGCATTGGTGTTGGTATCCTTCATTAATATCTAGCCCCTGCTCATGTGTTCATTTCCTTAGGTCACTGCTCTATGAAAAGAACACTGGTAGCCCCATGGCAGCTAACTGAGATATTCAATATCCCCTCTCTGTTCTGAAACACTCCCATTTCCAAGAAATTTCTGTGGTCTGGCTTGAGCTCATCCATGTAGGGAATCAAAGCCAAGAAGCATGGATCAAATAGGAATATAGGTGGAGGGAGAGGGGGTAGAGAAACAGCCTGGATCCTCCATTTGGGACTTAGCCCGGCTCTGCTCCCATGGTGAGCCTCCTGAGCACAGGTCTGCAGAATTCTGAATGTGAAGTTATGGGACTGGCTCAAGTGGAAGGTCTGATATTAATAGTAATGACCAGAGCAACAATGACAGCACCCAGTGATAGCGTTTTAATGTGTGTGTGTATGTGTGTGTGTGTGTGTGTGTGTGTGTGTGTGTGTAAAATCTGATCTTTATTTAGAAAAATGTGATGCAAATATTATTGTTTTTCCTGTTTAAGAGATGAAACAGTTGGGACACAGACATGAAATGAAATAACTTGCCCATAATCACAGCTAGTAAAGATCTAGAACAGGATCTGAACCCAGGTCTTCTTGACTCTGAGTCCATTAAAACATAGAAGCTAACGCTCTATTCATTAAACAATGTACCTAGACATGCTAAAGAGAATATTGAGCAAGAGAGGAGAAATAGAACAAACTCTGACCTTCTTCATACACTCATCCCCCTGCTGTGATAGGAATGAAGGGTTATATTAATTATAACCAGGTCTGATTCTCATTCCTAAACAAACACATAGATAGATAGATAGATAGATAGATAGATAGATAGATAGATAGACAGACAGACAGACAGACAGACAGAGGGATAGGGGGATAGAGGGATAGCAAGAAGGTGATTAATAAATAAATGCATGAATGAATAAATAAATGCATGAGTGAGTAAATTAATAGGAAAATGAATGCATGAAAGTGTCCACTCTCAGAGAACTAATATTCTGTTGGGGACTACAATCTACACACTGCTAAGTATAATACAAGGTTGAGTAAGAAAGAAACCCAAGGGAGATGTCTCTAGGAATAGTTAAGGGCGGAGAAGTAATCAGAAGGAGTTTCCCAAAGGAGGTGTCACCTGAGCTCAGCCTTGAGAGAAGAGGACTCAGAAAGACAGAAATGAGAAGGCTGGGTGTTCTCAGCTTGGGGAATGAGTTGGATGAACACAGAGCCAGGAAATGGCTTATACCATCGGCTAATAGCCCATTTTAACTGCAACACAGACTATGTGAATGTAAATAATGTGAAATAAGGCTAGGCAGATAGATTGGAGCCAGATTGTGGAGGGTGTTAACTTAGAGCTGTCCAGAAAAATAACAGACTGGCTCACAAAGCAGCAAGCTCTACTCCACTGTAAAATGTTGCCAATGACTTGGATAAGGACTTATATGGCATGCTTATTCAATTTCAAATGACACAAAGCTGGAAAGGATAGCTAATATGTTGACTGGCAGAGTCTGCCTCCAAAAAGATCTTGACAGAATAGAATGATGGGCCAACTGTAATATGACAAAATTTAATGGGGATGAATGGGGGAAAAAAATTGGATTTGTATCTAAAACTCTAGCTCCATAGGTATATGGTGAAGAAGAGATGAGATAGTTAGACAACAGTTCATGTGATTAAGAAAAATATATGGGGATGTTGGGAAGCATAAAGACTTCTGGTCATTTCTCACAATCGACGCTGCCACTTACAGATCTTTGAAACATAACCTCTAGAGATAACAGTCTAGAACAGCTGAAACAGTCTGTTTTACAAGTCCCCACTCTAGTGTTTCGGTTTTTGATTGGTTGGAGTCCATTATGTCTATATATCCTCCAACCTGACCATGCCTCATTCTGGCTATCTTTTTAGCATCTGTCCTGGAACTCCATGCACATTTCTCTCACTCGCCCTTACTTTCCACTTCTTTCTCTGGAAAGAGTCATGCAGTCAATCTGACCATTGCTTCTGGAAAGAGTGTATCATCTGACAGACCTATTGCTCCACTCTTCATCCTTCAATGTGTGGGTCCCAGTCTTCTTTCTACTGTCCAGCAGCTCCTGTTTATGGATGTCATCTTCTATTAGGATGCAGATTCTTGAGAGCAGATTGAATGAATTGTGTCTCTGTGTCCCCAGTATTCCGGGCAGTTATTGTCATATGTTAGGTGCTTAAATCATGGTTGTTCATTCATGCATTAATATGAGTCGATATAATTACATGGCTGTTCCTCAAACAAAAGCTATCTTGTCCTGGGCTTCATCAAAAGAAGCACAGTTTCTGGTCTGAGAGAGGTCTAGCGTAGGACAACAGTGCCTTCTCTGGTCAGCCCATATTTGAAGTACTTTGTTCCCATCTGAATGCCCCATTTGATAAAAGTCATTGATGATAGCTTTGGGAAGGGACCAGAGCCTATTCTAGTGGGAGACCCATTAAAGAAACCAGGGTAGATTTGTTTCAGTTTCTTTTGTGGTTAGCCTCTGCTTTCCTCCTGCTTGTCTGTCTCTGTCTCTGTCTCTGTCTCTGTCTCTGTCTCTCTCTCTCTCTCTCTCTCTCTGTGTGTGTGTGTGTGTGTGTGTCTTTCTGTCTCTGCCTCTGTATTTCCTCCTCCCTCTAGATTCTCTCTTTTTGTCTTCTTTCCCATTGTTAAACTTACTAGAATAAATAATATGAAAAAAAATCTTCAGTAGGATGTCTTACCTCATTTGTTTTTCAGTTGTGTCCACCTCTTCATGACCTCATTTGAATTTTTCTTGGTAAAGATACTGGAATAGTTTGCTACTTCCTTCTCCAGCTCATTTTATAAATGAGAAAACTTAGGCAAATAGAGTTAAGTGACTTGTCCAAGGTCATAGAATTAGTAAGTATCTGAGGTCAATTTCAAACTCAGGAAAATGAGTTTTCCTGACTCCATACTGGGTGCTCTGTCCACTGTTGCATCACCTAGCTGCCCAGTTTTCCCTCAACCTCCCTTATTTTTCACCCCCAACACACATATGCACATAAGTGATACAAAAATGAGAATGATCTTCAGATTGAAGATTTGGTCAAAAGGAATGTCGCTGGGCAAAGAAATGCACCTGGCTCCTGGAGAAGTGTCCACAGTGTGCTGAGCAAAAACTCCCCCATGCTTCAGGTGGAATACTATTGTGGACCTTCTAGCTTTTATTTGGTGATGTTCTGCCTCCATAACTCTTGTGAGCTGCTCAAATGTCATCTGTCACTGATCCGCTCCTCTGAATCTGCTGCTTTCCCTCTGATGTCTTAGGCATCTCCTCAGCTGAAGCTTGGCTTCTATTCTTGCTGCTATTGCCATGGGGGAGTGCTATTCCTCTCTGGGAGTCAGGCTTCAGGGAAGAGTTATTACACTCTTAAATTCAGCCTACCCAAGGGCACATACCTGGGAGCTAGTCACTGTAGTCTGCAATTTATGTCTCCACTTACCTCACATTATCTCCAAAGTGGTACCACAAAGGGCTGCTCAGGAAAGTGTTAGATGCCTGCCTTTTACCTTTGCAATAGTGGTCTCCAGCTCTTACTCCTTTCTAAGTTTATGTGAGTGATTTTATTTGAAACTGTACCCTCCTTAGGCAGCAGGCAGTGTACCCATTGTATTCACTCCATGCCCATTCTTTCCAAGACTCAGGACAGACAGAAACACACATATACCTCATGTCATCATCTCTTACCTCTACTTTCATGCTTCTTTGATTAAACAGCTCCTTGCCATGCCTACTATCTTAAAACATTAATAAGACTAAAGTTGGTGCCATGGTACTAATAGAGAGAAGGGACAAAAGCTACCACCCTCTGCAGACATTCCTGCCACTATGAAAAAGCTCTCATCTCTCCTATCTTAGGAATTATGATTAAGTCTATTTTGGCTGATACATGACCAAGTAAATGGCATTGGTGAAAGCATTATACCATTGCCATCATTATTAATTCACACATTATTTTGTTTCCTATATGACAAAGTAAATGGTATTGGTGAAAGGATTATACCATCATTATCATTAATTCACATATTTCACTAAACTTACACTTCATTTCATCCAGTCGATAAGCATTTATTAAGCACCTACCATGTGCCAGGCCTTGTACTTAGACAGACTCTGCTTTCAAGGAGCTCACAAAGGGATATTCATATAACATTTTAATGTTTGCAAAGCACTTTATGTGCATTTTCTTATTTAAAACTCACAGCAATTTTATGATGTAAGTACTACTATTACTTTTTTACGAAAGAGGAAAGTGAGGCTCTGAGAGGTACTGTGCCCATGGCATACAACTAGTAATGGGGGAATGCTTACTTTAAAAATAGACAGACTCTGCTGTTTTTGAGCTTCCCAGATATTCCTATGCACAGATCCATTTATTTTTGTGATCTAAGTATCCATTTGCCATGTTTTATGCCTTATAAGTATGTATACTTATTCACACATTTAGACATACTCATTTGCATATCTATGCATATGCAAGTAATAACTCATTTTTCTATGTGAATAAACTCTTCTAAAGTTCATTTGTACTTGAAGTATGGAGGAAGGGGGATGAAAAGAGGGGCAGATGTTGCACTTAAGCATCTAGAAATAGCATCAGAGATTTGTGGATATAGGACCAACTTGTGAGCCAGAAACTTGTCTTCTAACTGACGGACCAACATACAAGTCCAAGTCAAACCAAGTCAGATAAACAAGCTTTGCTTAGATGATTCCTCTGCCAGTCAAAGTGCTAAGCACTAGGGGTACAAAGAAACACTAAAATATGAGCCCTGATTGTTAGAGGGTAGAACATTCCAGGTATAAGGGAAAGCTATTGGAAAGGCATTTTAGGGTGATTGTTAAAGTGAGATTCTATTTCCTTCCTTAGGGCAAGTCCCTGAACATTCTGTGCCCCAGGGGAAAAGTTGCTGTCTATGTCCTCATAAGAACCTCCTAGTAGTAGCAACTCTTTTGAAAAGGAAATGGTCTTCCTCTTGCATTACTGAGCTCTGTCACTTGAGAAACCTTAGCAATATCCAAAAAGAAGCTGAAATCCAACTCATTGGAGGTCTTATAGCAGAAAGTCTTCCATTAATCACAAAGTTGCATTAAATGGGTGCTAGTAATCTTTCTGATCCCAAGATGTAAGGAGTCTATGCTTAAGATGTTCAAAGAGTTTTAACAGATCTGGAACACTTCTATGACCTGTCAAAAACTGAAGGCAGCAGAACCAGGGAAACAATGCATACATGGACTACACCAATGGGAATAGAAAGGGCAAGCCTAAGAAAAGGACTGCAATGTTCTTAAATCATAGTCACCAAGTTTCCCCCAAAGAAGAGGTGTGAGAAGGCATGTGACTCTGTTTCTTTTCTGAGGTGGGGGACTATGGATTTGGAACTGCACATAAGGTAAGAGTTTGTGTATATGTTCAATAGCTTTGCTGAACATTCTTCCATATATGTGTGTGAAATACATGCATACATATACATATATGTACATACACATATATATGTATATGTATATACATATATACACATACACATAAACATATACGTGTGTGTATATGTATATGAAGTTACAAGGGATTACTCCCTGGGGATGGGGGGAAAGTACACTGGAAAATATAAATTGCATTAAAAACATAATGCGTCAATAACCTAAGAGCTCTTTAGCCCCAATTTTTGTTGAATACTTTGTTAGCGCAACATATCAAGATACACAACACTTAACTTCTAAAATACATTTTCTGTAACTATACACACACACACACATTATATATATATAATTATGTGTATATTTGCAAATCATTGGCCATCACAAAAATTGGCTATCATAAGAATTCTGAATTACTTTTTATTCTAAGTGTCCAAATAAGATGAGAATTTCAATCAAATTTATCTCAAAGAGGAATGGAACACTCCGAAGCTGGTGATGTCCCCCCTTTTCTTATTTCAAGTTATTGAGCAATGTTTGGGTGAGCTTTTGGGCCTGATATAGTGAAATGGAGTCCTGTTGGGGTATGGGTTGGACTCCATTTTCCTGGGAGGGAGAAAGGGTGGAAACAACATGTATAGAGATAAGTAAATACAAGATCATTTGAAGAGAGTGAGGGCACTGACAATTAGGGGCATTGGGAAGGCTTTATTTATGTCAGTAGATGTTATTGGTATTTTCTTTTTGACCCCATCCCTCAGAGTACCCCCTGTATCCCTATCCTAGCTCTTCTAGTGACTGTGGACTTTCCCACCATGCCTCAGATGCCTTTATCACCCTAGAAATTCCCTCAGTCTCTGAAAGTCTCACCCTGAAACATACTTTTTCACTTGAACCCCCTTTTCCCATTGTAGAGTTCCTCCTTTTGAATAAAAGGTCCAGGGCAGCCTGTCTGAATTCTTCTCCTGGCTCTGCTTTGGACTCTCAGAAGTTTGCTAACTGACCATGATGTGGAGACTACCTCAGTTTTTCAGTTCCCTTTTATATATATTGTCGCCCTTCCCCCAGTCCTGAAGTTAAAATGTGATGTCTTTGAGCATTGGGACTGTTTCTTTTTGCTTGTATTTGTATCTCAGTTACTTAAAGCATGTAGTGCCTAGCATGCAGTTAGTGCTGAATAATGTTTGCTTATTTGACTTGTTGACTTTTCCTTGTCCCTAAGGATGCCCAAAAAAGCCAACCTTAATTGGAAGCAATTTCAGGAAAGGCCCTGTATGGAAGTTAGCACCTCAGCTGAACCTAAAAGGAAGCTAGGAATCCTAAGAGGAAAGTATGAAAGAGAGTACATTCTGGACAGTGGAGTAGACTGGACAGTGGTATAGAAGTGGGAGATGACTGTAAATGTAGGGAAATACCTCAAGTGGTATTGAGTGACTGGCCTGGAGCCAGGAAGACTCATTTCCCTGAGTTCAAATCTGCCCTCAGACACTAGCAGTGTTGCCCTGGGCAGGTCAGTGAACCTGTTTGTCTCAGTTTCTTCATCTGTTAAATGAGCTAGAGAATGAAATGGCGAACCACTCCAGAATTGTTGCCAAGAAAACCCTCAAAGGGGCCATGAAAAGTGGGACATGACTGAAACAACTAAACAACTATTTCATAGCCCCGTTGGGCTGCAACAAAGAGTTCATAGAAGGAAGTAATAGGAAATCTAGAAATCTAAATAATGGACTTGGAGATAGACCTCTGAGATTATCCAATCCAATCTCCTCATTTTCAAGATGAGGAGGCCACACACACATACACACACACACACACACACACTCACACACACAGATACACACACAGACACACACTATTTTAATACAATTACTTGTATATATTACATATACATTATTTATACATTACTAGTTATAATGATAGCATGTGTATGATAATGACATAATGATAACATACACACACACACACACACACACACACACTAGCTATCATTTGTATAGATTTTAAAGTTTACAAAGTACTCTACCTAAGTTTTCTCACTTGATGTTTATAAATCCTGTGAGATAACAGCTATTATTGCTCATTCTTTGTTTTCTGAGAAGACCAATGACGTCATAGGTGATTTCTTGACTTGGTGGAAATTGGATTTAAGTGAGGCAGAGTTGCGTGAAGTTGTTATCCCACTTTCTCTTCTGGATTCGTCCAAGTTCAGCGGTAGGACGAAAGCCAGGATAACTGGTGATGGCCCACGATGCGGTGGATGACCTTGCTGTCTCCTGTATCTGATCATGCTCTAAGTGCTCCACAGAACCTGCTTCAGGCACTTCCATGGCTGTTGGAACAAACTGTTCTCATCTGCCCATTCCTCCAGGGAAGTCTACACATGCTTTGGGTAGAGGTCCCACTAACTCACCCAAGGGTTGGAGCCCAGTTACTCTCAACCTGGTTTAACCCATCTGCCCAGATGGTTTAATAGGCTGTGACCACTGTGCATGCTATAGCTTCTTGGACCCACAGGTGAGACTTGGGTGAAAGGAGGACACAAAAGGTGGATGAGCAGCCATGAGAAGGGCTCGGCAGCTCTCCTGCCAGAGGTGCTAGCCCTCCCTCAACAATCCATATGCTGCCATTACTGTCCCCATTGCTTGCATCACACAGTTGTCATGAGGCTTAAATGAGGCAATGTGTACAAAGTGCTTTGCAAACATTAACATGTTACATGCGTATCACCAGGTGAGTGCCTTGAGAGCAGGGTCTATCTTAGCACAGGGTCTGGCACGTAGTAGGTGCTTAACCAATGCTTATGGATTGAAATGTAGTCTAAGGTCAGTGACATCCATGGACTGATGATGATGATGATGATGATGGTGATGGTGATGATTGAAATACATGAGGCCTAAGGCTAAAGGACTGGCTTAGATCAAAGGGTAAAGTGTTTGAGGCACAATTCAACCTTGTGTATTTCTGACTCCAGCACTTTCTACCAAACCACCAAGCATCACATGCTGATAGGAACAAAACATTAGAAATGGCAGAATTGGGAATGAAACTAATTCCAAATCCATGGTTTGGGGAAGGGGGGAGGCAGGTTGTTGTTACTCGAATTGTGTCAGACTCTTCATAGCCCCATTTGAGGTTTTCTTGGCAAAGATACTGGAATGATTTGTCATTTCCTTCTCTAGCTCATTTTACACATGAGGAAACTGAGGCAAACAGGGTGAAATGACTTTCCCAAGGTCATACAGCCAGTGTCTGAGGTCAGACTTGAACTCACGAAGATGTCTTCCTGACTCTAGGCCCAGAACTTTGTCCACTGTGCCACCTAGTGGCCCCAATGCAGATTATAGAGGGGTTTAAAAGTTTTTTATTTTATTATAGAGGCAATAAAGAGCCAGTGATAATACTGGAACGGGGAAGAACGTGATCGGACCTGCTTTATTTGTATCCATTTTGAAGCTGTGTGAAGGATGGGTCGGATATGTAAAAATACTGGAAACAGGAAAGCTGATTTTTTTTTCTATGATAATCTAAGTAAGAAGTGACAAGAGACTGAACTGAAGTGATGAGAATGTGTCAGAATATTTGGGTGGTTTTCTCAGCCAAAAAACCTAATAGAAAGGGGGAATTTGGAAAACATCAAGTTTGCAGTCTTTTCTTTCCCCCACCCAATTTATATAACAAAAGCTGGCAATGCTTAGCACATTTTATTATTATTTAAAGTACTTTCATCCTTTCCAAAACAGAAGGATTAAAAATCACTGAAGCTAATTTCATTTAAATAGCCCTTGAGAATGTAGGGAGGAAGGGGGAAATTTTATCCTTCCAAGATTTTTCTTTTTGTAAACCATCAAAGAAAGAGTGATTGATTGACTCTAGATTCAGTATTCTGACTCTAGATTCAGTATTCTTTTGGTGTTGGCTGTTTATTTTATTAAACTCTAATTCTTGAAAAATCTATAATTAGTAATTTCTGTCAGAGAGATAGGATATGTTAATTTCCTATGAACCCTAATCTGTATTAATGTGAACTTCCAATTTTCTGAGCTTGCCTTAGAGCAGACAGTTTGGTACTGTCTTCCTGGTGTCTATTAGTTCTCTTTTGATGTGACCTTGACAAGGATCATCACCATTTATACACATTCAGAGAGCACATTCTTATATAGGATCACATTTTAAACTTACACCAACCTTGTAAGGTAGACAATGAAAGCACTCTTGGGCATGTGTGTGTACCCACCCCCACACACACATGCACATACACATAGAACACAGAGCTGCTAGTGCCTCCCTTCCCAAAAATGATGTGTATTTATTTTGTAAATATTCTTTACTTACTTATGTATGTAACAGAGTTTTAGGGATGAAAAATCATGTATAGCCTTTGTGGGATTGGTTGGGAATCTGTGTGGAGCACCATAATGTGGAGCCCTTACCTTTCTCTAACTGATGCTAACTCATATTTCTCTAGCTATGCTTAAAGTAATTAAAGGACTATTTTTTAAATTTAAATTTAAATTAATTTAATTTATTAATTTTATTAGTTAATTAAATTTAAATTAAATTTAAATAAATATGTTAACACAAATGCACTATAATTAATGTATTATTTTTCAGGCCCTAGCCCAGTTATAAAGGAACCAGAAAAACCTCCTTTCTTGAAAGCTCTCACTCCCCTTTCTCAATATCAAAACCATGGCTAGCATGCTTCCTCAAATATTAGCCTTAATATTTGAACAATATATTAGCAATGTAACAAAGAACCCAAAGACATAGCTAATTTTTTTCCACAATGTATTATGTATAAGAAAGAGGATAGACAAGATGTACCTCTAACCATCAATTCGAAGTATTGACTCCTCAAAACAATAATTTCATTTGCTCAACCAAGAATTCTCTTCATTATATCTTCTTTACAGGATGCCAGTTAAATTTAGTTCTTTTAGATAATGTGTCTTTAGACTATTTCTCTTTGACAATTAAATGTTTTAGGAAGGAAATCTTCTTAGTCCTTTCTCATACTATCTCAGATTCTCTCCTGAAAAGTTATCCCTTTAAGTTCCAATAGATTCCCAAAGTGGGTGATACTGCCCTCTGGGGGATGATGCAATGATCCAGGGAAGCAATAGTAGACTCAGGTGCAATTGAGGGGTGTTGAATAAAAATAAGGGAGAGGTGGAAGTACAAGGAAAGAAGAGAAGAAAATTTTGAAAAAAAATGTTCATACATGTTTTATCTGTTGTGTTACAGAGTTAAAGTCATAGTGATCACATTATTTTACAAAAAAAACACACAAAATGTAAGTAATAACTGATCAGTGGTCAAGTCTGCTGACAGGTCTAAACAAGCAAGTGTTGGCAGGGGAGCATGTCGCACATTGTCAAGAAATCCAGCATGCATTGGCAGGAATATGTGAGTGTAATGACTTGTTTATAATATGATATGGTTACATTATGCAATATTGCATCATCAAAAATTCACTGTAGGAAAAACCACACAAATTTACAATAAATTATTAAATATAATGTGCATTATTTAAAATATTTTATATATATTTTTTGAAATGACACACATTTCAAAAAAAAATTGAAGGATTAAAGAAAGTAGCCCTCCAGGGTGGTGCTGAATACATATACACACACATACATATATACATATACATACACACAAGTGTATGTATGTATGTATGTATGTATGTATGTATGTATGTATGTATATTTAAGGAGGGCAATAGGCCAATTAAGTTTGGGAACCTCTGAGTTAAACTGATGCTGTCTCTAAGATTCTGTTCCCATTTAAAGGGAAAGTAAAATTATACAAATTATCTGCAGCTGTTGCTATTTAAACTTGCATCACACACATACAAAAATAGCCATAGCCATAGACATAGACATAGACATAGACATAGACATAGACATAGACATAGACTTATCTACCATCTCTTGGCTTCAGTGAGCCTCTAGAAGCTAAGAATTGTTTCATCTTCATCATTGTATTCTGATCCCCCACCTTCATACCCAATACAATGCCTCAAATATGATAGGTACTTGATAAATGCCTGTAGAATATTTGATTTCTATTTTATAAATAGATAGGGAGGGGAGAGACAGAGACAGACAGAGACAGGGACAGAGAGACAAAGACACACACAAACACAGAGAGAGAGAGAGAGAGAGAGAGAGACAGAGACAGAGAGAGAGAGAGAGATGATTTCATTGAGTTCTTCCTATGTGCCAAGCCCTGCTAAGAATTATGAATATAAGCAAAAGTGAGTAAGAACAGCCCTGCCTTAGAAGAGAATGTGGTCTCTGGTTCCTTTCCCTGGAATCCCATGTAATTCAGCTCCTTTGGGGGAGTTTGGTGTCACAGTAGATAGGGCTAGATCTGGAGTCAGAAAGCCCCACTTCCAGTCCAAACTCGGACTCTCATTAGCTATGTGATTCTGGGCCACACTTAATCTCTCTGTATCTCAGTTACCTCATGTAAAATGTAAAAATAAATAAACAGCCCCCACCTACTGGGGTTGTTATGAGCATCAGAGAAGACAGTATTCGCAAGCTTTCAAATGCTCTATAAATGCTACTCTTGCTATTATTAAAAGTTTGGACAAATCCTGGATCCTGGTGCCAGGCACAGTCCTGGGACATTTGAAATGGGTGCTGGTTTAGAAATCAGAGGAGCTGGGCTGGAGCCCCACCCTTGCCTGAGAGTACCTTTGGCCAAGCCTGGTCTCAGGGGGGTTAAAGTCAGTGGTCTCGAGTACCTTTTGGAGTCCCATCTCCAGACACTCTGCCCCTCAAATAAGCCCTGTTTCCAGTGAACCAGTCTGGGATGCCTCTTCAATCGGGGCATACACAGGCAGGAATCCCTGGAAGCCACCAAGGGAAATTCTGAGTGCCTAAACATGGAGCATTTTAACCATATCTGTTAATGGCCCATTCTTTATTCCACCCCCCTCAAAAAAAAAATCTTGTCTGAAGGAGTAGCATGGGGTTGGGGGCGGGAGGAAGGGATTGGAAGGAGTCAACCTAAATATGTTCAGATGTCCTGTTAAAGAGAGCCTGCCTGAGCTTGTCAGGAGGAGTTGCCAGAAATGGATTTCTTTCAGCAGAAGCAAAAGTCCTGGGTCTGAGGAAATATTCACCCCCCCCCCAATTCTTCTGGTCTGCCTGGCCTCGCTGCTCTCCTCTAGACCATTGTGGAAGAGGCAATCACAAACCACTTTTCCACAGGTGGGACCCCTTTGACAAGCACTGGATGACATGCATTCTCACTCAGCCCAAGGCAACAACATATGGCAGCCAACATTATTGGGCTCCACCGAGCTCAGCCTTGGCCCAGTATCAATCCACGTGTGACTGTCTGAGTGTGCAGGGTGTGTGTGTGTGTGTGTGTGAGTGTGTGTGAGAGAAAGTATGTGTATTTGTGAATGTGTGAAAGTGTGTGAGTGTGTGTGTATATGTTTGTGTAAGTGTATGTATACTTGTGAATGTATGCATGTGTGAATGTATGTGAGAATATGTTTGTGTGAGTGTGTATATGTATGTATGTTAGTGTATGTGTATGTGTGTGTGAGTGTGTGAGAATGTATATGTATGAATGAGTGTGTATGTGAGTGTGTGTGAGTGTGAGTGTGTATATGTATGTGTATGCATGTGTGTGAGAGAATGTATGTGTATATGTCTGTGAGTGTGTGTTAGTGAGTATGTGTGTGAGAGTGTGTGTGTGTGTATGTGTGTGTATAAGGAGTGGGAATGTGAGTATGGAAGAATGTCTGTGAATGTGACTGCATAAGGGTATGCAAGTGTTTGTGAAAATACATATGACTAAATGAATGAATGAACATGTCTGTGGTAAGTGTGCATGCATGAGTGTGAGTGTGAGTACACGTGTGAGTATACACATATTGTGTATGTTTGTGCTTATCTGTCATTCACATGATTGGGTAGGATGATTTCTGATGCTGGAGTCAGACATTTTTAACTCACATATGCCCTCCACAGTGGTCACCTGAGGCCTGTAGAAAGGCCTGAGGCTTTCTGGAAGGCAAGTTATAAGTTGGCATGAGGAATTCTACTAGGCCATTCCAAGGCCTAGGCCCATTGTTTACCGTGGAGGAAATAGCATCTCAAAATACCCATAACTTAAATGCTTACTGCACTTTACCTAAGTTATGTAACTGAAAGCTAAGGCTGCTCTGTGAAGTTGCTACAGCAGATATCCTTTACATCTTAAAATGTGGAAATGGAGGCTGAGGCATCTCCAATGATTTGACTGTCACACAGTGAGTATGTGACTGAGGTGGGCTTTGAGCCAGGTCTTCTGACCTTCTAAGTACAACATATCAACTGTTGCTAAATATTAAATTCTGATCTTAAGTCCAATCTATTTCAATGTTCCTGAGAACCAATTATGCAGGGACTATGGGCCTTTCCTTCTCTTACCAAGGAGCCTCGTGGCTCTCATGAGAATACAGCACAGTCCAACTTTTCAAAAGCCACCACTTTAGCCCCGTTCCCCTCTCTGCATAAATCCTTCCTAACATCTTCCCAAGCACAGATGAGGCACTGACTCCTGACCTACTAATGAGACCTCTCCTGAGCTCCCTGCCTCTCACTTAGCAGTATCTGCTTCTTGTCATTTTGCTGTCCTGGATATAGACTTCTTATTTATCTGTCTTGGACCATGTTGTTGAAACCCCTAAAGTAAAATGGAAGCTTAGTGAGGGCACGTGCTGCAGTATACTTGTCTTTGCTACTAGCATGGAGCCTCGTCATTTGCTCTGTAGGTGCTAATAAAGAATTGTTTCAGTCTGTTGAATAATTTGAAATGGTTCCAAAGTCTCTCAACTCATAAGTCATGATAAGAATAGTGAATGAAGGCTGAGCAGAACCTGAGCCAGTAGAGAATTCTGGGAAAGATAAGGGGCTATTCTTTGGAGAGGTATGAGACACAATGCCAATGTGATCAAAACACGGCCAACAGCATTCTTGGGATTTAAGCAGCTTTAAGCCCTAGTGAGGATAGGAGACTGAGCTTGGTCCTGAAGTTCAACCTCTGAGCTATCTCCATGGGCAAGGCTGAGGACATGATCTTCCAGAGAACTCCCACCCTGGGCCCAGTGGCCTTGATTCATCAGCAGATCATGTCACTCTATCCAGCTGGCCCGAGGCATTCTTCACATCCTAGCTATTGCTTTTCATCATGCCCCTCTTCCTCTTCTTGTGTGCTAGGGAATCCTGGACCTCCCCATTTGTCCTACTGTGGTGTGTGCATGCTCCATACCTCTCCTCTCCCCTTCCATCCAGCTTTTCAGCTCTGGAATGCAATCAAATCCATACTGTCCTAACTATGGGAAAGAATAAGACAAATAACTCAACTCTACTTGTCAGCCCTGCGACTTACCAGAACAAAATACCATCCCCTACCTCCATCACCAGCAGCACCACCTACACTAGCAGCACCAGCAGCAGCAGCAGCATTCCACACTAAGGAGCCCTTCCAACTATTAGAGTGAAGCCCAAATGCGGGAATTGTTGCACTTCATATTGTTATTCCCAATTGTCAGCATAATGTTTCACACTTGGGACTTAATATAATTAGAGCTCCTTGTCTTCCTTCCTTCCTCCCTCCCCTCCTTCTTTCTTTCTCCTTCCTTCCTCTCATCCTTCCTTCCTCCCATCCTCCCTCCCTTCCTTCCTTCCTTCCTTCCTTCCTTCCTTACTTCCTTCTTTTTTCCATCCTCTTTCCTTCCTTCTCCTTCCTTCCTTCCTTTCATCCTTCCTTCCTTCTTTCCTTCCTTCCAGTCTTCCTTCCTTTCTTCCTCTCTTCTTTCCACTCTCTCTTTTCTTTCCTTGCTTTTTTCCTTCTCCTTCTTTCCTTCCTTCCTTCCTTCCTTCCTTCCTTCCTTCCTTCCTTCCTTTCATCCCTCCTTCCTTCTTTCCTTCCTTCCCTTCTTCCTTTCTTTCTTCCTCTCTTCTTTCCACTCTCTCTTTTCCTTCCTTCTCCTTCCTTCCTTCCTGCCTTCCTTCCTTCCTTCCTCCCTCCTCCTTCCTTCCTTCCTTCCTTCCTTCCTTCCTTCCTTCCTTCCTTCCTTTCATCCCTCCTTCCTTCTTTCCTTCCTTCCTCTCTTCCTTTCTTTCTTCCTCTCTTCTTTCCACTCTCTCTTTTCCTTCCTTCTCCTTCCTTCCTTCCTTCCTCCCATCCTCCCTTCCTTCCTTCCTTCCTTCCTTCCTTCCTTCCTTCCTTCCTTTTTCCATCCTCTTTCCTTCCTTCTCCTTCCTTCCTTCCTTTCATCCTTCCTTCCTTCTTTCCTTCCTTCCAGTCTTCCTTCCTTTCTTCCTCTCTTCTTTCCACTCTCTCTTTTCTTTCCTTGCTTTTTTCCTTCTCCTTCTTTCCTTCCTTCCTTCCTTCCTCCTTCCTTCCTTCCTTCCTTCCTTCCTTCCTTCTTCCTTTCATCCCCTTCCTTCTTTCCTTCCTTCCTTTCTTCCTTCTTTCTTCCTCTCTTCTTTCCACTCTCTCTTTTCCTTCCTTCTCCTTCCTTCCTTCCTGCCTCCTTCCTTCCTTCCTTCCTTCCTTCCTTCCTTCCTTCCTCCCTTCTTCCTTCCTCCTTCCTTCCTTCCTTCCTTCCTTCCTTCCTTCCTTTCATCCCTCCTTCCTTCTTTCCTTCCTTCCTCTCTTCCTTTCTTTCTTCCTCTCTTCTTTCCACTCTCTCTTTTCCTTCCTTCTCCTTCCTTCCTTCCTTCCTTCCTTCCTTCCTTCCTTCCTTCCTTCCTTCCTTCCTTCCTTCCTTCCTTCCTTCCTTCCTTCCTTCCTGTCTTCCTTCCTTCCTTCCTTCCTTCTTCCTTCTTCGTTCCTCTCTCTCTTCCTTCCTTCCTTCCTCTCTTGCTTCCACTCTCTCTTTTCCTTTCTTCCTTCTTTCCTTCCTTCTTTGGTATTAGGGGTTCTTTCATGGAGGAGATTGAGGTTTCTTCAACAATGAATCAGAAAAAAGCCAACTGATAGCAGTAAGATCCTCATGCAGGAAGTTCTAAACTGATCAGAGGAACTGCATAGTTACTAAGGAATTGGGTTATTAATCAACAGAACCAGAGAAAGGGAGGAAGGTTAGGCATGAAGTAAAGGTCATTCTCTTTGGATCATTGAACACGGAAGATAGGCATAGGGCCTAGTTCAGGGGTCTTGAGAGTCAACTTTGTCCTCTTAGTGAGCTTCAGGCCTGCATGGCTACTATGCTAACCTATTTATTTAGGGCTTCTTGAGTTTGCATATACACTGTGTTTCAGCCTGGCAAACAGCTAGTTAACAAACATTCAGTAAGTCCCTACTGTGTGCCAGCCACCATGCTAAGTCCTAGACAGCAAACACTCTGTGTTTCCATGGACCAGTGTCAAGGTGGAGGATTCGGGTTTGCTTTCCAAAGATCTTGCTTTGGATTTTGCTGCCATCTAGGCTTTTTCCCAGAAACATCAGAATTTTTCTAAATGTTAGTAAAAAGGATGAAAAAATGTCCTCAACACCCACGTAAGAATTCGGACTGACGTGACATTAAAGAAGAGACACATTTTCTTGAGAAAAAATGCAAAAGACTTACACCTAAGCCTATAATGTTACCTTCCCTTCCCTTTGAGTTCCAAAAATGTATTCAGGCCTCTATACTTATAGTACGATTCTGTCTGAATCAACCTTGTAACTTAACAAGAGGAAAATACTTTGGGCAAGCAACCCGCTGCCCGGTTAGCCCAACTTCCCCAGAGATTCCTACTGTCCTCCCAACACATAGCATTCTTCAGGGGTCAGGGTCCCTTCCCTTTAGGGAAATACCTAGAAAGTTGACCCTTCTTACAGGACCTGCACAGTTCATATAACTCACAGTACTATTAAGGGGTAAGGCCTAGGATAGCTGCTCTATATCATGGCTTTCTTCCCCATACTATTTCTTGACACCCATGATCTGGTCCTCCCCTAAGTTAATGAGGCTTAGACCAAGAACTTCTCTATTACTCTTTTACTGCGACTGCATTGTTACCATCCATTATACCATTCCTAGCCTGGGCAAGGATTTCTTTTCTGCTCCATTGCTGCCACCACCCACTACTTCCTTTGGACTCACCTGGTTCCCTGGAGGGCCCTCAAAAATGGAAGGCTGTTGGCGGAGCCAAGATGGTAGACTGAAGCAGTGACTTGCTTGATATCTCCCCCAAGCCCCTCCAAATACCTATAAAAAATGGCTCTAAACAAATTCTAAAGCAGCAGAACCCACAAAAAGACAGAGTGAAACACATTTCCAGCCCAAGAAAACCTGGATGATTGATCAGAAAGGTATATCACACTGGGCTGGTAGAGGAACACAGTGCAGTGTGGGCCCACAGGCCACAGTGAACCAGCAGCAGGCCTCAGAGAACTGAATGGGGGAAGCTGTGGTGGCTTCCAGACTTCTCAATCCACAAATGCCAAAGACAACTCAGAAAGTCAGTGGGAAAAGTCTGTTTCTGTGGTGCTGAGAGAGAAAAATGGGGTCTCAAGTCCATTCCCTGAGAACACAGCCTTGAAAGGGGCAGCAGCCTCCTGAGCTTCTGGCCCACAGTCAGCAGAGGAATCCAGTGGTGGATCAGAGAGGGATGGCAGGTTTGCCAGTGATGAGGCAGGAATCTCTTGTTTGGATCTGAGTCACAGTTCTGGGTGGCGCTCCTGGGACACGTTGGAGAGCTGGTGTGGTGGAGCTTGTAGTGACTATGAAAAGGAAACCCTCCTCACAGTTTCAGGACAGAATGGAGTATTTGTGATCACTAATATACCAGAGCACAGGCCAGGAAAGGAATAAACACCTCACTCCTTCTCATACCACTTTGGAAGAACTGAAAATGTACAAGCATGTATGAAAACAGCTGTACAAACCCCCAAAGCTTAGGACAGTACATTCTTCACATTGGAAGCAGACTCTTACCTTAACAAAGAATTTGAAACTCAAGTAATTGGCCAGGATCATGAGCAAGCAGTGCAAAAACAGACTATATTATCTTACTTTGGTGACAAAGAAGATCAAAATATACAACCAGAAGAAGACAACAAAGTCAAAGCTCCTATATCCAAAGCCTCCAAGAAAAATATGAATCAGTCCCAGGCCTTGGAAGAGCTTAAAAGGGATTTTGAGAAGCAAGTAAGAAGTAGAGGAAAAACTGGAAGAGGAATGGAAGTGATGCAAGAAAATCATGAAAAACAAGTCAACAGGTTGCTAAAGGAGACCCAAAAAAATATTGAAGAAAAGAACACTTTAAAAAATAGGCTAACCCAAATGGCAAAAGAGGTCCAAAAAGCCAATGAGGAGAAAAATGCCCTAAAAAGAAAAATTGGCCAAATGGAAAAGGAAGTCCAAAAGATTACTGAAGAAAATACTTCCTTAAAAATTAGAATAGAGCAATTGGAAGCTAGTGACTTTATGAGAAATCAAGACACTGTAAAACAAATCCAAAAGAATGAAAAATTAGAAAACAATGTGAAATATCTCATTGGAAAAACAACTGACCTGGAAAATAGATCCATGAGAGAGAATTTAAAAATCTGAAAGCCATGATAAAAAAAAATAAAGCCTAGCATCATCTTTCAAGAAATTATCAAGGAAAACTGCCCTGATATATTAGAACCAGAGGGCAAAATAGAAATTGAAAGAATCCACAGATCTCCTCCTGAAAGAGATCCCCAAAGGAAAACTCCTAGGAATATTGTAGCCAAATTCCAGAGTTCCCAGGTCAAGGAGAAAATATTACAAGCTGCCAGAAGGAAACAATTCAAGTACTGAGGAAACACAATCAGGATAACACAAGATTTAGCAGCTTCTACATTAAAGGACCCAGGGCATGTAGTATAATATTCCGGAGGGCAAAGGAGATAGGATTACAACCAAGAATCACCTACCCAGCAATACTGAGTATAATTTTTCAGGGGAAAAAATGGTCATTCAGTGAAATAGGGGGCTTTCAGGCATTCTTGATAAAAACACCAGAGCTGAATAGAAAATTTGACTTTCAGATACAGGACTCAAGTGGAACATGAAGAGATAAACACGAAAGAGAAATCATAAGAGACTTATTAAGATTCTACTGTTTACATTCCTATATGGAAAGATGATATTTATAACTCATGAGACCTTTGTCAGTATTAGGGTAGTTGGAGGAAAAAATTATAGTATGAGATAGATAGATAGATAGATAGAGGGCACAGGGTGAGTTGAAGATTAAGGGGTCATATCTGGAGAATAAATTAAGGGATGGAGAGGATTATACAGGAAGAAGAAAGGGAGAGGTAGAATGGGGTAAATTATCTCACAAAAAAAAGAAAAAGAAAAGTCTTACAGTGAGGGGAAAGGGAAGGTGAGAGGAATGAGTAATCTTATTCTCATAGGATTTGGCTTAAGGAGGGAATAACATACACATTCAATTGGGTATGGAAATCTGTCTTACCCTACAGGAAAATAGGGGAAGAAGGGGACAAGAGAGCAGGGGGATGATAGAGAGGAGGGCAGATTGGGAAAGGAGGTAATCAGAAGTAAATACTTCTGAGGAGGGTCAGGGTCAAAAGAAAGAATAGAATAAATGGGAGGGCAGGATAGGATTAAGGGAAATAGAGTTAGTTTTTCACAACATGTCTACTATGGAAGTGTTTTGCATAACTGCACATGTATAACCTATATTGAGTTGCTTGCCTTTTCAATGAGGGTGGGTGGGGGAGAAGGAGAAAATTTGAAACCTAAAGTTTTAAAAATATTTTAAAAAAGTTTTCACATGCTACTGGGAAATAAGAAATACAGGAAATGCAGAAGTCTATCCTGCCCTACAGGAAAATAGAATGGGAAGGATATAAGAGAAGGAGGGGAGAGATAGAAGAGAGGACAGACTAGGGAAAGGGATATTCAGAATGCATGCCATCTTGTGGTGGGGGGAGGGGTGAGATGGTGTAAAAATTTGGAAGTCAAAATCTTGTGGAAGTAAATATTGAATGCAAAAAATATATAAATTTATATTTAAAAAAGGGAAAAAAATGGAAGGCTTTTTCTCCAGGGAACTCAGACTGATTCTTAGTCTTAGGATCTCTGTTCTTTGTGCTTTGTTTTGAACAGCTAGTTCTTTTACATACTTGGTCTAATAGCTCCTCTTCTGGGTACAGAAAATCCATTGGTAATCAACTACTATCATCTCCCTACTGCTAGCTGGCATTTATTGGGAGTGTCGACCTTGGCCCCAGAATTCCTCATCTTTCTGTTCCTGCCTCTGAGCACTGCCATCTCATGGGTCCCTGGAGGGGCTCACACACACACAAACACATGCTTTCTCTTCAGAGACCCAAATCTTACTGTCTGTGGGCAGACCCTTTTCACTGGATCTCTCTCTCTCTCTCTCTCTCTCTCTCTCTCTCTCTCTCTCTCTCTCAATCTCTCTCTCTCTCTCAATCTCTCTCTCTCTCTCTCAATCTCTCTCTCTCTCTCTCTCTCTCTCTCTCTCTCTCTCTCTCTCTCTCTCAATATCTCTCTCCCACCTCTGTGTCTCAACATGGTCAATTATCTTTTCTGTTGGATCCAAGAGAATCCAAGAGAAATGTTCTAGGAAATCCTGATGTACTCTACCACTTCATCTCCACTGCTGCTATCTATGTCCCTTCACTTCCTTCCCAGGCCCAGGAGTCCCTCACTACTCTGTCATCAATGCAACCAAGGAGTTTCTTATCTCTTGGGGCCATATACTTCAATAACACAAGTGGTTGCCAGGAAGGGCCACCTTCTTCTTTTGCTACCCAGCTTCTCTTCATTAACCTCGAATGTCTGTTTGGCATCACTCTGTCCATCTTATACCTGGCTTGGGGTTCCTTTGTCACTGCACTTTCATTTACATATAAAATTTAAGTCATGTCAAAGCAACTGGGCAAAGTGATTCTGGAGATCAGAAGGTTTATATAAGACAAGCTTGTGTCAAGTGCCTGAGAGGCTGTTGTGTTAAAGAGAATAGAACTGTTCAATTTGGCCTGTAAGAAGAACCAGCAATGATGGGAAGAAGCTGCCAAGAGGGAAATTTAGGCTTAAGTGAAAGACATGTTAATTAACAATTAAATCTTTCCTAATGGGCCATGGCCTGCCTGAGAGGTGGTGAGTTCCCAATCACAAAAAAGCTCCAAACAATGACTGAATAACCAGTTAAAAATCATAAACAGGAGATTCTTTTTAAGTTATGATGGGGTGGTACTAGGTGCCTTTGAAAGTCCATTTGAATAGTTACTTCTATGGTTCTGTGACTGCGACTACCATGCTGGTGCCTTTACTGGACAGGAATTAATCAATTATTCTCAGGATAGAATTGAAAATTGCAGGTCAGTTCAGCTCTCATTAAGGAGATGTCTTCCATGTCAAAATAAGCATCATGAAGGCAACCTTGTTGCTTAGCCTTGAACAAGGGGACTCATGGCCTCTTTGAGGAGAAACCAGGAAGTTCAGAAGGGACTACATAGATTCTCTCTGGGTATACCCTCAATGCCTTTTAAACCCTGGGTGGCCTGGAAGAAATAAGGATTGGATCAAATGGAAACAAATCCTACTCCCTCCCCAGGTACTTTGTCTAGGGCCAGGCTCATCCTTTCTGACACTGGGAATTTGGAGAATAGTGCACATGTATCCCAGAGGCTGAAAGGGCAAGAAACCACAGGGCTTGTTAAAATAAATAAACAAACAAACAAACAAACAGACAAACAAATAAATAAATAAATAGCTGAGCTGAGAGATGAATCTGAGTTGGGGGGGGGATAAATCTCTTTCTGACATCATCCTTGATACTGACGTCATGCTATTCCAGGCGTGTGATCTGCCTGATCCATGGACCTCGCCAAGGCTTTGCTTCTCATCCAAAGAGACAATAGCTTATCTATCCTCACTTTATCTGAGCTCATCCACAGACCTCAAGGTGTTATTCTTGGTCATTAAAAAAAAGTGATGTTCGAAAGGGATGTTGTGTGATTGCTTCCTCATTGGCTTTTCTGTGACAGCCATATAATAGGAACTCAGATACTTGCTGGTTGTTTAACATTTGGTCATAAGCACCGTGTAAGAAGTAAATAATGGAGAGGGAGAAAGGAAAGAAAAATCTTGGAAGCATGATCAGGTTGATGAGTATGAGAATATGATGGAAGGATACCAGAAATCTCTCCTTCATCTCCCAAATATAAAGCACCATGGACAGTACCACCTTTGAAGTCAGGGACCAAGTGCAAAACCTAGCTCTGACACTTAGTGCTTGTGTGACTTTAGGCCTGTCCCAGGATTACTAGGGGTCTCAGTTTCCTCATTTGTAAACTAAGGGGGTTGAATGAGACATTTCAGGCCCCTCCCAGCCTTATCTATGATCCTCCAGTCTCCACTAAAACACACATTTCTGCAATTAAAGCTTCTGTTCTCATTCTCCATTACTCCCAATATTTTTGACTTCTTGTGTGACCTTGGCTCTTTGCTGAAGCTTCTTAGATCGCCTTCATCTCCAGAGGCTTGTGCTAAATGGTCCCCAGATTGCAACATGAGCTTATGCTTATCTGAATGTTTGGCTTTCACTGGTAGAGCCTTTGACCCACATAGGGACACCCCCCAAAGGCCTCCAAATATTATTTGTAATCCAGCTAAAAAGGCAAAGAACTGGGCATTCACCTCCACATTCAAAATTTTCCTTAAAGAATAAGAAAAAAATACTATATTTAAAGTGGTAGGACATGGGTTCAAATCTGCCCCTTACCACCTGTGTTATTTTACTTAGGTTATTTCATATCTCTGACACTTAGTTTTCTCATTTATATAAGGAAGGGGTTGGAGTCAATGCACCCTGAGTCACTCACAACTCTAAATCTCTGAAACTATGATCCCCAGTGCCCAGGGCAGTGGCTTGGGTATATTAGGTACTAATGATTTGTTGAATTTACACAGGAGGGCCCTAGCTTTGAAAGGCCCTTCCTTCTCACCTCAGCCTCTTAGCATCCCTAGTTTCCCTCAAAGCTCAGCTGTATCTTATCCTCTAGAAGTTTCCTCACTCCCCTAGTTGCAATTATCTTTTCCCCAGGATACCTTGGGCTTATTTCACATATATTTTGCATATAAATTTATATGTGTACATACTGTCTACCCTTGAGGAATGTTACCTCCTTGAAGGCAGGGACTGGTTCCTATTTGTGTTATATTCCCAGGGCTTGGCACTAAACCTTGTTCAACCAGTTAATCTGCTTCTGCTGTTATGCCTTGTTTCAACTCCAGATGCTTTTTCTGGGTTAAGCTCATCCCCTCTAATCTCATCACCATGCTGCTAATGCAAGTTTTGATTGACACTATCACTCTCAGCCTCCTCTCCCCTTTTGGAAGGATAGACAGACAGAGGAGTACCAAATTTCTCCCAATGCCTGCCTTCAGAGGGTGCAGAAAATGCACTTCTTTATTCACTCCACTCTGCATTTGCTGCTTTGCCTGGTTTCAACTCCATATGCCAAGATACCCTATGTGCCAGGTACTTCTGTTCCCTTTCCTGTTCCCTTATGTGCGTCTCCCTCTAATAGACTGCAAGCTCCTTGAGGGCAAAGACTCATCTTTCTTCTTATTAATTCTATCCCCGGTGTTTAGCACAGTTCCCTAAATATTGTAGGAGTTTAACAAATGATTATTGCTTTAGATTGGAGTGACCTGTGAGTCATTGCTATGAGAAAGCCCACATGATGACACCCCTCTACAGGGGCAGGTCAGCATCTTTTCTGTAATGCACAGTCAGTTGCCTGAGGAGCAGCTTAAGTGAAATGCTCTGGGTCCCACATTTTTTATCAGAGGTCTTCTTGGTTCTAAGGCTAGCTCTCTTCTACCTGCCCCTATAACATCATGGGAAACTAGACCCCTTTTGGACATGCAATGTGGTAATGCATTTGTGGCTCTTCCATGATTTTCGTGGGCGGTATGAGGAATAATCATCCTCAGTTGATGGAATGAATAGCTTACCAAGTTCATTCTGACAATGGAAGTGGAAAATCTCTGAGGACTCTAAACTTATGAGTGTTGTATTCATATCAACATTTCTTTGTTGATTTCCAGTGTTAATGAAAAAGGATTTGGGCTCCACCATTCACTAGTTGTGTAAAGTCCCTTCACTTCTCTAAGCCTCAGCCTAGTCTTCCATCAAATAAGAGGTTTGAACTAAATAATCTTGAATGGTCTCTCCAGTCATGACAACCTGTGATTAGTGAAATGCAGGACTTGATTCTGGACCCTAGCCTCCAGGACTAGCTTGTTTCCTGGGTTTGTTTTTATTGGAGCATGTCACTCTTTCTTTCTGTGTTTGAGTCAGACCAGAAGAATAAGGCCCACAATTGAATTCATCATGAAGGAAGTTGGGGAGATTCCCTTGAAACCAAGGAGTCACAAACTCTCCAGTGCTTTGAGCTCCTCAGAGAGCAGAAGGCAGGAGATGGCCTTGCGAGGGTGTGAGGAAGTCAAGCTCAGAGGGCTTGCCAGCTTTAGTTTTGTCCCGCACATGACTATGTACATTTGTCTGGGCCATCAAATGATGGGATGCAGGTGTCCTTCTTGCCTCCCCCTGCTGACAAGATGATGTGGAAGGACTCATCCAAGGTAGCCTTGACAGATGAGGAGTGCGTCACTGCAGGAAGTCAATGAGGCATTTTATATTTATACTCACAGACACACGTTCCTGTATGTGTCACAGTGACTTCAGGGGACTTTCCACAGTCAGGCATGGGATGTTCTGACACTTATCAGGGTGGGTAGAAGGGGGGCTAGGCTACGGTGAACCCCTCTCTCTCCAGGGGACTCCGCTACTAGCTGGCCACTTTGTGTCACATAGAGTTAGGACCCTGAAGAGACCCCCAAAAGTGAGTTTTTCTTTATAATCAATTCTACATGCTTGCCCCACAGAATGTCTCTCATTCCTTCCTTTGCTTCTTGACCTAACATTCACTTAGGCATGTGTGTTACCAGCCAGGACTGGGCTGAGGGACAGCTGCTTCCATCTTAGCTATTTAGGGGCACAATGAGGGGATAGGAGGTTTCCTGCCTTCCAAACTTCAGCACCCATTTCTCCCTTTTCTGTGCTCCCTTTCTGTTGCCTACTGACCCACCGACACCCTGTGCCCTGCATGCCATGGCATTTCTTTGCCCCCTCTACTCTGCTGGGGCCTGAATCAGAGAGTATCCTCATCCCAAACTTGTTGTCCCTTGTTGAAATTTACCTCTCCTGTGCTCCAACCTTTCAGGGCCCTTCCATCTGTTCCTTTGAGCTAAGGTATTGAGGACTGATAACAGCTCCATGACTTACAACCTCCTGCTAACCTTTGTATTTTACCGGTGGCCTGCAGGGCCTTAGCCAAAATGGCCTGAGCAGTGGGGAGATTTCAGCAATCACAGCAGAGTCAGTGAATGAACTCTCTTGGTGCCCTTCAAACTGGATCATCTACTGGGTGGACTTAGGTGAAAGTCAGGCTCTGAATCAAAGAACACAAACAGGGCACTGTGGTTTATGGGGGTCATGGGAGTTAATATCAGAAAGGCTGGAGGGGGTTTGGAAAGGAAACAAGAGAGCCTCAAATGCCAGTGAATGCCAGGCTCCTAGGGCTTTACACTAGAAGCATTGGGAAGCATTACAGTTTTATGAATAAAGAAATTATATAACCAGGATGTATATACATATATACATATTATATTCGTCATTATCTTCTGAATACATGTATGTGTGTGTATATATATATATATATATATATATATATATATAAATGTATGCACATGAGCCACTAGGTGGTGCCACAGTGTATACAGCGCCAGGCTAGGAGTCAAGGAGACTCATATTCCTGAGTTCAAAGACTGCCTCAGACACTTAGCAGGTGTGTCACCTTGGGCATATCACTTAATCCTTTTTGCTCAGTTTCCTCATTTGTAAATGGATCAGGAGAAAGAAATGGCAAACCACCCCATTATCTTTGCCAAGAAAACCCCACATGGGATCATGAAGAGTAAGATATAACTGAAACAAGAGGACAATAACATGTATTACATACATATACACACATTTGTGTTTGTGTATATATGCATATATACATACATATACATACATACATACATATACATGTACATATATATGCTACTATCTAGATCTATGAAAGAGAGAGGGACAGTGAGAGGGAGAGGAGAGGCAGATATCAATCTGGCAACCTGACAATATTTCTGGCAGATTAAGATCCTTGTTTTTGGAGTTCAAAGTCCCCAAGACTCGTTCTATCACTTCCAGTTTCTGTCATCTTGGATCCTTCAAAGCTCGGTTTTCTCATGTGTAATAATTGAAGTGGGACTTGATAGTCTCCAGAATTCCTTCTGATTCTATATCCATTAAGCTGATGGAAGTCTGCTTCAGAACCTTAACTTCCAATTAAGGTAAGATCTGGCAGACTATTCCTACAAATGAATTTCCTCCTCTCAAGGTGCTGTCTCTTCCCATACCCAGTGTACATATTCTCAGGCACTTTCACCTTCCCCAACAGTGGTAATAGATTGGCAATGCATCATTCATATCCTCTTCCTTAGTCTCCTTTGGGCCTATGAGCTTTTGAGACAGCTGTTTGGGATTAGGGCTGAGGTCTGTAATATGTAACATACAACAGTGGAGGCTAACCAGTCTATAAAGGGATGCTAGGTAGCCTTTCTTGGGTATAGCCCAAACCACTCACCCCCAGCATGTCCTCTTTTCCATGGGCCAGAGGCAGATTCAATTCTTATCTATCCCATGTCCATGATTACATACAAGTTTAAGTCATTAAAACAGATGTTTACAATCCATTGCTCAATTTCCTGAAATGGGCAATCTATGATATATGTCCGATGGCCTGAATTCTGCCTCAAGTGAAATCTTATCCTTGCAGGATTTCATCATTTCAAATCACTACACTGGAACCTTGCTGTTGCATAATGTAGGCTAAGGAGGGCTAATTTTGGACCTCATTTGGGGTATTGAGTTCCCAAAATTTCTAACTGCTCATTCTGAAGCACTCATCCACATGGTAGTCATAACAGCACTGTATCCTGAAGAAGCTGCTCAGGGCCTCAAAAACCATTAAGGTTCATGCCCTGAGAGAGAAACCTAGAACAAGATCCCTGGCAAATGGGTGTCTAGCTTCTTGAATGCCTCCAGGGGAAGACAACTCAGTAGGCAGCCCACTGACTCAGGGAATTGGGAAGCAGGGGAACCTCATTCAAATCCTGCCCAAGACACTTAGCTAGGTGATGGTTGACAAAACACTTAACCACTCTGAGCTTCAGTGTAATCATCTTTAAAATGAAAGAATGGGACATAATGGCTCATAGGGTCCTTTCAACCTCTACAAGCTTACAAAAGAGTTGATTGCCCCTTCCAACCATTAGAAATAGTTTCCTTCTATCAATCAGCCAATCCACAAGCTTCTATGGAGCATCTGCCATCTTCTAGGTATGAGGCTGGGCTCTGAATGTACAAAAAATGTTGCCACCCTCAAGGATCTTCCATTCAATTATGGGGTGGGGTGGGTGAAGGCAGGGTGGGGAACATTACATGAATGCACAGACTGTACACACACATACACACACACACATGCATGTATAGATACATATATATGCATATGTCCATATATACACACATATAGAACTCTATATAAACATATGCAAATATGTGTATGCACACATTAAAAATTCTTATATAAGATAATAAATAGGGCCAAATTAGACAACACAGATAACGGGCAGCTAGGTAGCACAGTTGATAGAGTTCTGGGCCTGAAGACCTAAGTTCAAATCCCGCCTCAGACACTTACAAGCTGTGTGACACAAGGCAAGGCACTTAACTGTGCCTCAGTTCTCTCATTTGTAAAATGAGCTAGAGACACAAATGGCAAACCACTCTAGTATCTACCAAGAAAACCACAAATGGAATCTTGAAGAGCTGGGCACACCTGAAATGAGTAAACAACAACAAAAGCAATAAAAGGGTTTTGCAAACTTTTTGCAAACACATAATATATGTGTGTGTGTATGTGTGTGTGTGTGTGTGTGTGTGTGTGTATATACATATATATATATATATATATAAAACATATCAAAGTCTACATATTCCCTCTCTGTCTCTTTCTCTCTGCATATATGTATGTATGTATTTGTGTATGATATATGTGTGTATGTGTGTGTTTTTCCTTTCCCCAACAGAAATGCAAGGTTATTGGAAGGAAAGGCACTAACATCTGGGAATATCAGGGAGTGCTTCATGCCAACGGTAGTGCTTAAACTGAGTTTTGAGGGAAATCAAACATTCTAAGAAGCTGAAGTGAAGACGATTATGGTGTAGAGGACAGAATGTTGCCCTTAGAATAAGGAGATGTGATTCCAATCCTACATGACACTTACTGCCTGTGGGAACATATAATGCATCTGAACCTCAATTTCTCCCTATATGACAGGGATTAAAACTGTTTGAAGTACTTATCCTGTTTTTTTGAGGATCATGAGATAAGTGCAGATATGTTTTAATACATTTTCAATTTAATTTCTATGTGCCAGGCACTGTGCCAAGTGTTGGAAATACAAAAAAAGAATCTAGAGACAATCCCTTTCCTCAAGTGCTTATAATTGGGGGCAGCTAGGTGGCGCAGTGGATACAGCACCGGCCCTGAAGTCAGGAGGACCTGAGTTCAAATCTGGTCTCAGACCAAACAGTTGACACTTACTAGCTGTGTCACCCTGGGCAAGTCACTTAACCCCAGTTGCCTAAAAAAAAAGTGTTTACAATCTAATGGGGTAGACAGCATGCAAGCAAATATTTACAAAGCAAGCTTTATACAAGATAAATAGGAAATAATCCAAAGAGGCAAGGCACCAGGATTAAGAGGGGTTGGGGAAGACTTCCTATAGAAAGTGGGATTTTAGTTTGACCTTAAAGGAAATCAAGGAAGTGAGCCATGAGAGGGGAGGAGGGAGAGCATTCTAGACATGTGGGAGAGCTATGGAAAATGCCCAGAGCCAAGAGATGGAGTGTCCTCTTCCTGGAACAACTGAGAGTCCAGTGCCAATAGATACAAGAGTACATGGTGGGGAGTAAGTTGGAAGAAGGCTGGAAAGGTAGGAGAGGGTTAGGTTATGAATGGCTTTCAATGTCAAACAGCATTTCCTATTTGCTTCTAGAGGCAATAGGGAGCCAGTGGAGTTTAAGGAGTTTATGGGGGGAGAGGTAGGCTATGTGTGACAATTATATTGGCATTTTAGGAAAATCACTTTAGTGGTTGAATGGAGGATGGATGGATTGGAGTGAGGACAGATTTCCCAATAGGCTACTGCACTAATCCAGGCATGATGTGATGAAGACCTATAGTGGTGGAAGTGTCAAAAGAGAGAAGAAGGCATTTTCAAGAGATATTCCAGAAGTGAAATCATCAGGTTTTTGTAACAGCTTGGCTATGGGTGTGAGAGTGAGAGAGAGTGAGGAACCCAGAATAACTACTAGGTTGTGAATCTGAAAGTTTGGAAGGATAGTAACATCCTGTATAGTAACACAGAGAAAGACAGGGTTGGAGGAAACAGAAGGAGTCCTATTTGGGACATAATGAGTTTAAGACCTCTACTGGACATTCAGTTTGAGATCTCTGAAAGGCAGAAAGAGATGTGAGTTTGGAGTTCAGCAGAGAGATTGGGGAGGGATAGGTAGATTCAAGAATCAGCAGCATAGAGAGCTGAAGAGATAACTAATTGAAATAATAGAGAAAGAAGAGAAAAGGCCCAGGACAGAACCCTGAGAAATACCTACGGTTAGAAGGCATTATCTCTCTTTTTTTAAATTTTTTTAATGTAAATTTATTTATTTTTAGTTTTCAACATTCACTTCCACAAGTTTTTGAGTTCCAAATTTTCACCCTATCTCACCCCACCCCAAGATGTCATGCATTCTGAATATCCCTTTCCCTAGTCTGTCCTCTCTTCTATCCCCCCCCCCATATTCCCTTCCCCTTTTATTTTCCTGTAGGGCAGAATAGACTTCTGTACCCCATTTCCCATATTTCTTATTTCCCAGTAGCATGTGAAAACATTTTTTTAAACATATGTTTTTAAAACTTTAGGTTTCAAATTTTCTCTCTTCCTCCCTCCCCACCCACCCACATTGAAAAGGCAAGCACTCAATATAAGTTATAAATGTGCAGTTATGCAAAACACTTTCATAGTAGACATGTTGTGAAAAACTAACTGTATTTCCCTGAATTCTATCCTGCCCTCCCATTTATTCTATTCTTTCTTTTGACCCTGTCCCTCCTCAGAATTATTTACTTCTGATTACCTCCTTTCCCAATCTGCCCTCCTCTCTATCATCCCCCTGCTCTTTTGTCCCCTTCTGCCCCTTTTTTCCTGTAGGGTAAGACAGATTTCCATACCCAATTGAATGTGTATGTTATTCCCTCCTTAAGCCAAATAATATGAGAATAAGATTCACTCATTCCCTCTCACCTTCCCCATTTCCCCTCCACTTCAAGAGACTTTTCTGTTTTTTTATGAGATATTTTGCCCCATTATACCTCTCCCTTTCTTCTCCTCTGACTATAATCCTCTCTCATCCCTTAATTTTATTCTCCAGATATAACCCCTTAATCTTCAACTCACCCCGTGCCCTCTATCTATCTATGTATCTGTATATACATGTAAGTTTTTCCTCCAACTAACCTAATACAGACAAAGGTCTCATGAGTTATAAATATCATCTTTCCATGTAGGAATGTAAACAGTAGAATCTTAATAAGTCTCTTATGATTTCTCTTTCTTGTTTATCTCTTCATGTTCCACTTGAGTAATGTATTTGAAACTCAAATTTTCTATTCAGCTCTGGTCTTTTCATCAAGAATGCTTGAAGGTCCTCTATTTCACTGAATGACCATTTTTTCCCCTGAAGGATTATATGCAGTATTGCTGGGTAGGTGATTCTTGGTTGTAATTCTATCTCCTTTGCTCTCCAGATTATTATATTCCATGCCCTGCGGTCCTTTAATGTAGAAGCTGCTAAATCTTCTGTTATCTTGATTGTTTTTCCACAGTACTTGAATTGTTTCCTTCTGGCAGCTTGTAATGTTTTCTCCTTGACCTGGGAACTCTGGAGTTTCACTATAATATTCCTAGGAGTTTTCCTTTGGGGATCTCTTTCAGAAGGTGATTGGTGGATTCTTTCAATTTCTATTTTGCCCTCTCTTTCTAATATACCAGGGCAGTTTTCCTTCATAATTTCTTGAAAGATGATGCAATGCTCCTTTTTTTGATCATGGCTTTCAGATAGCCCAATAATTTTTAAATTCTCTCTCCTGGATCTATTTTCCAGGTCAGTTGCTTTTCCAATGAGATATTTCACATTGTTTTCTAATTTTTCATTCTTTTGGATTTTTTTGCAGTGTCTTGATTTCCCATAAAGTCACTAGCTTCCAATTTCTGTATTCTAATTTTTAAGGAAATATTTTCTTCAATAATCTTTCGGACTTCCTTTTCTATTTGGCCAATTTTTCTTTTTAGGGCATTTTTCTCCTCATTGGCTTTTTGGACCTCTTTTGCCATTTGGGTTAGGCTATTTTTTAAGGTGTTATTTTCTTCAGTATCTTTTTGGGTCTCCTTTAGCAACCTGTTGACTTGTTTTTCATGATTTTCTTGCATCACTCTCATTTCTCTTCCCAGTTTATCCTCTACTTCCCTTACTTGCTTCTCAAAATCCCTTTTGAGCTCTTCCAAGGCCTGGGACTGATTCATATTTTTCTTGGAGGCTTTGGATGTAGGAGCTTTGACTTTGTGTCTTCTTCTGGTTGTATATTTTGATCTTCTTTTCACCAAAGTAAGATAATATAGTTTGACTCTTTTTGCACTGCTTGCTCATGATCCCAGCCAATTATCTGAGTTTTAAACTCTTTGTTAAGGTATGAATCTGCTTCCAATGTGGAGAATGTACTATCCCAAGCTTCAGGGGTTTGTACAGCTATTTTCAGAGATACTTGTAGGTACCTGTAAATTTTCAGTTCTTCCAAGGTAGTATGATAAGGAGTGAGGTGTTTACCCCTTTCCTGGCCTGTGACCACCGGTACTCCTTTCTGTCCTGTAACTGTGAGGAGGGGTTCCTCTCCAAAGCCACTACAAGCTCCACCACGGCAGTGCTCCTCCTCACCCCAGGACCACCTCCCAGAACTGTGACCCAGGTCCAAACACAAGCAAAACAAGAGATTCCTACCTCAGCATTTGCAAAGAGATCAGTGCAGTTCCTCTCTGATCAGCCACTGGATTCTCCTCAGTCTGTGGGCCAGAAGCTTGGGAAGCAGCTCCCCCCCACCCCGGGCCATGCCCTTGGGGAATGGAGCTGAGACCCCGCCTTCCTGTCTCAGCACCGCAGAAACAGACTTTTCCCACTGACCCTCTAAGTTCTTTGGCATTTGTGGATTGAGGAGTCTGGAAACCTCCACAGCTGCTGAGTTTCAGTCCTCTGAGGCCTGCTCCAGGTTCGCTGCGGCCTGCGTGCCCACACTGCACTGCGCTCCCAGCCCGGAGTGATGTACCTTTCTGATCAACTGTCCAGTTTTGTCTTGGGCTGGAAATTTGTTTCACTCTGTCTTTTTGTGGTTTCTGCTGCTTCAGAATTTTTTGGAGCCATTTTTTATGAGTATTTGGAGTGCTTTTGGGGAGAGCTCAAGCAAATTACTGCTTTCACTCCACCATCTTGACACCACCACTTTCTAGAAGGTGTGATCTAGAAGAAGATCCAGAAAAAGAGTAGTTGTGTGGGTAGGAAGGAAACTGGGAAACAATGGTGTCCCGAAAACCTAGAGAAGAGAATATCGAGGAAGAGAAGGTGGTCAAGTGTCCAAAGATGCATATATCTGGGACGATGAGGTTTGAGAAAAGTACATTGGGTTTGGCAACTAGGAAATCCTTATTAACTTTAGAGAGAGAAGTACTGGTGAAGTGATACGGTCAGATGGCAGATTGTAGGAGTCCTTTGTAAAAATTAAAATGCTAGATACATTTTAGAGACCATAGAGTAGCATGAATACAGCACCAGTTTTGGAGGAAGGAAGATATCAGTTCAAATCCTGACTCTGACACAAACCAGTCATGTGAACACAGGTAAGTGGTTTCATCTCTCAGTGTCCCCAGACAACTTTTGAAGAATAAAAATGGTGGATGGGTAGAGAGACTTTTCTCATAAGGAGTTTTCTAGATCAATGGAATGAAAGGTCTCAACCACTTCTCACACCACCATCCCCCCGAAAAAATTGAGGTGAAACCACTCTCCCTCAAAGTCCCACCTACTTGTTACAGTTCTTTCCCACAGAGTCAAGCAGAAGTTATCTCTGTCTTCTACTAAAGCCCGTCAGATATCTGAGGAGTGCAATCTATCTTTCCACAAGGAATGGGCAGCATCATAACAAGCTCCATGCATGAGGCATGGACAGCATTATAACAAGATGCCAGCGTATTAACGGTTCAATTTTTAGAATCATTACAAGTCTAGATTTTCCCCCCAAACCTAATAGCATGCAAACTTGTCAATCATTCCACTGCAATTAATGTCAGAAGAAATGAAGAGTGTTTGCTGGGCATGAGGCCTCTCCCCAGGCTTGGTGATGGGTCAGACATTCCTCAGGGTTAAGTACAAAATGCTCTGAATGGTTTTGGCACTTATTGGAAAGGGCAGAGGACATGAGAGAAAGTGCTGAGGAAGAATCTGAAAGCCCTTTGTAAGAATCAGTGTTTAAACAGGGCTCCAAAGACTGAGCCATATTATCACACTTCCAAGAGTTGTTTATTTAATCATTTAATTAACAAGCATTTATTAAGCTCTTACAGTGTACCAGACACTGTGCTGGTCTATGGCAATTAAAAGACAAAAAAAATCATTTCCTACACTTGGACAGTTTGCATTCTTTTAAAGGAGATGACATCAGCACTGAAACCGTTTGGAAAGTAGAATAGCGGTATTATCTGTGAGGAATAAGAAGCCTTGGCACACAACAGATGATCAGGGACACTTGCTTTTCTCCATGTAACCAAGGGGCAAATTCTAATGAATTTGTGGCAAACTTAGCAAAACTCCAGATACACTAGGAGGTTCAGGTACAAACCTTGGGAACTCCTAATACCAGGGGGAAAAAAAAGAAACAATTTGATTTAAGGTGATGTGGGGAGGGTCATGAGCCATTTGGTGAAATTTGAAAAGACCTGGCAAAGAAGAAAGCATTTAAGCTGCATCTTCAAGTAGAATAGTGATTCTAAGATGTAGAGGTGAAGAAGGAGTTCATTCCAGTAAGGGAGGTCAGCATGTACAGAAGTCCAGGGTTGAGAAATGCAGTAGTATGTATGATGAGTGATTAGAGAGGCAATTTGACGGGAACATAGTGAACATGAGAGGGACTAACACATGTGGCTGGAAAGGTGGAAAGGAAGTAAGGTGTGACTGGCTTTAAATGCTACACAGGGGAGTAGGCATTAGATTCTAGAGAAGCAATAGTGAGCCAATGGAATTTTCTGTATAAGGGAGTGATCAGATTGGACTCAGTGCTATAAAACTAAAATCATTCTTGTCTTAATAAAGTAATTACATGGAAAATGGATTGGAATAAGATGTGACTGGAGGGAGAGTGTTCAGTTAAAAAGCTATTGCAATTATCCAGGTGAGAGATAACCAGGGTGAGCTGTATGAGTGGAAACAAGGAGACAGTGGCAAGGGGGTTCGGAAATACAAACAACATGATTTGCCAAAGGATTGTATATATGGCACAAGTAAGATTGAGTAGATGAGGAGGATAATGCTGTCCTTGACAGAACTAGAAAAGACCAAAAGAGAGGTGTTTTGAGGGAAAGGGAGACAATGAGCTCTGTCTTAGGCATGTTGTGTTTGAGCTAGCTGATTTGTGAAGTCTCTTCTTATTTGATCCCCAGAACAACCTAGCAAGAGTATTATTATACAAATTGTGTCAATGTAAAAACTATTACTGAGAGAAGGTAACTGACATGCCCATAGAGTTCACAGCCAAGCTATGCCACTTACTAGCTGTGTAACTTTGAGAAAGTAACTTTCTTGACCAACTTTTCTTTATAAAATGATTTATTTATATTTAATGTTACTTTTTTCAAAAAATGTTGAGTTCTGAATTCTCTTCCTCCCCTTCCCACACATATTGAGAAGGCATGAAATGTGATATCAATTATACATTTGAAATCATGCAAAATGTATTTCCATATTAGCTATGTTGCAAAAAAAAATCACAAGTATTAAAGTTAAAAAATATGCTTCAATCTTTTTTTTTGTTTATGTCAGTTCTTCTTTTGGAGGTAGATAACATATTTTATCATAAGTCTTTCAGAATTGTCTTGGGTAATTTTATTACTGAGAATAGTAAGTCATTCACAGTTGATTACTGTATAATATTGCTATTACTGTGTACAACATTCTCCTGTTCTGCTCACTTCACTTTGCATAAATTCATAAGTTTTCCCAAGTTTTTTTTAAAAACCATCCTGCTCATCATTTCTTTTTTAAATTAAATTTATTTAGTTTTAGTTTTTAATACTCATTTTATAAGATTTTGAGTTCCAAATTTCCTCCTCCCCAAGGCAGTATGCAATCTGATATAGGCTATACATGTATAATCATATTAAAAATGTGTTGTGAAAAAAGTACCAGAACAAAAGGGAAAAACCATGAGAAAGAAAAAAAAGATAGAAAATAGTATGTTCCAATCTGCATTTAGACTCATAGTTCTATTTCTGGATATGGATAGCATTTTCCACTGTGAGTCTTTTGGGATTGTCTTAGATCATTACATTGCTGAGAAGAGCTAAGTGTATCAAAGTTGGTCATTGCACAACGTTGCTGTTACTGTTTACAATGTTCTGATTCTGCTCACTTCACTCACCATCAGTTACGTAAGTCTTTCCAGGCTTTTCTGGAATCCTTTCTGCTAATCATTTCCTATGGGACAATAGTATTCCATTATATTCATACATCACAATTTATTCAGCCATTCCCCAATTAATGGGCATACCCTCAATTTCCAATATTTTGCCACCAAGAAAAGAGCTGCAAGGAAATTTTTTACACATTTAGGTCACTTTCCTGTTTATTTGATCTTTTTGGGTTGGATATCTAGCAGTGGTATTACTGGGTCAAAGGGTATATTTTTGAGCATAGTTCCAAATTGTTCTCCAGAATGTTTGGATCAGTTCACAAATTCAGCAACAGTGCATTAGTGAACCATATTATTCCACACCTTCTCTAACATTTGTCATTTTCCTTTTCTGTTGCATCAATCATTCTGAGGTGGTGTCCCCTATTCATTTTATTTTCTCTAATCAACAATGATTTAGAGCATTTTTTCCCTATGATTATAGACTTCTTCTGAAACCTACCTGTTTGTATCCTTTGACCATTTACCAATTAGCAAATGAAGTTGTATATTTTTTTATATATTTGGTTCAGTTTTTTATATATTTGAGAAATGAGGCCTTTGTCAGAGAAACTTGCAAAATTTTCCCCCAGTTTCCTTATAATTTTAGCCGAATTGGTTTTGTTTGTGTAAAACCTTTTTAACTTAAATTAATCCAGATTATCCATTTAATTTCCACGATCCACTCTGTTCCTTGTTTGGATATAAATTTTTTCTTTATTTACACATCTCACAGGCACATTTTTCAAATAATTCCCTAATTTGTTTATATAGCTCATTATGTCTAAATCATTTTTAACTTATTTCAGTATAGAGTATGAGATTTGTAGGTTTATGCCTAATCTCTGACAAACTGCTTTCCAGTTTTCCAAGGAAGTTTTGTCAAATAAGATGTTCTCTCACTAACTTGGATGTTTAGGTTTATCAAACATTAGATTAGTATGGTAATTTATTACTATGTATGTTTTTTATATCTATCATTTTATTTGCTTTTCATAGTGACCTTTGTTTACATTGAAAAACATTCTTGATTTCCTGTGTCTTTCTACTATTTTTTTTCTAAAATTAACCAGCTCAGCATTTCTTACAGCACAGTGATATTCAACCACAATCATACACCATACCTTTTTTAGCCATTCCACAAATGAAACCCATATTTTAGCCAGTCCGACAGGTTTAAGATGATATCTTAAAGTTGTTTTAATTTGTATTTCTCTAATCAATAGTGATTTAGAGCATTTTTTCATGTAAGTATGTATAGTTTTATTTCTTCATCAAAAAACTGCCTGTTCATATCCTTTGACCATTTCTCAATTGGGGAACGACTTATATTTTTATAAATGTGGTAAATGCTTTAAGATATTGGTCTACACCCAATTTCTCCCAGACTGCTTTCCAGCTTTCCCACCTTTTATTTTTTATTATCAGATGATGAGTTCTTATCCTCAAAACTTAAATGTTTACCTTTTTCACACACAAGGTTACTATAATCACTTACTACTACATATTGATTGTTTACTGTGTTCCACTGATCTACCTTTCCATTTCTTAGCCAGTAGTAGACAGTTTTGATAATTACTGCCTTATAATATAGCTTAAGATTTGATACTGCTAAACCTCTTTCCTTTATATTTTTAATCATTTTTTTCATTCTTGACCTTTTTTGCTTCCAAAAGAATTTTATTATTTTTTTTTAATTCAGTAAAATACTTTTTGGTAACTTAATTGTAGTGGCACTGGATAAATAGATTAATTAAGCAAAATTGACATTTGTACTACATTGCTTTTGTCTATCCATAAATAATTGATGTATCCAATTATTTAAATATGCTTTATTTGTATAAAGATTGTTTATAATTATGTTCATGTAGTATCTGTGTCTACTTTGGCAGGTACAATCCCAGGTATTTTATACTTCTAGACTTATTTTAAATGAGGTATCTCTTACTCTCTCTTCTTACAGGGCCTTCTTGGTTACATATAAAAATATTGTTGATTTATGTGAGTTCATTTTATATTCTAATACTTTACTAAAATTATTTTTTCAACTTACTTTGTAGTTTAATCTTTAGAATTTTCCAAATATAGCATCATATCATTTAAAAGAAAAAGAGATACTTTATAACTTAATTTCCTTTTCTGATTCCATCACTTTTTTCTCTTAATGATTTTGGTGACATTTCCAAAACAATATTGAATAATATTGATGACACATAGTTTAACACAGGGTAGAGCATAATAAATTCTTCTCCAGCCCTTTTTTTTAACTCTGTATGCATGTCTCATTGTTAATTGTGTTTCTTGTAAATAATATATTATTAGATTGTTAGGTTGATTTTTAATCCATTCTGCTGTTTCCCTTTTATGAGTGAGTTCATCCCATTCACATTCAAACTTATACTTACTAATTGTATATATCCTTCCATTTTTTCCCCTCACTATTTATCCTTCTCCCTTTATTTACCCTGTCCCTCCTCAGGAGTCTACTTTACTTCTATCCACTACCACCCTAATCTATACCCTTTAAAAGAATTTGTCCCTTACCATCTTATTACATAATCTACCCATCCCTCTAAAATCTTTCCCCTATCCTCTCCCCACATTGTCCTAATTTTTGATCCATATACCCTTCTAAAAGTCATTCTCTTATCCCTGTCTCCTTGCCTTCTTATTTCTTTTTAAATTTAGAAGGCTTTTGTACCCTTCTAGATCTATTCGTTGTTCCCTCTTTAACCCAGTTCAGAGAAGAGTAAGGTTCCATCACTACAAGCCCTCTACCCAAAACTATTTCCTCTGTATCAGTTCCTTTTCTTTTTTCATGCTTCATTTGTATGAGATAATTCATCCTTTTTACCTCTCCCTAACCAGGTTCATATTTTAGAATTACCCCATAATACTCAGCTTAGCCCAAGCCTTTCTTTCCAAATACCAAAGTAATGGTGACAGTCTTGAGTGATGATAAGATTTTTACATTTAAGAAATAAACAATTTGACCTTATTTAGTCCCTTATAATTGGTCTTTAATGTTTATCTTATGTTTCTCCTGGATATTATGTCAAATTTTACGTAGAGTTATTTTTGTTATAAAAACCTGAATTTTTTTTTACTGTTTGTTAAATGTGTGTGTGTGTGTGTGTGTGTGTGTGTGTGTGTGTGTGTGTGTGTGTTTCATTAAGAATTATACTCAAATTTGCTGGGTAAGTTATTTTTGTTTACAACCCCAGCTCTTTTTCTCTTTGAAATTATTTCCTTCCATCCTATTTATTTTTGATTCTTCTTCTCTCTCTCTTTTTGTCCTGTCACTCCTCAAAAATCTACTCTAAGGGGGTGGAGCCAATATGGTGGAGTGAAAGAAACTTGCTTGAGCTCTCCCCCAAACCCCTCCAAATACCTATAAAAATGGCTCTAAACAAATTCTAAGGCAGCTTTATCCACAAAAAGACAGAGTAAAACACATTTCCAGCCCAAGACAACCTGGATGATTGATCAGAAAGGTATATCTCGCCAGGCTGGGAACTGAGCCCAGAGCAGCATGGGTGTACAGGACACAGCAAACCTGGAGTAAGCCTCAGAAGACTGAATCACAGGCAGCTGTGGCGATTTCCAGACTTCTCAACTCAGGAACGCCAAAGACAACTTAGAAGGTCAGTGGGAAAAGTCTGTTTCTGTGGTGCTGAGAGGACGGTGGGGTCTCAGCTCCATTCCACAAGAGCATGTCCCTGGGGTGGGCAGCTGCTTGCTGAGCTTCTGGCCCACAGACTGAGGAGGAATCTGGTTGCTTATCAGAGGGGAATTGCAGGGATCTCTCTCTGGTGCTAAGTCAGGAATCTCTTGCTTTGCCAGTGCTTGGATCTGGGTCACAGTTCTGGACGGGGGTCCTGTGTTAGGAGGAGTGCTGGCGTGGTGGAGCTTGTAGTGGCTGTGTAGAGGAAAACTTCCTCACAGTTCTAGGGCAGAAAGGAGTGTTGTGGTCACTAATAGACCACAGCACAGGCCAGGAAAGGAGTAAACACCTCAACCCTCGTTATACCACCTTGCAAGAACTGAAAACTTATGGTTCCCTACAAGTATCTCTGAAAACAGCTATATAAACCACCAAAGCTTGGAACAGTACTTTCTCCACATTGGAAGCAGATTTGTACCTTAAGAAAGAGTTTAAAACTCAAGTAATTGTCTGGGATCATAAGCAAGCAGTGCAAAAAGAGTCAGACTATATTATTTTACTTTGGTGACAAAGAAGATCAAAATATACAACCAGAAGAAGACAACAAAGTCAGAGCTCCTACATCCAAAGCCTCCAAGAAAAATATGAATCAGTCCCAGGCCTTGGAAGAGCTCAAAAGGAATTTTCAGAAGCAAGAAAGAGAAGTAGAGGAAAAACTGGGAAGAGAAATGAAAGTGATGAAAGAAAATCAAGAAAAACAAGTCGATAGCTTCCTAAAGGAGACCCAAAAAATATTGAAGAAAAGAACACCTTAAAAAATAGCCTAACCCAAATGGCAAAAGAAGTCCAAAAAACCAATGAGGAGAAAAATGCCCTAAAAAGAAAAATTGGCCAAATGGAAAAGGAAGTGCAAAAGCTTACTGAAGAAAATATTTCCTTAAAAATTAGAATAGAGCAATTGGGGGTTAGTGCCTTTATGAGAAATCAAGACACTAAAACAAATCCAAAAGAATGAAAAAATAGAAGAGAATATGAAATATCTCATTGGAAAAACAACTGAGCTGGAAAATAGATTCTGGAGGGAGAATTCAAAAATTATTGGACTATCTGAAAGGCATGATCAAAAAAAAAGAGCCTAGCATCATCTTTCAAGTAATTATCAAGGAAAACTGCCCTGATATATTAGATCCAGAGGGCAAAATAGAAATTGAAAGAATCTACCAATCTCCTCCTGAAAGAGTTCCCCAAAAGAAAACTCCTAGAAATATTGTAGCCAAATTCCATAATTCCCAGGTCAAGGAGAAAACATTACAAGCTGCCAGAAGGAAACAATTCAAGTACTGTGGAAACACAATCAGGATGACACGGGATTTAGCACCTTCTACATTAAAGGACCGCAGGGCATGGACTATAATGTTCCGGAGGGCAAAGGAGGTAGGATTACAACCAAGAATCACCTACCCAACAATACTGCATATAATTTTTCCAGGGGAAAAATGGTCATTCAGTGAAATAGGGGAATTTCAAGCATTCTTGATGAACAGACCACAGCTGAATAGAAAATTTGACTTTCAAATACGAGACGCAAGTGAAACATGAAGAAGTAAACAGGAAAGAGAAATCATAAGAGACTTATTAAGATTGAACTGCTTACATTCCTGCATGGAAAGATGACATTTATAAGTCATGAGAACTTTGTCAGTTTTAGGGTAGTTGGAGGGAGAAAAAATTATATGTATGAATATGGAGAGAGAGAGGGGGAGAGAGAGAGAGAGAGAGAGAGAGAGAGAAAGAGAGAGAGAGAGAGAGAGAGAGAGAGAAGAGAGAGAAGAAAAGAGAGAGAGAGAGAGAGAGAGAGAGAGAGAGAGAGAGAGAGAGAAGAGAGAGAGAGAGAGAAGAAAGAGAGCACAGGGTGAGTAGAAGATTAAGGGGTCATATCCAGAGAATAAAATTAAGGGATGAGGGAGGATGATACTCAGAGAAGAAAGGGAGAGGTAGAATGGGGTAAATTATCTCACAAAAAAGAAAAAAAGAAAAGAAAATTCTCTTATGGTGGAGGGGAAATGGGGAAAGGTGAGATGGAATGAGTGAATCTTATTCTTATAGTATTTGGCTTAAGGAGGGAATAATATACACATTCAATTGGATAAGGAAATCTGTCTTACTCTATGGGAAAATAGGGAGAGAAGGGGACAAGAGAGCAGGGGGATGATAGAGAGGAGGGCAGATTGGGAAAGGGGTAATCAGAAGCAAATACTTCTGAGGACAGACAGGGTCAAAAGAAAGAATAGAATAAACGGGAGGGCATGATAGGATTAAGGGAAATAGAGTTAGTTTTTCACAACATGTCTACTAAGGAAGTGTTTTGCATAACTCCACATGTATAACCTATATTGAGTTTCTTGCCTTTTCAATAAGAGTGGGTGGGGAGGGAGGAAGGGAGAAGATTTGAAACCTAAAGTTTTAAAAACATATGTTTAAAAAATGTTTTCACATGCTACTGGGAAATAAGAAATATAGGAAATGGGGTACAGAAGTCTGTCCTGCCCTACAGGAAAATAGAAAGGGAAGGGTATAAAGATGGGGGGGAGATAGAAAAGAGGGCAGACTAGGGAAATGGATATTCATTATGCATGCCATCCTGGGGTGGGAGGTGGGGTGAGATTCAATGAAAATTTGGAACTCAAAATCTTGTGGAAGTAAGTATTGAAAACAAAAAATAAATAAATTTATATTAGGAAAAAAAATCTGCTTCTAACTGCTGACTCCCTTTAACTTTCCTCCCTTCTATCAGTCCTCACTTTCTGTTTTCTCCTTCTCCTGCTGCTTCCTCATTAGGTAAGATAGATTTCTATAACCAACCTACTGTGAATGTTATTCTCTTTTTGGTCCAATTCTCATGAGGATGAAGATCAAGCACTGCTTATCACTACCCCTCCCATTTTCATCTCAATTGGTAAAGCTCCTCTTTGCATGCCTCTTAATGGGAAGTAATTTTCCCCATTCTTCCTTTCCCTTCTACCCGGGCAGCCCCCTTTCTCAACTTTTATGTTTTTTTTAGATCATCCCACAGTAGTCAACTCACAGCCATACCCTCTATCTATGTATACTTCTTCTAAGTGCCCTATTAATGACAATATTCTTAAGATTTATAACATCTTCTCATATAGGAATGTAAATACTTTAGCCATATTGTCTGTTATTATTTCTCTTTCATTTTTACCTTTTTTTTCTTCTCCTTATATTTGAATGTCAAATTTTCTCTGGTCTTTTTATCAGGAATGCTTAAAACTCCTCTTTCACTAAATATCCACTCATACATCCCCTCACCCCCTTGAAAGATTATATTCAATGTTTCTGGGGAGTTTATTCTTGGTAGGAATCATAGCTTCTTTTCTGGAATATCATTTTCCAGGTTCTCTGATCCTTTATGTAGAAGCTGTTAAATCTTGTGTTATCCTCATTATGGATGCATGAAAATGAATTCTCTCTTTCTGGATGTTTGCAATATTTTCTCCTTAAAAATATTTTCTCCTGGAAGCTCTGGAATTTGGCCATAATATTTCTGAGAGTTTATGTTTTGGAATCTCTTTTGAAAGATTCAAGTGGGATAAACTCATGGTGATCAATGGATTCCTTAAATTTCTATTTTACCCTCATTTTCTAGCATATTAGGGAAGTTTTCCTTGATAATTATTTGAAATATGATGTCTATACCCATTTTTTGACCATAGTTTTTAGAGAGTTCAGTAATTATAAAATTATCTTTCCTTGATCTAATTTCCAGGTTAGTTATTTTTTTCTGATGAGACATTTTGAATTTTCTTCTTTTTTTCCCCCCTTTCTTTTAGTGTTTCTTGGTGTCTCATGGATCCATTAATTTCCTCTTGCCCAATTTTAAACTTTACAGAGTTATTTTCTTCAATGAGTTTTTGTACCTCTTTTTCTATTTGGCTAATTTTCTTAAGGAGTTCTTTTCAATTGATTTTTGTACCTTGTGCCAATTCTTTTTTACAATGCTATTTTCTTCAGCAGTTTTATGACACTCTTACCAAGCTGTTGACTCTATTTTTATAATTTTCTTGCATCACTCTCAATTCTTTTCCCAATTTTTCCTGTACTTTTTTATTTCTAAATTATATTTGACCTCTTTAAGGAAATCTTGTTGGACTTCTGTCCAATTCACACATTTCTTTAATTCACTACCTGTAGCTGCATTGACAGTGATCTTCTTTTCAGTTTATGTCTTGATCATTCTTGTCATCACAGTAGCCTTTTATGATTAGGTGCTCTTTTGTTGTTTGCTCATTTTTCAAGCCTATTTCTTGACTTTTAACTTTACATTAAAGTTGTGTTTTGCTTCTAGGGTAAAGAGGGCCAACTTTCAGTAACTGGGCATTGGAATTCATATGACATGACAGAACACTTTACCAGTATCCACAGAGCTTTCTGTCTATCTGGGCTAATCTGGGTTGAAAATGAATTTTTGTGATCTTTCTTGGATTTTAAATTCATGGTTCATTCTGGCAAATTTTTTAGTTTTTTGTGGAGATGTGTTGGGGGAGCTATATTAAACTTGTTACTTTTTTTTAGTCATCTAGACTCCATTCCTGAGTTCTAATGCTTGTATGTGCCCCTCCCCCCAAATACCTCTCCATTTCTTCCTTGCCTTTGAGGCAGTTACTTGTGCAGTGGACAGATCATTGGTCATGGAGTCTAGAAGATCTGAGTTCAAAGCTGGCTAAAGATTCTTACAAAACTGTGTGACCCTGGCCAAATCACATAATACTATTTGCTTCAGTTTCTGCAATGGTAAAATGGTGAAAATAATAACACACATGTCTCAGGCTTGTTGTGAGGATCAAATGAGATAATAATTGTTAAATATTTAGCAAGTGTCTGGCACATCTTAGGTGCTTAATACATACTTGTTCCCTTCTTTCTCCCTTCCTGTGGAACTGATTCAGAAAGTCAAGAAAACCCAGAAGGATAAGAGATAGGTAGAATTGTGGACATAGTTCCATTTGTAGGCATAGCAACTACAGCCTCACAAATTGTCCTTGGTGTCATTTCCTCAAAACCTCCATAAGTAACAGCTACCTACTTTTTTAACTAAATCCATATATACATGTTAGTAAGACTAAAAATTATATAGGGTCAGAAAATCCCACACTTATATTTTGATACTCACATGGATCTCACCATATCAAAAGTTCTGTAATGTAACTAAGGGTAGGAATGATCTTGTCAAGCAAAACAAATATCACTAAAAACTGGTGCCTTGTTGTTCTGTAAATGAGAGTCCAAAGAGATTGAGAACCCAGCCAAGACCTTTCTTTAATGTACACAAATGCCTTGAGATGAACATTTGACATACAAATAAACCATGGTTATCATCAAATGATGTGATATTCCATTAACCTTGGAAAAAATCTGTGGATTATGTCTAAAGGACATGAATCCATGTATTCTTGTCTGTGAAGCCTACATCCATCCCAAGATTGTTGTAAGGAAAATGCTTTGCAAATACTAAAACACCATTAGAGTTTTCATTATTACTCTTGGTGGTTGTGATAATATTATCATTTTTGTATGTCTATTTGTTTTTGTTTTTGAGTTTTTCTCATGAATTCTTCTGGTTTGCAAAATCTTCATGGAACTCAAGATTTAGTGTTTCCCATGAATCTCAGTGTCCTAATATTAAGAATGAAAAAAAAATGTGTCAAGTATCAGTCTCTGCAGAAGGATTAGAAGCTTTACAGGCATTATCTAATTAACCCTTAAGTAAATGACACAGGTGAAAACAATAATTGGCTTATGATGAAGATCAGACTTAAAAGACCAGAGGGGTGTTCTAGAAGTTATTTGGCTCTTCTTTTTTCTCATCAAGTGATGGCATTTGATAGCTCTTGTCATAATGTTTGTCTCAGTTTTACATTCAAATCTGGAAAGGCAATTGTACTGTGAAAGTCTTTCTTGTCAGAATCCCATTTATTCATGCAAAAAGTGTTTTTAGGGCCCTGTTTTGCACCAGTAACTGTGCTAAGTACTTGGATACAAAGACAAAAACCAAACAATTCCTGCCTTCAGTCTCTTGGCTTGAATCCCTCTTTGTTGAAGTTTTAGCTCAGTTTTATTCAAGTAGAAAGATTATTGGAATGAGTTAGAAATTCTGAATTCTGCTCTTGGTTTTGTTATGAAGTAGCTTGCAATTTTGTGCAAATCACTTCCTGTGTCTAGTTTCTCTCAGTTTCATCCCCTTTACATCTTGGAGTTTCCACTTCCTTCCCTGCAAAATAAAGAGATAGAATGAAGTAGAATCTAAAGTCTTTTCTGCATTTAAGAAGCTCTTACTCAATGCTTTCTGGCTATAAACTAGAAAAATGACCTAAGAGTTCACATCAACACACCTCTTTGTTCAGATCACCCTCACCCTCACCTCCCCATTCTTTCATTTCACTTGATGTTAATTTCCTTGACTATGGCTAAAGATGAATCATCATAGGTCAGGAAGTTGATCTCCATAAATGGGCATTCTTTCTCAGGCCACCCTACCTTCTTTCCTGCATCAATTTAACACTAAGAATCACTGGTGGTCTGAGGAATCCCAGTACTCCATAACTCTCTATATTTCAGTTACCAAAACTTAAGTCCTTTTTTTTTAGAGCTACCTTCAAACCCAGACTGATTATAGGGTCATCTCATAATCCAAATTGTACACCACATTCTACAAATTTTCACATTAATTTCCTGTTCTGTCATCACTGTTTATCAAACAGAAATCCCTGAGCCCTAGTTACCAGGAGACTGTTGCTGCTGCTTATCCCATTTTACAGGAAATACTACCTGGCCATGTAAATTCCACGAAGTGTTTTAAGAGTTTTGGCATTCATCATTTGCTGGGAGAGGCTCATATTTTAAAGGGTGATGTGATTATTCTTCTATCCTTTGGAATAAAACCAATGTAAAAGGAAAATAACTGGAGGGAAGGGAGGATGCTAACTTTTTGAAATCTCACAATTTGATATTTCAAGTTGCATTGTGTTATCAAATGTACTCAGTGGAATTAAGGGAGGTAGCCTATATCAAACCTTAAGAGAAAGTACTTGAGGAAAGACAGTTTTTGGTTCCCCTGTGACTATGCAGTATATAGGGGAAAGGTCAGCAATTCAATGGATGGAAGTAGATGGACAATTCCAGAGAATACACATTGCTGAAAATTACCATTTTTTATCAATGCTTATGGTAAATTTATAGAAGAAATTGGGATGAGATTTACAGACATAATTACTGACATAATGAATGACAGAATAAAAATCCAATAGGATATTGAGAAGCTCTTGTATTGGTCTAAATCTAAAAAGAGGACGACACTGAAAAGGAACCAATGTAAATTATTATGCCTAGATAAAAAAAATAAACTTTGCAGGCACAAAATAAAGAAGTCATGGCCCTACATCAGTTTGCATTTGGGAAAAAAAAAAGATCTTGGAATTTCCATGAACTGTAAGCTCAATATGACTCAACAGTATGAAATGGGAATTTAAATAAGAGAATATCACCTTGGGTTTCGTTGAAAGCCATAGCATACAAGAATAAGAAAATGATTATCCTGCTGTCCTTGGTACTAGTCAGAGCAGATGTAGAATATTTTGTCCAGTTCTGGGTCTTACCTTTTAGGGAGCACACTGACAAGCTGGAGATATAGAGTATGGCAACTGGGTGAGTGATGGGGTTCTAGATTATTTCCACATAAAAACTGATTGATAGTTCTTTATAGCTCTTTAGCCTAGAGAAGCAAAGACTCTGGTGAATAATTATATTCTCTCTTCCCCTCTTCTCCACTACCAGAATATTCATTCCTTGATGCTAGGTGTTGTTTGTACTTTATGTTGGAAGGAATAAGGAGGGAGAGAAGGAAGGGATGGAGGGGGGAAGGAAAAAGAAAGGGAGGGAGGAAGAAAAAAGGGAAAGAGGAAGGAAAAGGGAAAGAAAGAAAGAAAAACAGAAAGAGAAAGGAAGAAAAAAGAAAGATGAGTGATAAAGAATAATGAGAGAAAAAAGGGAAAATGAGAGAGAGAAGGAAATATGAAAGAGAGGAGAGATGAAAGAAAGAAATAGGAGAGAATGAAAGAGAGAAGGATGATCAAGAAAAAGGAGAGAGAAAGAAATATAAAAAGTAGAGAAAAAAGAAAGGGAAAATAAAGGTGAGAGAGAAAGAGAGAGAAAGAGAGAGAGAGAGAGAGAGAGAGAGAGAGAGAGAGAGAGAGAGAGAGAGAGAGAATGAACTAGCAGTTACCTGCATAGAAATGTAAGTTAATTTCATGGGATCTAATGAAATTACCAAGAGGGAAGAGAAAAGCCCTGGAGTTCTCCCACAGAAAAGTGTGGGGTATAGATGATAAAGAAAAGGAGATTGATGAATGGTCCAATAAGTAAAAGACGAACTAGGAAAGAATACCCAGGAGGCATATTAACCATGTCCATACTACTAGGACTTCATTTGATTCATATCCTTGGGAATTCTGCTTGATCTCCAAATGCTTAAGTTTAAAAGTTTCACCTTTCAAAAATAATATAATTTTCATTTGACTTCTGAGTTTTCATCACACTTCTGCCTCTTGATTCTCCTTGTACTGGGAATCCAGTCTCCTGTAGTGGGTTGTAAGTTCCTTTAGGGTAGAGGCTATTACATGCTTGTCTCTCTACCCTACCACCATTCTTGGCACATTGTAGATTCTTAGTAAATGCTGAGAGTAATGATAGATTAACTGATCAATTAGTTGCTTTTTTTTTCAGCCAAAGACAAGGTTTATTAGAACATCAGTCATATTGGGCAGACTCTTAAGGAGTCTGAACATTAGTAAGCTATTGACTAGATTATAAGAATCTGAGCAGTTGCTAGATTTTAAGAATTGGAGCCTGATTGGTTGATTTCTGAAACAAAGAAAAGAACATGGTACTGTGCTATCTTTTCTTACAATCCAGGAAATTGAATCTACATTGGAATCCAGAGGAGTTAATTTACCATATTGTTCGCTACAAATTTGGGAGTTTTAAATTTGGCAACATTTAGAATAACTTAGTGCATCCCAAGAACTCTATTTTTGAAATGGTAGTAGGTTAAAAGATAGTGTTATTCTCCTAATGCTATTGGTTAAGTGAAGAAGAAACTCTCTGACTTTGGATAGACTCTCAGTTGGATAACAGAATAGGAGATATTTCATTACACTTTATCATTTTAAAACATTGTATATGTGCCTCATTTGATACTTACTATAATCTTGGGAGATGAGTTTTATAGTCTTGGAGTTAGGAAACCGTCAGTTAAAATCTTGCTTTTGATAAAAACTGGTGACATGACTCTTGACAATCAACTTAACCTCCCGATTTGCTAAATGTAGATAATAACACCAGAAATTTTTACATTATAGGATTATAGATTTGTTGTGAAACTTTACATATATGTGTGTGTGTGTGTATTTCACATGCATGGGTGTATGTAAATATATGTGTATGTGTATAATGCATATATAATATAAACATATAAATTTATATAAAAGCCTATAAAATGTTTTATATACATATATATATAAATACACACACACACACACACACACACACACACACACACACACACACACACACATATATATATATAACTAATGTTATGCCAATGGAAGAGACAATGTCCAGCAGGAGGAGAACTAAGAGACAGAAGTGTCATGAAATCCCAGAAGTCAAATTAATTGTATTACTTTTAAACATATAAGAGTACCCAACAAAGCATTTGGAAAGAAAGTGGAATGTCCAGGGGAATGAACTATCCTTCCTGGGAACTCTCTCATCTTTGGTGTACATATATACACACAAACATGAATATACATATATGCATGCATAAAAATATATGCATGTGTATATATGCAAATATGCATATTCATATTTACGTATTTGTAAATCTAGATATATGTGTATGTGTGCATATAGAATCTAATCTCTTCTGTTACATCTCACTCTTCTCTTCTGGATCATACGTGTCCCACATCTTTATGTGGAAGGACCCCAGGGCTCTTCTCTTCCTTCTTGGTAATTTTATCAGAATCCATGGAATCAACCATCATCTCTATGAAGAGCACTCTTAGATCACTGTCTGTCTGTACACATGGTTTTGCACTGTATAAAGGTTGCCTAGATTAATGAATATTCTTGTCTTGTCACCAATTATAGTGCCCAGATCTCAAATGAGGCGAGATCTTAGAGACCATTAATTTCCATCTCCTCATTTTATAATTGGAGAAACTGAGACCTAGGTAAATGAAGAAACTCATTCAGGTTAGAAGAAGGTTCAAAAGCAGGTATCTTGTGACTCTCAATTTAGTCACTTATCTACCATATCTCACTTTCTCTGAGAAAGGGTGAATGGTCATAACCAAGACCTAAGGTCCAGCACATAGTTTATTCACAGAGATAGGGATAGGGATTAGACCCATAATGTTATTGTTATAGGAGATTCCTAAGTAAGGAAACTCCCAATACCAATGCAGATTGGTACATTAACTCAACTTAGAGTGAAAAAGCTGCCTTAAGGCACAAGGTATTTGAGAAACTTGCCCAGAGACAGTCAGTATATGTCAGGGACAGGACTCAGACTCAGGTCTTCCTGCTTTTAAGGTTGTATCTCTGTCCACTATGCCAAGCCGCTTCTAAAACAATCTCTTCACATACTGTACCTAAGTCAATGAGAAAAGGAAAGTCAAATCCAGAGGTGAGATTGGGCCAGGGCCATTCTAGATGGCTTCAGTATTTTTTCAAGTTAACCTGGTCTAGGTTAACATCTCTTTCATAAGGCCCTGGATCTGGTGCCTTTCTGGGATAGCAGGGAAGCAGATGGCCTCACTGGTGTCAATGCACAAATGAGTAATAGTTCCTAGGATGAAAGGGGAGCTGGCTGCCTTGGAAGCATGGGCTCAGCGTTAACCTGGCTGGTGGATGATCTCAGCGGAGATGAGAGAGGGTCACCATGCTAGGCCCATGACATTGTGCCTGGGGAATGTGGCCCAAGGCAAACAAATGTCTTCGCCCACGCTCTCTTGCCCATTCTGGGACCTGGCAGCTGTTAGCATGACTGATGGGTGACACCCAGCAACCTGCACACATGATCCCTTTTAGTTTTCACCCACTGCTTTCCCAATCCATCAAAGGAACCTGCTGAAAGAGGAGGGAAAGGGAAACACACACACACCTAGCCCATGCAGGCAACACAACAGGAGGGCAATGCATCACTCCCACTTAGAAGTGTGACAAAACCCTTGGCCTGCTCCAGAGCTTCCTCCTACTCAAATCCCCTAGATGGGCTTCTAAGCTTTACAAGCTGATTAAAAGGATGGGGATACTTGCTACCTAGTAAAACCTTGGCCTCTGCAATTATCACCTTGCTCTTACAAAAGAGCCCAATGGTAAAGGCAATGCTTCCCATCTGGTAAAGCCTGTTTTTCCTGCCTATGGGTTTCTGTAACTCTATGGCTCTGGGAGATGGTGCTCTGTTACTCAAAGATTTACCTAAAGGTTTGTGGCTGAGACAGTTTCTTGAGCACCCCCTCTTTTGCAAGGACATGTGCTTTGTAGGAGTTCGGGGAGTATGTGGAAGGAACTGATCTCATTGCAGCCTATTGATCCTTCTCAGATCCTGTCCATGTCCTCCTGTGACCACCTCTAAAAGGCTTTCACAACTCAGATTGACAAGAATGTATTGTGCCTAGTGTGATAAGAATTGTTTTGGGAGTGGACAGACAAAAAGAAAAAAAACCTGACAGTTTTTTCCCCTCAAGGAGCTTACAGTCAACAGCACTGACATGCTTGTAATAAATCCCTGATTTGTTGGTTAGTGGGCTCTTTGGGCTTCTTTATAGCAGTGACATTTTATCAATTAAAATTTTCTAAGGAATGACCATTTAAGTAACTCTTTATCTCGATCCATCTCCTGTTATTTAGCACCAAGAATCTGCACACATGAATGACTTTAGAGCTGCTGATATGGCCCACAGTCTTCTCATTCACATTCTTTCTTCTAAGTCAGTGTTGACTTTCACCTTTTTCTCCCACTAGACAAGAGTCGGATTGCTCTCAGGCAGCTGATTCTGAAATATCTCCTTTGGAAGTGGCCAGTAGATTCCTGTTAAGGAGTGGTAAGCTTCATTCCCTGGTCATCTTCTTCAGCCCCTTGTTGAAAAATGAATTTGTGATTCCTCAAGAATTCTTAGAATTCCTCACGAAACTTAGAATTCTGCATGTTCCATATGACTTTTATGGACTGTTCCCACTTCCAACTCTGAACCAAAAAATTTCAGCATATTTTTCACCATATTCCCCTGTGCCTGGATAAGGCTTCCTGTATGCATTTTTGTTTCTGTGGACTTTCAGATATCTTCCTTGCTTGGAAGTTCTCAAGTTGTCTTGCCTAAGTTTACAATGGGACAGCCATTAAAAGCAGTAGCATGTAGACTCCACGAGTTACCTAGTCATTTGGAAATTCTTCCATATTGTGAATAAAGAGATACGGAATGTCAGAGTGCTGAGTCAGCTTTGAAACCTGGGGCACCTGGGTTCACCCCATTTTGTGACATATACTGGCTGTGAGGCCAGACAAGTCACTTACCCCCTGGGTGCTCCAGCAGTTCTCTAGGACCAGACGTTACAGTTAACAGGTCAACCAGTATTAGTGGAGGGAGTTTCCTCATTCTGGTGTTTCCTATGTTAATGACATCATGGATCAAGTCCCTATCTCCATCTTTGTAAACAAATTCATAGATCCTCTCTTAAAATCCCTTCTCCTTTTTCCTGATGACTTTACTCTCTCAAGGTTACCTCTGCCTCGCTTTTGAATTTAAATGGCAGTAAACAATTTAAGAATTTTTGATGCTATGAGATGCATTGATAATAGGCAAGTGTTTGCAAAAACATTTCAATATTTTAATGGAACCAAAATCTCATGGATTTGCCTACTTTCTCAGTCTTTACAAATGGCAATGCCCTGGCTATGGCTTGTCATCCTAGGTAGTTCCTCTCCATGTTTGTGGGCATAGAAGCTTCACCCAGGACTTGGAGGTCTTCCTCTAGGACACCTACATAGCAGTAGAGATGGCAGCCATCTCGTGAACTTCTCTCTTGCTCATCTTACGATGATATTTTTCTTGGCTGATTTCTTCTTTTCTACTTCTTACCTATATTCCATCATGGGAAATATACTGCAGAATACTTCTGACCTCTCTCCCTTCCTCCAATATACCTCTCCACGACCCTTTGTGTCCTCAATGGGTTTTCCCTTTACAGAGATGCTCTAAGATACACAATCCACCATTTCCCAGGGTGGGAGTGGGGCCAACACATGCAATAACAAAATAGATCTCCCTGCGAGCAGCTTGATTGTTTTTAATAGCCCTAGAGAAGACAATACTTTCCAGTAATTAGTGTCTGGGATCTAACTGCTCATTTCCTATGGACTTCACTGTTTTTGGATTTATCTGGATCTTTCCATCAGGCTTTTATGCCCCAGGAAGCTCATCACTGGGAAATCTCATCGTTCTGCAAGATTGAATCAGCCTTAATACCCACAGCTCATCAGTATTCTTTGAATCTTAGCAGCTCACTACTTCCCCCTCACCACCACTCCCAGGGCCAACAGACTGAAGTCAGATCCTTCCTGCACACAGCAGCTCTTCAGGGACTTGAAAACATTTCTGTCTCCTCTGAGACTTCTCTTCTGGTGAGTGAGCACTGCCTACTCTATCGAACAACCCTCACACAGAAATATGTTCTTTAGATTGTGAGCTCCTTGGGAGTGTAGAATGTTGTCAGATTTATATTTCTAACTCTCAGCCCAGTGCCTATACCAGAATGTGAAAAATTCATGTGGATTGCTTGTTTTCACCTTCTTCAGCTCTCCTCTCCTACAAACAAGAAATACAGTGTGATGGCAATGCTGGTGAAAAGGGACAGTTATAGGGAGGACTGCACCATGAAGTCCTCTAGCAGGCACAGCTGATGAGTTTCCCTTGTGTCAGAGGAAGGAGATTGTTGGAATTGATCAGGAGATCTTGAGTATAGTATGAAGCCAGACATTTCTAGCCTGGATTTTCCCAGGTATGAAGAGTCCCCCAAACAATACAGTACCAGGGCACCAGGCATGAAGACTGTACACATCTCAAGTAGATGCAACTTGCCATTCCCACAAGTCTTCTAGATCTGAAAGACCCCTGGAAAAGAGAAGGGAAGGGAAAAGGAGGAAAGGGAAGAGAAGGGAAGGAATTTTTACAACCATACACTTTGAAATATGAGAATTCATCTTCTTACCTTTAGGTTTATTCAGTTTTTTAATTTATGGGCTTATATACATCCACATATATACATATATGCATACACACATATGCAGGTACTTTAGATATGTGGTTGTTTTATATGTTCCTAATCTTAGTAGACTTTCCTATTCTCCCTGAGATAGCAGCACAAAATTGAACCAGAAATTTTGATCCTTAGTGATCGACTATGACATGTGAAATCATGTGAAGGACAGAATGTGTTTCCTTTAAAAAAGTCCTTTACTTGCAAAGAAGTCCATGTCCATGTCTGTCTCTGTATGCATTTGTGCTAAATCTCTAGGCGAGATAAGCAGGATGGAACATGAGTTGCTTGCATTGGTCTCTTCTGTTTAACATGTAGAAGTCCTTTCCAAATCAAGCCTTCTTGGCAGGTGAGTTTGATGAGACCGTTACTTAACTTGCTCAGTAAATAGGCTTGTGTGATTAAGTCTGGAAGGCCTGGTTATATGACAGCAGAAGTCGAAATGAGCTGTGTGCTGGTGTCTTTAGGGCAGTCATAGCTGTTTTCATAAAATGAATGTTGGAAGAAGCCCAATCCTCCACTTACCTTCAAATGATCTCAGTGAAAAATCACAACCTTTCCTCCACAGACAGATAGGAACTTTGTTTAACTCCATATTTGGGAGCAGACAATGGGGTTGGGCAAGGCAGATAGGAGGGTTGTTTTTAAGTCACATCTATAGAAAGGTTTTTGATTTATTTTCAAGGAAATGAATGGTGTATTCTATTCTAGGCACCCTACTTTAGGAAGGCTGTTGGCAAGCTACACTGCAGTAATTGAGGGCAAACCAGAAGAGAATGAGCTCTCTGATGGCTCAAAACTGGATTGAGTTTGAGGTATTGATTATGTTGAGCCTAGAGAAGGGCAGACTTATGGTCACATGAGAGTTGTCTTGTACTATTTGGAAAGATATGATATGGAATAGGAATTGGAAGGAAGAATTAATCATAGCTGTCCAAAACTACAGTCTTCCCCAGGGGCTAAGTCCCCAATCACCCACCTTGTTCACAGGAAGCTAAATGACCATTTGTTGGGTGTGTAATAGTGGGGCATCATTTCAGGTATGTGGTGGACAAAGTGACCTCTGTGATTGTTCCTAATATTGAAAATTAGTGATTCAATAAGGAACAATGTGTGGAAGTGGCAGAGTGGCATATTTAGTCTGAATGTAAGGGGTCACAGGGTTAAAAAATGGAGTATTGGATTTCCTAATAATCACATCTCTCCCAAAATACAATGGATGGCTTCACGATATTGTGGGGTCCCTATTGCTGGGGACTTCTGGGAAAAGTCTCAATGGCCATTTACCAGAAGTGTAGATTCTTAGGGGTTCTAGGTTGGACTACATTGATATTGAAGTCCATTCCAAATTCCCAATTTAGTAGTTTTATGAACTAGGAGTTCAAGTGTGGACAGTGCAAATAAACCAGTTTAGGTTTCATGGCATGAAAATTTCCTAACTTTGTGAACTTTTCTAAAGCAGATGGGCTCCTAGAGAAATAGTGGGTTTTCCCTCATTGAAAGCCTCCAACTGGCAAAGTTGAAGTGACTGATTATTTGTTGGATATGTGGTAGGAGGGATTCTTGGTCAGATACAGTTTGCATTAGCTATGGTCAGAGGGCACTTCTAACTCTGAGATCCTGTTATGCTGTGAAATCTCTATGAAGCTCTAGATATCAAATAAATAAACTAATGGAGAAATCATTTGAGCTAGACATAACTACAGAAGTGGAGCACACCCTTTTCAACTTACCTAAATTTTCTAGGTTTTCTTTTTTTATTTTTTTCTAAACTGTATAAATGTAAGATCACATTCTTTTCTCTAAGTTCATATTTTGTCTTATGTGAGTGGCTTCCCAGCTGGTAACAGTGAAATGCTGGGAAATCACTTTACCTCAAGGCCTCAGTGTACTTATCTGTAAAATGGTTTTATATGCAAACACATACACTTTGGTTCCCTGAAAATGAATGTAATAATTATTAGGTATAGGCAAATATCCTGAAATCAAATTCTATTATATCCTTCTATGGATTTTAAAATTTATAATTAATATTTAAGGTGCCAAATTGAACTCTGTTATGTTAACATAGCACCCCTTTAGAGGGGTCGCAGAATCCCTGAGGATGGCTCCCCTTGGTTCTGTGGGTATATAATACTTAAACTATAGTTCATGACCCTACAAAAATGTATTTACCTTTAGAAAATCAGCCATCAGGGCATGATAATTTCAACAGAAAAGCATTTTCTGAAATAGAAGAACAAGATTTAAAATATTATATTTCCCCTTCCTCAAAAAATTTAGGGAACACCTACTCCCACCAATCTAGACAAACTCACTGGCGATGGTTATCAAATGTAGTACCTTCACTCTGTTTATTATTTCCTATATATCCTGTATATAACTTGCTTCGTATATATTGGTTTGTATGTTGTCTACCCAATTACATTATAAACTCTTTGAAGCTAGGGACCAGCTATTACTTCTGTTTGTGCCTGGCATATAGTATTTGCTGAATAAATGTTTCTTTATGATGATTGGGCTCACATGTGATGGGGCTCACACACAAGAGAGATGTGATGGATGAACTTTCACCTCTGTGCCTGAGTAAAGTGAGTCACTCCTGGGGTGAGACAATTTAACTGTATGCATTGCTCTGCCAGAGATGCTTATTCTTCTCTCTACAGAGCCTGTCACTCTGCTGTTGGCAGTGGTCTCGGCTACCTCAAGATTGAATCAGCTGAAGTCCTTGGAAGGGACAAGCCAGGGAATGGCCATGCTCTTTCTGAAATAACTAGAACCCTTAACTTAGAAACAATGGGAATTGTCCGTTCTGCTTTTTGAGCATCTCAGTTATGAGGACTGCCATCTTCTGAGCACCAGAATCTAAGCTCCAAATGTTCTTTACTTGTGACTCTCTCTTTGCAGAAGATTAGGGTTCTTGAAATTATGGCTTGAATTCCCCTTAGGCCATATGCAATTACATATAGGCTATAGCAATAGGCAGGTCCAGTTGGTTCTACCCCTTCCAGTATATGTTACAGCATCCAACTCATGCTATACGCATGCCTGTGCCTCTAACCATGTGATTCTGCTGCAAGCTTGCTGCAGAGGGAGAGGAAAAGAAATCAATCTCCCTCCAATTCTCTGCATTTTGCAGAAGATCTGGGCAAAATCTTTGAAGGCTGTGCTTGCTGATTTCCCAACTAACTGCCCAAGGCTGGTCATCCCATTTGTAAACTTGCAGTTACTCTTGTTGCCCATGTCCCGGGGAGAAAGCACCGAGGCAGTCCAAACTTAGGAAAAAATCTATTGTCCCTCCCTGTCCTCATTTACAGTCCTTTCATAGACAAAGATGACTACTCAAAATCTGATACCCTTACACACTGCTATTGGACCACATAAAGTCTGCCACATTGGAATTTGGTCAAGGAAACTGTGAGATTTAAGTGATCCTGGGTGCCTTTAGCAAGTCCCAAAATTGTTATGTGATTCAATCAATATCCCCTGGTTCTTGACTCTACTAACAACTTATCTGCCTCCAGACTATTCTTATTCTTAAAGTTGTGTGGAAGACTGCAGCAAGAAGGTTGATTTGTTGTATGTTGAGCTTTCATAGTCAATTTGATTTAGTCAGCAATATAAAGATAGATAGATAGATAGATAGAAAGATAGATAGATAGATAGATGGATAGATAGATAGAAAGATAGATAGATAGATGGATAGATAGATACACGTACAGATAGAGATAGAGATATGTATATGTACATCTGTATATATGTATGTATGTGTACATATATTTTTATCTTCCAAATGTAATAACATTTGCTTTGAATTTATTTCAATTGACTTCAATCATCACTGTTACAAAAGAGCAGTGTAATAAAATCTGAACAGATCATAGGATAAATTATGAGATGATGATTCAAGTGGGAAAATTGTCAGGGGGGAATTCCTTTAGGAACCATGATACTTCCAAGCATTGAAAGGTTTCTTTAGAGATCGTTGGCAATTTAGAAAGTGGTGACAGAGTGGAGGATCTCAGAACTGGGATTGTAGGAACCTTTTCTAATTGAAGGTCAACTCAATATGGGAAGGACAACATTTGTGAAATTACAGTGAAAAAAAATTTCAAAATGGCTATACATTCTACTTTGTAGCAACACATTTATGGCATAAGACCATGTAGACCTATACCGCCAATGATTTTTAGCCTTGATAACAAATTTAAAATTATTTTAATGAAACAATAACTTACTGATTTTAGGGATCTTGACTGTCTCCATGAGATGAGGACTTCATGGGAGGACAGCAATCAAATGCAAAACATGAATTTTCAAACTCTGGAGTCATAAACACAATGTCAAAGGAGATTGTTTTATAAACATCTAAACCTGAAATTCCCTGCCCTACAGAGCAAGTCTGAGTAGGGGTTGGAGGAAGAATTGAGCTATTCCATATGAAGTTATTTTCCAGGTAAATGAAGCTTTCTCTTTTGTAGAGAAACAATTTTGTTTTCTCCATGTAGAAGAAAAAAATAATTCTTAGAAATTCTCCTTGTCTTCTTAACCAAAATACACTTACCTATAGTTATCATGATAAGCAAAGAATGACAGGACTTTAGCACTGAAGGGGCTCTTAACAGTGAAAACATCTTAGGATCATAGAGTTAGAGAAAGGATCCTGAAAGTCATCTACCTAAAACCAAGCCTAGATTTAGGAGACAAACTTAGACATGCATCAGGGCCAGGCAAATAAGGTAAGTGGAAGAGCCAGCTAATACCAATAATGGTGAGAATTAAATTGAATGGAGGTGGTATTTTCTACACTGCCCATGGCCTGTAGGCCACAGACTCATAGATTTAAAGCTTGGAGAGTTCAAAGGCACCAATTAAAACAACTCTCATATTTACAGGTGAGGAACAAAAGGACAAAAGAGATGAATTAACTTGACTTTCAGATAGAAAGTCACAGAATTAGGTTGTGATTTGATTTGAACTTCAAAAGCAAGTCTTTGTCCACTGGACTATATCATCTCTTATTCCTTAGTCTGTCATAGACAGAACCCATTTCTCAGAATAAAAGGAGCAAAGGTTACAGATCAGTTCAAAGTGGGACCTTCTTGCTTGGGTTCACAGCTCATTCTCTATCATGTGGGATATTTTTGTAAAGTATCTAGTGGGAAATGCAAACTGCCTTTCTAGTGTTACTGCGAGCAGGATTTGGGTCCAAACATGCCAACCCTCTAAAGGCAGTAACCAAGCATTTCTGATGACTCCAAGGCAGCCCATTGGCCATGAGTTTCCCCCACTCCATCCAATGATATTCTCTCACTCCTGGAATTACCAGTATCTCAGTGCCTGAGAATGCATCATGGGGGGTTTACATCATCCCCATATTTCTGGACACAGAATGTCAAAGACATTATGAACTCAGAGGACGGCTGTTCAGACAGTGTCAGACCTACCCCACCAGCTGCTTTTTCAAAGGTTTCTTTCCATTCAACACCAGTTTAAAATAATGACTGGGTGCTGCTTAACACTTCCTTGAGAGAAATAGTTTAAAGGTAATCAGAGCAAGTAGAAATAAGTGTGTGAAGAGTTCTAGGCCAACAGCCAGAGACCATCTGATCTAGTCCAGGCTCTGACCTTTCATAGATATGCAACCTTGGGCCAGTATCTTCACCTTTGAAGTTCTCAGCTACTTCATAGTAAAAGAGGGGTTAAAATGATTACTTTGGGAGATTGGGGTCAAGATAGTGGAGAGAAGCCAGGAAGTTGCCTGAGCTCTCCCCAGTTTCCCTCAGAAACAACCTTAAACCAAGCCTCTAAATAGATTCTGTAGCAACAAAACCCACAGAAAGAGTGGAGCAATTTTCCAGTTTGGGATAACTTAGGATAACCCAGGAAAGGTCTGTCTCACTTGGGTGAAAGAGGAGTACATCCCAGCACAGATGGTGTCCAGCAAGCCAGTGGGAGGCTCTTAGCCACAACACAGATAAGCAACAAAAACCCCTTCATCCTGTCTCAGCAGTCCAGTGGCACAGCAGGCCAGCTGTGAGGCATCCAGTCTGCTTCAGAGGGCAAAGTGCCAGCCCCATAACCCCAGCAAACTAGGTGCAGCTAGACTGAGAAACCCCAGCTCAGTGGGTAAGCCATCAGCCCCTGAGTCCCCAGCACAGAAAGTTAGGGAGCAAGGCACTGGCCCCCAGCACAAGAAGCTTGAGACTGTGCCCCCATGCATCAAGAGCAGAGGTCAACTTTAAAAGTCACCAAATAGTCTGCAAAATGAGCAAAAAAAAAATAGAGAAAAGCCCTGAACATAGAAAGCTACTATGACAACAGGGAAGATCAAAACAGAAACCCAGAAGAAGACAATAATGTAAAAAGGCCTACATGTGAAGCCTCAAAAGGGAATATGAATTGATATCAAGCCCAAAAAGTCTTGCTGGAAGGAATTTTAAAAATCAAATAAGAGATCTCAAAGAAAAAAATAGGAAAAGAAAGAAAAGTTATGTGAGAGAGAGTCAAAAGTCTGGAAAAGAAAGTAGAAAAATTGAGTGAAGAAAACAATTTCTTAAAAAATATAATTGACAAAATGAAAAAAAATTCAAAAATCCACTGAAGAAAACAACTCCTTTTTAAAAGTAGAATTGGCCAAATGGAAAAAGAGGCACAAAAGCTAACTGAAGAAAATAACTACTTAAAAATTAGAACTGGGCAAGTGAAAGCTAATTACTCTTTAAGACATCAAGAATTAGTCCAACAAAATCAAAAGAATGAAAAAAAAAGAAAATGTAAACTACCATGTTGAATAAAAAAACTCAGCTGGGACAAACATTCAGGAAAGTTTATTTATGAATTATTGAACTACCTGAAAGCCATGATTAAAAATAAAAGAGCCTGGACAGCATCTTTCAATAAATTATCAAGGAAAATTGCCCTGATATCCTAGAATCACAGGGTAAAATAGTTATTGAAAGGATCCACTGATCACTTCCTGAAAGAGATACCAAATGGAAACTCTCAGGAATATTATAGTCAAAGTTCAGAATTATCAGGTCAAAGAGAAAATACAACAAGCAGCCAGAAAGAAACACTTCAAATATCAAGGAGCCACAGTAAGAATTATATATGACTTAGCAGCTTCTACATTAAAGGATTAGACATCTTGAAATATGACATTCCAGAAGGCAAAGGAGCTTGGATTACAACTGAAAATCAATTACCAAGCAAAATTGAGCATAATTTTTCATGGTAAAAGATGGGCATTCAATGAAAGAGGTGACTTTTAAACTTTCTGGATAAGAAGACCACAACTGAAAACAAAATTTTATCTTTAAATACAAGGGTCAAAAGAAGCATAAAAAGGTAAACAAGATAGAAAAAAAAAACACATCATTCAACAAAGTTAAACTGTTTACGTCCCTGCTCAGAAGATGATACTTGCAACTCTTGAGAACTGTATCTCTATTAGGGCAGTTAGAAGGAATATACATAGACAGCAGGTGTGGGTATAAGTTGACTTATCCTTCAGTTAAATAAAAAGAAGAAAAAAAAGGAGTAGAAATCCTGATCTCAGACAAAGCCAAAAAAAAAATACAAACCAGATATAATTGAAAGAGATAAGGAAGGAAAGTACATCTTGTTGAATGGTACCATAAAGAATGAAGTAATATCAATACTAAATATCCATGCATCAAGTGGTACTGTCCAAATTCTTAGAAGAGAAGTTAAGTGAGTTACAGTAAGAAATAGATAGCAAACTATAAAAATGTGTGACCTCAACCTCCCCCTCTGAGAACTAGATAAGTCAAACAGCAAAATAAACAAGAAAGAATTTAAGGAGGTGAATGGAATTTTAAGGAAAAACTAGATATGATAGACCTCTAGAGAAAATTGAATGGGGCTAGAAAAGAACATACCTTTTTCTCAGGAACTCATTGCACCTAGACAAAAATTGACCATGTATTAGGGCATAAAAACCTCATAATAAAATTCAGAAAAGCAAAAATATTAAATGCATCATTTTCAGATCATGATGGCAAAAAATTACGTGCGATAAAGGGACATGGTAAGACAGACTAAAAATTAATTGGAAACTGAATTATCTAATCCTAACGAATGAGTGGATCAAATAGTCAATAATTTCATCAAAAAGAATGACAATAATGAGACAATGTACTAATATTTCTGGGATTCAGAAAAAGCAATTCTTAGCTGAAATTTTATCTCCAAATCATTATATAAACAAAATACAGAGCAGAACAATGAATTGTGCATGCAAGTAAAAAAGCTAGAAAAGAAACAAATAAAAAATCTCCAAATAAATACCAAATTAAAAATTCTGAAAAGCAAAGTAGAGACCAATAAAGTTGAAAGTAAGAAAACTTTTGAACTAATACAGAAAATTAAGAGCTGGTTTTATGAAAAAATAAACCTTTGATTAATTTGATTTAAAAAAAGGAAATTATAGCAATAATGAGAAATATTTTGCCCAACTGTATGCCGATAAATCTGACAATCTAAACAAAATGGATAAATATTTACCAAAATATTAATCACCCAGATTAACAGAAGATTAAATAAAATACTTAACTAACCCCATTAAAATTAATAAGCCATCAATGAATTTCCCAAGGGGTTATAAAAGCTATAGGGCCAGGTGGATTTATAAACAAATTCTACCAAACATTTAAAGAAAAATTATTTCCAATTCTTTGTAAACTATTTGGGAAAATAGGCCAAGAAAGAGTCCTACAAAATTTTGTTTGTGACACAAATATGGTACTAATACCTAAACTGGGAAAAGGCAAAACAGAGAAAGAAAATTATAGACTGATTTCCCTAATGAATATTGATGCAGACATTCTAAATGAAATATTTGCGAAGAGATTAGAGCAATTTATCACCAGGATAATACCCTATGATTAGGTGGAATTTATAACAGGAATGAAGGGCTGGTTCAATACTAGGAAAACTATCAGTACAGTTGACCGTAGCAATTAGAAAACTAACAGAAATGATATAATTTTATCAATTTTCATAAAAAGTTTTTGATAAAATACAATAGCCATTCTTATTAAAAACACTGGACAGCATAGGAATAAATGGAATTTTCCTTAAAATAAATAATATCTATATAAAATGATAAGAAAGCATTATACATAATGGGGATAAGTTAGAAGCTTCCCCAGTAAGATGAGGGTGAAACAAGGATGCCCATTCTGACTACTATTATTCAATATTGTACTAGAAATTGTAGCTTTAACAATGAGAAGGAAAATAAATTGAAGACAAGAGAAACTGAAGACAATAAGGAACCAGAACTATCCCTCTGTTCATATGACATGATGGTATACTTAGAGAATCCTAGAGAATCAACTCAAAATAATTGAAACAATTAAAAATTTTAGCAAAAGTATAAAATAGACCACAGAAATCATCAGCATTACCAACAAAACCCAGCAGCAAGATATAGAAAGATGAATTGCATTTAAAATAACTGCATGTAATAGAAAATATTTGGGAGTCTACCCGCCAAAACAAACCCAGGAATTGTATGAACCAAATTACAAGACACTTTTCACATAAATAAACTCAGAGGTAAGTAATGGGAAATTTATCGATTGCTCGTTGGTAGGCCGAGCTAATACAATAAAAATTACAATTCTACCTAAATTAATTCATTTATTCAGTGTAATACCAATCAAGGTACTAAAAAATATTTTGTATAGCAGAAAAAATAATAAAATTCATCTGGCAGAACAAAAAGTAAAGAATATCAAGGGAATTAATGAAAAAAAAATTCAAAGGAAGTTGTCCTAGTCATACCATATCTAAAACTGTATTATAAAACAGCAATCATCAAAACTATTTGATACTGGTTTTCCGGCAGTGAAGATCTCTCCGTGCCACCATGCCTCTCACCAAAGTTCTCTTACACCCCTCTCCCGAGGAGGAGAAGCAGAAACACAAGAAGAAGTGCCTGGGGCCGAGTCCGAACACATATTTCATGGACATAAAGTGCCAGGGTGCTATGAAATCACCACTTTCTTCTGCCACGCACAAACAATGGTTGTCTGTGTGGGATGCTCCACTTTGCTCTGTCAATTGGAGGAAAGGCAAGATTTACAGAAGGATCCTCCTTCAAATGGAAGAAGCACTAATGACTGAATCAAGACAATTGAGAAACTGTAACGCATAAAACAAACTTGATATAAAAAAAAAAACCTATTTAATACTGCCTAAGAAATAAAGTGGTGGATCAGTGGAATTATTTAGTTACATAAGACACAGTAGTAAATGACAATAATAATCTACTATTTAATAAACCCAAAGACTCTAGCTTCTGGGATAAGAATAAACTATTTTACAAAAACTCCTGGGAAAACTAGAAAATAGTATGGCAGAAACTAGGCACAGAAGAACATGCCACATCATATACCAAGATAATATCAAAATGGGTACATGCTTTAGACATAAAGCAAATTAAGAGAATAAGAAATAATTCTACTGTTAGTTCTTTGGAAAAGGGAAAAATTTATGACCAAACAAAAGATAGAGAATATTATAAAATGCAAAATGAATAATTTTGATCACATTAAATTTAAAAAATATTTTTGCATTAAAAAAAATGCAACCAAGAAGGAAGGAAAGCAGAATACTCAGAAATAATTTTTACATCCATTGTTTATGATAAAGGCTTCATTTCTCATATGCAGAACGGGGTCAAATTTATAAGACTACAAGTCATTCCATAATTCATAAATGGTCAAAGGATATGAACAGGCAGTTTCACGAAGAAATTAAAGCTATCTATCGTCATATAAAAATGCTCTAAATCACTATTGATCAGAGAAATGCAAATTAAAACAGCTTTGAGGTACCACCTCAAATCACACCTATCAGATTGGCTAATATGACAGAAAAGGAAAATGATAAATGTTGGAGAAGTAGGGAGAAAATTGCAAACACTAATGTATTGTTGGTGGAGTTGTAAACTGATCCAACCATTCTGGAGAGCAATTTTGAACTATGACCAATGGGCTATAAAATTTTGCATACCATTTTATTCAGCCATACCACTACTAGGTATGTATCTCAAAGAGATCACAAAAAAAAGGAAAAGGCTCACTTGTACAGTATATACATACATACATATATATATATATATATATATATATATATATATATATATATATATATATAATATTATACACACACACACACACGTATATATATTTATAGCAGTTCTTTTTTGTGTTGGCCAAGAATTGGAAATTGAAGAGATGTTCATCAATTGGGATGGTTCAACAAATTGTGGTATTGTGATGGAATACTATTGTGCTATTAGAAATGATGAGCAGGATGCTTTCAGAAAAACCTGGAAAGACTTATATGAACTGATTCTGAGTGAAGTGAGTAGAACTAGAACATCGTACAGAGTATCAAGTGACATTGTGCTATGGTCAACTTTGATAGACTTAGCTTTTAGCAGTGCAATGATCTAAGACAGTTCTAAAAGACTCATGATGGAAAATGCTATCCACATCCAGAGAAAGAACTATGGAATCTGAATGCAGATTGAAGCACACTATTTTGTCTTTTTTTTCTTTTCCCGTGGTTTTTCCCTTTTGTTCTGTTTCTTCTTTCACAACATGACTAATGTGGAAATATCTTTACCATGATTATATACATACATATGCATATACATATGCATACACATACACATACACATACATATACATATACATATGCATATACATATGCATATGCATATGCATTTACATATACATATACATATACATACACATACACATACACATACACATACACATACACATACACATACACATATACATATACATATACATATACATATACATATACATATACATATACATATACATATACATATACATATACACATATATACATATATGATTAGATTACATGCTGTCTGTGGGGGAAAAATTTGGAACTCAAAATCTTACAAAAATGAATGTTCAAAATTATTTTTATATGTAACTGGGAAAAATAAAATGCTATTAAGTGGAAAAGAAAACAAAAGAAAAAAAAACAAATGTTGACCTCCAAGTTCATAGGAGCATAGAACTTAGAAACAGAAGAGATGTTAGCGACCCTCTCACATCACAGATAAATAAACTGAGTTCTAGATGTGCAAGAGAACTAACTGCAGGTCACCCAGATCCCAAAGAACTGAGCTCTAACTCCACCTCCAGTAGTCTCATTCCAAAAGCAGTTCTCACAATCCCAGCAGCTGACCTTTATTCTTAAAATCATTCTTGGGTCAAGAGCTGGGTGTGTCTAATCAGAGAAGGCTTTGTAGACCCAATAGTTTGGAGGACAATCTTAATGAGGATATTGTAAGAAAAAAACAACACAACTGATCAATCTAAGACAATTGAAGTTAAAAAAAACCAACTATAAAATTGTTAAGGGACTGCTCTGAAAGCATGGGTCAAATCTGCTGAGCTCTTCTCAGCGTGAAAGGGTTAGGGGAAGCATAGTCCAATGATGAAGGAAGTCTAGGAGGAGCTCGTCTTTCAGGCTTTGCCTAGAAAATTTAGCTAGGATGAGCATGAGGTGGTCCTATTTCAAGAGCACTAACCAAAGTGGTATAACTGAAGCTTGGTCCCCAAGTATGGAAATTTAGAAAGCACTTCTAGCATTCACAATATTTCAGTTGCTGCATTTTACCCTCCTAACACGTCTGCTCAATTCCTTTCTAATCTACCCAGAAATCTCACTATGTCCCAAACTCTGTAGCTTATTCTTGTCCCTATTGAACATTTAATTCCAAGTTGATTTGAGGACAAATCTGCAACTTGCTCTTTGTTCATATCCACTTTTTGAAGCTTGACCAAGGTGGGGGAAATGCTAAGGAACCAAACCTTCCATACTAGAACCTGAGCTCTGAACCTGATTCCCTCAGTTCTGGTAAGTCTTCTTTTGTTCTCTCTTGCTGAAGACCAGCCCTCTATATCTCTTTGCCATTTCTTGTGCAACATACTATAATGCTCATCCAGTACTGTGTCCCCACCCCCATGCTCACCTTTAGCACTCTCTTGTACATTGAATTCCCTCCATTGCAGTGCAAGTTTCTTGAGAGAAGATTGTTTTTCTTTTGTTTGCACTTCCAGCACTTAGCAAAGTATCTGGAGTCTAAGAAACCCTTGAAAATGGTTTATTGACTATCTGGCTGTCTATCTGTCATCTATCTATGATTTATCATCTATCTTTCTGTCATGTATCTATTTCTCTTTCTATCATTTGTCATCTATCTTTTTATCACATCTGTCTATCTATATATTTATCTACATGGTATTGTTGTTCAGTTGTGTCCAACTTGTCATGACACCATAGACCATAGCACACCAGGCCCTTCCATCCTCCACTATCTCCCAAAGTTTGTCCAAGCTTATGTTCATTGCTTCTATGACACAATTTGTCCATCTCATCTTTTGCCATTCCCAGCAACAGAATCTTTTCTATTTAGTCTTATTTTTTTCATTATGTGGTAAAATATACATACATACATACATATACATACATATATACATGTACATAAACATATACATGTAATTGGTTATACCCCATTGAAAAACCTCATTTGGGGTTTTCTTGGCAAAGATACTGGAGTGATTTGCCATTGTCTTCTCATTTTGTAGATAAGGAACTAAGGCAAACAGGTTCAAGTGACTTGCCCAAGGTCATACAGCAAATAAGTACCTGAGGTTGGATTTTAACTCCTCCTAACTTCAGGCCTGGCATTTTATCTGCTGCACCCCCTAGTTGCCCTTTGTACAGTAGTCTGCAGAACATTAAATACAAAGGCATATTATCAGGATCATGACTTGTCCCAAGCTCATATCTATCTGATTCCCACTTAAAACATTAGGTAGAGGTAATAATTATCATACCAACACAGCCACCAGAAATTGGAGAAAATTATCCCCAATGAGCACAGACATAGATTAATTCAAATTATGCAAAGAAACCAAAGAAGCAATATAAAACATTGTTGAAGGTTTTAAACATGCAAAAACTACTGAATGCCATCAATACATGACTTTATTAGAATTATATTTGAGAGCCTTGCTGTCTTTTGTAAATAAACAGAAAATAAATTCCTAACCTCAAACTCTCCTTAAGAATCCAACAAATATATTTTGCCTTCACAGACACAATTGCCCAGGTAAATGATTGATCTGCAAATAAAAAGCAAACAAATGAATAAATACAGTTAAGTACTGCTTTTAATAAATGCTACCATAGTGGGTTCTCAGAATCACCAGTCTACAGAGAAGGAATTATTACAAAAAATAGTGGCTTTACAAAAGATATCAAAGTCCTGTGGGAACAGTACAAGACACGTTTCATCCCCGTTATCCTATAGGTTATTATCGGTGACCTGGAGATGCTTTCACTGATTTCACAGAAGATGAGCTAGCTTCCTGATACTTTTATTCAGAGAGAGAGCAAGACAGACAGAGACACAGAGAGACAAAAAGAGAGAGAAGGAAAGGAAGGTTGGAAGGAATGAATGAAGGAAAGAAAGGAAAGAAAGAAAGAAAGAAAGAAAGAAAGAAAGAAAGAAAGAAAGAAAGAAAGAAAGAAAGAGAGAGAGAGATGTATAAACAATGGAGATCAAGGGGAAAATGGAGAGAGGGAGAGAGAAGGAGAGAGAGAGAGAGAGAGAGAGAGAGAGAGAGAGAGAGAGAGAGAGAGAGAGAGAGAGAGAGAGAGCCCCGAATTACTGGGGCCTCTTAGCTCTATTGCTTTTATTGTTTTGAAATGCTTCCCCAAAGTGATTGGAGTCCTCCATCGGGAAAGAGGTCATTATGCTCTTTTTTTTTTCCTGGTAGAGAGAATAAAGCAAGGGTAAGTGTCCTAGTGCCCACTAGCAGAGGTTTATGATGTCTTTAAACTGAAGAATTCCAGTTATTTTGGGGAAGGGTTTGAATTTACTAGCAACCCAGCTCCAATTCCTAATGGATTCTCAGGGCCATTAAAGTGAAATGAGATTACTAAAATGAATACAATATGTCAGTCACAGAAGCAGTTCAGGACTGTCTGAAGTGTCACTCTTGTAGGCATGAATCCCTTCCTTCCTGAGTCGATAATGAGATGAATTAAGGTGCAACTCTTCTCTCCAAATGAGATGGTGCAAAGATTTTACTCCCGCATGACCTTGACCTCTGTTCAATGTGTGTGGTTTGGGAACTGTTGCCAATATTTTCCTTGGGAGGGTCAGCTGGCCAGAGCGATGGAGAGGACAGGGTGGACTCCGTGTCCTTGCTTCATGAACAACATGATGGCTTCTTTTCTCATTCTCATTTTGTCACCTTGGAGAGATGGACATCCTGTTGTTATTATTAGTGAACTCTTGAAATTAATGTCAATCTTAGAAATGTAAACAATTGCTTATTGTTTTCCATAATTAAAAGGGAAAAAAACTGCCCTGGCCATTTGAGCATGGAACCCATCAAGTTTTCCCAATGAGTTTACTTTGTTTATCTTAGTCACAAACAGAACTTTTTTTCTCTCAAAGCTTGGTTGGAGGGAGAATTGTGGAGTCAAGTGGTGTCAGGGATCTTGGATGGTTTCTGAGATCCTTTCTATCTCAAAATCTGATGAAACTATGACCTTCTGACCCAGAGCCAAAGGAGCTTTTCAAACACTATCATTATTTAAATGGGCTGGAATCACCTAGATTACAGAGAGGTTTACTGGATCCCCAGTCAATCCCTAATTATAACTTGCCTCCAGCCTACCCCTGCATGACCTTGTGGCAAGCCCAAGTCACTGCCCTTGGTTCTTTACAGAATCTCAGAATTGTGAGCCACCTCAGTGGTCACTGAGGCCAACCTGTACCTGTTTTCCTAACTTGAGAAGAGAGAAAGGAATGATGTCGTCTCCAATCCAACATGAAACACAAGCTAAGAATTCTCAGGAAAAGAAGCTGGGATTTTTTCTTTGTTTGTTTTTGTTTAATAATGCAACCTCAAATCATTCTACAACATCCAACATTCAGCCTTTGCTTAAAGTCCTCCAGGTAGGAAGAGTCCAAAGCATCTACACATTCCATCTTCAGGTACAATTGATTGGATTGCCTCCCCACCCCCACCCCCAACCTAAATCAAGTCTAAATTCATCTATCTCTGTTAGTTTTCCCTTCTGGAGCCAAGTAAAACAAATCTCTTTCACATATCAAGCTTTTCAGTTCTTGAAGACAGCTCTCCTGTCCCCTGATTTTTTCTTCTCCAGTTCAAATGTCCCGTTTCTTCCAATGCTCCTCATAAGGCATCAACTGGATGCCTTTCACTCTGCCACTTGCACTGCTTCAGAATCTCAACAAAAGGTCTTGAGGTGTTCCTGAAAAGGAATTCCATAGTTGTTAAATCTCAACTGCAGACAGTAGCAAACCCAATACACTCTGGGTTTCTTAAGAAATGCTATTAAATATTATTATCCAACATTCAGTTCCTGGTTCCCAGTCATCTGTTTCAGCATTTTGAATGCCACGAAAGGCGGAAGTTGGAACTGACTTCTCCCCTGAACAAAGAACGACCAAGTTGGTGTGTTTTTGCATATTTATCATTCGCTTATTCAACACTAACACACCAACTATTTTAGGGATTATCCAAAGCTTTCCTCTCATGATCCCATAATCAGGTCTTCTTTTTCAAAAGGGCTTAAATAAACTCAAAATAAGGTCTTCATAGGTAAAGTTTTCCTAACTTGAGAATAGAGAAAGGAACGATGTCATCTCCAATCCAACGTGAAACACAAGCTAAGAATTCTCAGGAAAAGAAGCTGGGATAGTTCCTTTGTTTGTTTTTGTTTAATAATGCAATCTCAAAGCAGGAGGGCCCTCAGCCATTTGCTTTTTTCACATGGACCCAAACAAGGATTTCCTTGGCTTCTGGCCTATGTGACTTCTCTCTGTTGATTATATCTGTCATAGCCTATCTATGGCTTGTTTGTTCATAATTGTTTACATGTTGTCTCAGTAGATTGTGAGCTCCCTAAGGGCAGCAACTGTTTTTTACCTTTCTTTGTATCCCCAGTGCTTAGCACAGCATCTGGCACATATTAGGTAATTAATAAATGTTGTCTGACTGACTGACTACCAGGATCTTATGTTAGACTCAGGAATGGTGTTTAAGAGAACCCCTAGGAACATCTACCTCTTTCTTTAAACTTCTCTAGAAGAAATGAAAGAACAATGGATACATTAGCAAAACAACCTGTATTGGACAAGTCTCTTCCCAAAATTTTATATACATACACATATGATATATATTATATATATTTACATGTAATTTATATATACATACATGCATATGTGTATATTGTATGTATATGTATATATATATACTTACATACATACACATACACACACACATATATGTGTACACATCTATCTCTCTGTATATATATATATATCTTGATGATAATGTCTGTGAGAGAGGCAGCTTGGTGGTAGAGTATATGGAGTTTTGGTCTTGGTGTGAGGAAGTCCTGAGTCAAATCTCATTTCAGACACTTAACAGCTATGTGACCCTTTGAAAGTAACTTAAATCCTTTTTCTCAGTTTCCTCAACTGTTAAAACAGGGAGAATAATTGGATCTGCCTCCCAAAGCTGTTGGGAGAGTGAAATGAGACAATATTTCTAAAGCTCTTTGCAAATTTTAAAGCACTATACCATTTCCCACCAGTATGACTTGTTGGGATTTACCAATGTGGTGAACAAAGTATAAATACAAATATTTAATTGCATTTTGCCCCTGATTTACAAGATCATTTTTGAGTTGCATTCTAATAGGGAAAGGAAAGAATCAGAACATTTAAAGAGAAAACAGAATTTCAGAATTGGAAGGTCATAATGAAGACACTTAGCCCATTCTATACTCTCCTAGAATGCCTTCTACTTTTTAACTAAGGAATACTCTTCCAGTATTTGCTTAAATGCTTCCAGTGAGTCCCAACCCATCACCATTTCATGATGCTACGCTGCTTCTCAGAACTGAGACCATGGCTGTGCTGCTGCTCCCACAAGATAGCAGCTCTTGTTGGTGGAAATGCCCCATGGCTCCATAAGCATCTCTTCCTGTGCTTACATTTCACTGGCATCAACAGTCTTTTGTGTAAAGCCTACTCTTTATTTAAACAGCCACAATACCACCCTATGCCTTGGGACTGTCAGTCCTCATTAGATTTTACAGGAGTTTAACTGCCATTAGTGACTACTTTGATAACCCTCTCTGGCTGCTAATTGACCCTGCAGGGATCCTTTGAAGCTTAGACTCTTGGTAGTTTCTTTGAAGTGTAGTTTTGGCTTCAGGGACCTGAGAATTATCTACAAATGAGACTTCTCATTGTGCCCACCCCATCTTTTTTTTTTTCAGAATGAAACTGGCCTCTTTGTTCAGATGGACAGATCAGGGCTCTCCATTTTTGCCTAAAGCATCTCAAATGATGAATGTCTCAAGACATTCTCTCAGCCAGCCAGTCTGGCCCTCTTCACATGGATAAAGAGGCAGTTCCTCAATTCATTGGACAGCTAGATGGCAAAGTGGATAGAGTGCCAGCCCTGGAGTCAGAAGGACCTGAGTTCTCTTACTGAGTGGCCCTAGGCAAGTCACTTAACTCTTTCTACTTCAGTTTACTCATCCATGAAATTAGCTGGAGAAAGCAATGGCAAGACACTACAATATCTTCCCCTAGAAAATTCCAAATGGGGTCATGAAGTATCTACCATGACTGAAATGACTGAACAACAACTCAACTTACTCTATTTATACTCTCATGTGCAGATTAAGAGATGCCAGTGGATGGAGAAGGAAGCCAATGAAATTGGGGAGCTAGGTATGGGAATAATCATGCCATATGCTCAACACTTATACTCTAGTGAAGGAAAAATACAAAAAATGACATCAAAAGAAATCTATCCAGTAAAGACCAATATTGTCCATGTGCATCTTAGGGAATGGATGTCAGTCACAGATTAGAATTCATCCATTGATCCATTCATTCATGCCTTTGTCCTTTCATTTATTTGACAGATGATTATTGAGCCATATGCCAGGATCAGGGTAGGGGTGGGAGGAGGTGGGAAAAAAATTAAATAAGTTTAAAAAAAAAGATTTAGTACCTGTCCTTAGAGGAATTCCCATTGCACAGTCAGGTATATTAGACACATAACTTCAGCAGAGAGAAACATGAAATGAGAGTCCTTTGAACGTTGTTAATAAAAGTTTATAAATAAAAAATGGGACAAAAATTCCAATTCTTGGATATTGTGATTTTAAATCTAAACAGCTTTTAAGTTCCTTTCTACTTACATATTTGGTGATTCTAAAGTATCTAAGTTGATGTCTAGGTAATGCAAAAGAACAGTGAGTGATGGGATGTTATTCTAGAAGATTTAGCACCCTTAGAGTGAAGGCACTGACCAATGGAGTGAAAGAAATATAGCCTCTTAAATTTAGCCTCTTGAATTAGGCTGAAATGCAGGGTCAGTGTGTACTTCTCATTCCCCTTCACCCCCATATACAATCAGTTCCCGAAGTTGCTTGTTTTCCACCTTTACCGCATGTCTCATGCATGTCCTCTTCTCTCTAGCCTCATAGCCATTACCCTGAATCCCTCCTGACCTTGCACCTGAACTACGACAATGGTTTCCTAAGAGTTTGCTCTCATTTATTTCTATCCACTCCATCCCTGCTGCCAAGGTGATTGTCCTAAAATTTAAGTCTGAATATATCACTCCCTTGTTTAATAAACTCCCATTAAGACTCTTTAGACTTTATTAGCCTCCCCAAGTACTCTGTGGTCAAACTCTACTGATCTCATTGGTTTTCCTTGAGCATAATAGTCCATTTTCCACCTCCATGCCTTTTCTTTGTCTCTTCCCTTTGTCTAGAATGATCTGTCCAGTCAGCTCTGCCTCCTGGATTCCTTTAAAACTTTTTCCAAATCCTATGCCCTGAGTGAGGCCTTTCCTATCCCTTCCACTAGACCCTCAGCATTGCTGATTCTTTTCCTCAGAAACTACATCCCATTAATGTCCTACAAAGGTTGGATGTGCATAGTTTGAGGGCATGTTCTTTCTTCCATTAGATCATGAGCTTCTTGAGGGCCAGGTTCATATTTTGCCTTTCTTTGTATTCTCAAAGCTGAGCACACTGCCTGGTACATAGTAAGTACTTCACAAGTGCTTATGAACTAACTACTAATGAAACTTAAGGTCACAATTATCAGACCTACGTGCATAATGCTTCCTAGTCAGGGAGTCCTTCCCACCATAAATTGTAATTATCATCATCATTGTTGTTGTTGCTGTTGCTGCTGTGGTGGTTATTGTAATTGACAGAGTACATGAGCTTTTTCCCAGACCATCTTCCATGTCTTGCATCCTCTTCCTCCTCCTATAACCCTCAAGGCTCAGCTGAGTTCCATCTCCTATTAAAAGGTCTCCAGGAATTTTCCTACTTTTGACTGTTCAATCTCTTCTCATAAAATAATTACTTTTTCAGGTGCATATGTTGTATGTAGGTACCTGTGTCCATGTGTCCCTGCCCCCAGCCCTGATCAGGTAGAATGTAAATTCCTTGAGAACATAGACTTTGATCATTGTTTTTTATGCTTGTATCCCTTGTCCTGAGCATTGCACCTGGTACACACTAGGTGCTTTAAATTCATGTTGAATTGATAGGTGTTCCCTTAAAAATCTTGGCACAAGTACCGTGTGTTTAAAGTAAGAACCACCAAATTGCTATGTTAAGGTCTACCAAGTGGTCCTAGTAAAGGGTCAAGTGCCTTCAGTTTTCCATCCATGCAAGATGGAATTAGCATGTATGGACTTAAACTTCCAAATGCCCATTCCAGAAAAGGTATTGATCATAACCCCCAAATAACAAAGCAGTCAATGATGCAAAGTGAAGAATATGTTGCCAGTCTTTAAAAGGGGGGGTAGTAGAATCCTAGAATATCAAAGCTGGAAGAAACCTTTAAAGCCCACGATGCTAAATCATATCCCCAGAAAAGTCACAACAGGGCACACCCAATATGTGGGCATCCTCTCAATTCAATTCAGTTCAGTTCAATTCATTTAGTAGCATTTATTAACTACTTATAATGTATCAGGTGAAAGACATAGTGCCATAATGAGTAGAAAGGAAGGAATGAGGTTGGGGAGACCTGAGTTCGAATCCCTCCACAAGACAGGCTGTGTGAAATTGGGCAAGTCACTCAACAACTCAGAGCCCCAGACAAGTCTCCAATACCCTAAGTTGGAGAATAGATACCAATATGCATTGATAGAATTTCCTCATCAGAAGTTCTCCACAGCAATGAAATTTTAGTTTCTGTGATTTTTTTTTTAAATTGGAAAAGCACCATGCTAGGCATTGGGATACAAGAACATGGTAAATGAGAGATGGATTTTGTCCTGAAATAAAACATACACAAATAATTAAATACATGTTAGTTTGAGGAGGATGAAGAAAGCATAAACAACAAGGAAGGCCCTGAAGTCATACCTTTTTGAAAGAGGCAACCCCTGAGCTGAGCAGTATATAAAGCTACAGTAAAAATGTTAAGAAGTAGATGTAACAAGAGCGGACTTTCCAAGCATGGAGATGGCCTATGGAAAAACACAGAGGTGAGAGATGGAATTCTGAACTTGGAAAAGGGCAAGTAAGACAATTTGGTTGAAATATCTAATGCAGTATTTGGGGAATTGTGTGTGGAGGGGTGGTTCAGAAGAAACTGTTCCAATCAAGGTTAGAGTCATGGTTGTGAAGGTCTTTAAATGGCCACCTGAGGCATCAGAAACTATTGAAGATTCTTGAGGAGATGGATAACCTTGTAAGGCCCATAACTTAGGAAGATGATTTTGACCTGTGTGTAGAGGCTAGATTAGAAGAGGAGTAACTAGGAAGAAATGCATTTGGGTAGTCAATTGCAATAATCCAGGAGTAAGGACACAAGGCCCTGTCCTATAGTGGTGCCTAGGTATGTGAGTCATGAGAAGACTGGATGACCAGAAAGCAGGGGTTTCCTGGAGGCAGGAGGAGGAACAAAATGGTTTCTTCAAGACTCTTTCACTTGCATAACTCTATAAGCAGATTTGTTCCTCCTTTCCCCCAAAGCACTGGCTGGCTTTCAAAAGATAGCACTTTTAGTCCCTTTTCAGGGCTGTGCCAGATGAAAGGGATTCATAAATGTCAGGTATTATTACAGACACACAGTAATTTTATCTGGAGTTCTCTGACACACCTTCCCCTTTGTCATACATACATATATATATATATGTATGTACGTATATATTTGGGAGTGTGTGTGTGTGTGTGTGTGTGTGTGTGTGTGTGTGTGCCTCTGACCCCAGGGTGCTCTTTGATTTATGGGCATCTCCATTAGTGATGTTACGGGTGGTTTTGGATCTGGTTTATTCTGGCATCCCAATAAAGCAAACTTCCCAGAGCCCCAAGGTGGAGCTTAGGGGAGGAGCCAAGGTGCTCCAGGCCAAAACAGAGCAGCAGCACAGCTTGATAGCTATGCTTGGTGGTGCTTGGTACCTTTTAGTTAAGAACCACTGGTGAGGAAGGGAAAAAACAAATGAAAAATGAGGTTGGGGGTAAGAATGTTAGCACAAGGAATAGAGCTCTAGGTCTCAATTTTTAAATCTGGAAACTGAAAGAACTTGTGGAAAATTCTCTTCCCTGACCATGCCTCATTTTCTCCATCTGCAAATTGGAGATATCATGCAGAAATGTCATAACAAGACATGAACACACCCAGTTCCTGCCATCATAGCAAACTACATTCCCTAACTTAGAGGAATGTGTATCTGTAACTTGTTATCAGTTTGGTTTTTGTTTTTAGGTAAGAATTGTGATTGGATAGAGGAACTACAAGACACTGACTTCAAGGGTGAATGCACTTCAGTACTTGTCAGGAAATGGACCACAACAATTTTATCTTCATCGGAGCTTGGCTATATTTATGGATGTCTAGGCCCATTCCCAGATTGATTGCAAATCAGTACCATTTCCCTGGATCCCATATTGGCAAGGCTCTTCTTTGCTTTATATGTCAGGAAGCGAGAACTGCGCAGTGAGAATAGATCCAAGACAGAGAAGAAGAAGAAGGAAATGATCAATCATCTAGAACAAAAGCAGCCAATGTAACTTGTGCTCCTATGGAACCTCATCCTCATTGCTCCTCAGTAGACCAAGGCAATCACAGAATCACTGAAATTGAGAACTATAAGAGACTTCATTGATCACCTAGTCCAACCCAAACACAAGGAATTAACTCTTCAATGCACTAGATAAATGGTCTAGCCTCTGCCCAGATACCTCCAGGAAGGAGGATCCTGCTCCCTTGTGAGGCTGCTAGATGCATGTTTGAATAGCTAGCTCATTTCCACTGCTGGACTCACAGATAAAACGTCTTGGTGCTTCCCTGCGCAGACCTTGTCTCCATCCCTAGGTGTGGACTAATGTTTAATGTAACAAGATTCCATTAATGTGAAACCATTAGGAGTTGGAGTTTACATTGTAAGCCAATAGGTCTATCTTTTCTTCATATATGTGTTAAGTTCTAATTTTTATGTTTGGCTTGATTATCTACACCAAAGGAAGGGGACAATGGTGTGGACAGTCACTATCTTACTGAGGGCTACAGCCAAGCTCAAAGCATGCTGGGAGACTAGAAGGAAATCACATTGACATAAAGACTTTGCAACCAACATGTACCAGTTGACTGTTAAAATACAGTATTATATGTTTATCCTTCAAAGATTTGGAATAATGCATCAAATTCTACCCCTTAACTACATCTGGCAATGCTAGTATCTGCTGAACTCTTTGAGGATTGTTTAGTTTATTTTTAGTGAACTGACAAAGTTTTTCTCATATTTCTTAGTTCCAACAATTCAGTCATGAGAAACAAGCACCCAGTGTTTCTTGTGGGTTCACTGCACAGAGAACCCCGCCTCAGTGGCCTAAATTATTATGTCAGGCTTACAGCATGTTTCTCGAATTTAAGTTGCATGTGTGAAGTAACTTCTTTGTGCCAGGCAATGTGATAGGAACGATGACTGTCATCTCAAGAAGCATATATCTTAGGTGAGTGGCAGGGGTGGGGTAGGAGGTACGGTTGGAAATACAACAGGTTGATAGATACATTTAAAATAAAGAAAAATGAGGAAAGTTAAAAACTGAGAAATCTGGAAAGGTTTTTATAGGAGGCTGCACTTGAGCTGAGCCTCAGCGGGAAATAGGAATCCTAAGAATCAGAAAGGAAGGAGGTTCAAGTTCTTGGCAAAGGCACCAGGTACCTTCTAGAAGGTCAAAAGTGGATTAATGAGTTTGGGAAATGGCTTTTTGAAATATTGAATTCCAGAATGGGAATCACATGAAATAAGGCTGGAAAACCAGGGAGGAGGTGGCTATTTATATAGCTAGTAGATAGATAGATAGATAGATAGATAGATAGATAGATAGATAGACAGACAGAAAGATAGATGGAAGGATAGAAGAGAGATGGATGATAGGAAGATAGATGAAACATGTCATAAGTACTGCAAAAAGAAAGACAGTTCCTGCCCTCAGGGAACTTACATTCTAATAGAGGGAGATAACATATAAAAAGGAGTTGAAGAACAAAGGTTTATGGAAAGCAGAGCCACACTGGCAGTCCACCAGGGAATCATGAGTTGAACCTGGTGTAAAAGTAAGTATGGTGTGCAGGTGTTTCCTGAGATGGGGATACCAGGGAGGAACTTACCAATCAGAGAAGGAAGCCATGAGGCTGGATGAATCACCAATGTGAAAAGCCTCCAGGGGAAGAGGCAGAGAGGTCATGCAAGCATTGTTACAGGAGGAGAAAACTGTCAATTGCAGGCTAAACAGTTTGTATTTCATCCTATTCTCAAAGGATAGCCATGAAAGGTTTCTGAGTGGAAAGACATGGATGAACCTTTAGATTAGGGGAAATGATTCTGTCAGGTTTTTGGAGGATGGACTGAAAAGGGGAAGAGATTAGAAGCAGAGAAACCAGTTAGAAGGCCCCCATGACTCAGATCATAAGTGATCAGTTCCTGAACTTGAGAAGTCACCATGGAAGCAAATAGTAGTTGAGAGAGTAAATCTCCCATATTTGATTTGATAGATTTGAGATAGATAGATTTGACAGGACTTGACACGTGATTGTATATACACATCATACAATCATACATTTGGAGCTAGAAGAGGTCTTAGAGGTAATCAAGTGTAGCCATTCCTTTTAGAGATGAGGAAACAGATTGGGAAAGATTAAGTGATGCCCACAAATAAATTGGCAATGGCAGAATGAAGACAGGAGCCACCTCTCTTGACTCTTAGTATAGCACACTGTCCACTGTATCACAATGCCTGTTTCTTTGGCCCTTTGCAGTACAAAACAGAAGCACTGATGGAATTTTGTAAGAATTTATGAAGCACCTGCTGTGTGTCAGGCACTGTACCAGTCACTGTAGATGCATAGGCAAAAACAAAACAGTGTCTTCCCTCAAGGAACTCATGGCTACATCTGGCAAAGTTTTTATCTGCTGAACTCCTTAGGGATTAATTTTTGTGTTTGTTTTTGGTGAACTGACCAGGCTGTTCTTGCATTTCTTAGTTCCCACCAAGTCATTCTATACTAAGTCAACACAAGACAAGTTGAGGAGGAAGAGGCCATTAACCACTAAAGTGGTAATGAAAGAGTATCTAAAAAGATCATAGATTGGGGGTCAGAAGGAGTCATGAGAATAATCCAGGTAAACCATTGCGCAGATGTCAAAAGTGAGGGCCAAAAATGGGAAGTCACTTGTCAAAGGTCACATGTAGAAACAGGATTGGAATTGAACTCAGGCCCTCTGACTTGAAATCCTTTCCATTTATTATCATTTAATACATTTCTCTAAGCACATTCCCCACTACCTACACAGACAGAAAGACACACACACACACACACACATACACACACACACACACACACACACACACACACACACACACATCTTGTTCCAAAATGAATTAGGGGATAAAGTGGTGGTCTGCCATTTGAGACAGAAAAAGAAATGGATACAGAGACAAATCCAGAGAAAACCACAGGTGGAGATGACTGGTATAGGCCCTGGGAAACTTCCCCCCTCACACACACTCTCCTTGAGTTTTCTCCCACATGGCATTCAACCTGAGACATCATCCCAGTAATCCTCTCAATTAGCTTTTCATTGTGGCTAAACTATGCCCAATCTCCCAATTCTCTGTTACCCTTAACCTAGCCCAGCCCTTCATTGTCTATTACCTCCCAATGGCTCCCAGCTACTTCCCACCCTTGATCCTATGTGGACCCCATGGTCAAATACCTCCTAGTCACTCCCATCAAGATCCTTCTTAAATCCTTCCTCCAATTCCCCCAAACCACTTGGCCACTCCTAGATCCCTCCTACAGTCTTTCTGTATATAAGATCCATCTTGTCTTGATTAAGGTGCTGAGATTCACTCTTGTCTGCTTGTCAGCACTAGCATCACAAATGTTTAGATTACTTAAGAGTCTGGCCAATGTGGTGGATCTTTAATAAACCTTGTCTTTGGCTAAAAGAAGGCTTGGGTTGAATTCATTCAGACAGGACCTGAGTGCCGCTATTTCAAAGTCCTAGCAACCTGAAACCTCTAAACCTCAACAGAGGGACTCAAAGAGAACAGGGACTGAAAAAAGAGAGTAAATAGAGAGGCTGAGACTGAAAGATGGAGAGATTAAAGCATAGAATGAGGGATAATCAAAAGTTATTAATTGGGTGGATGGGTTGGACTTGGAAGAGACCCATAGCTTCAGGCAAGGACAAGCAGGTTTTACCCAGGTGGGGTTAGGCTTGAGTACTGTTAAAGGCAGAGTTCTATAATCTTTCTCACAAGCATTGGTTTGGGAGTGGTTTAGGAATGGGGGTCAGAAGAGCACCCTTGGGGCTAGAGTCCTAGGAAGGGCTAGAGAGATTACATGAAAAGTTGTCCTTTGTGATCCCCTCTCAGGGTAGAAAAGACTTGCCTGGGTCACATGCTGAATCTATGGTGGGGTCAGAAACAAAACACAAAATATTCAGTTTCCTCCAGGCCGCAATTCTACTGGAACTCCCTGATTTGTGAATCAATGATATTTTGTTCCTTCCCAAGAAACTCAGAAGGTATTGTGGCAAGGTTTGGGGTGATGTGGTGTTTTAAGACTAGAATCAGTGTTCCCATTCAGATCTCCTTAGGCCCCTCCTCCTGTCACTCCAAAACACTTGGCCACTCCTAGACCCCTTCCCACAGGCATTCTGTATATAAGGTCCATCTTGTCTCCATTAAAATGCTGGGATTCTTAAAATCTAGCCACTGCTTAGATTCTTATAATCTAGCCAATAAGCCAATAGGTTGCTAGTGTTCAGACTCCTTAAGAGTCTGCCTAATATGATGTATGTTCTAATAAACCTTGTCTTTGGCTGAAAAAAAAAATAAGACTAGAGTTAGGGCAATGGAGATAGGGAAGCTGCTTATTGGCATGGCCAATTTTCAATGCTTGGCCATTATGTACCTTTCATCAAGCCAAGGAAAGGTCTATGCTCAGCCATTAGTAACATGTCCCATCTACTACCTGGTATAAATAAATGCTCTGGAACTTGGGGAGGTTTTAGTCCATCATCATATAGATTAATTATGGAGACTGAGTGGCTTTAATCCACCTATTAAGGATCCCCATACTCAAGCACATGGCTCTTCTCATCTAATGAAATCAAACTCTCTTCCTCAACAAGATGCAGGGTGAAAAGTCCTTGTATTGAAAATGGGAGAAAGCATAGCTTTCATCATATTTCAGCTCAAGGCTCAGCCCATATCTAACCTTCTGCTGGATGTCTCCCCCTCCCTCTATTTCCCACTGCTGGTGCTTTCCTCATGACAACACCTTCCATCTCCTTGGTATATATCTTCTATAAATAGATAATTGTTTGCATGTTGTCTGCCACATTCCAATGTGAACTCCATCAGGGCAGGGACAAAGTTTTTGCTCTTCCTGTTTTTTTTTTGTATCTTTAGTGCTTAGAAATTTGTCTGTCATATACTAAGCGCTTAATAAATGCTTATTGACTGCCTGACTAACAGACTGACTACTAGACTAAATCTGGGTAATGTCCTAGGCAAGCATATATTTCTACGAAAATTGTGGCCCATCTACAGAGGAAAAAAAATAAATCTTTAAAAACAAAACTTACAGGACTAAAGAGGAGAGACAAAGAGACAGAGACAGAGAGAGACACACAGAAGAGATAGAAACAGAGGGACAGAGATGGGAAGACATGGTAAAGGTGATGATGATGATGACAATGATGGTGATGATGATGCCCACACTAATGTACAAAGCCTGTTGGAGGCAAAAGGTTCCATGCATCCTAAAAATCCACCAATCCAGGGAAAGGCATCCTGCACCAAGAGTTGCTCTGCAGTTTTTCAGGTTGATTTCAGGTTGCTAATGTCCTTTGCCCTGTAAGACATGGTAGGCTTGGTAGCTGAGGATGGACACTGATAAGGTAGGGAGGGACAGGGTTGGGGAAGCAGAATGGTGAAATCTTATGCCTGTGAGCATTAGTTGGTCCTTCATTCTTGAAGAGGACCATGACATCAGGAAGGTTATGCCAGACTTGCAGTGAATTAGATTTAAGTGATGGGGGCTGCACAAAGTCCCCAGACTCACATTCTCCTCCAGAGCCATGGGGGTCTAGTGGCATGGTATAGATCGGGATGACTAGAGATGGCCCAGTACAGTGAAAGACCTTAGCCTTTTTAAGCTAAGGCCTTTCCAAGTTCTCACTTTGATTTAGGCAAAACCCTTTCAGTGATCAGGGCTAGGTAAGAAATGAGCCAAGGAATGGCTTCTTTTACCCAGTTGAAAAAAAAATAATCAATTTAGGATGGGAAGACCCTCAGAGTTTCTGGGCAAAACAAAAACAATTACTATTTACACTCACTCTGAACCAACAGAGCCCAAATAGCCTGGAGAAGAGAAGACTTAGTGTTTGAAAGTTTGTCACAAGGAAGAAGGATTAGCCATCTTGGCCTCCAAGAACAAACTAAAAACTGATTAGTGGAAGTTGAAAGGGGACATGTTTAGGCTCAAAGTGAGGAAAACAAAGAAAGAAAAAACAATTCTCCCAATAATTAGAAGTAAGCAAAGCAGAATAGATTGTTTTGGGACATATTGGGGTCCCTCTCTCTGGATGACTTCAAGCAAAGGTTGGAAGGCTACTTGTAGGGAGCTCAGTAGAAAATTTTTTGTTTAGATGTCAATTGGTCTAGATGTCCACTAGAACACCTTCCAACACTGAGATTCTGTGATTCTACAAAGAAAATAAGAAAAAAAAAGTACATCACAGGGATGGGAGCGGGGCAGGCAAAGTTTGAAACCATGAATCCTGGGAAAAGATGCTAGTTTGTGCCTGCTCCTACATGACTGATAGTGTCTATTATTGGAGGTGGGCTCCTGGAGCAAACTTCACGAGCCTTCAGCTTCTTTCTCAGTTACTCTGCAATCCACATCATAACATTTTCCAAAGTGTTCTAGGATTAGGGATAGAGGAATGTCAGACTTATCTTTGATAATGCCATGTGGAAAACTCCAGGGTCTTTTAGGGGTCCATCATTAGCACTCTGTCATTCATACTTCTAATAAAGTCCTCTCTCTCCCATGGAGGATTTCCATGAAGTTAAGAGTCCTGCAGGATGAGAAGGTTTGATTTGGCTGCCACTGGTCCCATTGAAGGTGGGGGCAGGGGGGGGCATCAGGGAGTGCAGTTGAGTATCCTTCAAAGTAAAATTGTATCTAACAACATCTCTAGGACTTCCTGGCACAAATTAAAATTGTACCTGGGATACAACCAGACATAACCTCATTGGTGTCTCATCCAAATCATTGCCATTCTTGCTATTAATTTAGAGGAGGATTTTATCTCTTACCTCCCCCCCGAAGCCCAGCAGCTAACGTGTACAGACAGAGCCAGGAATATTGTGTCTCCCCTGAAGTAACATGTGCACTGAAAGAGTGGGGGAATCTCTGAGCTAAGACTCCTTTCCCTGATACAGATGGAAGAAAGGGAAGGTGTTTGCCCTCGGATACAATGACAAGCACGCATACCTTTCCTAGGTGAGGTCTGGGTGTACTGGGGCGTGCCTGAGAGGAAGTCTATGCAAAGGTCTTTTTTTTCTCTCTGTGTGTGATCTCTTCAGTTTAATTACACCCATGCTCTGAGCCTTCCTTTTATTATTATTCTTTTCCCTTTAATATTTACTTCCATTGGCAAGGTGGAAAGAAAAGTTACATTTGTCATTTTGAAAAAAAAAAACAGCCTCAAGTTGAATCTGTCTTTCTCCTTAGAAAAGCAGGGGAGCCTTTCAAGAAAAGTGCTGGCCCAGCTTCTAGCTGAAGGCAGGGCAGTTTCTATCTACATTGATTTAGAAAAGACTATCCTCAAATAGCAACTGGGAAGAAGGGCCTGGGAGTACAGAAGGGGAAGGTGGGGACAGGAGCATGGAGCTGAAGGCAGGAACCAAAGTGGGAGATTGACAGTACATATGTCTCAGTTCATTTTTAAATTGGTAAATGGGATAACATATTACATGCTGACACCCTGATAACAGGAGCTGTCAAAGCCATCAGTCAGCTGGGGATTGACTGCTTTCAGTAACTGGTTGAACCTCCCAAGTTGAAAGAGATGGAAAATGTCTCAGAAGTTGCCCAGCTCAGCACCTTGGTCACCCCTGGGGAATTATGTCCTCTTTATTGTCCATTTCTGTATTAGATCAAATTATTTTCCCTGGGCATGAGAAGAATATACTATTAATAGTCTGTAATTACATTACTCTGGTGCTGGAAATGTAACCAGATGAGAGTAGGAACCATCCTCTTTCTTTTCTGGAGAGACCCAAAGCACCCTGGGGTCTTCGTACATGCAGACCCAAGCCTCAAGGGAACCTTTCTCTTCCCTATTTTTTTTTCTTCAAAGAGAAACAAGGCCTAAGAGAGTGGGAGAGCAAGAAGGGCTTTTGGGTGACCATAATGAATTATTTTATGGATCCCCGAGGAGCCCCACAGGCTGGCATGTAGATATTACCTCATTTATCCTCATTATTCCCCTGATGGGAGGACTAGGGAGCTGCTGTTTTCCTCTTCTCACACATATGGATGCAGAGGAAGAGAAAACCAAAGTGAATGGAGCGATTAATCTTAGACCCAGTGCCTGCTGGATCTCAGTCTTCGAGACAGGAACTCTTAAAACACATTATAGACAAATGACAACAGCTCTCACGTGTGGAGGTTTTCAGGTTTACAAACAGCCTTATTTATATCACCTCATCTGAGTCTCACAATACCCTATAAAGTGAGGACTATCTATATTGTTATTTTCATTTTAGAGATGAGGAATCAGATGTCTTAGCAGATTCTGTTATGTACCTTAGTAATCTGCAATAGAATTTCCATTGAAGATTTTCCTAACTCTTGGTCCAAGATACTGTCCTCTCTATAGGTAGCTTCTCTTTTAACTATTAGGTCATTCTATTTCTGTGCACTGCCATGGTCTGATGCTCTGCCGCTAGAGGCTACTTTAGATCTGTTTGGCATTTAAGTGAAATGCAGCTCTTTTTATCTGTGTTTCCCCAGTACCTAGAACAGCTCTTGATATATAGTAGGTGCTTACTAAATTCCTAGAATCATGGAAATGTTCAAAGTATAAGGAGACTTCAAACTGACTCAGCCTCCCAGATTTAGAATGAGAAGTAACATCTGAGCTCATCGAAGCTAACCTGCTCATTTTATAGATGAAAAAGCCTGCCCAGAAAGTTGAAGAAAATTGCTTAAGGTCATACAGGTAAGAAGCAGCAGAATCAGAATTCAAACATCTACTTCCAATTCCAATATTCTTTCTACTTCACCACCTGATTTGTTGAAATAAATTGAATTATGGTGGAAAGGAAATTGAATTTAGAGTCAAAATACCTGTTTCGTATCATCACTCAATCTGTATAGAGCTCAGTTTCCTCACTTGTAAAATTCTTTTATCACCTATTTCATAAGGTTGCTTTAAGGAAAGAAAGAGTGGGATGGAGGTAGTGGTAAATGGTCCAAAGCAAATTAGAGCAAAGCTCTCTACAAACACATCAGTAGTCAGTCAAGAAGTCCTGATTAAATGCTTATGATGCTCGAGGCTGTGTGATAAGTGCTAAGGACACAAAGACATAGAGAAGTCAGCTCTTGCTCTAAAGGAGCTTCCAGTCTAATGCAAAGAATGGCCTGATTCTATAGACAACATAGAATCATGACATAGTGGAAAGTGCTGCATGTAGGCTTAGACAGCCTGACTTCATGTCCCCTCTCAGTACCTGGGTGATCAGGAGTAACTCTTTTAATGTCTCTATACCTCCATTTTTACTTATATAAAAGGAGAGAGTTACACACATTGGCCTCTTATGACAGCCATGTTGGCTATTTTAATTATCATTTTATCCTTTATGTCACAGCTTCCCTGCCAGTAAAATGTATGTATGTGTGTGTGTATGTGTGTGTGTATGTGTGTGTGTGTGTGTGTACGTGTGCGCACACACAGAAATCTTACTTATTTCTGTGACCAATAAGAATTCCAGATGACGGATGCTTCTCTTAATCATTTTAGGTGAAAATTTGTTTTGCTCACCCATGCTTATTGGTGACAAGGGATAGACTTTTTTGTTTGTTTCATTTTGTTTTTATGAGAGAAAGAGTTATGTGGTGAAGCAAGTATTGGATTTCTTTCTCTGTTTCTGCTCTTCCTGAATTAAGTACCAGCACCATATCAATGTAAGAAATTAATTTGATAGGATTCCTTCACCCTTTTTCCCCCCAAAAAAAGGTGATATAATATTGGGATTAATTGTTCTTTAAATATTTCATAGAGTTCACTTATGAATCCATCTGGTACCAGGGAGTTCATTGATGGCTTCTTTAATTTCTTTTTCTAAGATTAGATTACTTAAATATCCTATTTCTTCTTTTGTTAATCTGGACATCTTATATTTTGAAAACATTCACACATTTTGTATCAATTTTCTGATTTATTGACATGTAATTGGGCAAAATAGCTCCTAATAATTGCTTTAATTTCCTCTTCATTTGTGGTGAATTCACCCCTTTCATTTTCAATCCTACTAATTTGGTTTTGTTTGGTTGGTTTTTTTTAGCCAAATTAACCAATGGTTTTTAATAAAGGAAACTGAAAATAATAAGGATTTATAATGTCTTATTCAATGTTCTTTGTTCCATTCTTCATTGCTTAAGGAAATACATCTATGGAGGACTGTCACAATCGTTGTTTGAAAGACCTTGAGTTGTTGGGAAACATAACTAAGATGAGAAGCACATCACACAGGCCCAACCCACGGGAGCAATCAGACTCCATGGACTCCCTTTCCTACCTAAGGAAGTGCTTTTATTTAAGGGTGTTTTCACTTCTGCCATCTGTAAAATGGACACAGCTGTATCAACTCTCCATCTGCTGCTGGTGATGCAATGGTGAGCTGGAAATGACTGTGCAACATGTTGATGAGCCAATGTGTGATGTCGGAATGCTTCAGCTCCAGCTTGGCTGGCATTTCCCTTCACTCTGCAGCTGTAGTTTGTAAAACAAATGCTTCTAAATTCACAGTGTTTTTCTCACATGAACTATTTTTTTTCCAGAGTGATATTTTCCCAAAGTCTCATGCTGACTTAAGTTTCTGGAACCTTGTGGGTGGATGTGCTAAATTAAAGACTTGTATTTAAATTTTCTGCATAACACGGGTGGGTTGGAGGCCCCAGAGTAGTTCAGGCAGATGAAGAGATATTCCAGTCCCCCTGGATGCAAGTACAGTTCCATGGGTCTGTAGAGGTCAGTGGCTGATTGGTTTTAAGATCAAAACTTCAGTATTTCCAGGATTCATAATTTCATTGGCAGAGATGTTCTCTCCACTGGCTCATAGGGAGAACACAAACTCTTTAGGACTTGAGAGAGGGCCGGTCAAAGCTGTCCTGAAGGTCAGATTCATCCCCTTCCCCCTCCAAGTCTGGCTTCTGCTTCTCCATTTCTTTACTGGAGCTGTACCACCACCCACCCTGACTTTGTCCTTTCCCCCAAAGCTTTGTCCTTTACTCTCTTTCCTTTAGGTCTCTACACTCTCTCCCTTTGTCTTCTTTTCAGCTTCCAGGAGTTTAATGGTCACTCCAATACAGCTACTCTAAAGATCTAGCCAGAAGTCTCTCTCCTAGACTCCAGTCCTATCTTATCAATTGTCTGTCAGTTTCCCTCACTTGGATGTCACTGAGGTATCTCAAACTCAGTATGTCCAAAATGGAGTCTACTGTTACTCCCTCACCACACCCATGCCCCAAACCTCTTCCTTCTCGTAACTTTTTTTGTTTCTCTCCAGAACACCACCATCCTTTCAGTCAGCTAGATTTGCACAGTTGCAGCTATCCTTGCCTCTTTCCTCTCCCCACATCTGCACATCCAATCAGCTGCCAAATTCTGCTGCTTCTGCCTTTTCATCTCTCTCATATTCAGCTCATTCTCTCTGCAAACACATTCTCATCACCTCTCAGCTGAAAAGGAAAGGCCTCCTCTTTGTCCTCCCTCTTCCCATCTCTCCTGTCTCAGATTATCCACACAGCTGTAAAACTAACATGGTTCCTAAAACATAGAGCTCACTGTTACTTCCTCAAAATCATCACTGGTTCTCTCTGACTTGCAGGATGAAATATAGAATCCGGAGCTTTCCCTTTAAATAAGTTTACAATCCGATTCAGGCCTGCTTTTGCAGCCATTTCACATTACTCTGTCACTCATTCTCCACTAAAGTTCAGCTGCTTTATTAGCTGTTCCCTTTCTATGGTCTTTGATTTCCCACCTCTGTGCAATTGCAAACATAGTTACCCATGTTTGGAATTCACTCCCTCCTGGCTGTCTTTTCTTAGACTTCCTAGTATTCTTCAATATACAGCTCCAATGCAACCTGCTATGGAGGCATTTCCTCACCCTGTACCCACCCCCAAACTCTGCAAGCCCCTCCCCTGACTCCTTCCTTATTGGAATTACTTTACACTATTTTGTACACTCTTTGTGTTCATTTATCTGTGCACATATGATTTTCCACTGGTAGAATATATTCTCCTCAAGGGCAAGAAATCTGAGATTTCTGCTCTTGTTATCCCGACACGTGGAACAGTTCCTTGGGCATAGTGCTTAAGGAATGCTTATTGGTGCCCCTCTCTGAACTACAGTAAGCAGCAAATCAGGCAGTAGGCAGGACAGATTGCCACTGCCCTCAGACAGGAATATGCCTGAGGGTATGCTCAGCTGCTGGCCAAAGCCTCCAGGAGCCAGGAGGGCCACCTCTTTGCCCCAGTGTAGACTTAGCAACCACAGGTCCTCCCCATGTTCTTCAGCTGAGCTGGACTATTGAACCCAAGAAGAGGTGAATGCTTCCAAGTGGATGCTCAACCTTTCTCCCTTCTTCTTTCTCCCTTCTTTCTCTCCCAGTTCTAATCCAGCCCTGTTCTGAGAGATCATGAAAGGCATAGAGGAGCTTAGCAAGAATAGCCTAAGGTTTTTTGGTCTTTCCCATCCCAAGCTCCCTGTAGCTAGGCCTGTGAGCCACAGGATTTTCATGGCTACACTTGCCTTGGAGGAAGGAGACTAGTTCAGTTGTAGAGAAATCCTGTCCTACTTTCATGGAAAGCTATGATTCTAGTCCAAATACACTGTCCTAGTCCCCCTCTTTAGGCTTTCTTTTTACTTCAGTCTACTGAATGGTTCACACCATTAAGAAAAAGAAACATGAAAAGACATCAGCTCATGTTTTGTGGCAAAATCAAATACTTACTGATCAGACTGTCAGCACCATCAAGTCACAATTTCTATAGAGTTATTTTATTATAATGGACACTACCATTACCACCGCTACAACCACTGCCACTGCACCACTGCTGCTATCACACCTACCGATGTTACCACCAGAATCACCACCTGCCCACAAACCTCAGTGCACTCATCCCAAGACCCAGAGACTAAAAGTCTGAGGCACTTCAATGCCCTCAGACCACCATTTCTACCATCTCTGCCACAACAAATACCAACTGCTGATCAACTGTCATTGGTGGGCAGGTAAACACTTCCCCTGAAGCAAGAGTGCCTCCTCAAACCATTGGCCTTGCCACCAACATCCAATGTCATAATGCCTCTGAAGATGGGACCTAGCACCTGCCTCTTCGGGTGCTGCAGACCCTCTCCCTTCAGCAACACTAAGAAATGGATGTCTGATAAAGAAAATTCTCGCCACGAAGGTCCTTGGGACCTTCAAACACTTCAGTGTCAAAGAGATCTATGGGCCTGTCAATGAAAAAGAAATAAAGAAGATAATAACAGATGTGTTAAATTAGGTCAAAAAGCATCCATTCAGCACCTACTAAGTGAGACACTATACTAAGTGCTGGATATGTAAAGAAAGGAAAAGAAATAACCCCAACTTTTGCAGTCTAATAACTAACATTTGTATAGTATTTGGAAGTTTCTAAAGCATTTACAAATATTACCCCATTTCATTAAAAAAAAAGATGCATTAGCATTTGCCTTACCATTGCACCCTAAGGAACCCTGGGTATGTCTAGCTGATTGGTTGTCAGCTATTTTTGTGTTCAGCTGCAAGCTCCTTGAAAGGAGGGACTGTATTCCTTTTATATTTTTATCTTCAGCCCTTAATACAGCAATTTGCACATAATAAGTTCTTAATAAATATTTTCCTAGTCATTCATTCATTTAGTTATTTATTCAATGCCTATTTCTAAGGAGCAACTGATACCATGGATATAGGATTGTCGAGGGGGTCAGCGTGACTGATTCTGATGCATACCAACTGAATGATCATATGGAAGTCACTTAACTTACCAGCAGCCCAAGCACATCTTAGGTTATAAGTCATAGCCAAGCTGATTTGCATAGGTGGAGTGTACAACCATATCATCAAATCCCTATACTGATAGAATCACTGGTCTGGACTAGATAGAAAGACAGACAGATAGAAAGATAGACAGACAGACAGGCAGATAGATAGACAAATAGATAGATAGATGTATACATACAGATGAATATATATGTATGTATATACCAATCAATCTATTTTCATGTCATGTAAGCCCTCTAGACGACCATTTACTAGGGTTCATTTCTTAGACTGCTGAAAAGTATTGACAAATGGAACTGTTTAGCATTGGGAAAAGCTGGTTGGTTTATTGTTGTACTTCATTCACTAAGAGGACCAAAATGACCTCACTGTGCTAGAGTCAAGTTTCAGTGTGTCTGACTGTAGCTGATCAGAGCAGTATGAGCTTGGAATGCACACAACCACAGATTGGGCACAAATAGTCCATTTGAACACCTCGGATCGATTCTCTAAATTTGCACATCCTGCGTTTCCTTAGAGCTGTTTGAATTCTGCTTTGCTCATAGAGCACAGCACCTTCTCTGATGTGGGCATGCTATGCTAAGCAGTCCTGTGTTGGTGTTTCCCATGTCACACAATCAATTACAAATTTCTTAAGAGAGACCTTGAGAGTGTCCTTCTATCGCTTCTTTTGACCACAAGCTGAATGCTTGCCCTGTGTGAGTTCTCCTCAAAATAGTCTTTTTGGCAAGCATACGTTTTGCATTCAACAACATGGCCAGCCCATTGGAGTTGGACTTGCTCAAGTAGAGATTGAATTCTTGGCAGTTTAGTTTGAGAAAGGACCTCAGTGTCTGGTATATTATCCTGACAGATGATCTTTGGGATCTTCCTAAGACAATTCAAATGTAAGCAATTCAGTTTCCTGGCATGGTACTGGTATACGGGCCAGCTTTCACAGGCATACGTTAAAGAGATTAGTACAATGGCTCTGTAGACTTTCAGTTTGGTAGTCAATCTAATACCTCTTCTCTCCCATACTTTCCTTTAGAGCCTCCAAAACACTGAACTAGCTGTGGCAATGTGTGCATCAACGTCATTATCAATGTGTACATCCCTGGAAAGTACATTACAAAGGTAAATGAACTTATTGGCAGCATTCAAAACTTTCCCATTTGCTGGAATCAGTGGTTCCACATATGAATATTGTGGCGGTGGCTGATAGAGCAATTGTGTTTTCTTGGTCTGAATTGTTAAGTCAAAATTAGCAGAAATAGCAGAGAATTGATCCTTACTTTGTTGCGACTCAGCTTCAGAGACTGCACTGAGTGCACAATCATCTGCAAAGAGAAAATCATGCACCAACACTCCCTCCACTTTGGAGGCTTGTAGGCTTTTCAAGTCAAAAATGTTATCACCAGTTCAGTAGCTGACCTTGATGCCATGTTCATCCTCATTGAAAGCATTTGACAACACCACAGAAAACATTATGCTAAAAAGCGTGGGAGCAAGCAAACAGCAATGTTTCTCTACATTATTGACTGGAAAAGCATGAGAACATTGTCCATTATCCAGAACCCGGGCAAGCATGCTGTCACGAAATTGATGTACAATACTGATGAACTTCTCTGGGCAACATAATTTTCCAGAAGCCCTCATGACTGACAGTATCAAAGGCCTTAGTCAGATCTACAAACATTGTGTACAGACCTCTGTTCTGCTCCTAAACACAGTAGAAGATAAGCATATTTGGGGAAAGGAAGCTAGCTTCTTTGTTCTATCTCTATGATCATAAATAGGACTCAGTTCAGCCCATCATGGAGTGTATATGTATATGGACAGGTATTATTTGTTTGGCAATTAGCAAATGTTTGCTCTGGAATCCAGAAGACCTAATGATGCTTCTTCCCAGTATCATAAATGAACTCTTGTCTCTAGGCACTTTTCTCTTCTAAAATCCATAGTATCCCAAAAGGTACACTCAGGGAAAGACCTCAGGAATGGGTCCCATTTCTTTCAGCTTAGAGACACATGAGTGTTTAAATTCCTTCACTTTCTTTCTCAGTAAAGAAGGTTGAACAGTTCAGCTGAAGGACCTCACATTTCACTTCAGTGAGTAATTTTAGAAGTCTCAACTATCAAAGGCTAAAGTCCAGTCATCAGAGATTGTTTCCTTAACTTGAATTTTTGCTTGTCAACAAGCTTGGTTTCCTCCCCATGCATCAGTGGAATGGTCAAAGAATATAGGCAAATGTAAGTAAAAAAAAGCATTTGCCACAATTTCCTGTTTTAAATGGGATAGAGCCATGGGACAAGTCAATATGCACTGGTATTGTTTCTTAGACCATACGATCATTGGGTCAACAGAGTGAAGAAAAGACCAATGCGTGTACAGACCTGTCCATTCCTTGAACATTCCAAAATAATCTCCAAACTTTGGTGAATCAGGATCATGGCCTGAAGCAGGAGAGATTTTCAAAGTCATCTTGTCTTATTCCTACATATTCTAGATAAGAAAATGGGGCACTTAGGAGAAGAAGTGACTTGTATAGAGTGACAAAGATAGCCAGCAGCACAGATGATATCTGACCTCAGCTTCTTTGACTCCAAGGCCAATGCTCTTTTCACTGAGTCATCTTTCCTCCCACCTCCCCACCCCTGCCTGTGGTTCTGGAGTGCAGTGTGGATTGGGAGAAGAGAGAATGCCAAAGAGCTGGATTTTACTTATAATTTCCATAGAATGACCACCATGCTCAGGATGGGATATCTATTTGTCATATTTCATCCTCCCTTACTGTCCCCTGACTCCCCCGGAGTTTCTTCTTCAGCTCACCCAGCATCTCTTCCATGCAGGACTCTGTTAACATATTCCAGAAATACTAATACTGATATGCTGACTACCCTCTTCTCAGAGAGCTGTGATTTGACTGGCATAGGGATTTCCCACATTAGGAAATTCCCTTCCACCATTGATGTAGGTTGGCTCTTTCTTCTTCTTGGAAGCTTAGGGAGTTGCCTAAAGAACTGAGAGGTGAAGGGACTATCTCAGGGGAAAGAAATCCCCAAATCCTCATGACATGAATAAACTAGAACAGCATAAAGAACTGCATGCAAGGAGCTAAGAGGGAAATGAAGCTGGACAGATCATCTTCCCAGAGACAGTCAAGAGTGGCTTCATGTAAGGGATAGCTACTGGATTAGGCCTTGAAGGAAGGGAGAACCTTCAGCAGAGAGAAGAGATGAAGGGGAGTCCAAGTCAGGAATCAGGGAAAGGATTAGGAAAGGCCTGTCACTGGGAGAGAGCAGATCGAAAATTGGAAGCTAAATAGGAGAAAGAGTTTGGCTGTAACATAGAGCAAGTTAAGGAGAAAAGGGTGAGATAAGGGAGAGATGCAAGACTAGAACCAGATTGTGAAGGCTCTTAAATTCCAATCAGGACTCATACCTTCATTGTTAGGGGGAGTTGAGGAGTCACAGAAGGGTGTTTTTTCAGTAGAGGAGTAACATAATCAGTGCTAAGAAGAAGTGGGGTGTCATGGAATGGGCACTTGAACTGGACTTTGAGGCTTTGGGTTCTCATGTACCACTTATGAGATTTTTCACATTCCACTATGCTCCTCTAAGACTCAGTTTCCTCATCTGTAAAATGAGGGGATAAAACTGAATGAACCTTATGTCCCTTCCAACACTAAATTGATAATTCTAAATCACTATAATTTCTCTGGGCTTCAATTTCCCCTTCTGTAAAATGAAGAGTTTGGACTAGTTGAGGCAGTTAGATGACACAGTAGCTAGGGTGTTGGACTTACCATCAGGAAGACCTAAGTTCAAATCCAGCCTGAGATACTTAAAAGTTGTGTGATTCTTGACAAGTCATTTAGCCTCTGCCTGCCATAGTTACTGTTCTGTAGAATGGGAATAATAGTAACATATATCTTTCAGAGTTGCTCTGAGGATGACCTGAGATAACATATGTACAGAGTTTCATGGAGGAATAGAAACCCAGAAGACGCAGGTTAGAGGCGCCCCATCTGACCTCTCTCAACATTCCCCTTCAAACAGCTTAGAATAACATCCTTAAGCAAATTACCGGTATTAGGACTGCATGTGATTCATTATGAGAATTGAATGAATCACACTGACTCCACTTTGTGACTTGATTCTGGAGCTAGCTCAGTTACCTTTACAGTCAATTAGAGGTCGAGTCCAATGTCTGTCTTTCAAGAAAATTTTATTTATTTGTGAGAAGTGAGAGAAAATCTTTTTTTTTCCAATTGTTTGAACTTAGCCCTGTGTGACTAGAAAACCAGACCTCTTCTACTTGCTGTTTAGAGACACTTAACTAAGGACCTAGGTACTACTGACCAGAAACCTGGTCAGATCCAAAAATAAATGCAGGGAGTTTTCTCACAATTGTACACATCAAGCAACCCAGTTCTTTCATGTGAAAACTGACTCCTTACTGGTCAATCACTTCTTGTTTCCATATTCCTTTGATTGTTTACAGATATTTGGAGGGAGGGGGGTACACTTCTTTTTTCTGATTTTGGGGAATGGCATCTATTGGCTCTCACCCTTCCAACTTGGAAAGTCTCTAATCTTTTCTCTAATTAGGCAACAGATTATCCTGTTTAATTTTTTTTTTCTTTTGATTAAATGGTCTTATTTGAGTAATTGTTTTTAACGCATAAAATTTGTCTCCCTTGTATTCAGGGTCTAATGTTAAACTTGAGGGAGGTTACTGCTCTTTATTTGTTGGGCAATTGGCATGTACTGCTCAATAAATTAATATTCCCAGAAATGCAAATCTATCTTTGCTCAGTCATTTCATCTTTCACTGCCACATCATCAAATAAAATTGTGGAGTAGCAATAGCAACAAAAGGTCACAATGAGACATTTTTCTAACCTAGGAAACTTAAAATATCAGCAGGAGAATTTTGTGACACCAGGATGGTGGCCTGACTAGAGTACACACATGAGGTACCAGCAATAGTGGCTGCAGCAACAGCTTTTAGAATTCTCAGCCTAGAAATGGTAAAGGGGTCAGACAATTAGTCAGAGAAAGAATTATAGGGGACCATTTGCTTGCATTTAGTATACCAGCCACTGATTGATGACTCTTTTGTCCATATACAGTTCTGGGTCTCAATTCTAGGGCATAGAGGATCACTTTGGGTTGGTCACAAGAGAACAGTCCCTGTCACAGTTCCAAGAAAGCTCTAGTCCTTGTGGCTTCAGGGGACTAGGGACCTTCTTGGGTGAAGACCAGAGCACATACCAAGAGGGCAGTGATCATATTTATCTCAGGATCACACCCTTTGGAAGTGCCTAATATTTACAGACCCCCATAACTTGCTCTCAAAACAGTAGCACAAAAAAAAATCTGAAGCTTGGGATGGTGCCTCTCCACACTCAGGTGAGTAGACTCCTACTTTAACATTGTTGCAAATCAAGAAATAGGCTTAAAAAATGAGCAAACAACAACAACAACCAAAGTCGACCATAAAAAGGCTACTACAGTGGCAGGGGAAACCAAGACAGAAACTCAGAAGAAAACAATGCGAAAACAGCCACAAACAAGGCTCAAAAGAAAAATGCTAATTGGACACAGGCCCAACAAGAATTCCTGGAAGAGTTAAAGAAAGATAAGAATGGTGAAGGGAAAATTGGGAAAACAAATGAAAGTGGTGCAAGAAAAAATATGACAAGAGAGCTTGCAGCATGGTAAAAGATGCACAAAAAACTGAAGAAATTAACTTAAAAAACAGAATTAGCTTACTAGTGAAAGAGGAACAACAATTCACTGAAGAAAAGAGCTTATTTAAAAGCAGAATTGGCCAAATGGAAAAAGAAGTACAAAAGGTGATTGAAGAAAATCATTTCTTAAAAATTAGAATTGGCCAAGTCGAAGCTAATGACTCCGTAAGACATCAAGAAACAATAAAACTAAGTCAAAAAATGGGGGGGAAATGAGAAACATCACATCAGAAAAAATAAACTGACCTGGAAAATAGATCATCGAGAAGATTGTTTAAGAATCATTGCACTACCTGAAAGCCATGGCCAAAGAAAGAATCTAGATATCATATTTCAAGCAATTATCAAGTAAAACTTCTCTGATATCTTAGATTCAGAGGGCAAAATAATAATTGAAAGAACATGACGATCACCACCTGATGAAGATCTTAAAATGAAAACTCCCAGGGATATTATAGCCAAATTCCAGAGCTCCTAGGTAAAAGAAAAAATATTTAAGCAGTCAGGCAGAAACAATTCAAATATTGTGGAGTCATAGTCAGGATCCCAGAAGATGTAGCTGCTTCCACGTTAAAGAAGAAGAGGGCTTGGAATATGACATGCCAGAAGAAAATGGAAATAGGGTTGCAATTAAGAACAACCTACCCAGAAAAATTGACTATAATCCTTTAGGGGGGAAAATAACATTTAATGAACTAGAAGACTTTCAAGCATTCTTGATGAAAAGACAAGAGATAAATAGAATATTTGACATTCAAACACAAGACTCAAGAGAAGCATGAAATGGTAGACATGAAAGAGTAATCATAAGGGTCTCAATAAGCTTCAACTGTTTACATTCCTATGTGGGAAGATGATACATGCAACTCTTAAGAACTTTATTATTATTAGGGAAGTTAAAAGGAATTTACATAGGCAGAAAGCATAGGTGTGAGTTGATTATGTTGGAATGATCTCAGAAGAAAAAGAATAAAGGGGCAAGAAAGAAGGATGCAGCGGGAGAAGAGGGAAGGGAGATGTAGAATGAGGAAAATTTTCTCATATAAAAGAGGCATGCAAGGAAGAGTTTTTATAGTTGAGGGGAAAATCAGGGGTGAAGATGGCAGGCAATGCCATGGGAATTGGTTCAAAGAGAGAAGAATGCGTGCACACATACACACACACACATATATACATATATATGTATATAGATAGATAGATAGATAGATAGATCTATCTATCTATATACATATATCTCATATATACATACACATGTATCTATGTGTATATATAAACTCAGTTGTGCATAGAAATATAATCTACTCACTTTGAAAATACAAGGGAAGGGAGATAAGAGTAATGGGCAATGATAAAAAAGAGGAGAAATTAAGGGAGGCAATAGTTAGAAGGAAATTTTCTTTTGAGGAGATCAATGAGAGAAGATACAAGAGAAGAAGAAGAAGAAGAAGAAGAAGAAGAAGAAGAAGAAGAAGAAGAAGAAGAAGAAGAAGAAGAAGAAGAAGAAGAAGGAGGAGGAGGAGGAGGAGGAAATGATGATGATGAGGATGAGGATGATGATGAGGATGGAATGGAGGGAAATACATATATTATAACTGTGAATGTAAATGGGATGAGTTCACACATAAAATGGAAACAGATAACAGAATAGAACAGAAACCAAAAATCTGACTATACATCATTTAAAAGAGACATGCTGGAAACAGAAAGACACATACAAAGTTGAAATTAAGGGCTAAAGCAGAGTGTAATATGCTTGAGCTAAACTAAAAATAGCAAGGGTAGCAATCATGATTTCAGACAAAGCAAAAGTAACAATAGAGCTAATTAAAAAAAGAAAAACCAGGGAAAGTATATTTTGCTAATGGGTACCAAAGACAATGAGGTAATATCAAACATTTTTTACAGTAAGTTTCTGATAAAGGCCTCATTTCTCAAATGTATACTGAGTATAGAACTGAGACAAATTTATAAAAATAAGTGCCATTCCACCAATTGATAAATGGCCAAAGGCTACAAAAAGGCAGTTTTCAGAAGCAGAATATATCTATAGTCATATAAAAATGTTCCAATTTGCTATTGATTAGAGAAAGGTAAATTAAAGTAACTATGAGGTACAACCTCACACTCATCAGAAAAGACAGATGCTGGAGGGAATAAAGGGAAAATAGGTCCACGAATGAACTGCTGGTAGAGCTTTGAAGTGCTCCAACCAATATGGAGAGTGATTTGGGACTATATTCAAAGAGCTATAAAACCTTTGACCCAGTGATACTGCTGCTAGTTGTGTACTCCAAAAAGATTAAAGAAAAAGGAAAAAGATGTATGTGTACAAAAAGTATTTCTAGCACCTCGTTCTGTGGTACCAAAGTATGAGAGATCAAGGGGACGCCCATCCGTTGGGGAATGGCTGAACAACTTTTGGCATATGATCATGATGAAGTGCCACTGTGTTGTAGGAAATGACCAGGTGGGGGCTAGTTTCAGAAAAATAAAAATCGGGCAAAACCCACAAAGTATAGTGAAAAGAGCCAGAAGGTCATTGAAGTCAGTAACAGCAATGTTGTACTGATAATCAGTGTAGTCATTTTTGGTTAATACAGTGATCCACAATGATACCAAGGATTCATGAGGAAAAATGTTACTCACCTCCAGAGAGAGGACTGGTCAATTCTGAGTGCAAATTGAAATATAATTGTCTCACTTTATTTTTTTTTAATATGGATAATATGGAAACACTTTATTTTCATGATTCCATATGTATAAGTGATATCATAGTGATTGCTTTCTCAGTGGTGTTGGAGGATCTAGAAGAGAATTTGGATATCAAAATTTTTAAAAGTAACAAATGTCTAAAATAAAGAAAATAAGTACATATTTTAAAAGTTTCAAAAAAGAGTTTTATAAGCCTTAAAGCCTTATATAAAAGTGTAGTAATAGTAGTAGTAGTAGTAGTAGTAGCAGCAGCAGCAGCAACAGTATTTTATTTTTTTTAATTTTATTGATTTATGTTGATTTATCAACAATCGCTTCCATATGCTTTTGAGTTGAAAATTCTTCTCCCCCTTCCTCTCCCCCACCCTCCCCAAGATGGCGCACAATCTGATATAGGCTTTACGTTTACATACCCATTAAACATATTTTCACATTAGTGAAGTTTTAAGTAAAAATTCAGACCAATAGGAGGAACCATCAGAAAGATGAAACAAAACTCAACAGAAGGTAAAAATAAGTGACAGCAATTCAACTTCCATAGTTCTTTTTTTGGATGTGGACAGCATTTTCCATCCCGAGGCCTCTGGAGATGTCTTAGATCATTGTAATGCTGAGAAGGGTTCAGTTTAACAATCTTAGTCATTGCATAACATGGCTGTTATTGTGTACAAGTCCTTTTGGTTATGCTCACTTCACTCACCATCAGCCCATGCAAGTGTTTCCAGGTGTTTCTGAAGTCAGCCTGTTCATCATTTCTTATAGCACAATACTATTCCATTACCAGCAACAGTATTTTAACTCTAAGGTTCCTTCTAATTCTAAATATATAATCCTCTTAGCCATAGAATTCAAAATTAATGTGAAGAAGTGTCCTGTTCTGAAGGACCTCACTGCAGGCACTCAGAAATTAAAATTTGTTGAAAATGTGTTCTAGACAGAGTTCAATGGGATTATGACCTCCTTATGACTCTCCTGATCAGAAAACAATACACAAAGAAGGTGGTGTACGCAGTTTGATACTGCCTACCAATAGCTAAGTCCTCTAGCAAGTACTTATGATAAAGACGAGCCCATGGTATGACACATGGGCCAGATGGATGCTTCCTTTGTCTGGATGGGGTATTGTGAAGGTGGATTAGGTAACAGTACTACAGGCCTCTTAGAAGAAAGACCCAAGATAAAAGATGTTATCAAATCCCAGCTGGGATTTCCCTTAGGGAAAAAGGCGAGGAGGAGAAGGGTGACTTCTGAAACCTCTCCACATATATGTCTGTCTACCCAGCCCATGGATGTTGAAATCTCCCCCCTCCCACCCACTCCCCCCAAAATTCCTTATACTTAATAACTAAGGCCTAGGGCTAAAGGCCATGTATCTGGGGCTATGTAGGTGAGTCCTGGGAAATAATCACTCACAATGGGAGCATCGTTGGGTCATTGTCTGAGGTTCTCCATGACTGAAGCCCAATGCAATCAGGCAAGGGAGGTGATTCATTTATAGAACAAGACAAAGCCAGAGGCTGCTGAGGAGAGAACAACTTCTTGCTGCTGGAAAATGAGCACAGAAAATGTAGCTTTGTATCCTCTGGGCCTATTCTGAGTAAGGAGAAAACTTTGTGTGGGTTAATGAACTCTAGGGAAACCTGGGAGGAAAGCTTCACCTCCCTATTGACAAGGACACATGATTTAATCACATGTCATGGGGATCACTACTGAAATGAGCTCTGGGGGTGGTTCACCCTGTCCTAGACTCCCAGCAGTTGCTGAGGCACCATCCTTGTGCATGAGGCTGCTGCCAGGATGAGCCCAAAGAAGGCCAGAGGAGAAAGGGACCTCTGGCTCCAGCTAGGGCACTGGGGAAAGAGTTCTTTCTCTAACATCCCCAGACAAGTGGGCACCAATTTTTGCTTCAAGCCTTCCCAGAAGAGCCAACCTCCCAGCTCTCTAGGCTGCCTCTTCATGTTGGCTGACCCTATAGGTTAGAAAGTGTTCCCCTGCACAGATATTCCAACACCCAGATGGAATTGTGATAGATTCCATTTGGATATTACTTCCTTCCATGCTGCTCACTACTCATCCATGTCTTCCCATCCTGTAAAACTCATCTCCTTTCTTCTCTCAGATATCCCCAGGAAACCCCTCTGAGCAGGTAAAAGCCTTCCTCTCTTCCTCCTGAAATCACAAGAAATCCTGCATGCTTCTCTGAAATTTCTCCCCACTGGTCCCCCTCCGGAGTCAAGCAGAACATTCCTAAGCCTCTTTCCATCACGTGGAAGCCCCTTAAAGACTTGAAGACGGCTCTTACAGTGCTCCCACCTCCAGCCAAGTTGTCTCTGCTCCAAACTATACATGCCCAAAGGAATGAAATGGTCTCTGACCCTCTGACAATCCTAATCATCTACTTCTGGAGAAACACTAATTATAATGGGGCCTACAGAAATAAGCTGATGCCAAAATACACAGAGTGCTGGACCTGGGGTCAGGAAGACCTGAGTTCAAATCTGGGTTCAGGTAATTATTAGCTGTGTGTTCCTGGGCAAGTCACTTCACCTTGTTTGCTACAGTTTCCTCATTTGGAAAATGAGCTGGAGAAGGAAATGGCAAACCACTCCAGTCTCTTTGCCAAGAAAACCCCAGATGGGGCCACAAAGAGTTGGGTACGACTGAAAAACAGCAGCAAAGTGCTGGACATTCTACTGAGTGTTTTTGTTGGGTGTTTTTGCTTGTTTGTTTGTTTTTAACAAATATCTCATTGGATCCTGACAACAGCTCTGGGAGGCAGTTGTTGTAATTATCCCCAGTTTACAGATGGGGAAATCGGGGCATCAAATGACATACCCATGATCACACAGCTAGTAAGCGTCTGAGACTGAATGTGATAGGGGATGAGACTGACTCCAAATCTGCCACTCTGTGTACTAAGCCTCTGTGGTGGTACCCCAGGCAGCACCTAGATGACACAGGAGATAGAGTGACAGACTTAGAGAGCTCAGAGTTCAAATCTTGCTGTGGGGAGTTTTAGTGATGTAACCCAATCAATGCCTGAAAACCCAGCATGAGAATGTCATTTATTTGAATTGACAGATCTTTTTTTAGGACTCTGTTAAGAGGACAAATATGATAATACGCAGAAAATACTTTACAAGCTTTACTTTATGAATGTTAGTTATTGTTAGTAGTCCAACTTTTTTCATTTACAGATGAGAAGACTAATAGCTGCAGATATGTTAAGTGACTTCCCCAAGGTAATATAGCTAATAAGTACAAGATAAGGGAGTCATGGTTAAGAGCAGTTCTTCAAAAGATCTGGGTGGGGGGGTTAGTGGATTGTAAGCTCAATATGAGTACTCAATCAGTACAATTTGGTAGCCAATCAATCAATCAATCAATATTAAGCACTTACTATATGCTCAGCATTGTGTTAAGTATGGAGGATGCAAAAAGAGTCAAAATACAGTCCCTACCTACCCTCAAGGAGCTTACAATCTAGTGGGGGGGCATCATGAAAACAAATAGGCACAAACAAGCTATCTGCAGATTCAACAGGAACTATTTAACAGAAAGAAGTCACTGGGATTAAGAGGGTGGGGAAGGCTTCCTATGGAATGTGAAGTTTTAGTTGGGACTTAAGGGAAGCCTTGGGGACGACTGGGCAGAGCAAAGAAGAGAGAGCATTCCAGGCTTGGGGGGCAATCAGAGAGAGGAAAAAAAAACCAGCCTGCCACTGAGAGGTAGAGCGTCTTGTTCATGGAACAACCAGAGTCCAGGATCACTGACCCCCCACAAATGAAAGGGCAATCTTATGAAGACTAATGAGGGGCAGTACAGCCAGTTGGCACAGTGGATAGAGCACTGGCCTTGGAGTCAGAAGGACCTGAGTTCAAATTTGATCTCAGACACTTAAAAATCTTGTGACACTGGGCAAGTCACTTAACCCCCACTGCCTCAAAAAATAAATAAATAGATAAAGAGCAATGAGGGACCCAGCTTCCAGGAACAGAGAGGTGATGCTCTGTCTGCCCTACGCCCTTCAAGTACCTGAAGGCCTGCAGAGATTAGGTTTGTTTTATTTGGTACGAAAAGACTGAACCAGGAGCTAAGATCGAGGCTTGATGTCAAGGGGAAAACAAGGGGATTCCAAGAGAGGTGGGGGATTTCTTTTGTTTGGAAGACTTCAATCGGAGACCAGGCAACATTTCGGCAGGCATGTCACAATGGAGTTTCATTTCAAATATGCTTTGAAACAGATGACCGCTAAGTTCCCTAACTCTCAAGTTCTGTGATTCTAGCATATGTAGACTATTTGCTGGCATTTGAAAATTAGTCATGTATGCCGCTACAGGATAAATTAAATTAAGTAAGAAGAAAGTAGGCTATGTAAGATCTCAAAGGGAAGGACTTATATTCTGTGAAGGAGAAGAAGGGGGGGCTTCCTAAGCCAGGTGGGGCTTGAGTTGGATTTTTTTTTAACAACCTGGACAAATTCCCACGGTCTTTTTGCACACCTTCCAGAAGCATTTCTTCAGAGGACACAATAAAACCTTTCACATAATGGATGCCCCGGGCCAAAGAGGTTGTTGTGCGCATTGGGTCAAGTATATATGACTGTGGGGTCTGAACCTTCTTGAGACTGATATGAGCAATGGGTGAGACCAGAATGTGCTGAGAGTTTTTATGAGATCCCTTGTTCTCTCTGTAAACTCAATCGAACGTGCAGAACCCTGGGCCCCCTCTCTGGACATTTTTGGGCCCCCTAGAGACATTCAGGCAGACCATCCCTACCACTGGCTAGACACATTCTTCTGTTTGTATTCCACTTCTCTGTATGTCCAGAAATGGCCTCCAGAAAAGCATGGCAGCAGGAGCAACCACAGCTCCAGCAGGGTCACCACTGACAGCCTGGCAGAAGACAGACCCTACGGCGGAGAGACGGCAGGAAGGCCGCGACAAGGATTGGCCCCAGCAGCTTGGAAGGTGAGAAGCAGAGCAGGTGTTGGCCCACTTGCACAGGTAAAGCTGCTTTGGGGAGTGGGCCAAGGTACAGACGTGTGGGAACAGACTACTTGAGCATTCGTGGCAGGTGGCAAGCCTGAGGTGATCCAGGGTAAAAAATGGAAGGGGGATGAATGCAAAACCCAGATCAGCCATGGATATGAACTCTGAGGCAGATAGAGCCTGGCAGAAAGGTGGGTACACCATAATCTGAGGTCAAAGGGCTGAGAGGTGGAGCCAACATGGATTAAAAGAAGAGAGTTCACAATTCTGCATATTTTGATGACTCACCAAGATTGGAGGTCTTTGTCTCTTACCTAACTAAGCAAATAAATGCTATCCAGGATAAGCAATGCTCCAATGCAGCCTCCACAGTTATTTCCTTTCATTTCATTCCAGTCTTTTCTCTACAATGCTGATCTGACCATGTCACTCCCCTACTTGGAAAACACTGTGGCTCCCTATTTCTTATGGAATTAAATCAAGTCTGTTCATTTGAAGCTCTTCACAACCTGGCCCCAACCTGTGTTTCCAGCCTCATTGTATATTTTTCCCTTCTCCTCACTCAACAGCCTATTCAAAATTTTTTTTCCTTCTCTTCTTCACACAGAAGAACTCATCACATGTCTCCATTGTTTTGTCCTGGCTGTCCCCCAACCCCCTCCCACCCTTCTTGGAACTCTCTCCTCATCTCTGATTCTTATAAACCCTTATTTTCAAGACTCAATCCAAGCACTGACATCTACATGAAGTCTTCTCTGATCCCCTCTCCACCCGTGCTGCCCCATTGTAGGACCTTCCATTTTAAAACAACCTCGTATTGATTTTGCCTGGATTTATAGGTGCATGTGTATCATTTCACCTGCTATAACATGTAACATGGAGACCATCTCAGCCTTTTGTCCTTATCACCCCAGACACTAGCACTGTATCTTGTACATAGTACATTACAGAAAATGTTTGTTCTGTATAATCAATACTGAATTGCTTACTTTCTCAAAGAGGGGCATGAGGGAGAGATTTTAAAACTCAATTTTAAAAAAAGAATGTTATTTTTTTTACATGTAATCAGGAAATATTTAACAAAATAAATAATATATCAAAATATGTTTCTTGCTTGCCTCCTTGAGTGATTGATAGATTCTGAGACAATGTTGAGGTGGTCCTGGAAGCTCAGTAACTGTTAGAATCTTTGCCAATTCATGAATTTTCCATACACTCATCATTTTTGCCTCATTCAAAATGGCCTCTTACTTGATCATGCCCACCTGCTGACTTTTTTTTTATTCCATATATGTTGCTTCCAGATCTTCATGTCTCCATGATAGTACCTCACTTCACCCTCTCTGATGATTAGAGCAAAGGGGCTTTGGATATGATGGTCCTTCTTGCCAAGGCCAACTCCACTATTTGTATTCTTGATTTCATCCTCTCAGATCTGTTCTGGGAGTGTGTTGCTTCATTCATTCCCTCTCTGCCTAATTGTCAACCTCCCCTCATTTAATAGCTCCTTCTCTGATACCTACAGATAGTCAAAGATCTCCCCTATCATTAAGAAAGAAAAAAAAACAACACTCAACTTTTCCACCCCCTCAAGCTATCATCCTACATCTCCTTCCCTTCACAACCAAACTCCTAGAAAAAAATGTTATCTGTATCTATAGTCCTTGCTTTCTAACCTCCTACTTATTCAGCAGTGACTTATAATCTGGCATCCATCCTCATTACAGAACTAAAATGCTACATGGTCACCAATGATTTCTTTCTAAGTCCTGTGGCCCTTTCTCAGTTCCAGCCTTCCTGACCTCCTTGCAGTTTTGGATACTACTCATCTCTACTCCTTCTAGTTATTCTCTCCACGCCCGCATTTCATAACGCTATCACGTTGTACTTCTCTCTCTACATTTCTGATTAACACTTCTCAGTCTCTTTGACAGCACCATGACCTTTCATATGCTCCATTCCTATAATGTCCATGAGTGGACACAGGACATCTTTATACTCTATTTAATCAGTTCTTTGGACTTAATGTTCATTTCTTTAAAGAACTACAACTCTGGTCCCTACCTCTTTCCTGAGTTTCAGTTTTACATCCCCAACTTTCCAGCGGACATACTATAGCCAACTCACCTGAACATGTCTAAAACTGAACTCATTATCTTTTCCCCAATGCTGAAATTCACACACACACAAACACACATTTCATAAATTGACAATTTTTTCCCCAACTCCTCAACCATGCTCAAATCTCTTCCCCTTCCTCTAACCACCCTTCAGGTGTCTTAGTTCAGAACCTCATTACTTATTGCTTGGCTCATTCAAATATCTTCCTAGTAATTGATTCTGCATGCAATACTGCCACATTTCTATTCCTGAAACACAACTCTAACCATGTAACTCTTTTGCTCAAGAAGCTTCAGTGGCTCCCTTTATTCTCCTAAAATAAAGACTCCCTAATTTGGCATCTAAAGTCCTTCACAAGCTGAGTCACCTGTATCTTATTAGGATGATTGTATATCAATCACCATCACTCACTCTACACCCAAAGCAAACTGGAACACTTGCAATTCAGTCTTCCAACATTTCATCTCTTCTCCCAGAGTTTTTGAACAGGCTGTCATACAGACTTTCATGTCCATCCTCCCCACTTCAATTCCTGGTAAGTTCTTGCTCTTTTCAAGTTTCAGCTCAAGTGCTGGCTTTCAAGAGACATTTAGTCATCCTGCCCAGTCATTATTCAGTCCATCCCCATTATTGTGAATATAGTCAACATTTACTTATTGGAAAACATATTAATCTCTCTTTTGATTTTCAGAATATCTTCTTTGGTATTTAATTGGGTATTTTTAATTTATTCTTTTTTCTATCTTTTTAGATGCATGCCCACTTCTACCTTTTCTGTTTGGTGCATGTAAGCATTTAGAAATACAAAATTTCCCCTAAGCCTTGGCTGCATCCCATAAATTTTGGTATGTTGTATCATTAGTGTCATTTTCTTAGATGAATTTGTTATTTTTTTCTGCAATTTGTTTTTTGGCCCAGTCATTCTTTAGGATCAGATTATTTAGTTTCCAATTAATTTTTAATCTATTTTCCAGGGCCATTTATTACACATAATATTTATTGCATTATTATATGAAAAGGATGCATTTAATATTTCTTACCTTTCTGAATTTGCTTGTGAGGTTTGTATGCCTTAATACATGGTCAATTTTTGTATATGTGTTATATACCACTGAGAAAAAGGTATATTCCTTTCTATCCACATTCAATTTATCTCCAGAGGTCTATCATATCTAAGTCTTCTAAAACTCTATTCACCTCCTTCACTTATTTCTTACATATTTTATGGTTAGATTTATATAGTTCTCAGAGGGAGAGTTTGGGGTCCCCCACTAGTATAGTTTTGCTGTGTGTTTCTCTCTATAAATCACTTAACTTCTCCTTTAACAATTTAGATGCTGTATAAGTGTTTAATACTGATGTTGCTTCATTGCCTAGGGCACCTTTTAGCAAGATGTTGTTTCCATCCTTAACTCTTTTAATTAGATCTATTTTTGCTCTTGCTTTGTCTGAGATCAGGATTGCTACCCGTTTTTTGTTTGTTTTTTTACTTCAGTTGAGGCCTAATATATTCTGCTCCAGGCTTTTACTTTTACTCTGTGTATATCTCTCTGCTTCAAATGTATTTCTTGTAAACAACATTTTATAGGATTCTGCTTTTTTTTACCTTTTTTAAGGCAATTTGGGTTATATGACTTGTCCAGGGTCACACAGATAGTAAGTGTCAAGTGTTTGGTCTGAGGATTTGAACTCAGGTCTTCCTGACTTCAGTGCTGGTGCTCTATCAACTGTGCCACCTAGCTACCCCAGGATTCTGCTTTTTAATCCACTGTGCTATCCACTTCCATTTTATGGGAGAGTTCATCCCATTCACGTTCACAATTATAATTACAAAGTATGCATTTCCCTCCATCCTATCCCCCCCACCACCACTTATACTTTTCTGTCTCCTTTCACCCTGTCCCTCCTCATGAGTGTTTTTTTTTTTTTGCCACTCCCTCTGTTCTGTCAGGCCCCCTCCCTTTTCTTTCTCTACCTCCCCTACTTCCCTAGAGCTTAAGATAAATTTCTATACCCAAATGAGTGTGTATGTTATTCCCTCTCTGAGCCAAATCCAATGAGAGTAAGGTTCAAATAATCCTCATGCCCTCCATTCTTCCCCTCTGCTGTACTAGGTTTTTGTGCTTCTTCCTGTGATGTAATTTCCTTATTCTGCCTCTCCCTTTCCTCTTTTCCCAGCATAATCCTTTTTTTCTACCCCTGAATTTTTTTTATGCTATCACATCAAAGTCAACTTATACCCACACCCTCTGTATGTGTGTGTGTGTGTGTATATATATATATATATATAATATATACATATATATATATATACTCCTTCTAAGTGCCCTAATAGAGATACAGTTCTAAAGAGTTACAAGTATCATCTTCTGTGTAGGGATCTGAACAGTTTAACCTTGTTGAATAATGTTTTTTTTTCCTTTCCTGTTTCCCTTTTTATGCTTCTCTTGAGTCTTGTATTAGAAGATTGGATTTCTTATTCAGCTCTGGTCTTTTCATCAGGAAAGTTTGAAAGTTCCCTCTTTCATTGAATGTCCATCTTTCCCCCCTGAAAGGTTATGCTCAATTTTGCTGGGTAGTTGATTCTCAGTTGTAGTCCAAGCTCCTTTGCCTTCCAGAATATCATATTCCAAGCCCTCTAATCCTTTAATGTAAAAGCTCTAAGTCCTGTGTAATCCTTACTGGGGCTCCTTGATATTTAAATTGTTTCTTTCTGGCTGCTTGGAGTATTCCTTGACCTGATAATTCTGAAGTTTGGCTACAATATTTCTCAGAGTTTTCACTTTAGGATCTCTTTCAGGTGGTGATCAATCAATTGCTTCAATGACTATTTTACCCTCTGGTTCTAGGATATAAAAGTAATTTTCCTTGTTAATTTCTTGAAAGATGTTGTCAAGGTTTCAATTTTATTTTATTTTATTTTGATCATGGCTTTCAGGAAGTCCAATAATTCTTAAATTATTTCTCCTTGATCTATTTTCTAGGGTAATTTTTTTCAGTGAGGTATTTTACATTTTATTCTATTTTTTTTGTCATTCTTTTGATTTTGAATGGCTGATTATTGATTTCTCATAGAGTCATTAGCTTCCACTAGCCCAATTCTAATTGTTAATGGATGATTTTCTTCAATTAGCTTTTGTATCTCCCTTTCCACTTGGTCGATTCTACTTTTTAAGGATTTATTTTCTTCAGTGGATTTTTTTTTCCATTTGGCCACCTGTTTTTTTAAGGAATTGTTTTCTTGAGTAAATTTTTGCCTTTCCTTTGCCAAGCTGTTGACTGTCCCTCACATAACACTTATTTATTTTCTTAATTTATCTTCTACCTCCCTGATTTTTAAAATTCTTTTAAAATTCTTCCAAAGAGGCTTTTTGGACTTGAGACCAATTCATATTCCCCTTTGAGGCTTTGCCTGTAGGTGTTTTGACATTGTTATCTTATTCTGAGTTTGTGTTTTGATGCTCCCTGTCACCCTAGTAGCTTTCCGTGGTCAAGGACATTTCTGTTTTGTTTCTGTTGTTGTTGTTTTTGCTTTATTCATTTTTAGCCTATGTCATGACTTTTAAAGTGGAGCTCTGCTCTTGTGGCACAGGGGGCAACTATCCCAAGCTTCTTGTGCTAGCAGCCAGGACTGAGGGGCCATAGTTGCTGATATGTGCTATGACTAAGCTTCCATTGACACTGCCTACACTAGGCTATGCTTCTCTTTTACCCAAGTGAGGCAGACCTTTCCTGAAGTCCTTCTAAGTTACTTTAAGCTGGAAAATTGTTTCACTCCATCTTTTTGTAGATTCTGTCACTCCAGAATCTGTTTAGAGGGAAACTGGGAAGAGCTCAGGAAACTTCCTGGCTTTTCTCTTCCATCTTGGCTCTGCCTCCAAACATGGTATATCCATGAAGTAAAATGTTATCTCTTTGAGGACAAAGATTTTCTCACTTTTGTATTTACATTGCCAGCACCTACTAATAGTACCTTGCACAGTCAGCACTTAATAACCCCTAAGTGAATTGGAATTCCACCACGCTCAATTGTTTCTGATTTATACAAATATGGAACAAGGTACAAAATATAAACTTTAGGGAAAAAAGTAAAAACAAAGGATACTAGGCATTTGGAAGAGGGAGAGGTCACTTCTTTCTAGGGATAAGACAAAATGCTTTGAAGAAGCAGCATTTTCTTGGGCCTTAAGGAATGAAAAGAGTTTCTGAGACTTGAAGATGTCAGACCTGACTAACAGGAGGAATAATATGGAGGTGGGAAAGAACAGGGTAGTCTCAGAGAATTTTAGCTGTTTCTGTACAATAAATCTACAAAAGCCTAGCTTTGATCCCCTGAGGCTAGAACAGGAGAAGTAAACTTCTCATTTAGAAAAGGAGAGCTTTTGCCTTGGAACAAATTCTGCTAGTTTTAGAGTTGAGAAGGGATAGGTGTTTTCTCTAACTGACTTCTCTTCATGAGATGAGAACAATTTTAGTATATGGCTCACAAAGAAAAAAAAATCATTCAATTCAACCACATTGTTGGATCCAGTATCCACCAGCTGGATTCAAAGTTGATTTAGTTCTCTACTCAGATTTATACCCTGCTAGCCCAAACAGATACCCTCCTGCCCCTTCCTGGATCTTTCCATTTTCTTGCCTCTAAGTAAACCAATAGTTGTCACTTGCCTCTTCTTTTCCATAATTTATAATTCCTGTGTCAGAAGTCCCTGTTTCTGTCCAAAGTTTACCCCCAGTTGTTGCCACATCAGGTTCCCACCTGCCACAGTTTCCTTCCCTCTCTGGGGCTCCCTAGGGCCAAGACATTTCATGCCAGCTATGTAAACTGAGAGCCCCACCATGAGCAGCCAGTACCTCTTTGGTTAAAGTGCTGGACCACCTTGGGAATATTATGGTTTGCAGGAGTGTGTGTGGTTTACACATTGATTCTGCCTCAGGTTTGGGGTTTGGTTTGTGTTTTTTTTTGTTGGTGGAGATTTTCCTTTATTTTTTTTTTTGCACTTGAATTATTTTTTTTTGAGATGTGTAATTTGATACTCTTGATAATTTTCGGTAGAATAGTAGGAGGAGGAGGAGGAGAAGAATGAGGAGGGAGGAGGAAGAAGAGAAGGAGGAAGATGATGATAAAGATGATTGAAGACTGAAGATTGTTTTCTTTCAATAAAGCCTAGTGCTGGTGAAACAGGATAGAGGTTCCTTTCAAAAAAAGATGTCTGAGCATCCCAGTTCTATGTTGTCTAAAGAGTGCTTTAGTTATTCAATTGGGAAAACACTTTTTGCAGGTTTTAAGTATGCCCCAGGGCACAAAGATTTCCTTTTCTTTGCAGCTTCAAGCATTGAGAAGAGAATGGTTCATTGGAAATGCTGGGATCAATCAGAGCTATTGCTCAACCTTTTGTCTCCTGGGCTGGACTTGATGACTCAATCTTATGAGGAAATTTGGGGCTCTCTCTCCCTCCCGCTTTCAAATAATTTATTATATTCATTGAGTGATGCTGCAGGGTACATGTGGGCTGCTCTTGACTAAAAGGTGATACCACTTACCCCACAATCAGCATTTGGACTTGAGCCTGAAGATTTTTTTTAGTTTGTTTTTGTTTTGTTTTGTTTTTGTTTTTGTTTTTGTTCTTTGTTTTTTACTTTTGGATAGTAGATATGGATTTGCACTGATACATCCACAAGCTCTCATTTGTAAGAGAGTAGTTTGAGTTAGAGATTAGTTATGGGGAATGGAACCAAGTAAAGCTAGTTTATAGGATTTTGTTGTGTTTTTATCTGAAACTATGAGTTCATTATGATGTGGGACTTCAGGAAAGGAAAATCACTCCACTAATGTGTAGCAGCAACTCATCTGTTATAGTAAAGCAGCTAGGTGGGATAGTGGATATAGTGCTAGAATCAAGAAAATCTGAATTCAAATCCTAACTCAAAACCTCAATACTAGTGTGATGCTAGGTAAGTCATTTAATCTCTCTGAGGTTTTCTAATCTGTAAAATTGTTTTAATAATTGCATCTACTTCCTCACCAGACTGTTATGAGAACCAAATGAGTTAATAAAAGGGATGTACTTTGCAAATCTGGAAACATAAATGCTAATTTTGTCAATACATTTTCATCACCATCACCATCTATATCATCATCATCATTATCATCATCATCTTCGCCTTCATTATCTTATGAAATTGCCAGTACAGGACAGAGCGAGGGGTGGAGTTGGAAACCTAGACTTGAATTCTTCAGTTACTACTTGAAAATTGCATGATCTGTGATAAGAACCTGACCTTCTCTGGGCTTCAAGATTCCTACTTTGTAGAATGAAGGGGTTAAACTCAATAGCCTCCAGGTCCCTGCCAGCTTCAAGTCCTTGAACATTCTAGGTCTCCCTAGGAATTACATTATACCCTTTAACCCTGGCCTTGACCACACTAGGTTGTTTCTGCCTGGGGTTCAGCTGTTACCCTCAATCCCGGAGGACATTTCCTTTTTTTTTTTTTCTGCAGTCTGAAAACTAAAGTGGCTACCAGTCTCCCCTACTGTGATTTCAGAACTTCCCAGATTGGGTAATTCTCCCTCCCCAAAGAAGTTGCAACCTCTATACAGCCTTGTAAAGGACTTTGAAGAAATGTTAGGAAGTCACATCATCCATCTCTGATTGCGGCATCAAAGCCTTCCCAGTTGTTAGGATGTGATGGTGTTGGTAATCTGGTGGCTTGAAGTACACAGGCCTATGTCCATGGCAGAAGGGGACATGAATAGATGACTTCAATGAAGTAAGCTCCCCAGGGCTGTGCTCATTCCCACAGTGGCTACTTCATTGCTCCCGTTCTTCCCTCATATGCACAAATTTTGTCAGTCTCTGTATTTGGTGGTTGCCTCTGCAACTTCTCCAGAATGGAGCACATAATTTTCTGTAGGTCCTTGCATGACTCCATATTTCTTTTCTCTGTAACCTGGCCTCATGCCCTCCTTCTCACCATCTCATTTGAGAGGGAGGATCAAGGATGCCCTTCCTTTACCTCCATTCTACTCCTGTCATTACATAATGGGATCTAATGTAAGATATGTTGGAGTGGGTGACAATAAAGGTTTGGGTTCAAATCTACCTCAGATATTATCTTCCTGCTGTGAAAAAGTCCCTAACTTGTCAGAGACTTGTTTTCCTCACCTGTAGCCCTTACCATGAAAGTCATTGTGAAGACAAAATGTAAGAATATATTTGCAAAAGGGACTGAAAAAGTTTGATGCACTCTATAAAGACCAGTTAAACACTTTGATCCTTCCCTGTATTATACACACGTATGTATGTTTATATGTATGCATCTCTGTATGCAGAAACATACATATATGCACAAATGGATAAATAGATTTTACATATGTCTGTCTGAAAGGAAACTCAGAGACCATCTCGTACAACCTTGTCACTTTACATTTGACAAAATTGAAACCCAAGGTGGTTACTTGTAACTTTCTCAAGGGTGTAGGAGGAGTTGGAGAACAACCATCTAATTTTATGAAGGTGAAGTGTAGAGCATTGAAAGCACTCTCCCAAGGTTATAGAAGCAGCACACATTTGGAATTTGAACCAAAGACATTTATTTTTTTTTCAGATATCAAACATTCATTGATTTTCTCCTTCGCACATCCCCCATCCACTGGGGTGAAGGAAAAAGATAGATAGAAAGAGATGAAAATTCCTACATTAGTGGCATGCAAAAATGTTTCTTATTCTGCATATTTGTCCCAAAATCTCTCCATCACGATGTGGACAACATTCTTTATCAGTCCTCTGGCACCATGGTTGAACATTTAGGTGATCAGAGTTCTTATGTAGTTCAGAATTCTTCATTTTTCCAATGTTGTTATGATATAAATTGTTGTCCTGGTTCTATTCATTTCACTCTTCATCAGTTCACAAGACACTTTCCATGTTTCTTTGAAACCATCTTTAACCTTATCTTTTATAGCACAGTCATACAATTTTTTCATTGACTCTCCAATTGGTGGGTTCCCCATTAACTTCCAGGGCTTTTTGGCCACCACATAAAACAGATGCTATGTAAATCTGGTGCCATAAGTGTTAGGCTACAAGGCTACTGGGAGAAAAGTTTTGTGAAAGTTCCATCCTGCTATGATACTGTGATGGGCCCTGAGTTTATCTGTTTGAATTCCAATCTCCAGCCTAGCATCTAGGTGTCATATCTTGTGCCACTCGTGCCCCTGTCTTCCCATGAGGTCTTATAGTGGAACTTCCCAACAGAAGTTTTACTTAGAATTATCATGAAGATGCTCATACCCCTTCTTCCTATGTTTTTCTCAGGAATTGATGATCCAATCAACATTACTGTTATTCCTCTGAATAGTGTGATAATCTGTTATCCTTTGGCTGAACTGGACATTTTCGTTATTTTCAACTGCTGTATTCCTCCATCAATCTATGTGCCATCCCTCAGGTGTACCCATCCCAGTTTTTCTGTCTCTTTCCGTCATCCTTCTGGAATTCCTTCTCCATTGTTTTCAAAATTCTCTTCATAGAAGGCCCATCCTATGGAAATTGTGAGAGTTTATACTCCGTGATTCTTTGGCCTTGGTATTGTGTCTCACCAAATGACTGCCATTCAAAATCATTACCTTTCCAGGCAGCTAGGTGGGGCAGTGAATAGAGCACTGAACTTTGATTCAGGAAGACCTGAATCGACAACTCTGTAGTTATTTTTTGTTCAGTTGTTTCAAGGAAGACCTCACTTACTAGCCCTGTGACTCTAGCAAAATCACTTAACCTCTGTCTGCCAGTTTCCTCAAGTGTAAAATGGTAATGATAGTAACAGTACTCAACTCCTGGGGTTGATTTGAGGAACAAATGAGATAATATTTGTTAAGGACTGAGTTCAGTGATTGAGAGAGTAGATGCTTAAATGAAAACTTATTTTCTTCCTTCCTTCATCCCTCCCTTCCTTTCTCACTCCCTCCCCCTTCCCTTCCTTCTTCCCTTCCTTCCTCTCTCCCTCCCCTTTCTTCCTTCCTTCCCTCCTTTCCTCCTTCCTTCACTCCTTAATCCTTTCCTTCCTTGTTTTCTTCTTTGTCCTGAAAACTATTCCAACATGCCCATCACTACTCAGCTCAGTCTTACCTTTCCTTCCCCAGTTATTAATCTCCTTTATCTGCCCCTAACACTGGAGCCCCCACTTCACTGATAACCAACTCCCTTTTATCCTTAAGCCCTTTTCACATTCCTTACACTTGCCAGTACCTGAAGCCTGGCTTTCTCCTGAAGACAGCTCATCTCTCAGCACCTCTCCAGGGCTAGCTGTTCCTTCTCATGCCCTCAGCACACAAGGCCAAGGGGAGGCGCCTAGATTTCTGTTGCTATTTCCAAACTGTTTCTCTGTCACCTTTGCTCAATAGTTCTTCTTGGTCCAGGTGGAAGTCATCCAGTTGCATTATCCTATCCAGATTCTTCTTGTCATCATTTAGCCATTTGTTAAGGACACTCTTGTACCTTCCTCGGTAACTCCAGCACAGTCCTTAGAGTTTGATCCTTTCCTCTTTCTCCCCAAACTGTTCAGAACCATCATGACACAATGGGAATATGATTGGCTTTGGAGTCAAATAACTCTGGTTTGAATCTCAGGTCAGCCTCTTACTACTTTGGTGACTTTAGGGAAATAAACAACCTCCTGGACCTTTAGTCTCCTCATTCGTAAATTGAGAGTTTTGTACTAAAGGCTCTAATGTTTTCTAGCTCTAGATTTAATTAAGATTCTTGGCAAATTGAGTATTCATGATTACAGGCTTTTGACAACCCTGTGGTTGTTGTTCAGTTGTTTCAATACTTTCTAACTTTTCATAAGCCTATTTGGGGTTTTCTTGGCAAAGATACTGGAGTAGTTTGCCATTTCCTTCTCCAGCTCACTTTACAGATGAGGAAACTGAAGCAAACAGGATTAAGTAACTTGCTGAGGGTCACATAGCTAGTAAGTATCTGAGGCCAGATTTGAACTTGGAGAGATGAGTCTTCCAGACTCCATGCCCAAAACTCTATCCACTGTGCCACCTAGCTGCCTCTTCGCAATCCTATCACGGAAGTTTTTTGAGAGAAAGTCCTATGGTTTTTTTTTCCCCTTTTTGTCCATACTGGCTCTCTCTGTACCTTATACATAGTGAGAACCTAATACAATTTTGTTGCAATGCATTGTGACCTACACTAATTCCAGAGGACTGATGGGAAGCACACTGCCAACCTCTGAACAGAGAGGTGATGTATTCAAAATTCAGATAGCGGCATACACTTTTGCATCTGGACAATGTAGGAATTTGTTTTGCTTGAGCAGATATATATATATATACATATATATATATATATATACATATATATATATATATAACAAATTATTATTTTGGTTTCATTTTCCTTTACTTTTAAATTGTTGGTATTTGTTAATTTGAAGACAAAAATAAAATGAAAAAGAAAGCATTGAATAATAACCTTGGGCTAGTAATTGATCTGTATTCCAGCTCTTGTGATGATCTTAGCCCTCTAGGGATGCCATACTTTTAGTGTCTCCAGCCTCATACTGTACCTCCTAACTACAAAAAGTCTCCCTGTCATTGCGATCTTCTTCCTCCTAACCATATCTTTTGTCCTTGTTATGCCCTCTATTTCCTTGATTCTCTTCTATCCTTCCTCTTTATCACCCCTATTTTTTCTTCCCATTACTAAGCTAACCCTATTAAGGCACTTCAACAAAGCAGAGTCCTAACCCACATTCCATCTTTGAATTATTGGATCTTCCCTGCTGATTCTCAATCTTGGCTCACCCCTACCAGTGACATTTTACCTTCCTATTCCTGAATTATTTATAGTTACTAAAAAAAAGTCATGAAATATTGGTGACTATGTCTATTGCATATTAATACCATCTAATCACACTTGTATCCTAACTGCTCTAGAGGAATTATTTTTTTTTGTCTGTGATTGTCTCTGTGTTCTTTCACACACTAGCTTCTGCAAATATTAAAAACCTTCTCTTCTCTTATCTATCACCTAAACATACCTTCACTACTTGCCTCTCAACAGATGAGCTTAGAAGATTGAAATCATTAAGGATGACTTTTCTGTCTTTCCTCTCTCTACCCCTCAAAACACATTGCTGTGGGTTCACAGGGCTCATTCCAAAAGTTGAAGAGATTAAGACATTCTCATGAGGACATTCCTCCTTTCATCCAGTCTGAGGATAAAGTGGTCCAAAGTCTTTCCCAGGCTGACCACTCCACCTATGCATATCCTTAGTTGTATTCCTTCCCATTTTCTACAAGATTTTGCCTCTCTGATCATTCCCTTTCTCTCCTTGTCAGTCTTCCGCTTTGTACTGTCTCATTCATTTCTACAAGCAGGATCAGATCTCCTCTATCCTCAGAATAACACTTGACTCTGCTATACTGCTCAAGCACTTTACCACAGCTCTCCTACCATTTACTGCCAATAATCTAGAAGGGATGCTTTAAATCATTGTTTCCACTGTTAATTTTAATGAATTAATTAATTACTTAATTTTTAGTTTTCAACATTCACTTCCACATAATTTTGAGTTCCAAATTTTCTTCCCATCTCTCCCCTCCCCCACCCAAGATGATGCACATTCTGAATACTCCATCCCCCAATCTGCCCTCCCTTCTATCACCCCCCTTCTCTTATCCCCTTTCCCTTCTATTTTCCATAGGGAATATTTATATACCCCTTTGCCTATATATCATTTCCCAGTTGCATGTAAAAACAATTCTTAACATCCATTTTTAAAAGTTTGAGTTCCAAATTCTCTCCCTTCCTTCCTCCCCACCCACCCTCATTGAGAAGGCAAGCAATATAATATCAGTTATACATGTGTAGTCATGCAAAACACTTCCATAATAGCCATATTGTGAAAGACTAACTATATTTCCCTCCATCCTGTCCCCCTCTGGTGCATTCTATTCTCTCCTTTGACCCTGTCATTCCTCAAAAGTGTTTGGTTCTGATTACACCCTCCCCCCAAATCTGCCCTCCCTTCTATCATTTCCCCTCTCTTATCCCCTTTCCCCATATTTTCATGTAGGGTAAGATAGATTTCCATACCCAATTGAGTGTATATATTATTCCCTCCTTAAGCCAAATCCAATGAGAGTAAGATTCACTCATTCCCTCTCACCTCCCCCCTCTCCACTGTAAAAACTTTTCCTTGCCTCTTTTATGTAAGATAATTAACCCCATTTTACCCTTTCTCCTTCTCCTAGTACAATCCTCTCTGACACCTTAATTTTATTTTTTAAATACAATCCCTTCATATTCAACTCATGGCCAACAGCCTAGTTAAACCCTTCAATGCTGTGCACCTTAAATAGTAAAATTGTGTCTTAAGTATCCTCTCATCTACTGTAGGTCTGATCATTCCATTCTCATGTTCATTTCATCTCATATTTAACCAAAGAACCTAAGAATCTGGGGTCATTCGTTTCTTCTCTTCTTCAACTTTTAGAACACTATCTGATGCTGAGTAAGTACATAATGAGTGCTTGTAGACCGCTTGACTAGAGCTGGAAGTGAGTGCGATTGTTTAACGTAGTGAAGAAAAGACTTGGTTTGTGAAGTTGTACATTTGTGTTTGTGAGTACGTGAATGTAAAGCAGAATATTCTAGCTGTCTCTGAGAATTCTAAGGACTCCTCCTTGATAGATGGATAAAACTTGTTGCCTTCGGCCTGAGAGCTTAGAACTAGAGACAGTGGACAGAAGTTAAAATGTGGCAAATTTAGGCTTGCTACAAGGGAATATTTCTTTCACCATAGTAGAATGGGCTTCCTTGGTGCATATTGGGGCCTTCATTATTGGAGCTATTTGACCAAAAAGACAGATTACCACTTGGTGGGTGTGGTGCTCAGGGATATATTGCCCTGGTTGCTCAATAGTCTCCCTTCTAACTCTGAAATTCTGTGCTTCTGTGAAATGAATTAAACCAAAGTTTTTCATTCATGATCCTCCTGCAACCCCCACTCCAAAAAAAGTAAATTTTAAATCATTCTTGACATTGGCATGTATAAATCCCAGTTTTCCACATGATTACCTTTTAGCCTATAAAGAAAGCCAAAATTAAAATTCAATGAATACTATAAAGTCGGGTAGGATATATTTATTCACAAGTTTTAGATTTCTCTGGCAATTAGCCCAATAGGGATATATTGCCTCTAAACCACTTGCCCTGAGGGTCATCACTGTTCCTTCTTCTGATTTACTCAGGCCTTGATTCCCTGGTTTAAATATCAAGAGAGATTTGAAGACTAGGACACCTGTCCCTTGGGATCAGAATCGGGATCCTTTTCCAGCTCCTGTCATATCAGGAACAGGAGCTTTGCTTCCCTACCTACTTGACATAAATTCAAACAGGAGTCTTGGATATGAAAGTCCCAGGGTCATACTACAAGCCTCTGGGACACAATGTGATGTCTGTCACTCATTTCTCTCAACTCAGGGCATTTTGTGTGTCACAGCAAGATTTCTTCCACCACAGAGATTTGGACAATCAAACTGTTTCTGCTTCCTGCATTACTGCATAAATCACAGTGTGTGGGAGGGAATAAGAGGAGGCCAGAGGAGGCAAGATGAATTCCCCATGCAGAATGAAAACTCTGGGGGATCTGTCTGTATTCTTTTTTGGAAGAATGAGAAATCTGGAAGAACATGTCTGCTTCATTTGTATGGTAACAAGTGAGTTTTAGAATTTCCTGATAACTGCTTTCTGAATACAGTGACACCTTGTTAGGGAAGAAAAGAATCATTCCAAGGCTATGTGAAAAATACATTTATGTATATTAAATCATATTTCATATCTGACCTTAACAGTCACCAATTCCCATTTCTCCCTTTGTATCTGTTTTGCCTTGCCTCAGTGGATGGAGAGATGGGCCTGAAGTCAGAAAGACTCATCTTTCTGGGTTCAAATCTGGCCTCTGACACTTACTAGCTGTGTGACCCTGGGCAAAACACTGTTTAGCTCACTTTCCTCAACTCTAAAGTGAGCTGGAAAAGGAAATGGTAAACCATTTCAGTATTTTTGCCAAGAAAACCCCAAATGAGGTCACAACAAGTTGGACACAGCTGAAGTGCCCAAAGAACATTTGTTTTGTTTACAAACATCCAGTGAGACTGTACCCACTCTTTCCCAATGCAGCACTTACCGAAATGTTGGGAAGGGTTCTCCTGATATAAAGACTCAACTGGCCTCCTTGCACCTTTCCCCACTGCTCCTACTTTTGCCTAATGAGGCCAAGTCTCATACCTCTTCCAGTCTCATACTTATACTAGTCACCTCAACTGCCTTTGATTCATCCACATGATACAAACTGAAGTCACTCAACCATCCTCATTGCATTTATTTGAACATCTTCCTCCTTTACCATCTCTGACCAACCCAAATCTGTCCAGGGTTCAATCCAAATTCTCCATCCTCCATATGGTCCTCCCTGCCTACTCCATACTGAGCTCACCCTTCTCTGAACTCAATCATTATATATTTTACCACTTTATTTTTCTCTAATTTATCATGATTATTAATGTTTTCACCTTAAATTTATTATAGCAAGTATACACAGACAGATAGATAATCTACTTTTTTGTTTTCCATTAAGTCAAAATAATTAGAGAAAGGCCTCCTGTAACTGTGGGTAGATATCCCATGGTGAATGCATGAGAGGGCCTGGCTAAGGTTCCTAAAAGAAGAAGCCATGGCTGTAAGGCCATCTGAGCTTGGACAGAGAATCCCTCCTTACATGAGGAGCATAGAGCTATGTACTAGACTCTAAGCTCACTGAAGACAAGAATGAAGCTGGCCGTAAAGTTTTCCTGCCCTTTCAATGGTATTTAGCACAGATGTACAAGAAAATACCAGGGAAACAATTCACTACGGAAGGTTATAATGAATCCTCTCAAAAACCCAAAGAAGTTTCTGCAAAATGAGAACTCATTCCCTTTATTTACATTTTACTGACTCAGCTTGGCACACCAGGTTTGCTCTACACTAAGGCCTGGGGGGAGGTTTGAAGTCTCCACCACATCCCTTTCCATCCAGGTAAAAGTGGTACTTGAGTAAGAGAGGCTTTCCTTGGCCTTCTCCACCTCCTCCTCCTGATTCACCATGTCCACTTGCTTTCAGTAAAGTCAACACTCCCCAGCTTGTTTGTTTTCTTTTTGAGTTGGCAGAAGGTAGTATTTTTATCAGCATGTTCCATCTCCTATTATATTGACGTGGCTCCAAATCTATTGACAAAGAAAGACTGTCTCTATTTTTCATGAGAGATGATAGTGACCCATTAATTGTTGACTCATAGATTATTGATTTCTTTAACATCTTGTCAACAAATCAACTTACACTTCAATACCCAGTGTGTTTCTTTGGCAAACATCAAATAGGAAATTGTTTGTTGAATGAAGAGTATGCTGGGCCAATGAGTGGTTGTGAGAAATGAGCCACCACATTGGGGATGGTATTATGTGGCTTCCCATATCCCCAGAACTGTAGACAATGTGGCCTTTTTCTGATGATGAAAACCAAATTGAAACCTTGTCTTATTCCTTGCTTTTTTATTTCTTCTATGGCATTAATTCAGTCAATACACAAGGCAGATTCTTCCTTTTTTCCTTCACTTAAAAGTATTTTATTTTTCCAATTACATGTAAAGATAGTTTTCAACATTCACTTTTGTAAGATTTTGAGTTCCAGATTTTGCCCTTCCTCCCTCCTCAAGTTGGCAAGCAATTTGATTTAATCTATACATGTACAATCATATTAAACATATTTCCACATTAGTCATGTTAGGAAAGAAGAATCAAAAGAAAAGGGAAAAATCATAAGAAAAAATCAAAAGAGAAAATAGTGTGCTTCAATCTGCATTCAGACTCCATAGTTCTTACTCTGGATGTGGGTAGCATTTTCCATCATGAATCTTTGGGGATTGTTTTATATCATTGTATTACTGAGAAGAGGTAAGTCTATGAAAGCTAGTCATTACACAATTTTGCTGTTACTGTGTATAATGTTCTACTGGTTCTGCTCACTTCACTCACCATCAGTTCATGTAAGCCTTTCCAAGTTTTTCTAAAGTCTGCCTGCTCATCATTTCTTATAACTCAATAGTATTTCACTACATTCATGTACCACAAGTTCTTCAGCCATGCCCCAATTGATATTTTTGTACATGCAGGACCTTTTCCAATGGGCAGATTCTTAAGCAAATCTTTCTCTTAAGCCAAGCAACATGCAACGTGTTCATTTATATTGTGCATCAATGGACAAATCTCAGTTATGTGAACAAAGGCCTGAAGAAAATGAGAACCCTGTAAGCTACAATCAATAAAACCAGAGATTTAAATGGTAGTAGAGTAGGAGGGACTTTGGAAATTAAATTGTATCCAGTTGGACCCCTCATTTTACACATAGAAAACTGAGGTCCAGAGAAGGTGTGAATGTTTCCAAGTTCCACTGCACATTGACTGCCAAGTCAGACACGGACCCAGGAGTCCTGATTCCTTGTTTATTATTTTTTTCCTGCTACACCATGTTTTACTAACTGATTTCTCTATGATTTTCTCCAATATGAAAATACCGTGGTGGTGAATAAAATAGCATTTCATGGCCACCAAGGTTTCGTTCCCAGGCAAAGTAACTCATAAAATCATCCCCCATGAGTTACAACCTGCACTGGTAGAGAAAATACTCACAGTGATTTTAAAAAAAAAAGCATGAATGAATGAGGCATTTATGAATTGCTTACTATGGTGAAAAACACTATGCTGAGTACTGGGGATACAAATAGTAAAGGAAGGCAGTCTCTTCTCCCAAGGAGCTCTCATTCTGATGGGAGAGATAACACATAGGAAAACTTTCATTACAAGGCAGATGAAAAGGTGCAGTGGTTCTTTGGGTACTGAGGAAAAGCAGATGGTCTTAAATTCCATTGCTAAAATACAATCAATTTCTGATGTGGAACCATTTGACAGGGCCAGTGACTTTTATGGCAGAAACTTTATTTTCTGCATCTTCAGAAGTACAGCCATAATACTTCCAGGAGCAAGTCCGGGCTGCATCTTCATAGGCGCTCCTTCCCAGGAGAGTGGCTGAGGGCACTGCTAGAAGCCTGTCTATTCCCAAGGTTCTTATGATCAATATATTGGGTTATCTCCATCCATAGCAGACACAGGTACAGTAGTAGCAGTAGTAGTAGCAGTAGTAGTAGCAGTAGTAGTAGTAGTAGCAGCAGCAGGAGCAGCAATGTTCCCCAACTTCTGCTCAAATTGGCAGGTTGGATCCCCAGATGAAGTCCACTGTTATTGTTCAGCCAGTTTGAACCAGAGGCCTCACAAGGGTGATGTCCTAACTAGTACATGAATTGAATTTTAGTGAGGCAAAGCTGCACAAAGACCTCAGTCTCACTCACTCTTCCAAAGTCATCAAAGTACAGAGGAAAAACTAAATCCCAAGATGCAGTGGGTAACCTTGCACTTTCTAAATTCAGGTATTTCCTAGTTCTCATTTTGTCTGAGACAACACCCATTCAATGTTTAAGGGCTAAGGGTAAGAACTGAGATGAAAGATGGCCTAATTTACCATCACAAAAATACAAATCTGGGAGGGGAAGACCTTAAAGTTTGTGGGAGGTATATCGTAATATGCCTCAATGGAGGCAAGAAATCACCAGCCTTTATGTACAGAAGCATACCACTTAATCTTGGCTTGTCTTGGCCTGTCCAGTGTCTATTCTGAATTACTAGGAAGACCTACTCTCCTTGCAAACACTCAATTTCCAAGGAACACTTTCATCCAAATCCTGTTGGCAGCTTTATGGCAAAAACAAACAAAACTTTGTCTGTCCCTACTGCTGCAGTTGATGTAACTGAGCAAAATTGTACTGCCCAATGGCCATCTGTTCATTCATGGGTTATGTTGCTGGTCTGATGAAGGCAGGAAATGGTTCTAATTCTCCTGCCCCCCCTCCAAAAGTTCTACTTTCTCTTATCAGCCAGGGATCTCCACCTTTAAGGATGCCTCTCTGCCTTCCTTTTCCTTCATACCTTCCCCAGACACACCCTCTTTAATCCTCATCCTTTACCACACAAAGCTAGGAAAGCATAGGATAAAAGGAGAAAGGGTGGTGTGTTCACCAACACCCCCCATACACACACACACACACACACACACACACACACACACACACACACACACACTCAACAAATAGGACTCTCTCTGATGGAAGCCTGCAAAGTCACTATATTTCCATATGGGAACTTAGGGCATTTCCCCCTAGGAAGAACATTGCATGAGATGATTGTGCCTCAAGGACAAGACTATTGGCAGCAGCAGCAGCCTTCATTTCTAGCACCGCTTGGGAGGGGCCTAAATAGATTGAATGTTGAGCTGGTTTGGAACCTAACATATAGCCTACCCATCCTGGAGCTTAGATTTCCTCAGCCCTGTTGACTGGCTCCTTCAGTGCAGATTGGAACTCTCTGTGACTTAATATCTAAAGCCTAGCGAGTTGTGGATGGCTCAAAGACATTAAGTGACTTTCACAAGGAGACACAGCCATGAAGTGTTAGATGTGGGACCTAAGTAGAGGTTCTGGAATCCAAGTATACGTCTATAAACAATCAGCCACTCTACTACTTCCTACAATCCTGTTGTTATAGCCCCTCTTCCCTTTGGTTATTATAAATGCAAATTAAATTTACCTTTGAATTTTTGAAAAAATAAAATACTACATGTTCATGACTTGGTGACTTTTTCATTCCTTCATAAGAGATTATTCTTCTGTTTCCACTCATCATGTCTCCCATGGCATGATAAACCAAGACATGCTTAATAAAGTGATTGCCCAGAAGTCACCCTAGAAGAGACCTTCAAGATCATCTGATCCACTCCCCTCCCTGTGTGAAAAATTGAGCCTTAGAGAGTTTAAGCGACTTACCTAAGTCACCCAGGCAGTGAAAAGTAGAGCTGATATTGTCAGTTTGGACCTCTGGCAACATTTCTCTTGTCCTCTGTACCATACTTATCCTTGGTAGCAGACTAGCTCTTAGACTTACAGAAGGGAGTCATCATAAAGATCATCCAGTTGAATCCTCCTTTTTATAGATGAAGAATATAAGTTTCCAAGAGTTTAAGTTAATTATGTAGGGTCACAAAGGTAATGTAGTTCAAGGATCAAGATCTGAACCCAACCCTTTGAACTGTAAATTCAGTGGGATGAATTCCCCCCTCCTCAGTCCCTTAATGGAATAGATGGCAGTCATTGTGGTTCCATGCAAAGAATGATGCATTAGTAGTAGTCAGAGGAATCTAGGCTCCAGTCCTGGGATGTCAGCTTTGGTTAATTGACAAACCATTTTCTTTCTCTGGGCCTCAGTTTCTCCATCTATAAAAGGAAGGATGATCTCTTAGGCTAGCCCCAGCTCTGTTGTGCAAAGACTGTGATTCTACACTGATCCTCATGGCTGGGTGTAGACATAACACCCCTGATCCACTATTAGGACATAATGTTATAGTTAATCAGTTATTCATTCATGCATTTATTCAACAAGTAGATATTATGTGCTAGATGCTGTCAATATTACAGAAATGAAATAATCCTTGCCTTCTACAGCTTACAGTTTAACCACATGAGGCATGTAGTACCATGTTCTGATGACTCAGGGGTGAACCTTGATTCCCCCAAATAGACACTCTATGAAAGCAGGAATCCCACTTTACTAAAAAGCTCTTCATGCAGAAGAAAAAGCAAAGTAAAAAACCAATGATTTTCAAGTGACATTCTCTGAGTAACTTGTTCTCAAGTTTTACCAACATCTCATATAGCTCAAACACCCAACAGAAAATGGTTTTTCCTCCTCCCTTCAGTAGAAACACTTCCTTAGACACCTGAGTTGGCCAACTTTTCATAGTGTTGGTATTTTAGTAACATCCAATTTTCTTCTCTGACTTGACTATAAGACTGTGCTCATCCAAGCAAAATCTGTTTGGAAAAATGAAAGTGGAAGTAAGGAATTGACATTTGAGTTCACTGAAACAACTGCTTAGTAACTAAATATAAAAGAATCACTGGTGGTTTGAACTTTTTGATGCAGTTAAATTATTTTCCCTTTTTTGGCCTATTCATTTGTACCCATGAGCAGAGGTAAATCCATGAATTCATGTAATTTTTTTTTCCATGGAAAGAAAATTCAAAATCCCATCCATGCCTGGCAGTTCTTGTTCTAACCCTTAGGTTTAGTCAGTAAGCACCACTGTCCCTCCCTGTTACAGGGTGCAGAATGCTATCCCTGGGGCTACAAGGAAAGAGAGGAGATGGAAGCCTTTCATCATCCTTCAGGTCTGGGAGGTTTTTATACACGACATCCCCACTCCTATCCACTTGAAAAAAATTTAAGATCTTCATGCCAGATTATGGCAGTCTTGCCTCGAATTTCTGGTCAGATAATAGAGTCCACTCTTCTAATAAATTATTTTACAGGGGATTGATAAGAATTAGAGCTGGGCTACATGTCTGGGATCATCTAATCTAAACTCCTCATTTTACCATTGAGGAAACTGAGAACAAGAGAAGAGAGTTAATCCATCTAGGGTCATGAAGTTCCAGTACCGAAAATATGAGATTTGAACCCAAGTTCTCTGATTTCAGGTCTAGAGTGCTTTGTTCTTTATCACATATAGGTATCTTTTTCCCCCCCAATTACATGTAAAGGAAGTTTTCAGCATTTATTTTTGTGAAACATTGAGTTCCAAATTTCTTTCCTTCCCTTCACTCCCCTCCTCCTCAAGACAACAAAGCAATCTGATATAGGTTATAGATGTACAATCATGTTAAACATGTTTTCACATTAGTCATATTGTGAAAGAAGAGTCAGAACAAAAGGGAAAAACCACCAGAACATAAAAACAAACAGACAAAAACAGCAAAAAAAGGGAAAGTGGTATGCTTCAATTTGCATTCCAACTCCCCAGTTCTTTCTCTGGTTTTGGTTAACATTTTCCATCACAAGACTTTTGGAATTGTCTTGGATCATTGTATTGCTGAGAAGCACCAAATCTCTCACAGTTGATCATCACACAATGTGGCTATTACTGTGTACAACGTTCTCCTGGTTCTGTTCACTTCACTCAGCCTCAGTTCATGTAAGTTTTTTCCAGTTTTTTTCTGAAATCCACCTCCTTATTTCCCATAGAACTGTAGCATTCCATTATATTCTTATGCCACAAGTTGTTCAGCCATTGCCATTCCCTGACTGATAGGCATCCCCTCACTTTCCAATTCTTTGCCACCATAAAAAGAGCTGCTATAAATATTTTGTACATGTGAGTTCTGGGTATCTTTTCATCTGCACATTTTCAGTCATTCTTACTTCTCCTCCCAATTGATCACTATGTGTAATGGGAGTCAGGATTCAGATTCATGACTGAATTTGTGTGTTATCACTAGCTGGGCTCTGGGGTGATTTAGTTGTTTGCCAGATATGATGATCTTTTTTCAACCCATCTGCTGCATTTGAGATTTTTGCCCAGTATCTTCCCCAGTATGCTCTCTTCTTTCTGGTTTTTCATGCATTATCCTCTCTGTTTCTCCTTCTTAGCCATCTGATTCCTCCTTCTTCATCTTCCTTGCTGCTTCCTCATCTAGATCCCACTGCTTCACTGTGGATATCCCCCAATGCCCTGCCACAAGTCCCCTTCTCTTCTCCCTCTGTGATCTCTCATTTGGTGACCTCGTCAGCTACCACATGTTGAAAAACCACGTCAATGATTTCCAGAACTAGAGACTTAGAATAAGTCTATTTCCTGATGTTCAGTCTCACATATCCAGCTGCCTATTATACATTTCAAACTAGATGTTGCAGAGATAGCTCAAACTGAACATGTATAGGACAGAACTCATTATCTTCCCTGCCAAAACCAACTCTCTTCCACACCTCCCTATTTCTGTCAAGGGCACCATGCATCATTCCTCAAGTCTGCCTCATTGGGTCATTACGAGGATCAAATGTGATGATATTTGTAAAAGTGCTCAGCACAGTGCCTGGAACATAGTGGGGATGTGGTACATGCTTATTCCCTCCTTTCCCTTCTGGTGTTTGCAACCGCATATTGACCTTGGATCCTCAATGTACCTCACTTGAGAGATCCTGTCATCAGTTCATGTAAGTTTTTCAAGTTTTTTCTGAAGTCCGCCTACTCATCATTTCTTATAGAACAATTGTATTCCATTATATTCATATGCTATGACTTGTTCAGCCATTCCCTGATTGATGGGTATCCCCTCAATTTCCAATTCTTTGTCACCATAAAAAAGAGCTGCTATCAATATTTTTGTGCATGTGGGTTATGGGTATCTTTTTTTTTATCAGCACATTTTCATTCATTCTTATTTCTTCTCACATTTGATCAGTACGTGTGTGGGAGTCTGGACTTGGACTCAGGACTGTCTCGTTGTTTCTACCTTCACAATATCTGCACATTCAAACTCTTTCACTTGAATTGCTTCTATCTCAGTTCAGGCCCTCATCTCCTCTTACCTGAATTATGGAAACTTCTTCTTCTGCTTGGTCTCTCTGACTCAAGGCTCTACCCAATCCATTGCATCCTCACCCTGCTGCCAAAAGGATTTCCCTAAACATCGATCTGACCATATAACCCCCTTGCTTAAACAATGCCAGTAGCTTTTCAATCTTTCCAGAATCAAATAGAAACACCTCTCTTAAACTCTTCCCAACCTGGCCTCAACCTGGCCTTCCAGCCTCACTGGCCCTCATGGACTCCTCATCCCCTTTGCAGACTGATACAGCCAAATGACCCTTCTCCATCTTGGTGCTGGAGATTATTTCCACAACTGTCTTTATGCAGGTTGCCCTTCTCTACCTCAGGCTCAAAAAGAGTCATTCCTTTCCCTTTAAGACCCAGCTCAAATCCCACCTTCTACGTGAAGCCTTTCCCAATTTTTCCCCCAAAAAATACTGTTTGTGCCCTTCCTCTCAAACTACCTAGGATTGAATGTATTCACATTTATTCTTTTTTATATTTGTTCTATATATAATTATCTAAATATTTGTGTCATTGCTCCCCCCTCCCATACCTAGAATGTAAGCTCCTGGCTTTTGAGTAGGGATCAAGTCATTCCTTGTACTTGTACTCCCAGCCTAGCCCAGGGCCTGGCATATAGTATATGTAACTCCTTAATACTTGTTGACTGATTTACTCATTGATTTGTTTTGACTTAGACGTTTTTCTCTTTTTTCCCCCAACAGTTCTTAGTCTCTTCTGAGCTCTGTAGTGTTTCAGTAAAAAAAAAAGAAAGGCTGAGATGATATCATTATTTTATTTAGCAGATCTTTCATATGACCATATGGTCATAATTTAAGACTTCATACCTGGGGAGATGGAAAGGGCCTCGGAAGCCCTCCAGTCCAATGTCCCAGGTATGAAAACTTGGGCTACCGATTATGAGGTGGCTTAGGAGCATCCAGGTGGGCCCAGCCCTTTGGACTTGAAACCCACTGCTCACTGTACCAAACCTCACAATCCTTAACAGTGAATTCATTTTTATGTTTTTTTTTATTTTTTATTTTTGCTTTTTGGTGAGGCAATCAGGCTTAAGTGACTTGCCCAGGGTCGCACAGCTACTAAGTGTTAATAAAGCATCTGAGGTTGGATTTGAACTCAGGTCCTTCTGACTCCAAGGCCAGAGATCTATTCAGTGTGCCACCTAGCTGCCCCTTTAACAGTAAATTCAAAGGACTTATTGTCTTGTTGTCTTAAATCTCAGAAACATTACAATGATTGATTTTTAAATGATAACAAGCATTTATTTATGTTGGAGGGGCTGAGTATAGTAGATGACGAGATGGCCCTCACCTTGAGTCTTGCCCCTTCATGAAGGCTTTCAATGCCCATTCCACCCTCTCCCACAATGAGCTAAGACCCTAAATGGCACATTCTAATCTCCAAATGTGGAGGGAATTTTATCACCAGGAGTCACCATACACTGATGAACTCACAGCTGTGGACCTAACACCACAGACAGACACACATACACACACACACGCACACAAAAAAAAGAGATGTGGAGACAGGGACAGAGAGATCCAAAGTCAGAGAGAGGAAGAGCGATAGAGAAAGGGAGGAGGCAGAGACAGAGAGACTGAGGGAATCAGAGGAGGACCTCAGAGACAGAGAAACAGAGAGGGGGAGAGAGAGAAAGGGAGAGTAGAGAGAGGGGGATAGAGAAGTAAAAAGAGTGGGAGGGGAAACACAGACAGACAGAAAGACAGAGAGGGATCCAGAGAGGACGAGGGAGGGAGATATATAAACATACGTCCTTTAAAGTCTCTAAATTACTCTTCGTGCCTTATCCCACTTACAACTCACTACAACCCTGTGTTCAAGGACAACAAATGCTCCCCTTGTTCTTTGGTGAAAAAACGGAGGCCCAGAAAGGCTAAATGACTCACCTAGCTGCTCAGCTAGTAAAAATCAGAGTCTAAATTTGAACCCAGGACTTTAAACCACACTGACTCTAATTTGAAGAATCATATGTGTGTGTCATATCAGCCTGGTTGGACTTCCCCTTTCAAGTTTTTGATTTCTTCTTGCAGCTCATGAAACTACCCAGTCCCACTGTATCAAGAATACCCCTGATCAGAAGTCATCTAAGGCAAACCGGTAACATGACAATATCATCAGTATGGTCATTCTTGTTCTTGTGGATTGGAATGGGGCTGTGATCATTGCATGGCTTGGTGTGTTTGTTTGAATGAATGAGTGTGTCCCTCCCTCCCCCCACCCCAACCCATAGGGGCATAACGATCCTTACTGTGTCTTCTTTACTGTCAAGGGAGACTCTCTCCTGCTGTAGGACAGTGGTTTGGTGCTGCCTTCCTTTTTAAAGCACTAGGTGAGCTTCTCAGTTGGTTCAGGGGGCCCTTATCTTCACATTTTTTCTCAGAGTGGCTTTTCTATCTATAAGAGCATTTTCAAGTAAATTGAAATTGTGACTCCCATGGATAAACATGATCTATGAAAGCAGCCCTCATGAATAGAGAAGAATTCACTGTGTTAACTCTTTTCTGAGTTTTTCTTTTTTACAAAGGCCATGTCAACTGGAGCTTGAAGCAGCTGGCCTCCTCACTTTCATGCCACAGTATGGGGCACGGTTCCTTTGCTGGCAATATTCCTGAGGGTTAGGTTACCTACAAGCATCTCAAATGTAGCTGGTAACCTCAGGAAGATGCCATCCTTAGAGAGACTTTTCCAAGCAGTGCTAGAGGCCTGAGAGACAGCCCTAGGAACTCTTCTCTCTCCCTGGGATCAGTTTACAAGATGGCCTCTGGGAACCTGGACCTCCCATGAAATTGCATGTCCATATTCTTTTCATACCGAAGCCAGAGGATCGTCTAGATGAGAAGCAAACTGAGAGTCAAACATATTTCTAACTTTGATGGCACATTAAAAAAAAATGCTGGAATGATGTCTTCTCAGCTTTCAGTTTTCCTGACACGCTTTCCCATCTCCAATGCCCTGTATGACTCCTACCCACGTATTCCCATAAGTGTGTCAGGTCTGCCTCAGGTTCCTTAATGCTGTCATTGGGTGGATAATGTTCAACACAGTGGTAGCCACCAGAGTTTGAAAGAGTAAGACACTCCCTGTTACCCATGTGAAAAGATAGATAAATAGTAAGAGTTGGAGAAGTACTAAGAATGACCCAACTAGGTTGTGTATGGAGGGCAGTGGAGATAGGGCATGGAAAAGCGGTGTCAGAAGAAGGTGCCCCTGAGATGAGCCACGATGAAGAGGGGGGATGGGACCAGCGGGATGGATGGTGGAGTGACTCTGGTTTGGATCTTTCACATAGCAGAGTGTTAGCTATAGCTTACAGTCTAAGACGAGAGACCATCGCTGCTCTATATCCTAACATTAATCTACATCACTGAGAAAAACAAGTGAGGTGGAATGATGAATGGTGGTCAGAGGATTGTAGATTTAAAGCTGAATGATCTTCTAGACCAACCCACTCATCACAGGTGAGTAAACTGAGGCCAGAGAGGTAGTGATTTGGGGGGGCAGTAAAGAGAACGAGAAGTAAAATCTTTGGATGGCTTCCATAATCCATTTGAATCAGGCATTCTGACCTTTCTATGAATGTGTATGTTTTTTTATATCACAAGATCACAGAATCTTAAATTTAGAAGGGACTTTAATTCTTCTGGGAACTTACATTCAAAAAAGTTCCCGGGCAAGAAAGAATTGTTCATTCCTCTTTCGCTTCTTCTGCTGACTTCCCATCCTTTCATGTGCTGTTCCTGGTCTGTTATCTCCACATTACTCCTTCTCCGTCCCCCAATTCTCAGGTTGTTTTCATGTTCTTTTTTCCCTCAGTAGTCTGGAAGCATCTTGAGGGCAGGGAATGTCTACTTGTATTTGAAATTCTATGGCTTAGAACAGTGTATGGCACATGGTAAGACTTATTCATCTCTGTTGAATTGGCTTATCCTGACCTCAGAAATCATCTTATTTGACAGATGAGGTAACCAAGTCCCAGAGGGTGCACATGGCTTTCTCAAAGTCACAAACCACATAGGTAATAAAGCACAGACACCATTTGACTCTAAATATCACCTTCCCCTATAACTTGCTGCTTCCTATACTCATTTTTTTAAGGCAGAGATAATGTGACTGCAGTGTTTTGCAAACTCTAAAGCTGTGTAGAAATACCACCTACTCTAATTATAAATTGCAAGTCCTAGCAACTAATGCTTTGGAGGAAAACAGAACCAATCCTCTTTTCCAGATTGGGGGATTTTCTTCTATGGACAAACTAAGAGAAACCAATATTTTTTTTAATCTTATTAATTTATTTTGATTTATCAACAATCATTTCCATATGCTTTTGAGTTGAAAATTTTTCTCCCCTTTTCTCTCCCTCACCCTCCCCATGATGGCGCACAATCTGATATGGCTTTACATTTACATTTCTATTAACATATTTTCACCTTAGTGAAGTTGTAAGGAAAAATTAAACCAATAGGAGGAATCATCAAAAGATGAAACAAAACTCAAGAGAAGGTAAAATATGTGATAGCTATTGACTTCCACACTTCTTTCTTTGGATGTGGACAGCATTTTCCATCATGAGGCCTCTGGAGATGTCTTAGATCTTTGTAATGCTGAGAAGGGTTCAGTTTAACAATATTAGTCATTGCATAACGTGGCTGTTATTGTGTACACAGTCCTTTTGGTTCTGCTCACTTCCCTCAGCATCAGACCATATAAGTCTTTCCAGGATTTTCTGAAGTCAGCCTGTTCATCATTTCTTAAGGCACAATAGTATTCCATCACATTCATATACCACAACTTTCTCAGCCATTACCCAATGGATGGGCATCCTCTCAATTTCCAAGTCTTTGCCACCACAAAAAGAGCTTCTATGAATATTTTTGTACATGTGGGTCCTTTTCCCATTTGTTTGATCTCTTTGGTATATAGCCCTAGAAGTGGTATTGCTGGATCAAAGGATATGCACATTTTTGTAGCCCTTTGGGCATAGTTCCAATTTGTTCTCCAAAATGGTTGAATCATTTCACAACTCCACCAACAATGTATTCATGTTCCAATTTTCCCACATCTTCTCCAACATTTATCATTTTCCTGTTTTGTCATGTTGGCCAATCTGATAGGTTTGATGTGATACTCAGAATTGTTTTGATTTGCATTTCTCTAATCAATAATGATTTAGAGCATTTTTTCATATGACTATAGATGACTTTAATGTCTTCATCTGAGAAGTGTCTGTTCATATCCTTTGACCATTTATCAATTGGGGAATTATAAATTTGTCTTAATTCTCTATATATTTTAGAAATGAGGCCTTTATCAGAGAGACTGGTTGCAAAAATTCTTTTCCAATTTTCTACCTTCCTTCTAATCTTAATTGCATTGGGTTTGTTTGTGCAAAAACTTTTCAATTTAATATAATCCCACTTATCCACTTTGCTTTTCATTTTATTCTCTATCTCCTGTTTGGTCATGAATTCTTCTGTTCTCCATAGATCTGGTAGGTCCAACTATTCCTTGTTCTCCCAGTTTACTTATAGTATCAACCTTTATATCTAAGTCATGAACCTATTTTGACTTTATTTTGGTATATGGTGTGAGGTTTGTGTCTATGCCTAGTTTCTGCCATAAGAAACCAATATTTATATATTGTTTGAAAGCTTGCAAAACCCTTTGTATATATGATTTCAGTGAAGTTGAAGGCAGTACTATGGGCATTGTCACCCCATTTTAGGGAGAAGGAAACTGAAGCTCAGAAAGCTTTAGCCACTTGCGTATGGTCACATGAACATTTCAGGATTTAAATCTATGTCCACATCTAGTATCTCATCCCCTATGTGCTACTGCTATTTAAAAACTAACTCTTTGTGCTCAATCTTTTAGGCCGCATGCTTCCATTTAGAATACACTTTTTAGAGTTGAGAAAAATTGCATTAAAATCCTTCCTCAGACACTTACTGGCTGTGTGACCCTGAGCAAGACCCTTAACTTTTATCTGCCTCTGTTTCCCCATCTGCAAATTAAGCATAATCAAAGTACCTACATTGGGAGGTTGTTGTAAGGACCAAATGAATTAACATATAAAGCTCTTTGTGAATCTTAAAGAGGAAGATCAATGCTATCTGTTGTTGGTGGTAGCCCTTCTTCTATAAAAGGAAGTTAGTCTGGACTCCTGGAAGGAGCCAAGGTTGCCTGGAAAGCATGGGCCACACATTGGCTTTTTTCAAGTTCTCCCTTCCATTCTTGGGCAGCATTTCCATGGATAACTTCATGCAAAGCTTTGCAAGGCTCCTTCAGACTAGTTGCAAATGAATTTTGCTACAGCCTTCCTGAGGCATGACAAAATGGCAGGATTTTCCAGAATGCATCTGGAAGACAGCTTACTGCCTGTACCTTTAATGCAAAGAAGATGACTGGTTAAATGGTCTTTTGAATGAAACTCAGATATGTGAGATTTCCTCCAGTGCTTAGGCTGCCCTGCTGGCCTCTGGGGGTCTACATTAGATGGTATTGTCCTACAGAGGTCATCAGATACCAGACTCTGCATTGCCATCAGTAGGCCCCATTCACAGTCTGGAGCAGGGCAGCACACTAACCCAAGCCAAGCCAGCTTGCAGCAGTGAGCTAACTGAGATATGGCATTTTAATTGGAGTTAATTAGGATGATTATTTAGCAAGGGTAGGAGTTAATTAATTTTTGAGTCATCATTTGTGCAAAAGTTGCTATATTCCCATCAAAACCAATTCCAATGCTGAATAGTGCCCCCCAAATTAGCTGGAGGGACATATATATTAGTTGAGGGCAGGGGGGATTCTTTTTAGATTCTTGGTTCTGTTTTTCACATTTCTTTTCTTATTAGAAATATTTGAGCATAACATTTTTAGATAATTCAATTTGCAGAATCTTGGAGCTGGGAGTAATCTCATAGATTATCTAATCAAACCCTAACCTTTACAGATAATGAAACTGAGACCAAGAAACATTATGTGGCTTACTGCAGTTCACCACGATCATTAATGGCAGAACTGGGAGCAGATGCATCACTAGACTCTTGGTACAGGGCTGAGTGGCCAGAGCAGGCTGCCTATGAAAATGAAATGCTTTTGAATCATAAACATTTAGCTTTCAAAGACCACAACGTCTAAGTCTTTATTTGTCAGAGGGGAAGAGAGCTGTAGTCAATGGTGTTGAACTGCCCAAGATCATGCATCTAGGCAGGGGTGGAGCTAGACCTTCCAGTTCCAGAGCCAGCTGTCTTTTTACCCCATTGCTTCCTCCCCAGAGACTAGTAGGGGTTATACCTTCTAAAAGACCCATTTATCTCACTATATATATACTTATTTGCAGAGTCAATGTCAAGGCCTGAGATCAGAGAAAATTTAGTACCTCTCCCCTTATAAAGCTTAGATACTGCTATGGGAACATGGCATCCAAAAAGCTGTTGTACATTTTAAGGCACATCATAAGGAAAGCAAAAAAAAAAAGTTGATATTGTGGGCTAGCTGGGGATGAAGCGTGTGTGCTTGGAGCCAGGCATGTACTCTTTGCCCTACCTCCAACTGATACCATCAGGGTTCTATCTGGGTACTCCCAGGCAAGTTAAGAGATCTCAATGATGGTGCAGATGTCTGCAGGTTCCTGGCCTCATGCCCATTCATTCAGAGGCTTTAAACACTCTCTGAAGAAGGACATTTCCTCCTCTTATGTTTTTGTGCATGGGAAAGGCCAAACTGATATAATGGATAGTACTGGTATGGAGGAAATAATTATAATAACTAACTAGAATGATGATAATAACAACTAGCAGTTGTATAACACTACAAGTTTTGCAAAGTACTTTACACATTATCTCAGCCAATATTATGTCAATGGTATTGTCTATTATTATCCCCATTTTATTGATAAGGAAACTGAGGTGAAATAATTTGCCTAGGGTCACAGAGCGAACAATTGCTTGAGGATAGATTTGAACTCAGATCTTCTTTCCCACACTCTAGACCCCATGGTGTATCAACTGTACCAGCAGACTGCCTCAGACAAGATATAAAGAAATCACTTCCCTATCTTACCTTATCTCTCTGCCCCCTCCCTGCACTGTCCTAATCAGGCCAACTAGTTTCCAAACCTGAGTTCACTTCCCCAGGAAGCATTCCCAGACTAACTCCTTTCCACAGTGATTTGCCCTGGACGATTCCCTCATCACTCATGTATAAAATTAGTACACATCACAACATCTCTCTGTCACCTTAAGAATGCTTTCAAGGTGTTTGTTTCACGACTTCTTCTCCCCCTCCTCTCCCTCCTCCTCTTCTTTCTTCCTCCTGCTCCTCCTCCCCCTCCTCCCCCTCCACCCCTCTCCTATTCTTTCTTCCTTCTCCTCCTCTTCTCCTCCTCCTCCTTCTCCTTCTCCTCTCTTCCTCCTCCTCATCTTCCCTCTTCATTTTCATCGTCATCTTCATCTTCATCCTTGTCTTTGTCCTCATCTTCCTCTTCTTCTTCTCCCCAACTGGGCTTTCTGAATCTCCCCCAGCAGTGACTTTGTTGTGTTCTATCATTCTTATCTTTTCCAGAGTCCTCCATATTTTGTAAGTGGCAAGTCCTGCTGCATTTTTCATTTCTATTCTGATTAACTCTTTGTCTTCTTCATCATGACTTCAGCTCCAAAGTTTCACATGTCTCCTATATGACCCATCTACACTTTGGCTCCTCCTTCCCTCTTGTCAGAGGAGAAATATTCCTACTTTTCACAAATAATATGTACTCCTTAGCCCCACCCTCCTGCCTCCTCCAATATCTTTCTCCAGAAATCATCATCGTTTTTCACACATGTTTTATACCTCCTACCCCATTGTCTCTCCATCCCCCCATCTGACTGGAAACAAAAGAGGCTGCCTGGGACAAGGCTTGGAATGTAGAGGAGCTGCCTTCCCTATTCCCTGTGTAAATTTTCTGGGATTCAGTTTCCTCTTCTTGAAATGAAGACATTAGCTTAGATTTTCTTTGGATTTACTTCTAGATTCCTAATCCACAAGGTCTGAAATGAACACCAAAAGCAAGGAGCTAGACCCTCCTGGACAGCTCAGTCCACTGGCTCTGTCATGGTTCTCCTATTCTTTGCTAAAAGGGTTAATGCTGCCACTTCCCCATGACATATTTTCTCCTTAAGCTCTTTCATATTAGGTTCTGTCCCCGTCCGTTTGCCACAAGTCTGCTCTGCCTGGTCAATAATATCCTCCTCATCCCCAAATCTAACACTCCATCATCTTTCACTCCTTATCCTCCTTAATCTCTGTCAATCATCTAGCAGTGCTGATCACTGCCTCTTTCTGGACCATCTCTCTTCTCTTGTCTTCAGGGACACATATTTCTGGGTTATTTCTATCTCTAATCATGGTCCTCTACCTTCTACACTGTTTCTTCATTCTTAATCCCAGCTCTTCAGGTAATGCCTCACAAAGCCCTGGCCTTCATCATTTTCTCTACTCTTTATACTGCCTTCAAATTCCATTTTCTTTCCCTCATCAATCCCATCTATTCCTTTGGCTTTAAATATTACATACAAACAAGCAGACCTCAAAACTGCCTGTGATGCTGCCCTCTCTTCTAATATTCAAAACTGTGTCTGCATCTGTCTTCCAGACATTTCCATCTGCGTGTCCCATCAGTGATTCAAACTCAACATTTCCCAAACCCTGTTGATTATCAGGAGATCTAAAGATATCTATACTATTAGCTTTTGGGGATGGTGTGTCTGACTGTTGACTCATTCTGGCCAATGTGTGTCAACAGTGTGATGCAGCCCCCCCACAAAAAAAAAGTTACTGCTACATTCAGTTACCTTAACAGAACCAGAGTGTTCCAAGTAATGGAAGTTCAAGTGCTGCTGGACTCAGGGCTGGTCAATCACAGCTGGAGTCCAGTGTTTAAAGGGAAGACACAGAATCTGGAACCCTCCCAGACCAGAGGTTATGGGGGAACTAGAGAAAAGTCATGTACAGACCCCTGGAAACAAACAGGGATATGGAGCTCAGGGGACAGAAGTTAGACATGTATGGGGGAGTGGAGAGGTGACGCCAGATGATACTCTCATATTTGAAGAACTGTCCTGTGAGATAGGATGATTAAACCTAGTCTTTGGTGCCAGAGGATGGATATAAATTTCAATTTGATGTCAGGAGAAACTCCCCAATAATATGAGCTGCTCCTAAGTGGAACAGGCTGCCTCAGGAGGTGGTGCCCACTCCCTCCAGGGAGGACTAGAGGCCATTTCTTGAGAATGTTGGAGTGGCCAGTCTTCATCAGGGAGCAGTTGGAGTAGATGGCCTCAGACATGCCTTCAGACTGAAAATCAGTGGTTATTTCCTGCTGTGTCCTAGTGATTGACTGTTCCTGTGAACCATTTGCTTGTATCTGAAGCTTTGTGGTTATCTCAAATTTACTCTTCCGTCTGACCTTGGCAATTTAATCAGTCACCAAGTCTTGTCAATCTTACCTCCATAATATCTGTCCCTTATCCTCTGTTCCCTCAACCACCAACCTAATACAAGACCTCAAAATCACAAGCCTAGATCATTGAAATAGCCTCTGTCTCTGTCTCTCTTTGTCTCTGTCCTCTTTCTCTCTGTCTCTGTCTCTGTCTGTCTCTCTGTCTCTATCTGTCTCTCTCCTTGATCCTCTCATAGTCATACCACTGCTAAGCAGATTTTACTTGGACACAAACATGGTTTTGCCTGCTCAAAAGCTGGCCATGGTTCTCCCTTTCCTAGTGAGTAAAGTTCCTACTCTTTTGCCTAGTATATAAAGCCCTCCCAGATGCACTACCATCTTGTCTTTTCTATCATATCTGCTATCACATTCTGCCACATATCCTATAGGTTAGCCAAAATGGACTATTCTCCGCTGCTCAGACACACCTTATGCCTTTGTACCTCTGGATTTCGTCTCTAGAGATATAACTAGGATTGTATTTTTCAGCTGGACTGAGGTGGGAGGGGGATTCACCATGGTGTCCCCATCCTACTGTGTAACTGTGGTCTGGCAACTGTGAGAACTGTAGCAGGAAGGAAGACAACATTCTTAGGCATGAAACACAATCCAGATGTCAGCGCCCTTGGGTTAAGCTCCATGTGTCCTGTCTTAGCAGAAACTTTGATTTGCTCTTACTATTAGTTATTCCTAGAATGTTCCTTCTCTCTTCCACAGGCAAAGGCCTAGAGAATTCCTACTCATCATTTAAAGCCCAATTCAAATGGCAGCGCCTCTATGGAGATGTTTTTGTTTACTTTCTTCTTCTGTAGCCTTTTCCTCTTTCTTGGATGTTACATAACACATTGTATCACATGTATGTTTGAATTCCTTTTAGGTTAATTTGTGTTATAACTGCCTTTGCCTATGAAAACTTCCTAGGAAATATCTGTAAAACCATAGATGATTTGTGATCTACACTGGCAAAGATCATTCCCGCACTTGAAATTTCCCAGAGAGAGAAAATCATTGATCCTATACGTAATGGTAGATGGTGTCTCTGTGCCCATAGTAGGTAATGAACTCTTTGAGGAGAGAAGCACAAAATGATCCAAACTTTGAATGTCCCAAGGGACCCAGCACAGTGCTCTGCACAGAGTATGTATTTGTTGAATTAAATATCAGAAGAACTTGGACCTAACTCGATTAGGAATGGTCTAACTGTCCTAGAAAAGCAGTATTGAAAGCTGTTGGGACAGGAGTCTCAGCCTTGAGAGGCTGAACTTTTTGTTAGGAGATGATTGGTTGGCAGCCATCAGTGGCCAAAATGGTCCTTTGTATGTGTATGTGTGTGTATACGTGAGGGACGGGGATTTAAGCAGGGATGTGAAGAGGACATGGAGGGAGAAGAATGGGGAAGAAATTGAATGGAACTAGGGACAACTAGGTGGCTCAGTAGATAGAACACCAGCCCTAGAGTCAGAAGGAACTTCAGAAGGAAGCCAAATCCAGGCTCAGATACTTACTAGCTATGTGACCTTGGGCAACTCACTTAACCCTGATTGCCTTGGGAGAAAGAAAAGAAGAGAGAGAGAGAGAGAGGAGAGAGAGAGAGAGAGAGAGAGAGAGAGAGAAAGAGAGAGAGAGAGAGAGAGAGAGAGAGAAAGAAAGAAAGAAAGAAAGAAAGAAAGAAAGAAAGAAAGAAAGAAGGAAAGAAAGAAAGAAAGAAAGAAATTGAACCCCACAGCTGAGGGGGATGGTTGAGGGAAATTCAGTCATGGAGCCTGAAATTCTCAGTGTTAGATTTGGAGTCACAGAAACTGGATTCAAATCCCAGCTCTGCCACACATTACTTATGTGAACTCCAGAAAATCACTTCACCATCTTCTGGCCTCATTAACTTCCATTCTAAAATGAGGGGGTTGGACAAGTTGATATTTCTGTTCCCACTCTAGTTGAATGATCCCTGACTCCTGAGGGCAGTATGGTGGCCCAGTGAGGGTTCTCAGTACTCATTCTTAAACAGTCGCTTCAGGAAGGCAATTGGCTTTGTAATTTAGTCTGAGAAGAGCCTGGGTGTGACAAATGAGGGTCAAGGTCACCTCACTCTAACAGTGACAGGCTAGAGAAATGATACATGCTGATGTTTATTACGGAATTCTGGGCGTTGTTATATTTGTACTATAAGACAGGTACTGAAAGTAGGTCAGTCTGCCCTAGTGAATGTCTGTCTCCTTTGAGGCATCCATTCACAACCACCTCCCCCCACACACACACCCCATCTCTTCTCTGAGCCTACTGAGGGTCAAGACACAGTCATCAGAAGGGTGAGATGCCTCTCTGCCTTTGCAATATCATTGGCGGTATATTATACATGATCACCTGATGAGAGAGATTGAGGCCAAGCCCCACCACAATATTCACATGGAGACACCTTTATGCTTTTATACAGGCAACTGGGTGCTAGTGGGAAGGAATGTATTTCAGCCACTGGTGCACTTAGAGCTTTATAGCTTTTTCCTATGTCTCCAACCTTCAGGAATGGGGCATCGTTCCCTGCCAGGGCTTTCTATGTATATTGGAAATTGGCCTGGGACCAAGTGCCATTCTAATACCAAGTAGGTACTCCATTAAAGGCTTGGGGAATGGGTTGGCACAGTCAGGGAAGGTGAACCTCAAGGAACTCCTGGGCCAACCTGATCAGAAAAGAGAGATATATTCACAAATATGCCTCCAGGACCATTGCAATAATTCAAGTTTGGGCTGGGGACTATTCCAGGGTGAATTGGCTACAGGCATGATAGAAAAAAGGCAAGAATAAAGCAGGAGGGGGCAGAACAACCTGCTCACCTGGGAAGAAGCTCTGTGCAGCTAACGAACCTGCATGGGGTGGGGTGGGGTGGGCGGAGCACAGCCTGGGTACTGGAGGAGAAGAATGGTGTCAATCTGTGAAGACATTCTTAAGTGTAGTTCATTTCTTCATTAGATTGTGAGCTCCTGTGGGATGGTTTCTTTTTCCTTTCTTTGTATCCCCAGTACTTGACACACTATCTGGCATATAGTAAGTACTCAGCAAATGCTTGCTGCTTGACTGACTCTGCTCAAAAGATCAATGCCTTTGAGGACTCTTGAAGCTGTCTTCCATTCCATTCATGAGTTCAGTGTTCTTGCTATGTCTTTCAGTTCCCAGTATAGATGTTGCAATCATTTACAGCTATTCCAGCGACATGGCTACTGGCTCAGGTGGGCACTGCCAGCAATGCTTATAGGTCATCCTTCTGCAGTTCACATGGTTATCACTTATTCAATGGAGCAGAAGTTTAAGACAAAGGGGAGGATAATCCCCTCCTTCTGCACAGGGGCAATGCCTTCCCAGAAGACCTCCATTATTGGATTCATAACCACTCCACTGATTGGCTCTGGGCTAGCTCACTATTGGTATGCAGTCCAACTCTGAGTATGACTGATTCTCTCTAATCAATTACAAAATATTTCCTGTGTACATTAATTTTAACTCAATGACCCAAAGTCCCTATAGTCATTTAAAATTAATTAATCACTTATTTACACTTGGTTTACTTTTAATTGACTTATACATGGTTTCTGACCTGGTCATCCAACTAATACTTATCTTTTGTGACATCTCTGCAGTCTTTCACACTGTTGATCAGGATAGCAGCAAGGCCTGTACCAGAGTGGTGACAGTTTACTAAGAGAGAAAAGGACATGTGTTAGAGATGTTATGAAAATATAATTGACTGGGTTTGGCAACACGTTGGATATGGAAAGGAGAGAGAGAGAGAGAGAGAGAGAGAGAGAGAGAGAGAGAGAGAGAGAGAGAGAGAGAGAGAGAGAGAGAGAGTGTAGAGGATGATACTTAGTGGTCTCCTCTTCTCCTTGTTATTCATTTCTCTCTAAGTTGCCATGACACTCCTCTCTTCTGGTTCTCCTCCTACCTCTCTGACTGCTCTATCTCAGTCTCCTTTACTGGATCTTCATCCAGGCCATGCCCAATGAAGGTGAGTATCTCCTGTGGACTCTGTCCTGGGTCCTCTTCTATTTTCCCTGTATACTATTTCACTTGGTTATCTTATCAGCTCACATAGTATTTTTTTTCCTTTTTTAAAATTTTATTAATTTCTTTTGATTTATCAACAATCACTTCCATATACTTTTGATTTGAAAATTTTTCTCCCCCTTCCTCACCCCCACCCTCCCCAAGATGGCACACAATGTGATATAGGCTTTACATTTACATTCCCATTGAACATATTTTCACATTAGTGAAGTTGTAAGTAAAAATTAAAACCAATAGGAGGAATCATCAAAAAGATGAAACAAAACTCAAGAGAAAGTATAAATATGTGATAGCTATTGGACTTCCATAGTTCTTTCTTTGGATGTGGACAGCATTTTCCATCCCGAGGCCTCTGGAGAAGTCTTACATCCTTGTAAAGCTGAGAAGGGTTCAGTTTAACAATATTAGTCATTGCATAACGTGGCTGTTATTGTGTACACAGTCCTTTTGGTTCTGCTCACTTCCCTCAGCATCAGACCATATAAGTCTTTCCAGGATTTTCTGAAGTCAGCCTGTTCATCATTTCTTAAGGCACAATAGTATTCCATTACATTCATATACCAAAACTTGCTCAGCCATTCCCCAATTGATGGGCATCCTCCCAATTTCCAATTCTTTGCCACCACAAAAAGAGCTGCTGTGCATATTTTTGTACATGTGGGTCCTTTTCCCATTTGTTTGATCTCTTTGGGATATAGCCCTAGAAGTGCTATTACTGGGTCAAAGGGTATGCACATTTTTGTAGACCTTTGGGCATAGTTCCAAATTATTCCCCAAAATGGTTGGATCCATTCACAACTCCAACAATAATGTATTAGTGTTCTAATGTTCCCACATCTTCTCCAACATTTATCATTTTCCTGTTTTGTCTCATTGGCCAATCTGATAAGTGTGATGTGGTACCTCAGGTTTTTTGATTTGCATTTCTCTAATCAATAACAATGTAGAGCATTTTTTCATATGACTATAGATGGCTTTAATTTCTTCATCTGAGAACTGTCTGTTCATATCCTTTGACCATTTATCAATTGGGGAATGGCTTGTGTTCTTATAAATTTGCTTAATTCTCTATATATTTTAGAAATGAGGCCCTTATCAGAGAGACTGGTTGTAAAAATTATTTTCCAGTTTTCTACTTTCATTCTTATCTTAGTTGCATTGGCTTTGTTTGTGCAAAAACTTTTCAATTTAATGTAATCAAAATTATCCTTTTGCTTTTCATAATGTTCTCTGTCTCCTCTTTGGTCATGAATTCTTCTGTTCTCCATAGATCTGATAGGTAAACTATTCCTTGTTCTCCCAGTTTGCTTATGGTATCAGCCTTTTTATCTAAATCATGAAACCGTTTTGACTTTATTTTGTTATATGGTGTGAGATCTGGGTCTATGCCTGCTTTATGCCATACTCTTTTCCAGTTTTCCCTGCAGTTTTTTTCAAAGAGTGGGTTCTTATCCCGGAAGCTGGGATTTGGGGGTTTATTAAATAATAGATTACTATAGTCATTGACTATTGTGTCTTGCATATTTAACCTATTCCACTGATCCACCTCTCTATTTCTTAGCCAGTACCAAGCAGTTTGATGTTTGCTGCTTTATAATACAATTTAAGATCTGGAATTGCTAGGCCACCTTCCCATGCATTTCTTTTCATGAGTTCCTTTGATATTCTGGACCTTTTGTTTTTCCAAATGAATCTTGTTATTATTTTTTCTAACTCTATAAAATTATTTTTTGTAGTTTCATTGGTATGGCACTGAATAAGTAAATTAGCTTAGGTAGGATTGTCATTTTTATTATATTAGCTCGGCCTACCCATGAGCAACTGATGTTTTTCCAATTATTTAGATCTGATTTTATTTGTGTGAAAAGTGTTTTGTAATTGTGTTCATAGAGTTCCTGGGTTTGTTTTGGGAGGTAAATTCCTAAATATTTTATGATGGGGCTACAGTAAGTTTAAATGGGATTTCTCTTTCTATCTCTTGCTGTTGGGCTTTGTTGGTAACATATATAGAAATGCTGATGATTTTTGTGGGCTTATTGTATATCAGCTCATATAGTTTTAATTATCATCTATATACTGATGATTTTAAGATTTGCTTCTCCAGCCCTAATCTTTTTTTCCCAAACTCCAGACTCACATATCCAACTGCCTGTAAGACATCTCAAACTCTATGTCTTGTAGACATCTGCAACTCACCACATCAAAAACTGGTCTCCAAGTCCTCTACCCTTTCAAACTTCTTTATTACTGTTGAGAGCACCTGTATCCTCTCAGTGGCCTAGCTTCAAAACTTTTACTTCTCACTCTCTCTCATTCTCTCCCATATTTCATGTGTTGCTAAGTCCTGTCAATTTATTTTCATAACATCTCTCATGTATGCCCGCTTCTCTCTTCTGACATCACCATTACCCTGGTGCAGGCCTTTAACACCTTGCACCTAAACTATTGCAAGAGACTGCTAGTTGGTCTCCTTACCTTATATATCTCACTAATCCAGTTCATCCTCCACATGGTTTTCAGATTAATCTTTCTAGAGCACAGGTCCCAGCATCATGCCCTGTTCAATCAGCTGAGAATCAAATACAAAATCCTCTCTTTGGCATTCAAAGCCCTTCACAGATTTACCCTCTCTTATTCTTGCCTGTATTCTTACATCTTACTCCATCCCCCCACCTTTGCCATAAGACACTCCATCTTCTGACTCTGCACATGTTCTAGCTATTTCTCATCTCCCTCTTCATCTATACCTCTTAGCTTCTTTGATTTTCTTTGAGTCCCAGATAAAATCTCATGTTTCAAAAACCTTATTTAGTATTTTTTTTTCCCAATTACATGTAAAAACAATTTTAATATTTTTTTCTAAATTTTGAGTTCCAAATTCTTTCCCTGACTCTCCTTCCCCTCAGTGAGAAGGCAAGCAATTTAACATAACTTATGCATGTATAGTCACGCAAAACACATTTCCACATAAGTCATTCTGTAAAAGAAAACACTGACCAAAAAAAAATTAAATTAATTAATTCAAAAGGTATCTTTGATCTGCATTCAGACTGTACCAGACTATTCAGACTTTTTCTAGAGAAATGGATAGAAAATTTCATCATAGGTCTACAGAATTGTCTGCGATCATTGTATTGCTGAGAATGGCTATTATTCATGGTACATCACCTTATAATATTGCTATTACTGTGTACAATGTTCTCCTGCTTCTGCTCATTTCATTTTGCATTAGTTTGTGTAAGTATTTCCATGTTTTTTTTTTCCCTAAGAGCATCCTGCTCATAATTTCCTAAAGCACAATAGTATTTCATCACAATCACACACAACTTGTTCAGCTATTCCCCAATTCATGGACATCCCCGCAATCTCCAATTTTTTGCCACCAATAAAAGAGCTGCTGTAAATAATTTTGCACACAGGTCTTTTTTTAATCTCTTTGGGATACAAACCTGGTAGTGCTATTGCTTTGTTGAAGAGCATGCATGATTCTATAGCCCTTTGGGCATAGTTCCAAATTGTTCTCCAGAATGGTTGAATCAGTATACAACTTCACCAATATTACTTTAGTGCTTTAATTTTCCCATGCCCTCTCCAACACTTGTCGTTTTCTTTTTCTGTCACATCAGCCAATCTGAAAAGTGTGAGGTAATAGTACATAATTTTTCCAGTTTACATTTCTTTCATCAACAATGATTTAGAGCATTGTTTTCATATGATTTTGAATATCTTTGATTATTTTGTCTGAAAACTGCCTATTCATGTCCTTTGACCATTTATCAACTAAAGAATGGCTCTTTTTTTCTAGAAATTTGAATCAGTTTTCTATGTTTGAGAAATTATCTTTATCAGAGGAGCTCACTGTAAATTTTTTTTCTCAGTAATGATTGCCAGCTATGTATTTCCCTGAATCTTATTTCCCCTGTCTATCCTACTTTCTCTCTCCTTTTACACTGTCCATTCTCAAAAGTCTTTTGCTTCTGACTTTCAACTCCCCCAAACTGCTCTTCTTTCTACTAGCTCCCCCCCTCCTCACTTCCCTTAGCCCCTTCCCTTCCTACTTTCCTGTATGGTAAAGTAGATTTCAATACACAACTGAGTGTGTATATATTATTCCCTCTTTGAGCCAATTATAATGACAGGAAGATTCATGAGCTCCCCTCCATACTTCCCCATTTACCTCTCCACTGTAAAATCTCTTTCAGGCCTCTTTTTTGTCAGATAATTTATGCCATTCTGTCTTTCCCTCTCTACCACTGCTTTCTTCTTTCTCAGCCTTTAAATTAATCTTACTTTTTTTAGATAATCATACCATCACATTCAACTCACACTCTGCTTTCTGTCTATGTATATTCCTTCTGCCTCATAATGAGAAAAAAATTTAGGAGCTATAAATATTACTCTTCCCATGTAAGAATATAAACAGTTCCACATTACTGAATCCCTTATGATTTCCCTTTCCTATTTACTTTTTTATGCTTCTTTTGCATCTTGTATTTGAAAGTCAAGTTTTCTATTCAGCTCTAGTCTTTTTATCAGGAATGCTTGAATGTCTTCTATTTCATTGAATATCCATTTTACCCCTAAAGTATTATACTCAGTTTTCCTGGGTAGGTGATTCTTGTTTGAAATCCTAGCTATTTTGCCCTCTGGAATATCATATTCTAAGCCCTCTGATCTTTTAATGTAGAAACTGCTAGATTTCATCCTATCCAGACTGTAGCTCAACAATATTTGAATTGTTTCCTTTTCACTACCTGCACTATTTTCTCCTTTATCTGAGAGGTCTGGAATTTGGCTATAATATTCCTGGGAGTTTTCATTTTGGGACCCCTTTTAGTAGGTGACTAGTGGATTCCTTCAATTTCCATTTTACCCTCTGGTTCTAGAATATAGGGCAGTTTTCCTTGATAATTTCTTGAAAGATAATGTCTAGGTTCTTTTGATCATGACTTTTAAGTAGTTTAATAATTCTTAAATTATTTCTCCTGGATATATTTTCCAGGTAATTTTTTTTCCAATGGGATATTACAAATTTTCTTCTACTATTTCTTTTTTTTCCCTTTTTTATTTAGACAATTGGAGTTAAGTCACTTCAGGGTCACAAAGCTAGTAAATGTCAAGTGTTTGGTTTGAGGCCAGATTAGAACTCAGGTCCTCCTGAATTCATGGCCAATGCTCTATCCAATGTGCCACCTAGCTGCCCCTACTTTTTCTTTCTTTTGTTTTGTTTGATTGTTTCTTGATGTCTCAGAATCATTAGCTTCCATTTGCCCAATTCTAACTTTTAAGGAATTATTTTCTACAGTGACCTTTTGTGCCTACTTTTCCATTTGGCCAGTTCTACTTTTTAAGGAGTTCTTTCCTTCAGTGTATTACCTTTTTTTTAAACCACATTTTCCATTTGGTCAATTCTGCTTTTCAAGGCATTCTTCTTCTCACTGGATTTCTGTGACTCTTTTATCATTTGGCATTTTCTGTTTTTTAAGGTGTATTTTCTTCAGTATTTCTTGTGCCTCTTTACTTGATTCTTTTTTCATGAATTTCTGCATCACTCTCATTTTCCTGTCTCAATTTTACTTCCTCTCTACTTGATTTTTCAAATCTTTTTTGAGCTCTTCCTTGGCTTGAAACCCATTCATGTTTTTATTTGAGGCTTTAGATACAGGGTATTTGGCTGTTTTTTCTTTTGAGTGTATGTTTTGATCATCCTTATTACCACAGTAACTTTCTATGGTCAGAAGTGTATTCTGCTACTTGCTCATTTTCCAGCCTATTTCTTGGCTTTTAACTCTATGCCAAAGTGGGGCTCTGCTTCCCAACTGGAGAGGGCACTGTCCCAGCTTCAGGGACTTTTGTGCAACTGTTTTCAGAGGTCATTCTGGGGATCTGTAAGTTTTTGGCTCTTCCAAGTTGGTATGATATGGAGAGAAGTGTGTTTACTCCTCTCCTGTGTGGTGCACTGGCTTGTTAGTGACCTTAAGCACTATTTTCAACCCTGGAAGTTTGACCAGTGTCCCCGTTTCCCTGTAGCCTCAAAGTCTATTGTGCTAGTCTTCTTCCTCACACTGGGACTAAGACCCAGAATTTTAACTCAGATCCAAGGATAGGTAATACAACAGAGTCCTGCCTCTGGTGCCAGCAAAAGGACACCCATAAATCTCCTTCTGACCCATTGTCCAATCCCTGTACAATCTGTGAGCTGGGAGTTCTGGAAACTGCCAGTACTGCCACTGATTCAGTCGCTCCAAGAACTGTTCTTGTTTGATGGGCCCCAGTCTACACTAGTGAAGCCTGCACCAAATTGTGCTCTTCTCTCACCCTGGTGCACCAGACCTTTTCTGCCAACTTCCTAAGTTGTCTTGGTCTAGAAAAATTGTTTCACTTCATCTTATTGTCAGTTCTACTGATATAGAATTTGTTTAAATTTATTGCATAAAGGCATTCAGAGGGGTTTGGGGAAGAGCTCAGGTAAGTCCCGCCTTTACTCCACCATCTTGGCTCTCCACCCCACCATTTTTTAAAGAGAAACTTTTCCTGACCCTTCTTAATGCTGATTTTTCTTTCTCTTGATTATCTCCAATTCATCCTCATATAAATTGTTTATACATAGTTATTTTCATTTTGTCTCCCCCATGAGACAAAGGTCCTTGAGAGGAAGAATTGCCTTTATGTCTTTCTTTGTGTCCCCAGCACTTGGCACAGTGCCTGGTAAGCACTTCACAAATGTTTTTGAATGACTAACAATAACAACAACAATAATGATAAACATTTCTTCAGTGATTTAGAGATTGTAATGTACCTTACACTGATTTTCTCATTTAAGGCTTATGGAAAGTGAAGCTCTGAAAGATTAAAGCATTTAGCCAGAGTCAATTAGCTAGCAAATGTCACCAAATCTGGCAACATGAAATCCCTCCCTAATCATTCTCTATCGTCAACACCTTCCAGGGTCTTGAACGCAGTTTGATACATTCAAGTTACTCAGACATATACTTAGCAGCACCTACCACATAAAAGGAGAGGTGTTATGCACTGGGGATATAACGCCAGCATGTAACTGAGGCTTCAAGGAACCTGTGTTCTGCATGGCCATGGGGAAGATGAAAAAATGTGTGCTTGCTCATAATATAAGCAAGGGGAGAAATGAAAGACCCAGGCAAAGCAGCCCATGGAGAGCTGATACAGAGAAGACTTCCAGCTGACAAGAAGTGAGATGAGATTTCACAAAGGAAGACACACCAGAATTGACACTTGCAAGAAGAAGAAAATTCTGACAGATGGAGAGACTTCATTCCAAGCATGAATGAGGGCTTTCATGAGGCTATGGAGATGGGAGAAAATCCTTTGAGTTGCAACAATAGCAAATAAGGAGTCTTGGCTGAAGTTTTGATTGTGAGAATAGAAATAAAATGTAAAATTAAGCTTTGAAAGTAAATATGAGCTACATTAAAGAGACCTTGAATGTGAGTTATATTTATTTGAGGGCAGTAGAGAGCCAGTGAACCCTTTGGACATGGAGCTATAGTTTAGACACGTAATGAATGGTTCTTGTTATTGTAGGCTACTGGGGCAGGGGGAAGACGGCATGGTAAATGAACCACTGCAGTTTTCCAATGTTGGGCTCATATTTTATTGGTGGGTATGAAAACATTTATTTTTAGTTGGCACATTTGATTGTACCATGATATCCGTTATGTTAGACTACTTGGTTGTCTTTTTGTCCACATCTCTAGTTTATGGAAATTCCTAACTCCCAGCTTCCTTTCCTTAGCTTTCTTTCTGGTTTGTGGTAACATTGTAGGGTGACATTAAACTGAGGCCTTCCAAGCACAGATAGCACCTTAAAACTGTACATTACCAAAGTGACTAAAATCTATTAAAAAAAAACTGCATCGCTCCAGTTTGCCATCCACAAAGGGCAGAAGTGATGTCTTCCACAAAGATCATGATAATGATAGCTGGCTTATCGCTGTGCATACATTATATCATTTGATCTCACAACAACTCTGGGACAAATGTGCTATTAGCATCTCCATTATTCATGTGAGGAAATTGAGGCAGAGATGCATTAAGTGACTTAACCAGGGTCACACAGTTAGTAAGTGTTTTTGAACTGGAATCTTTCTGACTCAAAATCTAGCATTCTTACCCTCTGCGCCACCTAACTTCCATTTGATGTTTAGTGATGTAAAGAAGGGTAGAGTATGGAACTGTCAACAACACTACCTCTGTTATTTTCATCCCATTTTAAAGCTTTCAAAGAATTTTATTTACTTACATCATTTGTTCCTTACAGCAGCTGTATGTGTCAGGTAATAAAGTCATTATTGTTTCCATTTTATAGATAAAGAAACTGAGCCTCAGAGCAGTCAAAAAAAATCTGTCTGCCATCACATGTCTAGTAAGTATCAGGGCAGGGGTTACTACTCAAGTCTTCTTAGAATATGTTCCCTATACTCAACGTCATTATGCAAGGGTCTTGCTTGTCCAGGAGAATTCTGAGAGCACTTGGGGCAATGGTTGCCTTGAGCATGTGCCCACACCCCTCGGAGTTTTCTAACAAGAAGACTAATGCTCAGGAAAAGAAGCAAGCTTCTTAGTGTCAGGGTCTTTAGCTGGAAGCCCACGTTGTTGGTAGGCTTTCCTTGCAGTGTTGTGCCAGCCTGCTTCAAGGCAGGGAGGAAAACAGGCCAAGTGGGAGGCTGAGCGAGCTCCTCACAAAATGCTATTGTTTTCTATTGTTAGCCTTAGATCATATTGTTTTGCTTATTTAAATGAATTAATTGATTCAGCAAATTACTCCACACTGGAATTCTGGCTTTAGTTTCCTACAGTCAAAATTTCTCAGTCCTTCTCAATTATCAGAAGGTTACTGCTGACACTTAGTATCATGTATAGTATCAGTTTAAGAATGGTTCCTGCCATTGATTCTATAGCTATTTGTTTACAGTATATGTCTTATCTCCCCAAATATAGGGTAAGCTTAAGAAGGGAAAAGACTACATCTTACTCAGCTTTGAATCCTCCCTATGAATATTACTAACATTAATTAATTGCAACCATAGTAAAAATACCTTTGGGAATATTTGGAGGGGTCCTCTAAGCCCCCTTCATTTATACTTTATAAATGCTTCTCTGTTCTCATCTATAGCTCTGGTTTCTTCTGGTTAGGAACCATTCATACAGCATTACCCCACAGGCAGTAAGGGGTGGTGGATGAAGCTTGGACCTGGGAGTCAGGAATCCTGAATTCCAGGCTAAGCTCAGCAATAAGCTTGCCTTTGGTAATTGTCTTCTCTCCTGTAGATCTATTCCTTCATTTTTTCAATGAGGAAGTTGGAGTAGATGTTCTCTGAGCTCTTATCTAGTTTAAAATCATCCATTTACTATCTCTCCCAGATCAAACATGCTTTGATTCTCTGGAAATTAACAAGGACAAGAAAACAATGATGATTAGGACAGGTGAAAGAGAATGCCTGTTTCTCTTTTGACTTCCCAGGAAAAGGGCTTACCACCTTCCTAATGGTGCTGGATAAAAAGGCAACAGTGTTGTGTAATGCAGGGCCTCTCTGGAGACTCAAGGGAAGGGAACTGGTTCAATTACTAACATGGCACTCTGCTGCCTTGGAAGAAAGAGTAATGGATTTAGAATCTGACCACGTAAAATTGGTATCTTGGCTGTGCCACCTGGGCAAATTTAAGTTATAATTTTTCATCATTCAGCCTTATTTTCCTCCTCTATAAAATGAGGGTCTTGGACAATGTGATGTCTAAGATCCTTTCCAATTCTGGTTCTGTGATCCTATAATATGGCCTTTACATAAACGCAACTTTTATGTTTTGTCCATTAGCAAACTTTAATCACCATCATCATCAGAGACAAAAAGAGACTCATAAGACACATGCAGAGTCAAACAAAGCAAATGCTCCTATTGGCTATGCCTAAAATTTTATGTCTCACCCTTCACCCTCAGTCCCTCACCTCTCTGTCAGGAAGCAGGTAGCACGCTTCACTGCCATGGCCCTGGAATTAGGATTGGTCAGTGAATCTGGCCGAGCTGTTAAAACTCTGCTTCAGAGGAAACTAAATGAATTCACTCCATATTCTCATTTTAACTCTGTGTTTCTTGTAATTAACATATTGTTGGATGCTGCTTTCCCATCTATTCTTCTTATTCCTTTCCATTTTATGAGTGATTTTATTCCATTTACATTCACAGCTGTGATCATTAATTGTGTACTTCTTTCCATCATGTTCCTATTTAGCTTTCCTTCTATTTTTTTCTCCTTCTTCCTCTTTATAAAGAAGAGTCTGGTGAGAGAGGAGTGTGTTCAGCAGCAGTGCTCTAGGTTTGGTGCAGTCTGCTTCTGTTGCTCTTTCTCTCACCCAAACCCAATCATAAGTTCATATATATATATATATGTATGTATATGTATATATATGTATGTATGTATGTATGTATGTATATGTATGTATGCATATATATGTATGTATATATATGTGTATGTATATATATATATATGCATATATATATATATATATAATTTTGTCTATTGGACATTTCTTTGTATTCTACCTCTCTTAATTTCTCAAGGATAAGTGATCAATCCCTTAGTTGATAATTCCTCTTATTCCCACCCTCTCCCCCTCCCTATTTTTTTATTGATTGAAATGTATTTCTTTATTGAACTGTGCATATCTTCCATCCTTTGACCAATTTAGGTGAAATAGGTATTCATGTGTTTCAAATTCACCCTGTCATTTCTTCATTGTGCATCCCAGTTAGGGGAATTGATTTTCCCCACCATATTTGCCCCTTCCCCCTCACTAGTGTATTCCTTTCCCATTATCCTTTTAAGATTATCAAGACACAACCAACCATTCCCAGGGCTCTGTATTGTTAGAATCCCTCTCTATGACCACTGATTATGATAAAGAGTTGAACATATCTCTCATCTCCTCAAATTAACATGTAAATATTTGATTCTTGTTCTGTCCTTTCTGACTGCACACTAATGTTTGTCTTTTTTGTTTGTTGGTTTGCTTTTATGTTTCTCTCTATTTTTATGTTTCTATTCCAAAATTTCTGTGTAGCACTGATCTTTAAATCAGGAATGCTTGGAAGTTCACTATTTCATTAAAAATCCATTTTCAGCCACCATGTTTCTGGTTAAGCTGTTCTTGATTGCCTTCGGGACTATCATATTTTAAACTCTCAACTTTTTGGATTCTCCTACTTGATTCTTTATTCTTTTTATTTTTTTTTCCTTTGCTTCCTGGATCTAAGAGTAGCTTTTTTTTTCAATTTCTTGAAATATGATGTCCGGACTCTTCTTGATTATTGCTTTCAGTTACTACAATGATTTTAAAATTATCTCTCCTAACTAGGATTACAACCAAGCATCACCTATCCAGCAAAATTAAGGATAATCCTTCAGGGGAGAAAATGACAATCAGTAAAATAGAGGACTTTCAAGAATTCTTGATGAAAAGACCAGAGCTGAAGAGAAAATTTGACTTTCAAATACAAGGCTCAAGAGAAGCATGAAAAGGTAAACAGGAAAGAGAAATCGTAAGGGACTTATTAAAGTTGAACTGTTTACATTCCTTAAAAAAAAAAAAACTTTCCTAAATCTGTTTTCCAGACCGGTTGTTATGTTGTTGTTGTTATGATATATTTTCTTCCATTTTCTAAGTCTTTTGACTTTGTTTTAATATTTCTTGTTCTCCTTAATATTTCAGATCTCTTTTTCTGTCTCTCCATGCTGACCTGGGTTGCAAAAAAATTGACTCGTGACTTTTTTTTTTAATTGCATTTCACAGTCTGTATTCAGTCTGGTGTATTTTCTAGATCCTCATGATGGAGTTGTGAGGGCAAGCTCACTTCTTTATACTATTCCTCCATCTTAGCACCTCTTCTACATGTGTTTTTTTAGTTAGGACTGTTTATACCAGATGTCCTCTTTAAAAAAAAAAAAACAAAACAGCAACAACAACAAACCCAAAACAAACAAATGAAAAAAAGATCTCTCTCTCTCTCTCGCTCTCTCTCTCTCTCTCTCTCTCTCTCGCTCTCTCTCTGTCTTTCTGCTCTAACCACTAATGTTTTCTCTAACAAATGATGTTTCCATAATTGATGAAGAACACTGACTCTGATTTCTATCTCAGAAATATCCACTTGAGAACTATTTCTCCAGGTCAGGAGTTCTTAACCTAGTGTTCAGACATTCCCAAGGAGTTCATGGATAGATTTTTAAAGACCTTTTGAATTTGGATGGGGAAAATGCAGCTTTATTTTCAATAACATTTCAGGGGTATTTATCATTTCCTTCATTTAAACAAACATCTACAAGATGGGTCTTTGGTATTACCAGACTACCACAAGGGGCTCAGAAAACACACACACACACACACACACACACACACACACACACACACACACACACACACATAGAAACTGCTTAAGAATCCTTGCTATAGAGAAACCAGCAATGGAGGCTGATGTTCCACTACTCTGAGTCATTGAGGTAAACGGAATTTCCAGATGTTTTGAGTAAGCCTTCAATGAGTCAAATTCTTGCAAACTAGTTAGCTGAGTATTGTGGGCAATCACGTGTAAACTCCTACCCAGTGTGATTCTCTTTTCTCCCAACTGCCCCAGGCATTAGTGAGGGGATACTGGAAGACCTAGACAGTCTAAGCAGTTTGGTGTTAGCAGACTTGCATATTCTGGTGAAAGGTCATCTAAGACATGGATTCTCCATTTTTTAATGTCATAGATTCCTATGCCAGTCTGGTGGTGCCTATGGACCTCTTCCGAAAATAAGTTTTATTTGTTTTAAATTCATAATTGAATAAAATGTTCATTTTTCAGTTAGCAGTTTGTGAAAAGAAGTCACTTTTTTCCCACCATTCAAGTTCACGGTCCCACTATAATTTATACACCAATTGGGCAGGTTAAGAAGCTCTGCTCTATGAGCATGAGAGGAGAATGGAGCTTGGAGGAAAGGGCTGCAATAAAAGAAAGATCATGGGTTCAAAGTGATGAAGATTTTAGAAATCAGAATGCATGTGCATGATGGGATAGGTCCCCTTTGTGTGTGAGATCTCGTTGGTAGTGGGGCCCATGTGACAAGTTTGGGTCACAAATTTCCAGAATGTCTGAGTTGGAAGGAAATTCTGAAGTCAATTTCTAAACTTCCCCTGGAAATGAATTCTCCTTATATTATGACCCACAAGCAATCCTCCCAACTCTGATTAAATGTCTCTAGTCAGCAGGAACATGCTGCCTCCAGAGGCAACCCATTCCACTTTGAGAAAATTTGGACTCTTAGAAAATAAATCTTTTTTCATCAAGTCCAAATTTGCTTTTTTGTATATTGCACTTTGTTCAGCCTTTTGGGTACTGATTGATCAATCCCTCTTCCTCTTCAACCCCATATCCCTTCAATTACTAAAGCCAGTTATCGAGGTCCCCAAGTCTTCTCTCTGAGGCCCAAACTTCCCCACTTCCTCCAAATAGTCCTGAGCTGCCAGGGACTCAAGCTCTACCCCCGTAAAGGTTTCCAGCTTTGCGATTACATCTGCTAAGGTTGTGTACAGAACTGAGCACAATACTCTGGATAGGTCTGACCAGGGAAACTGATTGAGTATTTAATTAAAAAAAATATTAAGCTCCTGCTCTGAATCATGCACCGGGGTAGATATGGTAGGGGGAAATACACACACACACACACACACACACACACACACACACACACACACACACCCTCTTTCAGGCGTTTGCAGTATACATAGACATAACAATCATGTATCAAAGTGAGTAAAGTTGAAAACAGACGTATATTCCTAATATGAAAATTCTCAAAGAATCTCTCGGCCTCTGGGATGGGTCTTTGGCTCTGAGCTATTACACATGCTGCTCAAACTTTAATGCAAAGATTGCATGCTTGTCAGATTTGCTAATGTCACAGAATTTGGAGGATAGTTAAGGGGGTCCCCAAAATATCTTGGGGGAAAAGATCAATAAAATAAAATTCAATAGATATGAAGGTAAAGTTCAAAACTTTGTGAGTTTTTTTCAACCATTGTAAAAGTATAGAGTGATAGAAGTCAGCAAAGTCATTAGTTTCTTTGGGGGCAATTTGGGGGTTCTGATGCCCTGCGAGCTCAATGTAAGTAGATGTGCCCAGCAAAGTAGCTGATGTTATTCTAGACTACGTCAAAACATCATAGTGTTCTGACAGAATCCTCTTTCCCCTCATTGGTCTGTGAGGCTGTACACACATGTAATGGTGGTACGTACATGAGCTAAGAATGCACTGAAATTAGTTCTAGTGTTTCACTTCACCTCACTCTTTTTCTGACCTTCCTTCCTAATTAAGCATTTGGATATTTGGATTCATGGTTCCAGCCTGGTCTGATGGTGGAGAATACAGAATGGGGATATGAGTCAGATATTATCGTCACATCTAACCCAAGTGAGAGGAATGCCAATTATATAATGTATATAAAGCACTTAGCAAATTTTAAAGCAATATTTGAATATTATTTTTTCTCAGAAAATTACCAGGACTCTGCTCTTCAGTTGCGCCATGCATGAACCCACCCCATCCCCCAAGAAGGAAAAGAAAAATGACCTTGCTGGATTGGGTAGAGAAGCCATCATTTCCACAGAGCCTCCAGGCTTCCTGGCCCCTCATTCCTGGCTGCCATAGCACCCATCCATGAGGAGCCCCAAGCCTGAGGCACAGGACAGGATGCTCTTCATGACACTATCTTGTCATATAAGGTAATTAGTCTCTTAATGGAGTGGTTGTTTTTGACTATTATTCTCCATCTGGCAGGTTCTGTACATTGGACTATGCTCTGTAAAGAAAAAAAAATGACTTTTCAGAGACTTGTGCTTCTTTTTCCAATCCGGGAATTCCATGAATTCTTCAGAGCTGAAGGTGAATAGTTAAGTCTGGTCCTTTCAGAGACTGTGAGGACCCAGGGTTTGGTAATGACTCTACTGTCACATTGGCAATAGATTTATTACACTATCACCTCTGCTTGTGCTGCATATGGTTGCATCTTAACCAGGTATGCCCATATTGTTTCCACACTTCCAAAGTTTCCAGACCAATTGTTTTAAACACCATGTCATATTGGAAGAAGGTGGTTGGGGGGAATCTGGACATGGAGATAGTTTCAAACTGCTCTCCCTAAGTAAGGCCTATCCCAATCACCCAAATCCCAGCCTTCTATTTCCTAATTTCTGTCTTCACTCTGTTCCTTTTAGACACCAACCAAGAGAATGGTTTATAATTGATTTTGAGATAGAGCCAGTTACTGGTTGTGGTCCTATACCATCTGATGTCATTATCAATGACTGACATAAAGGCTTAGGTTGCATAATTTCCAAATGATAAAAGACAAAGAGTTGGATTGGATAGCTTTCATAATGGACAACAGAGGCAACCAAATGATGACTGGGCAATTCAGTTAACCTCTGTTTGCCTCAATTTTCTAAACCTTAAAGTGGGGATGATAATAGCACCTACCTGACAGGGTAGTTGTGAGGATGACATAAGAGAATACTTGTAAAGTACTTAGCACAGTGCCTGGTACACAGTAGGCATATTATAAATGCTTATTCTCTCCCTCTCTTCCCACAGAAACAGGATCTAAAATGATCTCAAGAGGCTGGAATGCTGAGCTGAAGCAAAGATTAAATTTAATGTGGCTAAATATGTTTTTAAATTAGGATTAAAAAAACAGCATAGGTATCAGTTAGGGAGGCGTGGCTAGCCAGTGCTGCATATGGAGACGATCTGGGGACCTTTGTGAATTACCAGACTGCTCCGAGTCATTAGTTTGTTGTACTATCCCACAACGATAATGCCATCCTAGGCTGCCACTGCATGGAGAGCAAGAAAGGTCATAAAGATAATGTACTCAGTCAGTCAACAAATGTTAGTTGGCATGGTGTCTCCTCCACTGGATTGTAAGCTCCTTGAGGTCCGGGATTGTCTTTTGCCTCTTCTTGTATCCTGATGCCTAGCACACTGCCTGTCATATAGTGGATGCCTAATAAATGGCTATTGAATTAAATTAAGCATTTATTATGTGCCAGGCACTTTGAAAAGTGCCAAGGATCCAAAGAAAGTTGGGGTGGGGAGAGACATGATCCTTGCCCTCACATTAGTATTTAATGAGGGTGAAAACATGTAAATATCTGTATCTATATACATAGAAATACATGTATGTGCATATATATGTATGAAATTTGTGGTTGTTCATTTGTGTCTATTTGTGACTGTATTAGGGTTTTCTTGGCAAAGATATTAGAGTAGCTTGCCATTTCCTTCTCCAGATCATTTTACAGATGAGTAAACTGAGGCAAACATGGTTAAATGACTTGCACAGAAGCACATAGCTAATACGTGTCTGAGGCAGGATTTGAACTGAGGTCTTCCTAAATCCACTGTGCCACCTTGCTGTCCTGTATGCAAAATAAATGGAATGCGATCTTAGAGCAGAAGGTACTAGGCAGGTGTAGTGTTGGGGAAAGACACCAGGAGAGGCCAATGATGAATGATAAGATTTGAGCTGAGTCTTGAAAGGGTCCAGAAAGTAGAAGAGGCAGAATGGACAGGAAAGCTAGGCATGGGGCACAGCCCATGCAAAAGGATGGAGATGGGAGAAGGGATTTCAGTTTTGAGTTGTTGTCAGTGTTGCTGGATCATAGAGGAGATGCAGCAGTCAAGTATGAGAAGCCTTGAAAGTGAGGAAAGAGCCAGGTTGTAAAGAATGTTTAAATCTCCGATATTTGACTCTGCCCTGGTTGTACAACAGTTCGGGTATTGGGTGCATTCCTGAGTCCCCCTTCTCTCTGCTCAGAAATAGAGAAGACATTTCACTTCTGGGACCTTCATCGTTTTTGTCTGGATGTTCCCCAAATTACTCAGTTTTATATTGTTGCAGAAAACTTTTTTTTTCCATTCATAAGTACATCATTCTCTTGGTTCAGCTCATCTCACTGCATTCATTGATAATAATGTTTCAACATTTCTTTGAATTTCTCATGTTAATCAATTTTCATTGCAAAATATTATTCCATTACACTTACATTTTGAAGAGTCCTTGCCATTCTGTAATTGATGGATACCCATTTAATTAACAATTTCGTCTAGCACACAGGGAATTACGCCATAAATTTTTGGCATGTATTGGAATCTTTTACCCCTATCTTTGATTTCCTCAGTATTTAAGCCAAACAGTGGGATCATCGGGTCAAAGAATATTGGCAGTTCTGTCACTTTCTTTTTTTACACGATTCCAAACTGATATGTAGAACCAATCCACAAGTCCACCAATAGAGTACTAGTGTGCCTGTTTTCCAACCTCCCCTCTAATACTGACTTCCTTTGGAAAACATTTTTGCAAATTTGTATGGTGCAAGGTGAAGCCTCAAATTTTATCTTCATTTACAAATATATGTGAGCAAGACAGTCCCTGCCCTCAAAGAGTTTATATTCTAATAGGGAAAGGCAACAAATAAATGCGAGAACATCAAATTTTCACCACTCTGTGGTTTACTCTTATCATTCTGTCTCCACCAATTTTGTTTGTGAAAAAAAAATAATCAATTTTATTAAATCAAGCTTTTCTATTTTGTCCCTTATGCCTCCTTTGCTGTACAGGTAAGAATTCTCTACCTAGCTATAGTTGCAAAAGGTGTTTGATTCTCTCTCTCCGCGCATATATATGTATATATACATATAGTTGATATTACCTTTAAGTTAAGTGCAGGTATCCATTCCATTGAGCTTCTTGGAATATGTTGTTGCTTTAAAGCTAATTTCTGTCCAAGTGATTTCCAGTTGTTCACATGGTTCTCAAAAAATGGAGTTAGATGGTTAGATGCCTGGGTTTCTCAAACACTGGACTTTTAGTTTTGATTGCTTCTATTTCTTATTGACCTAATCCATGTTATATTTTTTCCCCTTGTTTTAATTAAGGCCAAATAGTTTTCATGTTTCCTGCTTGATTTAAGATCTACTGATTCAAAATTTTCTCATTTTCTCAGTTTTTGATAGAGGGTTAACACTTACCTAGACCATCCAGAATGTTGTCACCTATATGGAAGACACTGAAGACCTGATTCTGGGTAATAGGAGGGATTGGTCCATATGTAGCCATTCTTTGTGGGCCTACCAAGTGGTGAGGAGGAACCTTTTTCCATTAGCTACATCATTGAAACTAATTGGGTCTTGAAAACTTCTGTCTGATCACAGTTAAGGTCTTTCCTGCATTCCTGTCTGAGTGTAAAGGAGCCCTTTACTTCCAGGCAATGACAACATGTGGTAAAAGAGGAGGAGTTCCTTCCCCCCAACCCAAATTTAGGACTCGGGCCCTTGGAAATGGGCCTAGGATTTTGACTATTTCCTTCAACATTTTCTATTCTTGGTATAGAGAGTGTATTTTCCACCCTCACAAAAAAAAAAAAGGAACCAGGAGTCCAGAAATCAAGAGCATATGTCTCTGCTAGTACCAAAATGAAGATGGGGAGTAAATGTCCTGGGACACTAGATTAGTGTGACTTTGGACTTAATCTCAGTGGGACTAATGCTATGTAGGAGTCCAGTTTAAGTGTGATTCTTATCCCCCTTCCGTCTCCAGAAATAGAAGTGGTCTGTGTGTGTTGGGAGGGAATTATGCCTACATTGTATGGGGATGAGGAGAGGGAATGAATGTATGTTTGTTTTTGTAATATATTTTTTAAAATAAATATCCCTTTGTGAAAACTAATCTGATGTACACTGCTTAAAAGGAACTGGAGTCCTAGTCTCCATGCCCCTACCATAAGGTGACATGACCAATGAGGGCTCAAACCATGGCACAGAAGGGAGTCTCTCTAGACCCGTCAGCACACTGGAGAACCCAGGGTTGAAGAAGTAAACATGGCTGGTCCTCAGATGGAGGGAGGTAGTGATGAGTCACAAAACATTACCTCCAAATTGCAGGATTGAAGACTTGGAAGGGGCCTCAGTTTCCTCTTATTCTAAGCAGTGCATGAAAAGAGATCCCAATGTAAGTTACAGCATCGTTTAGCACCTGCTAGAAAAGCAGAATGCATCATGTGTTGGTGAAAATCATGCCGCTTTTGTAAAGCTTTTATTGTTAGAGTTTCTTGTCCTAACATTAAATCTAAACTCTTTGCAACTTTCCCCCTTTGCTCCTGGTTCTGGAGTCTGCAGACAAACAATGTCTCATCCTTCTTCCATCGGACAACCCTTCAAATATCTGAAAAAACTCTCCTGGCTCCCAGGGTATTCCTTCTCTAGGCAAAAAATGGCCAGTTCCTCCAACCAATCCTTATATGACATTTATGTTGGATGCTTCTTCAAATTCTTAAACCATAGCACCTAGGACTGAATCGAGGGCTCCAGGTGCCCTCAGGCAAGATTAAGCTTATTGACCTGTAGGCTGCAGTCTTCCTTTCTGAGTTTGAAAATTGAGACATTTTCCTGTCTCCAACATTGTGGCGCTGTTCCCATTTCCCATAATCTTTTGAATATCACTGGCAGTGGCTCAGCAGTTACGTCTACTCATTCTTTCCCAACCAAAGGATCTAATTCCTCTGTGCTAGATGACTTGAATTCATCAATGGGTCTTTCATTGTTTCCTTACTTATCTTGGGTAGGAAGTCCTTGTTAATAATGTCTCTTCTTTTGTTTCAATTGGAAAGGACATTCTCTTTTTCAGAGAAAACAGTGCCAGGCTTGGAGTGGGGAAGACCTGTCTTCAAACCCTGTCCAGGCACTTACTGCCAATATGACCCTGAGCAAGTCACATGACCTCTCTGTGCCACAGTTTCCTCATATGGAAAATGTGCATAATAATAGCATGAACCTCCCCTTTATGGAGAGAGAGAAAGAGATAGAGAGAGAGAGAGAGAGAGAGAGAGAGAGAGAGAGAGGAGAGAGAGAGAGAGAGAGAGAGAGAGAGATTTTCAAGCCTTAAAGGGCTATATAAAGTCTAACTATTATTGTTGATGTAGCAGCTCTACTTTGTCTGTTGTCAGTTATCATCATATTATCTACCTCAAGTAAAAATAATATTCCTTTGCTCCTTCCTTTTCTTTCAATAAGTCTAAAAGCAACAACAACAAAATTATTTTTTTGGTTAACAGAATCAGATCATTTTGAAAGCTTTTACCATACCTCACTGTGTTTTGATAGACCTATGCCATGCTCTTATATGTACACTCTGCTACCTAGACTTGCTTCCATCTTCACTGTGTTTCTTCATTAAAACTGTAAGCTGGCTACTGAGTTCTCTTTGAATCTACATTGGACTTTTCAGACAAAAAATGTTTCTTCCTCTTTGGATTTATTTCCCTTTGTGTCTTCAGAATTTTGTCTTTGATAATCTCCCATCAACCCTGAACTAAAGTCCACTGTAGCATTTTATTCCTTGTAATCATAAATATCTTTCCTCTGAAATCTCTAAAATTTTGCTTCCCCATAATCCAGGGGGCAACAGATTATGTTGACTGGTTTGCCATGTCCATCACAAACAGAAAAAGGAAGTTGTAATTTCCCCAGGGGGAAGTCCCCTTTCCCATCATTTAAGAACCAGTTCTTCCTTCTTGGTGAGAATTGTTTCCAAAATAGAATTCCTTCTTACTTAGTGAATTTTTTGTGGTTGAAATTATCAATAAAGGAAATGAATTATTAGTTGTTCTGCTTTTAGAATGAGAAGACTAAAAAAGGTCTAGAAATTGAGATTTCCCATCAATACTCTCAGCATATCACCATGCCTAGGCTAAGTCTGTAATCTTTTTTTCAAACCCCTCATCTATTTTGACTTTATCTATGAATGATTTATAGTGTAATCCAATATTGAAATTATTTCAATTTTGTCCTGCATTGGCCTTTACTTTCTCCATTTGGTTCCCACACTATCTCATATGACAACACCTTTAGCACTACCCCTCTTTATCTCTCCTGTTTCTTTTGAGTAAGGGCTACCCATCTAGAACAAGATACATACCTTGACTTCATCCATCAGGTACAATGTTACCTGTGAAGTCAAATTTCCCTCCTTGTATTATGCTTTTTTAATTTTATATATGTATTTTATTATTAATTACTTTTATTTGTTGATGACATTTTGTATATTTGCATATAAACATTGGAAGCCGTGGCTTTTAGTACTATCTCTTTTCTTGGTTTTTATCTTCTCGAACTTATATATGTATCAATACCTAGTCTTCCTACTTCTTTATCATTCCTCTCAATGACACCTAACTTAGGGGGACATACAGGGGCAGGGTCTTCCTCCAATCATCATTTTAGGTTTAAAGTTGTTTTTTTTTTTTTAATTAGGTTGGCAATACACTGAACAAATACTTTCTTGACAGCCCAAATTAGGTGTACTTCTTCTCTAGCCAAGAATCTGTCATCCCTGTATTTTAAGTCATGTTTCTGAAGTCCAAATCCCATTCTCAAACACTACCTCCTTAACCAGCTGTTCACTTCCCAAATTAGTTTTTATCTTCTGTATCCCTTGCCTTCAATGGGCAAAAGCAAGAAAAATACTACCTGTGGCCATCCAGTCTCCAATTGCTTGTCCAAGTCTTAGAAATCTTTGGCCATGCTTTTGAATTTCTTCCAGCATTAACATTAGTGGTACCCATGTAAATCACCATAAGTGGGCCCTTGTCATACTTTGATAAATCTTAGTGCTTCTCTGATGGTCCAGGAAAACAATTGGCCTCCCCATTGTTGCCCTGAGGTCAATAATAGCAGCCTCAGTGCCCCTGAAGTCTTTTTACTCTTATCTTCTGACTCTAATGGGATGATCTCACATGTGAGCTTTGGCTCTACTCTTGGTGATCATTTCAGTGGGTTGTCATTTGAAAGACAAATAACTTCAGAATCTTTACCTCTCATTTCTTTTCTTTTCTTTTTTTTTTTTGGATTTTTAAATATAAATTTATTTATTTTTAGTTTTCAACATTTACTTCCACAAGATTTAGAATTTCAAATTTTCATCCCATCTCGCCCCTCCCCCACCCCAAGATCGCATGCATTCTGAATACCTCTTCCCCTACTCTGCCCTCACTTCTATCTCTCCCCCCCTTCTCTTATCTCCTTCCCCTTCTATTTTCCTGTATGGCAGAATAGATTTCTGTACCCCATTTCCTGTATTTCTTCTTTCCCAGCTGTATGTGAAAACATTTTTTTTAACATGTGCTTTTAAAACTTTGGGTTCCAAATTTTCTCCCTTCCTCCCTCCCCATCCACACTCATTGAAAAGGCAAGCAACTCAATACAGGCCATACATGTGCAGTTATGAAAACACTTCCATAGTTAGCTCTCTTTTCTTCAGAAAGCACATCAAATCTCTTATGATTTTTTTTTTAATTTTACAACTATCCTTTTCCTTCCTCTTCTCTTTTCAATGTTCTTTTACTCTCCAAAACCCTGGCAAAGGTCAAATTATTTCCTTCTTCCCCTTCAGAGTCCTTATTTATTCCCCACTCCCCATTGAAATCTCTCTTCTCTTTTTTGTTTGTTTTATTTTTTTGTTTTGTTTTTGTTTTTAGGAACATTTCATTCTCTTTAAGCTAGAGTATAGAGGTACCATGTACAACTTACTATTCGCCGAAAATATACAACAAAATTATTAGGTAAATTGCTTTTTTTTTTCCTTCCCTCTCATCCCCCACCATAGAGATGGCTACCATTAGACACAAATACATGTACGTGTAAAATTATTCTAAACACACTTTTATTTATCAGTTCCCCACATGCAGATAGCATCTCTCTTCATATGTCCTGTATTTTTAATTTCTGTAATTATAATAGTCAAAATGACTTAGTCATTCAAAGTCATTCTTAAAACAGTATTGCTGTCGCTATATAAAATGTTCTTTTGGTTCTGCTGACTTTGCTCTACTTCATTTCATGCAAGTCTTTCCACACCTTTCTAAGATCAATGAGGTCATCATTTCTCATAGGACAGTAGTATTCCTTCACAACCATACACCATAACTTCTTGAGCCATTCCACAATTGACGGGTGATTTCCCATTGTTTGACACCACAAAGAGATCTGCTGTAAACATCCCATTCACATTCAAAGTTGTAATTACTCTTTCTAAATTTGCCTTCATCTTATTTTTACTCAGCCTCACTTTTTACTTTATCCCTGTTACTCATCTTATCCCCACCACTCTCTCACCACCCACTTCACTTACCCCATGAAAGTCCTCCATTCTCTCCCCAACCCTTTCAAATCCCAATTCTCACATTCCTCTAAATGTCCCTCCCCAATCCTGTTCTCTACTTTTCTCACCTCTCTGAATGTTCAGAAGACTTCTACACCCTTCTAGATATACATGTTGTTTCTTCTTCAATCCAGATGAGAGTGAGTTTCCAACATTACCAGTCTTGTACTTCTACCTGCTTTCTCTGTATTAGTTCCTCCTTTCACACTCCATTTGTATGATATAATTGCTCTCTTTGACTTTTTCCTACTGAATTTTAGGTTTGGACTCATCCCATCATACACAACTGAGCCAAAATATTTCTTTCTTACTTCCTTAGTAATGATGACAGTTTTAAGAATACTGATAAAATTTTCACGTATCAAAAAGAAACAGTTTGACCTTTATGGGTGCCTTATAGTTAGTCTTTAATAATGTCCTTACATTTCTTCTGGATCTTTTATTTCAATTTTTTTATTGAGTTCTGGTCTTTTTGTTACAAATACCTGAAAGTCTTTCAGCTCATCAAATATCCATTTAGTTTTCATTCAGGATTATACTTAACTTTGGTTTGTAATGTATCCTTGGATGGAACCCCAATTATTTTGGTCTTTGAAATATAATGTTCCAAGACCATCGGTCTTTTAAAGTAGAAGCTGGTAGGTATTGTGAAATCCTTACTATATTTCCACATTCTTTCTTTCTTTCTTTCTTGTTGCCTACAATATTTTCTCTTTAACCTGGGAGATTTGAAACTTGGCTAGGACATTCTTGTAAGTTTTCCTTCTGGTAACTCTTTTAGGTAGTGAATTTATATATATATATATATATATATATATATATATATATATATATATATATATACATACACACTTTTTTTTCTATTTCTACTTTACTATCTTATTTTAGAACTGCAGGGCAATTTTCCTTGATAATTTCTTGTAATATGTATGCAGATTCCTTTTTTGTTCATAACTTTCAGGTAGTCTGATGATTATTATATTGTCTCTCCTCAATCTGTTTTCCAGATCAGTTGTTTTGCTAATGAAGTGTTTCAGATTATCTTCTATTTTTTCTGCTTGTATTATTTTTTGGTGTCTTAGAATGTCATTTAATTCCTCTTGTCCAATTCTAGTTTTCAAGCAGTTATTTTCTTCCTTAAGATTTTAGAACTCTTTTTTCTAATTGATTAATTTTCTTTTCATAATTTTCTTGGATTGCTTTATTTTTTTCCCTTGATCTCTTTGATTTTTTTAATTCCTTTTTTAATTCGTCCAAGATTTCTTTTTGGCTTGTGACCATTCAGTGTTACTATTTGGGGTAGGAGTAGGTTGTTGTGTTTCCTTTTTCTTTACTCAACTATCTTCCTCTGACTATGAACCCAATCTTCTTTTACACAAACTCTCTATGGTCGGGTTCTTTTTTTTTCCCTTGGTCTACTCATATTTATTTTGTTTTCTTCCATTTTTAGCAGCTTATCATAATCAGGTTTTAATCCTGAGTTGTGAGTAATGTTTCCCTAGGCCTCAGGTCTTCACTGGTATATTCTAAATTCTGTCCAGGGGCTCAACCTTATGGACTTTCCTCCTCCCCTGAGTCAATGGTAGGGTCCCCAACCATGCTGTCCATGTTTCCTATGGATACCGCACTCAGTAGGCACATGTTCACTCCTCCTCAGCCCCAGCCACAGCCTGGTAAGTCACTTGTGTTCATCTGGGCCTGGCCTCCAGAAACAGCCTCAATCCTCCCCCACATGAAAGCCCATGAGACAAAAACCCAGGAGGTGAAAATTTCTAAAACTTCAAGGTGAAAGCCTGTGAGGAGAAACCTCCCAGGTCTGTGAGTAAGGTGAAAGCCAAAGCAAAATCTCCTGAGACCCAGCCTGCCCCCCGGCCCCAGGGCCCACTGCTCTGGGACCCAGTGGTGTCCTCCTACAGGCATCCACACCCCAAGCAGGCCAAACCACAGGCCCTAGAGGCTATGCCCCTCCTTCAGTCCTTTCAAGTTTTCTTAGAAGGACAACTGCTCTATCCCTCTATTATTACTTTTCTATGTTCATTTGGTGCTCATTTTTGATCTGTCTGTGAGGAAATCCGGAAAGCCTGGAAATTTCTGCCCTATTCTGGCATCTTCAAGCCAAAGCACTTCTAATGTCCACTCTCTAGGTGGAGAAGCCAGGGAACCTCACCCAACAGAACATATGGCTAATCAAAATCCTGTCATGATAGTGTGTAAAAAGAAGTGCCTTGGAGAGACTGATGCACATAAGAACATTCTGGAACTGGTTCCAGGCTGCTGACCCCATGGTTAGGAAAACCCTTTTTCAATTAATGACATAGGTGGTACTCTTAGGTGCATCTTCACAAAGGCCTGAGTCAGATCTGGCCCACTTTCTTCCTTTCTATTTCTTTGGCCTATTTTCTTAGCTGACAGATCTGAGTAAGAGACAAGTCTGTGAGGGGATAGGCCTTGAGGCCTCCTCCTCTTCAGGGCCCTGTGAAATGGACCTATATCCTTGCCCCCCCCATTTGTTCTTTTCTAGTTTAGGTGAAGGAGATGATCTAGACATCAGAAAAATGAGCCACAGGAATTAATAAGCAAGAATCCATTCCAGGTTTTATATCCATTGCTTCATTGATGCCCCAAGGAGCAAGGGGGGACCTTCAGGAGCCCATCTTTGAGACTGAGCCAATTATCTGAGACAGACAAGGATTAATTGGGCAATGTTTGATTTTAACATGAATTTGGTGGGATTTCTCAGAAATTGGCTAAGTTTGAGCTCACTGTCCCCCAGTGACTGAGGTGCCACAGGGGACAGTATATCCCCAAAATACTGGGGAGAAATGCAAGTTTCTCTCTCTCTCTCTCACAAACACACAACATGCATATAATATACATATACACATAAACACACATATACATATACACACACAATCTTGGAAGCAAATGCTATTTTGTAAAAGCTAATATTAAATAGAACTGGGTCACTAGTCACTGGAGAAAAGGGGCAAACACAGCTAGTGTGGATTTAGCTATTTGCAATGATACTAATAATGATTTATTAATGCAAATTATTTATTCATTTAATTTCAATTACAATTAATTGAATATTTTTGCCATCATCCTCATCCTCATCATTTCAATGATGGTTAAGATTTGAACAGTCCTTTACAAATTTTATCTTCACAACAACTATGGAAAGTAAATACTTCCAAGAATAACTTATCCAGCAAAGTTGATATAGCCCTGAATGGGAAAAAAGAAAAAACAAACAATGCACATTTGATGAACTTAAAGACTTTCAGTTTTTGTAACAAAAAGACCGGAACTCAATGGAAATTTAAATATAAAATATCAAGAAGAAACATAAGGAAACCATTAAAGACTAATTATAAGGCACTGATTAAGGCCAAACTGTTTACTTATATATGAAAATGTTGCTAATATTAGTAATTATTAGTTATTATTATTAGTGTTCTTAAAAGTGTTAACATTACCAAGGGAGTTTGAAAGAAAGATAGGGGCTGTGCTGAGTATGATTTTTTTTAAATCGGTAGGAAAAGGTTAAAAGGAGAAATTATCTCATAAAAACACAGCATGAGGGAAAGAACTAATGCAGAGGAAGCAGATGGGTGTGAAGGGTTGGTAATATTGGAACCTAACTCTCATTAGGGTTGAAGAGGAAACAACATACGTATCTGAAGAGGTTTAGAAATCTTCTGAACTTCTAGAGAGGTTAGAAAACTGGAGGACAGGGTAGGGAAGGGACTTTTAGAAAGGTATATTGATTAAGAATAGAAAGGTAGACTAAATCGATAGTAAGAGACTTTTAGAGGGGAGAATAAAATAAGGAACAAGATGATAAGGGAAGAAGAAAAGGAAACAGATATAAGGCGAAAAGAGAGTCTGAGGAGGAAAATAGTGACTAAAAATAAGATGGAGGGAAATTCACAAGTAGCAATTATAACTTTGAAGATGAATGGGATGAACTCACCCATAAAATGGAAACTGATAGCAGACAATATGTTGTTTGCAAGAGGCACATTCAAAAAAGAGAGATAAACACTTTTAAATGGATGGTTAGAATGAAATTTGTTATGCTTCAGCTGATGCAAAAAAAGCAGGGGTAGCAATTATGATCTCAGACAAAGTTATGGCTAAAAAAAATATAATTAAAAGAGATAAACAGAGTAACTACATTTTGATAAAAGATACTGTAGGCAATGAAGTGCGCATACACACAATATTCAAATGTACAAGAATACAAGTCTTTCCCCAACTGGTAAATGGTTAGAGGATATGAAGAGTTTTCCAATGAAGAAATCAAGATAATTCATAGTTATATCAAAAAATGTTCTAAATTACTATCAATTAGACTAATGCAGATTAAAATGACCTTGAGATATCATTTTATACTTACCATATTGGCTAAAATGTTGGAGGAAGAAAGTGACAAATGTTTAAGAGGATATGGAAACATTGGGACACTAATTCACTGATGATGGAATTGTGAAATAATCAAACCATTTTGGAGAGCAATCTGTAATTATACCCAAAGAATTATTAAACTACCAATACTTTTGACCCAACAATACCACTACTTGGTCTGTTTCCTAAGATGATTAGGGGATAAAAGAAAAGAACCTATATGTTCTAAAATATTTGTAACAGCTCTCTTTGTGGTGGCAAAGAATTGGAAATTGCAGGGTTGCCCATCAATTAGGGAATGGCTAAACAAGTTGTGGTATATGATTGTGTTGGAGTATTACTGTGCTAGCAGGAATTATAAACTCAATGATTTTAGGGAAAAAAAACCATGGAAAGACGTACACAAGTAATGAAGTGCAGTGAGCAGAACCAAGAGAACACTGCATACAGTAACAACAATAGTGTTTTAAGAAGGACTTTGAGTGAAAGTCAAGTTGTCTATTATGCATGCTTAATCAAGTAAGAATACTTCCAGTGAGCCAAGGGTGTCCATTCCACTGTAGTTTCATAGCATCTCTAGGTGGTTGTGCTACAAAGGGGATTATTTGGTCCTTGAGAACATAGCCCATTTTTGTTTAATTATCTTTCTATGGCCCCAGCACACAATCTGGTAAGAGTAGGTGCTTAATAAATGCCTCTTTTCTGCTCCCTTTTATGTCTTGTCTTCCCCAATTAAATGTAAGTTCCCTGAAGGTAGCAACTGTCTTGCTTCTTGATCAGATTTCTATCCTAGGATTTAGCACAGAAACTGGAGTTTAATAAGTGCTTAATAATTAATAAGTGCTTATGACCTCATTGGGTTGAATAGCCATGTTATAGATGAAAACACTGAACCTCAAGGAGATAGAATGAGTTTTCCAGTTGTCTTCAACCTGGAGGCCCCCAACTCCACACTATTGCATCTCCTGAGGAGACGGTTCTCATTGTTGTTAGGATGGATGTTGCTACTAAGCAGCAGTGGGATGGAGAACGTGAGCTGAGGAATGCGCTATCACACATGGGCAGTGTGTTCCCTGGCTACTAGCAGCTATTTATTTTTCTCTCTCTTTTTTAACCTTTGTAACAAAAATTGATGATAGAGGTTGGAGACAGAATATTTCCATGAGTGTGATTATAAAAAAGAAAGAGCATCAATAAAATATAATTTTAAAACTAAGACTCAAAGGAGTCTTGAAATCTAACAGGATTGTCTTAGATTCAAGGTCATCCCTGACTCCCTTGGTTACTCCCCTGAAGTTCTTGAGAATTCCAGTCCCACCCACCTGCTGCAAAGTGTCTCCTGAATTCAGGTTTCCTCTTCCATTTCTTTGCCTTTTCATGGGATGGTCACACTGCTAGAACTCATTACCCTCAGAGAAGCCTCACCTGCCACTCTTAAGCAGGGCCTTCTTCAAATTCTGATTACTCCAGGTGCTCTCAATCCTCATGAAATATTCATGGTTAGTCAAAGAACATTTATTACCAATTTTTATTTCCTTAGCAGGGCATTTGTTGTTTCTATCAGTAGGCTGTAGGTTCCTCAAGGGCAGACTGACTCATTGATGTCTTTGAATTCCCAGGCCCTAACATGTGCAGGAAGTGCTTAATAAGAGTTTTCTTATTAATGAATAAGAATGCCACCCTTCAGTTTCTCCTTGGCACCCAGCAGAGGGCCCGGCACAGGACATACTTAACAAAGGCTTGGGGATTGAGTGATTGGTTGATGACCAATTGATTGCTATCAATGGGACTACAGTCTGATCCTGCAGCGCCAGCTTCAGAACAGGGACACACACTGCCTGGGAACATTTTGAGAAACAAAGGTCCACTACTATTAGATTAGCAATCCCAGAATATCTCCTTGCTGTTACTGGAACATAATACTCAATCCCCCAAATCTGGACCTTTTCACTCACTGTTTCCTATTCCAGGAATGCCTTCCCTCCTCATCTCTGCTTCCTGTCTTCCCCAACTTCCTTCAAGCTTCAGCTAAAGACCAACTTTCTTCCAGCATCCCTTCATTTCTGGGCCTTCCTTCTGATATCATCTCCAGTTTTTCCCCTGTCTACTCATCGTTTGTGCATAGTCCTTTGCGTATCATTTCCCTCATTAGACTATGACCTCTTTGAGATCAAAGACCATCTGTTGTTTTTCTTTGTCTTCTCAGCACTAAACACACCACCTGACATTTAATAAATAAAAGCTTGTAGACCTGACTTTATGAATGCTGAAGAGGAGGAGCCATACAGAAGAAAGTAAATGAAATCAGGCGTGAACAAGATGAGGAGTGCACTTAGATTAAAGATTTCTCTTTTTTCAGAAAAGACCTTATCAAATCAGCTTGGACCGAGAGGCTGTAAATAATTCTTCCCTAAGACCCTTAGAAGCACTGACAGGTATGAAGAAGAATAATAGCTATTTCTATGAAACTTTCCATTTACAAAATGCTTCACATACATGATTGGATAGCAAGCCTGGGGCTGTGGAACAGGAACTGGATTTGGAGATAGAGGGTCTGGATTTGAATCTCCTGGCTACCTGAAAGGAACCACACCATCATTAGTGAGGAAGGGACCCTACTTTTTAACAAATAAAGAAACTGAGGCCCAGGGGGTGAAGAGAGTCAGCAAAGGCCACGCAACTGGAATCATAGCATCTAGAACAGGAGGTGATCTCAGAGGCCATATTGTCAATCCCCTCATTTTGTGGCTGAGCAATCTGAGGCCCTACAAGGATGAAGTGAGGTCACTCTGAGGATACACAGTAAGCATCAGAGGTGAGGTTGAAACCCAGTTCCTCTGCCTCCAAAGTCAGGGTTTTGCACTCTATACCCGTCACTTCCTGTGGGAACTTGTCAAATCTATTTACCTTTTAGGGTCTCAATTTCTCGCTTGGGGAATGAGTCACTGGGGTCTCACTTGAACTCACATACAAGTTAGGTTGGGTATCATCTCATTTTATTGATAAGATCTTATGAAGTCTTCTTGGACAGTGAAGGTATATATAATGTTTCTAGACCAATGTCTGATATATAATAGGTTTCTAATAAATGATTGTTGACACTAAAGGAAATTGATGCTCAAAGAAATTAAATGCCTTGCTCCAAGTCATACAGCCAAGAAACGGCCAAGGAATTGGGACTGAAATCTTGCTCTTAAGGAGTTAATTGTAAGACTTCTCCCTGTGAACTACATTCTCAGCCCCTTTAATGGCAGGATAGAAAGGGAGAAAAATGGCAGGCCAGCAACTGGGGAGGGAAGGGTGTTGACTCACTTTGGCATGGAAGGGAGGGAAACTGTCTAGACAGAATTAGAAGCCTAGTAGTCAATGACAAGGGCTTCTAAGCTCAAGCTCTTCCATGGGGAAGGATCAATACAAGAAATGACTTTCTTTAACTCCTGAGGGAGCCATTGGAAGGAGAACCTGCTGGCCAGGATTGGGGCTCAGTGCCCAGAGCATCACCAGCACCAAACCCCTCAGATCCCTGGTGCTGATGAAATGGCGTGATGCTTGGGGCAGCTTGCTCTATAATTAGGGAGTGGAGCCCAGAGCAGCAGATGACTACAGCTCAGTTATAATTACAGTACAATGCACTGTGAAATCACCTCTGCAGCCAATGATTCATAGGGCCTACGAGGAGTGAATCTGCACCACCAGGGCTGGGTTCCTCGGCCTCCCTGGTCAGGCTTCAGGTATAGGCTTGAGTTGGCCTCAGCTCCCTGGTTTCCCAGTTCAGCATAGTATGTCCAGAATTCTGTTGGTGGGTCCTTGGCTTCAGAGCATTAAATTATAGACCCCTCAATGGCTGCTGTGTGATAATGTAAACCTGGCTGTTAACAAAGCCCCTAAGCAATATGAGCAGTCCGGCCCCTGGACGTTGGAAGAGGCTTCCTCAGAGGTCAAGAGTGTGTGGGTCACCCTTTGGAACCCACTAGGAAGGAAGCAAGCAAAGAAGGAAGTAAGCATTGGTTAAGCACTACTGTGTGACAGGGCCTGTCATAAAGTACTTTACATATATCTTTCTCTTGTTATCCTCAGGACCAAAGAGATAGGTGCTATGTGTATTTCCCTTTTAAAGTTAAAGAAACAGAATCAGTGGTTAGGAGACTTGGTCAGGGTCACACAGCTAAGGCTAAATTTGAAATCAGGTATTCCTGACTCCAGGCCCAGCAGGTAGCTGCTACTAAGTGCATGTCCTGGGTAATCCCCTACTCAGACAATGCTATAGGCTTTATTTAGAAGCCAGGGCTTGAGAACAAAACAGAAGGGAAATCACATTTGTGGGGTCAGACTGACTAGAGGGCCACAAGCTGGCTACTGAATCTACCCCAACTCTGCCTTCCCATGGAGAGGAACCACGCTGAGACTTGTCTTTAAGGAGGGCCTGGTTCCTTTACGGAATCACGTCTGCAGCTTACAAAGTAAGCAGCAAGTGAACTGCCTGGCTGTGTTTTCTGACTGGTTTTTTTACCGGCCTCCACGACCTTAGCTCCTTCTGTTAACACTCATTCTCCTTGCTCAGAAGTCATGTGAGTCAGCAGTTTACCAAATGTCAGAGCTGGAAAGGGTGGCATTGATCCAACCCCCTCATTTTAACAGGCCCACAATAAGATCCTTCAACATATCTTAATGGACAGTGCCAGTTTGGGAGCTGGGCACCATACTGCAACCTCTCTTCCCCTACCTGTGTCAATGTAGCAAGAGGAGAGGCACTGCCCCTTGTAAGCAGTCTTCAATCTAAGAAAGTTCCTGTGCTGTCATACAGGCTTATAAGGGGCCTCTTATATCTGGTGCAATAGTCTTGGGGTGAGAAGACTTGGATTCCCATTCCATTTCTCATACTTTTTAGCTCTGAGACCCTGTATAATCCCTTTAGCCCTCAGAGAGTGTTTCCTCACCTGAAAGAGAAGGGTTGGAACTGGACATGGGGTTCCATTGGAGCAGAAAACTCTCAGGGGAGGGCACTTTCTCTGCCATTTATAGATTCAGAGAGGTTATAGAACACTAAGAGGGTAAGTGACTTACCCAGGGTGAATAACCTGAACTACCTCCCATCGCCTCCAAGATGAAACGAAGTCTTCTTCTGGGCTTTTAAAGACCTTCAGCTACTTCCCCTCAACCTCTCTTTCCAGCCTCACAGTCAATCATTCCGATTCCCACATGCCCTGGAACAGACTGACCTACTCTGTGCTCTTCACACACGGCACTTCATCTTCCCTTCCTATGCTTTTGCATTGGCCATCCACTGAGATGGGAATCCATCCCCTCCTCCTCTTTGTAGAATCCTTCACTATCCTTCAGTCAAGCTAAGCCCGACCATCTACCTTAAGCCATTCCAATTTCTCTAACTGGTAGCATCCTCCCTCCCTGAAGTACTTTGTATTTGCCCTCTGTCTATATGCATACATTCCTTCCCTGCAGGGCACACACACTCATATAGTGGTGGTCTATGTGTGTGTACGTGTGTGCACATGTGTGTGGAGGAAACTAGGGACAACTAGGTTGCATAGCGAATAGAGCTCTGGCCTTGCAGGCAAAAGGAGCTGAGTTCAAATCCAGTTTCAGACACATAACACTCACTAGCTGTGTGACTCTGGGCAAGTCACTTAACCCCAATTGCCCAACCAAAAACAAACAAAAAAAAAACAACAGAGAAGGAGGAAACTGAGGTTCAGAGAACTACCTGGTTTGCCTCGAATGGCTCCAAATGGTAAGAGCTTGGATCTTTCTGCTCCCCAGCTCAGCCTTCTCCATTACACTGGGCTGCCTCACTAAAGCTCTAGTCATTGTGACTGCTGAGGAGAGAGATGTGAGGGGGCAGGCTTGAGAAGCACCTGTCCATATCTGAAGGCTTGTTATTTGGAAGAGGAACCCGAGGGTAGAACAAAGAGCAAAGGCCCTAATAAGAGGCCGGCCCAGCTGTCGATTTTAAGAAAACCAGACCTAAACAAAAATCCTCCAGCTGGGTCAGGAGGGGGAGGCGCCCTGCAAGCTAGGACTGTGGGGGAGGGTCTTGCTCGGGCTCATCTGGGATCTCCTCCCAAATGCTGCTGCGCAGGTTCTGGGCTCAGCTTTTCTCTTACACAAACTGGATGGCCTTCGTGAGAGCCACATCTCCACAGTGGTGTTTCTTTCATCACCTTAGTCTTCACGGTCCTCCTGGGCATCAGACTCTCTGGACCCCTGCATTTTAACAGGCAGTGGAGGGGCTAGTGTGGGCCCTCCTCAGCCTTCTGACTGACCTGTCCCTTAGACCTGTAATTATTACCTCTTTATTGGAATGCACGAAGATTACAAGTCTATAAAGAGAACAAAGTCGGTGTTCTCCAGTTCTCCTTTTCTGGGAAAGAAGAAGCTTCATCTCAGATGCCCGGAGGCAAAAGGAAGCCTAGGTGTCCTCCCCAGATAAGCTCAGAAGGCTGGCCTAATCACTGAAATGCTAATCAACCCTTGCTTTGGCATTCTAGAGCCCACCCTAAAAGGGTTATGTTTAAGAAGGTAGATGAAGGAAACAAGGTGAGGTGGGGGCAGTGGGGAAATTACCTTGGCTATGCCATGTCCTGGAGAACCCGGGAAGTCAAGAAACTTCTCCATCCATAAAGTGAGCTGGCCCCCTAAGGGCAAACATGATGCTCACATGTCTCTTGCTTTAGGGGATGTTTTGCTATGTCATTCCTAGGGGCTTGCAAGGGATGCACTGCACAGCCACCCCATGACATCCTCCTGGGGAACAGAAGACAGTGGAGTTTCAGCTCTGGAGACGCAGTGCAACACAGTCAATAGCGGGACAGACTTGGAGCCAGTAAAGCCTGCTTCCACATCCCAAATTTGACACCAACTATGTGACCTTGCACAAGCTTCTCTGAGCCTCAGGCTTCTCATCTATAAAATGGATATAAAAATACCTACCTTCCCTGTCTCACAAGGTGGTTGGGATGATTATATGAAATGACATCAGCAAAAAGGTTGAGAGTGCTATACTTCTCACTCATCAGTGCCTCACTCAGCTTCCAGAGCCTGGTGGCTGGGCAGGCTATGGTTCCCAGGAATGGTTGTCCCAAGTCCTTCTCAGCCACAGTCATGGTGGATGCCATGAAGGATAGACTCAGGTCTGGCTGTGCCAGGATGCTGGTCCTGCCTTAGCGATCCTGCCAGTAAGTAGCATTGGCTTGCCTCAAAGATTAAGCCAGCACAGGAAAGACATAAACAGCAGCTTGAGGCAGTACAGAGGGCAGGATTTGGGTTAGAGAACCTGGTTTCAAATCTCTCCTCTACTCACCAGCTGTGCCAACTTGCACCCATCCATTTCTTTCTCTGGACCTCAGCTGCCTCACCTTTTCAAATGAAGGCACACGGATTAGGTTTGCTTTGGCTCTGCTTTGTTTCTTGAAGATCTTGTTATGGTGGGATACCTGATGGGCATGGACTTAGGAAGAGGGAACAACTGGGTTCCTGCCTCTAACGCCTATTTACCATGTTACCGAAATGCATTCGACAAAGTCATATTCAACCTTTTTGAGCCTCAGTCTATTCAACTGTAAAATGGGGTTTATAATAGCTCCTATAGCACTTACCTCACCAGGGCACTGTGAAAATCAAAGGAGATAACAGTCGTCAGATATCCTATGAGTACTAACAATTATGCAGTCGTTCTATTACATATGTAAATGTCAGAAACTCCAGATCCCATAAAAGATTTCCAGAGTCCCAAAGCATCCCTGGGTCAGGACTTCTGAGTACAGACCACTTCATCAGCAGCCCAAGCACCGCTTCTGTGGCCACAGGGGAGACAGCTGGGCAAGTAGGAGTCACCACAATTCAATAAGCATTCATTCATTGCCTACTTAATGTGTGCCAGGGCTGTGTGATGCACCCAGGACAAAGCACAAAAGCAAACCAAACCTTGCCCTTGAGGAGTTGACATTCTGCTGAGGATGGACACAGCTAAGTCACCATTCGATAATCAAGGCACAATCATAGGAGCAATAACTTAGATTTGCCTAGCTCTTCAAAGTGGGCAAATTATCTGCACCACAAGGCCATAGTGGAAAGACTTCTATATTCCTAGTCAGAAGTTTTCAGTTGTGTATGACTCTTCCCGACCCCTTTGGAGTTTTCTTGGAAAAAATACTGAAGTGGTTGGCCATTTCCTTCCCCAGCTCATTTTACAGATGAGGAAACCGAAGCAAATAGGGTTAAGTGACTTGCCCAGAGTCACACAGCCCAAAAGTGTCTGAGGACAGAAATGGATTTAGGAAGATGAGTCTTCCCAACTCCAGGCTTGGCATTCTATCCTCTAGTCAGAGGAACTGAGTTCCAATCTTGACTTTTCCACTTACTTTGTGGCTTTGGAACAGTCACTTAATCTCCCTTGACCACAGTCTCTTTATCTATAAGACAACATTATTGGACTAGAAGATCTCCGAAATCCTTTCCTGCTTTAAGTAATTTACTGTGAGTCTGAGTGGTGAGACACTCATTACTAGCCACACAACTAGGACCCCATGTAACCCCAAATGTTCACTGGGACTCTTGAATCTTCAATCAAGTGCTACAGAGAGTGTGAGAAGGATGAGCACTGAGAAAAGGCTGTTCCTTTTGTCAGTTAAAAACTCTTTAATCACTTTTTTTGGGGGGTTGGCTTCAGTCCACATTTTATGGGTTTCAAAGAGAATGAGGAGAGGAGAAATGGAGGTAGCCAGTATAAATGGTTTTTCAAGGAGTATAGTAGAGAAGGTAGGACATATATAAGAGGAAAAGCTTTGGATTAATGTTTTTTTTTTATTTTTTGTGAAGATGAGTGAGACATGGGCACATTTATAAGCATCAAGGAAGGAATCATAGCTATGAAGAAATTGAAGATTATAGAGGGCATGGTTATAACGATGGGACAATCACTGTAGAATACATTAATGCATAGGATCAAGGGCTATGTTGAAGCAGTAGGCCTTGGCAAGGAGAAGAACCACTTCTTCAGAGACTGGACTGAATGAGGAAAAAATAGGTGATGCTATTTGAAGTATGTGAGATGAGGAAAAGGGGAGAAGAGGGAGTTTTTGGTAGGGGCTTCAATTCATCCTGAGAAGTATGAGACAAATTACTCAGCTGAGATGTTGGGGTGAGTGGATGGCATGGAAGGATTGAGAAAAGTGAGAAGGTTGGGACCAGTTGCTATGGTTGTTGGGACAGAGAGTCAATGAGAGAAAGCAGAAGGATATCCTTACTGAAATGAGGATCCCACTGAGATCCCATTACATCAACTTGGATTGGACTCAGTCAGCACTGTTTCAGGACTTCCTCCAGCTTTGTTCAGCAACAGGTGGATAGGTATGAAAGGGGGTAGATGATGGGAAGAATCTCTTGTTGAGTTCAGCAAGGGATTCAAGAGTAGAGGACAGCATAGTTTAAATGGTTCACGGGGGGTTAAAGATTGGGAAGACAAATAAATGTAGCTTTTGCAGTAGTGTATTGAGGAGTAATATCCTGTGTAGGATGACTAACAGATAGCAAAAGTCATGGGGAAACAGAGATAAAACATCAAATGAACAAAGAAACAATAGGAGAGATGATACACCCACACTAGCCAACGGTGGCTCCCTTCTGAAGCTCAGAGCTGGTTGTCTTCTCGGTTGCTAGAATCCCATTCTTTGAAGCTGTTTCCTCCTTAGAGCAAATGCCTCTCTGTATTGGCATCTATCTCCGCTTCCTGCCTTATGCGATGTCTCTTACTATTTGTATAATACTGATTCTAAAGGACAGGGCAGAAATAGGGAGTGGGGTTGAAGGAGAGAGAAATCTATATCTTCTTCTCAAATGCAATCTCCCTTCAGGGTCCAGGTTCTTCTTCCACTTGTGGAAGGAATTGACAAACACTTAACTTGGTGGATTGGTCTCCTTCTGGGAAAATTAGTACTATATGTCATAACTGATGGAGTGTAAGAAGGAGAGAGAAATAGAGAAATTGCTACCAGGGTCTCATCTGAAAAACATTTCCACTCCTGCATTCTCTACCTCAAACAGTGGATCTTTCAAAGTCTCCCTGTGTCCATGTGCTATCTGACAATCAGATTGTGCTCTTCTGTTCACTCAGAGAAAGACGTCTTCACACTTCATAAAGGAATCAGGGAATAGGCACATCTTATTATAATCTCATTAATCTTATTATGGGGCAGCTAGATAGTACAATAGATAGAGCATTAGTCCAAGACTCAGGAAGGGCTGAGTTCAAATCTGGCCTCAGGCACTATCAGCTGTGTGACCATGCACAAGTCACTTAACCCCGTTGGCCTCAGTTTCCTCATCTGTAAAATGAACTGGAGAAGGAAATGGCAAACCACTCCAGGATCTCTGCCAAAAAAACTCCAAAAAGAGATCACAAAAGATGGGCATGACTGAAAATGATTAAACAACAATCTTATTAGGCAATTAAGAGGTCTCCCCTGCCTACCCTACAAATACAAACTCCAAATAATGATTGAGAATTCAACATGTGATCTATACTATGGACAGGAGCATTATCACAGCCAAAAGCAGTGCCCCCAGGCTCCCAGAAATAACCGTGACCTCTAATAGTTATGATAATCATAAAAAGGTGACACCACATTGAGTAGAGTGAAAAGCTCTCAAACTACAGAGACATCCTGATAGAGAACCAAATGGGAAGTGGGAAGTACATATCGTTTTTTGGCTTCTGTCTGCTACTTGAGTTCAATCAGTCTATGAAGAAATAGTAAATCCCTACTATGAGCTAAGCACTGGGCCAGCTTTTTGGAATACAAGTACAGTGTAAACAATTATTGCTACTCCCAACCAGCTTGCAGATAACACAAAGTTCTAACACATGTTTGTGCCTCTGTCCATAAACATATAAACGTAGTTCAATGCGAGGTTAATTTGCAGAAAATATGCCTCCATCCTAACAGTACCATTTAATTACAAAAAAAAAAAAAAGATCATTTTCTATACCTTTACAATATTCTCTGAACGTTAAGCAGAAAGATTAAAAGAACAGGGCAGGTCCTTTCTCCCTGGATCATTTCTACCTGAACTTCATCAAATATTTGATGAGACAATGACAAAAATAATGATGTCATTCATCCTTCATTTCTGAAGAGGATAACTCATTTATTTAACCCTTTTAAGTTTGTGTTACCTTCTTTGGGCATTGCAGGGGCGCTAAAACGATCCCTACCCAACTATGGAAGGGTTTTCTCAATCAAGTCTTTTCCCTATTTGGGTCTTAGCTGAAGGGGTTAGGAAAAAACGAACAAATAAATAAATAAATAAAAACAAAGACAAAACCTTTTAGCTTGGTTGACTTCTCTGAAAGAGGTCTTTCTTTCATAGTGTAGAGCAGAGACCAGCTATGCCCAGGCTTTTGGGAACAGCTGTGGGATTCTCAAGTGGAAATGAAGATGCTTAGCATGGATTGAAGAGGGTGGCTAGCTGAGAAGGCAAGTGCACTCAGGGGTGGGGCAAGAGTGAGCCCCATTGATCCCCCTGAGCTATAAGCATCTGAGGGGTCATGGGCTGCGGGTGCTATTTGGGGAATGGTGTTAACCGTGTCAGACACAGGAACGCCAGCTGTGAAAGGGAGATGGCGACTCCAGCCACCTACACATGGTCTTCCTCTGTTGATACACAACAGAAAGCATTTCCTTTGTGGGTTAATGGGCCATCAGTCCTCTCTGGTTCTCCATAGATCTTAGACTGAGCTTCCAATGGTTTCTCAGAACATCCATTCTTCTTCCTTGAAACAATTAAGGTTGAAGGAGGCATAAAATGAGGGCCATTCTTTGTCAAGGGGGCAAAACCCCATGTGATCCTGCCATTCACCTCTGATCCATGCCAAGATTCCAAACTCCTGTCTAATTTCTCCAGGTGAATTTCCTGCATTTCTGTTTTGCATTTTTTTGTAAGCACTTTGTAAGTTTGCTGAATTCTGTTTATCCAAATGGAAATAAATTGAGTGACCATCAGTTGTTATCACATATCATGGAACTAATAATTCAGAAATCAAACGGACTTTTCCTCTGTCCAATAAAATAATAATAATAATAATATTTAAATAGTCCTTACTACATGCCAGGCATTGTGTTAAGTACTTTACAACTATTATCTCATTTGATACTGCTATTATTATCCCTATTATGTAGATGAGGAAACTGAGGCAGAGGTTAAGTGATTTACCCGGGATCTCAAAGCTAGTAATTGTCTAAGGCTAGATTTGAATCCAGGACTTCCTGACTCCAGGACAAGTGCTCTATGGACAATACCACCTTGCTGTCTAGCCCCACCTATTCCTGAGAAAGAGTCCCCTCCACTGCCTGAAGATCTCAAGGCAGTAGGGCCCCCTTGCCTTCTAGGGGAGTCCATGCCACCTGGCTACAGCATTCATTGTTTGGAATTCAGCGGGCCGTTTACTTGCTTGCTTCACCCTGATAGAAAGTCTATTTTTTTGGGCCTCACATCCGGGACAAGTGGAGCAAGCCTAGTCCCAATTACAAGTCCTTGAAAAGAGGGGCTAGGTCCCTCTAGAGTCCTCTCCAAGTGGTCTTAGTTCAAGGCCCTTCCACAGCATTGTAGGATTAGAATGCTAGACCTAGAGTCGGAAGTGAGCTCTGAGGATTGATCCACCCACCCCCCAGTCATTCAACAGGCAGCTACTAGGCATTTCTATGTGCCAGGCACTGCGTTAAGTTGCAGAGGCCCAAAGGAAGAAAACAGTGATAACAACCTAATTCCTGCCCTCAGATTCATGGAGGAGACAAGCCATATACAGAGTAGCTAAAGGTAATGGAAAAGAGAAGGTGTGGGTAGGGGAGGGGAGACAGGAAAGGCTTAAGCAAGGGGGGAGGTGAGGTGGGATTAGTGCTGAGCCTTGAAGAAGCCAGGACTAAGATGTGTGGGGGAAGGGGAAGGGGAAGGGGAAGGGAAGCCCAGACACTGGGGACAGGCCAGACAGAGGCATCAAGCCCCAGGTAGAACATTAACTTGGAGCAATCGCAAGCAGGCCAGTACCTCCAGGTCCTCCAGAGACTGAAGGGGAGGAAGGTGTGGAAGGATTGGCAGAGTAGAAAGGGGCCAGGCTACCCAAGGCCAAACAAAGGACACCATATTGGATCTTTGAGGTAATTGAGAGCACTTGTAACTCAGCCTTTGAAAAATCACCTGGGCGACTGAGAGAACGCTTGAGCAGAAGTGATGTGAAGCAGAGACACCAGGGAAGACGCTATTGTGATTGACCAATGGGGAGAGGTGATGAAGGCCTTTCCTCGGGTGGTCCCTGTGAGAGTGGACAAAGGCAGACATTGACTAGAGATATTGTGAAGCTCAAAATGGCTAGATGTGGCCAGAGCTTGGATCTGGGTAGGGAGGGTGAGGGAGGAGTCCACAATGACACTGCACCTGGGGGCCTGAGTGGCTGAGGAGAGAAACAGAAGCACCATTAATGGTCTTACTGATGTTACATCCTTGTTTTGCAGATGTAGGAGAAGTGAGGCCCAGGGACAGAAGTGACTTGCTAAGTATTTCAGGAGGAATTTGGAACCAGCCTCAGTGTCTCTTCATGCCTCCTCACTGCCTCCACCCTGGCAGCCTGCTCTCTGTGCTTTCCATACTATCAAGGACCCTCCTAAACTGTAGCTGGCAGAGCTGGCCTGAGCAGGCTGGTGGCCAGGAGCTCGCTCTTCTGGGCTGCTGTACCATCCATTGCTCAGTGTCTCTCCCTGGGAGAGAATCTTCCATAGAATCCAAAAGCACACAGCTCATTCCTGAAAGGATTCTTTCCCCAGCGTTATTCTGCTTCCCATCCATACACTCTGAAAACTATAGTTTACATCAGTCCAGGGAAGACTTTATAAGCCCTGACCCTGTCAATGATCTCACTTCCAGGTGCAAGCTTAGCGTCACCCTCACCAGGTGGGAAGATGTTTCCCATAAAATTCTGAATTCTGTGATTTCTCGCCTTCATTTATGTCAGCTACTTTGCCTTAGGTTAAAAAAAAAGAAGAAAAAGATCTCGCTGGGTTACCTTTCCCAGCCCCTCCACTTACTGCTTCTGTGTACTAAGACTTGAAATATTATCTGGAGAAACAGGATTTTCTGTGAAGTGCTTTGTGGGTTATCTGAAAATCATGTTCTATGAATTCAAAGGTCCCACTATCTCGTGGTCATTATAGTTCTGAGAATTTTTGTCATTATGAATTTGACAAACATCAGCAAATGTAAACATACTTATGGAGAGAAGCAGAAGAGGCGGCCTTGTGAGCCCATGCTCTCTCCTAGTTACAGCTGGCTCAGTTTGGCTTCTGGTTTTCATATGTGTTTACTATGCTAGGTCTAGCCCAGCCCGGCTTCTCCTGAACTTCCTTCCTCTGTGTATTTCTTGAAGGATTGTTTGATCCAACTTTCTTTCTTAACCTTGTTAATTTATTTATTTACTTCACTTGAGTAAAACTCCATGGAACGGTGGTTAAAGCACCAGAGTCAGGAAGACCTGTGTTCAAATTTGACCTCAGATTTACTAGCTGAGTGACCCTGGGCAGGTCACTTCACCTCCATCTGCTTCAGTTTCCTCATCAATAAAATGTGGATAATAAGTGGACCTATCCTCCCACAGTTGTTGTGAGGACCAAATCAGAGGAATGTTGAGTGCTTCACACAGTGGTTGGCACATAGTAAGCACTACATAAATGTTGTTGCCATTATTATTATTATTTATAACAATAATTCTAGTCAGAAGATGTAGGGGAAAGGAGTCAAAGTGTCAGGGAAGAGTGTGCTTCATTTCCTGGCAAGCCCATAACACTATATAGAATTGACTTTACCAGACCAGGAAGGGGGGTTTCCATGACTCACAAAAATGGCTTACTGCATATTATGGCAGCATCAGTGGCCTCAGAGATCCACGGCCAGGCTCTGTCCCCCAGTCCTCACCAGTGCCGCTACACTGGAAAAGCTTAAAGATGGCCACTTTTGATCTTGGTGATAATTGGGAGCACCTGGAGCTCTGGGAGCCTGGTCATACCAACACCTTTGAACAATCACCTGGGCAGCTGATGGGAGGCTGGAGTGGGGGAGGCCTGAGGCAGGGACACCAAGGAATACGCTAGTGTGATTGGCCAATGGGGAGAGGTAACGAACGCCAGTCCTGGGGTGGTACGTGTGAGTGTGCACAATGGGTGGCAGTAGCTAGAGATGTTGTGAAGCCCAATAGGGCAAGATGTGGCCAGACATTGGACCTGTTCTGGGGGTGGAGGGAAGAGTCCAGGATGACACAGCAGTGGTAAGCCCAAGTGACTGGGGAGAAAGATGGTGGACCCCTCAACAGTCTCAATGACTCACACCCATTCTCTGAGGATAAGCTGTGTCCACAATATCCCAGTATGGCCACCAGAAGCAGCATTCAAAGGTCCAGGGAAGAATTGACACCCCCACTGGGGAGGGAGCAGCCCCTTCAATTAAGTCTGGACTCAGAAGCAACATGGCATCCTGACTGAAATGCACAAGTCAGGAAGGGTTCAAATGCCCCCATGGGAATTGTTTTCCTATCTGTAAAATGGGAGGACTTGACTAGATGACGTCTAGTGAGGTCCCTTGCAGGTCTAAATTTGTGATATTTTGATTAAAAACACAGACTCATAGAAGGCTAGATTTGGGAATGGAACTTAGAGATGATTTGCTTTGTTCCTTTTTAAAATAAAAAACAAAACAAAAGAAAACAAGGCCCAAAGAGGCCTTGCCTAAAGAGCTGGGAGCAGAGCCCAGATCAACCACACCAAAGTACTCAGGAGCCCCTGAACACAGAGACTCAGGGTTCTGGAGCATTTCATTTTCTTCTGTAGAAAGTCCTTTAAATTTTCCCTCAAAGGAATTTAATGTTTTGTGTTTGGTTTCTTGTTTCTAGAACAACTTTTGACTCCCTCCCTTTCTCCCCATGAAGAAGCTCACTACACTGTCCAAGCCCTCACATCCACTCTCCTAGATCTTTGAGACCTGACCCTAGCTATCATCCCTCCCCTTGAATGGCTGACGAGATTTTGACCCTCATCACCTCCTGCCTGAAGAGTACTGGATGCTATCTCTACAGTGTTGGAAGGCTTGGACATTGCTTTGCAGGTATTATGAAACATATTGCAGTCACCCCCTCATTGACTCTCATCTTTCCAGGATGTTCCCTCCACATACCTGCCAAATAAATATTCCTAAAGCACATTTTTTTTAACTCATCACTTCTCTGCGCAAGAGAAGTCTATGGCTCCCTATCACCCCAAGGATAGCTTTTAAAGAGCATCCCAATGGCCCCAACCTTGCTTTCCAGAGTGACTATGCCTTACTTCTTACACAGTTTACCTAACGTTCAGCCACACTCTCCTATTTGCTGTTCTTGATGCATGCCATCCCCATCTCTGTGGCTTTAAACAGGCTGACCCACAGCCTTCTCCACTCTGTTGCTTGGAATATTGACTCCCTTTGGAAGTCCAACTCCTCAGCCCACTCCTGATTCTTGAAGCGATTTATGGTCTTCCTATAAAAACAACAACAACAACAAAAACCCATTGTATGGATTTTATAAATGTCTTGTACCAATCCAACTGTTTGCATTTCATTCTAGCTATAATTCCCTTCAGGGCAGAGGCTGCTTTGTTGTAGGTCTTTATACCCAACTCCCAGCCTAGTACCTGGCATTGAGTCAATATTTAAGAAAAGAAAAAGAAAAAGAAAACCCACCACATCAGTGATTTGGATGCCAACATTTTGACTGCATTAGAACTGCCAATATGTGTTGCCATTTCAGTAATGATTCCCCCAACCAATGTGTGTGAGGAGGGACCCAAACCATGGCCTTACCAAGGCACCATTTTGCCAGGTGATTCTCTCTCACTATAGTAAGTATCAGATCATGATGAATAGGACCCACCTCCATGAGGCTTGGTCCTGTGACCCGATGAGCCTGCCTTGTCAGGCCTGGTAGAGGGCACACACATTAGGTCCAAGTTTAATCGAGGATAGAAAGCCAGGAGACAACCCCCAGCATGTGCAGGGAAGTCCTCAATAAGAAGTCCTTTGAAAAAGTCTCTGTCTAGTCACTGCTTCTGGGATTGTGTCCTGTGCAGAGCTAAGAACCAGGTAGTTCAGAATCATAAGATACTAAAGCCAGAGGTCTAGAGTGAGAGGGTGCTTCAGAGACTGCCAAGTCCCACCTCCTCCTTTTACAGATTAGGAGAGTCTGGGCTGGAGAGCTGAGGTGATGCCCCGAGGTCACGTAGTAGGAAGTGGCAGAAGCAGCAGGATTGGAGTCTACACTCTCCGACCCAAGGCCCATGTGGTTGCTGTTCCAGCCCTACCCAGTGACATGTGTTGTTTCAGCTCTGCCTTCTCTTCCCCAGAGTTGGGGTTTTGGTGAGTTTCTCATGAAAAGTGAGCCCAAGTGGATAACACTGAGTTCTAAAAGTGTGTGTGAGGGGGAGGCGCAGGCCCAGCTGTCTCCTTGTGGATCTCAGACCAACCACAGGGGAGGGGGGATGGTGGGGAGCATGCCCTGCATTCTCTCCCCCACCTCCTCACATGTTTCCCCCAGATTCCTGACAATATTCTTATTTCATCTGCATTAATCAGACAACAAACGCTTGTCGCTGAAAACCTGGTGTCCAGACAGGTTGTTAGGAGCCTGTCTCCATTCTTGCCTGGGCTACACACTGGGTCAAGAACAGAAAAGATTCCTCCGCACCTGTTCTTTTGTCATGTGGCAAGACCCTGGGAGGTGGCCCAGGGTAGGGGAGGGGGAGGTCTACCTTTTAGCCAATGTAAATTGGTTTGTGGTACAAAAGACTGTGGGCTCAGTGTTAGGACATCTGAGCTCTGTCACTTACAACAATATGGTATTGAGAAATCAATACATCAACCAAACCACTAAGAATGCTAAGTACCTACTGTGTGCCAGGCACTAGGCTATGCCGAGGCTAGAAAGGCAGAAGGGAGACATTACCTAGCCTCAAAGAGCTTCCGTTCTGGTGGAAGACATGATATGTACCTCTGTAGATATATACACAACACCTTTAAAAACAAATCCAAGGCAACCTTGGCAAGGGAGGAGGAAGCAGAAGCGGGGGAATCAGGAATTCCAAAAGGTAGAGCTGAGGACACAGTGCATTCTGGGTATGGGGCAGCCAGTGCAAAGAGCTTAACACAGGAGATAGAACTGTTCATGGAAGAGAACTAGGAGCAAGGCCAGTTTAGCTGACCCATGTAGTGCACAGGGGGTGGGTGGGGGTCAGAAATGTGTAATGTGAATGGAAAGAGAGCTGGGACTTGGTCAGTCCCAGACAAAAGAGTCTCTATTTAATCCTGGTTGTAACACAGAGGCAGTGGGGCTTGTTGACTGGGCAGCAGGGAGCAGCATAGTCAGACCTGGGCTTCGTGAAAATCCCTCCGGCAACATGTGTAGGATGGATTTGATTGAAGAGAGACTGAATTCAAGGAGAACAATGAGAAAATCAGAGGGCCTGATGTGGGAGGCAGCTGAGGGGTGGGAAGAAGTATGGCGTAAAAGATGCTCGGTGAAGGTGGAAATGACCAGTTTGGCAACTGATTGGAAATGGGTCAGGGTGGAGGAGGGCGGGGGAGGTTTGAGGTTGACACCGAGGTTGCAATCCTTGGTAACCAGGAGATAGAGATAGCCTCAAGAGCATCAGGGTCATTAGGGAGAGAAGCATAAGGAGCAAAAGATCCCAGGGTCTGTCATGCACATATTGAGTTGGGGATGCCTGAGGGGCACACAGTTCAGAGTGTTCAGCAGGCAGCCCGTGATTCGAGGCAAAGTCAGGAGAGAGAGCATGCCTGTGATGGCCCTTACCTTTGGGGGTCCCCAAGGGTCTTTTCTTTTCCCCTTATATTCCGTTATATCACTTTTTTGTGATGTGTTTATCTTTGGCAGTTTCTGGAAGCCTATGAAACCCTTCTCACAATAGTATTTTATATACACGAAACAACACACATGAGGTTACAAAGGTGCCTAGAACATGACAAGTGCTATAAAAAGTTAGCTATTCTTATTCACCCCAATATGTTCAATCACATTACCTTCCCAATGTTTATCCAACATCCTCTTCTCTCCATCCACATAGCTCCCGCCCCCATTCAGCCCTTCATCTCCTCTCACCTGGACTATCACAGTAGCCTTCCAATCAGGGTCCCTGTCTCAAGTCTCTCCCCACTCCAATCTGACCTCCATTCATTGTCAGAGTGATTTTTCCAAATCATACACGATTACCCATTTCATCTTTGACACAACCAATGTCCTTGAGCTCTGCTGTTGTGAAGATCAAACACCAATGATTCTTTCCAACCTCACTCTTCCCAAGTTTTCAATTTTCTTCCCCTTTATTGCTTGGAAGTTCTACAATCCAGCTGTGTCAACATTCTTTTCATTCCCCACACGTGATATCCCATTCCCCAACTCCATGTCTTTGTGATGGCTGTCCCCAAAGCATGGAATATGTTCCCTCCCTAGCTCTTCTGATGGAATCCCTGCTTTCTTTCAAAATTCAGTTCATTGGCCACCTTTTGCAGAAGACCTTTCCAGATTCCCCCACCCCCAACTGCTAAAATATGCCCTGCTCCCAGGTTCCCTTGTGGACATTTGTATATTTGACCTGTTAGAATGCAACATGGAGGTAGGATCCATTTCACCTTTATGTGCCAAAGCTTGGCAGAATGTCTGGCACACAGTTGTTCCTCAACAAACGTTCATTGATTGACTCAGTCTGGGAAGTGTGGGTCACCTCATGAAGTCCCCCCAACCTGAAGCAAGCTGAGATCCCCACTTGTTTTTTGTTTTTGTTTGGGAGGGGGTCGCCTCTGAGAGCCTAGCAGAAAGGCATGGTAGCCTTAAGCTCCTTTTCCTGGTCACCAAAGCTCAGAGTTTCTGACACTACAGGGCCAGCAGGGATTTCTCCCCATGGCAGATTTACAGGGAATACTTTCATTGGAGAAGGACAGAAATGGGCTGAGTACTCAGAAAAAGCAGACATCATTGCATAATCCCAGAGATACCTTAAGAACCTAATCTTGCTCCAGCACTTAGTATAGTGGCTAGCACATAGCAGATGCTGATTCAATGTTTGTTGACTGACTAACTGTTCCATATGATCCCCATTCCATAGCACTTTCACTGGGGAAGCAGCAGGGCATGGAGGAAAGAACTCTGGGTCTGGAATCAAAAGAGACCTAGGTTTGAATCCCAATCCTGACACAGTTATGGATATGACCCTAGGTAAGTCATTTCATCCCTTAGAGCCTCACTTTCCTCATCTATGAAATGGAATAATATTTTTAAGAAAGACTTAGAGTGTTCTTGTGAAGGTCTCATGAAATAGTATCTATAAAAGAGTCTGGATACCTTTATGTTAACCTACTTTGGCCTAGTTTGCACTCCTCCCGGGACCTCCAACAATCTTTGTAGATTTGCAGGGAAACTGCAATGGACCCAGGAGACTCCAAAGAGGTAAGAGCTTGCAAAAAAACTTCTAACTTATGCTTGGACCAAGTGAGAACCATTCATGGCAAATTATCTCAATTCACCTCTAATCCCTTCATCTCCACTCAACTGTTCTCTGTTTCATCTACATGGTGCCATGGATAGAGTACTGGGCCTGGAGTCAGGAAGACTTGAGTTCAAATCCATCCTTAGACACTTACATGCTGGCCAAGTGATCCTGGGCAAGTCACTTACCTTCAATCTGCGCCAGTTCCTTCAACTGTAAAATGGGAATCAACAATAGCACCTGTGTCCCGAGGACAATCAAACGAAATAATACTTATAAAGCATTTAGCACAATGCCTGGCACACAGGAGGCACTTAATAAATGTGGCTTTATCCCTGCCCTCGCCACTACTAACCGCAGACTCAGTTCGCTGTATAGGAACTCGCCTCTACTCACTTCATCCCCACTCCCCTGCTCTCCACTTATTTTTGCCCTCGTCTCGACTTCTTTCACCTCACCTCTGTTCAAACCAACAAAAATGTGTTATTTACTATGTGCGAAGCACTGTCCAGATACCCTCAGCATACAAAGAGGACAAAGCAAGGACTGCAGCCCACGACAAACCTGCGTTTGATTTGGAGAAAACAGATGTGTAACAACAACGTAATGGCGACAGTAGCAGCTATAACTAACATTTCTATAGCACTCCAAAGTTTACAAATCACTCATGTCACTGGACTTTCACCGAAAAGAAAATGGGTGAAGCACATATTGCAGGGCTTACTAATCCCATTTTCTTTATTTTTTTTAAAAAATATTATTATTATAATATGTAATATTTCCCCCCATTACATGTTAAAACCTTTTAAAACATGTTTTACAAGTTTGAAGTCCCAGATTCTATCCGTCCTTCTCTTCTTCCCCTTCTTTCTCCCTGAGATGGTAGGTAATCTGATACAGATTATACATGTCAATTATATCACCTAAATCATTTCTATTTGTCATTTTGTATGAGAAGACTCTAATAAAAGAAAAAAGAATGAAGGTGAAAATCAACCTGCTGAAGCCTGTATTGAGATAATGGGCGTCCTTTCTCTGAAGGTGAACAGTGCACTTGATTATGAATGCTTTGGGATTGTCTTGGATCATTGCGTTGCTGAGAAAAGTTAAAGCACTGACACTTCTTCACCAAACAGTACTGCTGTGGTTGTATACAATTACCGTGTTACTGGCTCTGGTCACTTCACAGTGTCCACAATGTTCACTTCACAAGTCCACGTAAGTCTTTCCAGGTTTTTCTGAAACCATCCTGCTTGTCATTTCTTATAGCACAATCATATTCCGTCACAGTCACATACCATAGCTTCCCCGATTGATGGTTATTGCTTTGATTTCCAAGTCTTAGCCACCACAAAAAGAGCTACTATAAACATTTTTGTACAAGTAGGTCCTCCCCACCCCCACTTTTTTTAATGTCTTTGGGATATAGACCGAGCAGTGGTATCACTGGATCAACAGTTTTCTAGCCCTTTGGGCATAGTTCCAAATTGCTATGGTACCGAATAATTGATAACTAATAATTCTGCAGTATTATTAAGCCTATGTTGTGGATTATGAAATTAAAGCTCAGAAATATAAGACAATTGTTGCACAGCAAAAGTCAGGTAGGATTTGGTCTTCTTGACTACAAACCCCTGACTATCCAGCAAGTAATATGTGCCCTGTTCTGAGGCAGCCACACTGTGGTTAGATATTCATGAGGTTACTTCCACCTGAGGAAAGCCTTATCCAGTGGCAGTGGTCTGAGCCTGAAAAAGCCTATATGGGGGTTCATGTATTGGCTTTGGGGATGGGGAAGGCAAGCATTAACTGAGATTCAGGAAAGATAGGGGAAAAGCCCGCTTCAGATCTGGAGAAGCTGGCCAGATCACATAAGGGCTTCCTGGGCTTTGGTTTTCATTCTTCATCAGTTTGAGGTCTGATGGAAAGATGAAAGGAGATGGGTGCTTGGAGCATCCCATGAACAGCTGCTTGCTGTGAGCTGCATAATCAGCCCCCACAGCGCACTTCAGTACGAGCTGTAATTAACAGGGTCTTGGGTTCATCTGCTGTAGTGGCAAGTCCACTCAAGAGCCCCCATCTCCTAGCATCCTTCTGCTTTTTTTGTCCCATCTACCCCCTGAATGGATTGCTTCCTTTGTTTTGTTTTGTTTTTATTTTTGTTGGGGTTTTTTTAGGCAATTGGAGTTAAGTGACTTGCCCAAGGTCACACAGTTACTAAGTGTCAAGTGTTTGGTCTGAGGACAGATTCGAACTCAGGTACTCCTGACTTCAGGACCAGTGCTCTATCCACTGTGCCACCTAGCTGCCTCAGGATTCCTTCCTGCGGAGATATATGTGGAGCTCTCTCACTGTTGTTCAGAGGGAGGGGAATACCAGATTATGGACTGGATCGCAGAAGTCTTAGATCAAATCACAGCTCCAACATTTCACACCCTGAGTAACTTTAGGCAAGTCACTACATCTCTAGCCTCAATTTCCTCATCTATAAAATAGGATTTTTGGACTGGATGTTTTCCAGTGTTCTTTGTACCTTTAAATCTAGTGATCTTGTGTGTGCGTGAATGTGCATGTGTGTGTATCTGTATGCATGTGTGTGTGTGTATGTATGCAAGTGCACCTAGTGAGCAAATACATGCGAGATCACTGTGTGTACATGTAAGCACATGTGTGCATGTGTTGCATTGCGTGTGTTCAGGTACATGTGCATATGCAAGTGTACACATACGTGTGCATGTGTGTGTATGTGAGGAGGGGGGCAGGGAGGAAATTCCTGACCTCATCCCCTCTCTCTTTTCTTCTTTTAATTAGTCTCCCAGCTTTAAGTTTCTCTCCACTCTTATTCATTTCAGAACTGTGCAAAAATGAGCCAAGCACCTCTAGACAATGAGAAATAGGGCTACAAGCGAAACCAGGGACACTGCAGGCTGAGAATTCCAAATTCCATGTGCACCCAGTCAGACCAGAGATACATATAGCTTTCAAGGCTTGATGTATTGAGGAGAGTAGAGGGTACCCTGAGAATGACAGATGGAGGTCAGAAGGCCTCAAGGTGATCCGAGGGTGATAGAGGGGAGACCTGGGATACCTCAGGGAGTAGAAGTAACTAAGGGAACCCTCTTGGGCAGACTGCAACATCCAGATTTCCAGAGGCTCCAAGGCTTCTCACACTCCATCCTGAAATGCTATATAGAATCATGAATATCTTGCACTCTGAACCTGAAAGATCTACAGTGAGTGGGAGGGTTATGCCTAGGAGGAAGAAGTCAGTACTGAAACCCAGGGGAATCAGGGTGATAGAAAATAAAGCCAAAAACCTACCCAAAAAAATTGGTAGGGAGCAGAGTCTGCTGGCCTGGACACAAAGCCGCAACTCATGAACTAAAGCTGAGACATTGAGTACATAAAAGAAAACCCAATTGTGTATGTATGTGTGTATGATTATCATTATTGTGGAGACAGTAGATCTGCAATTGTAAGTAGTGACTTACAGGGGGGAAATAGATTTTCCATTGACTACCTAAAATATATCAAGCAAAAATTTAGATAGATAGATGACAGATAGATAGATAGATAGATAGATGATAGATAGAAAGATAGAAAGATAGATAGATAGATAGATAGATAGATAGATAGATAGATAGATAGATAGGTAGATAGATAGATAGATAGATTCTCTGGAAGAAATATTGGAAGGATATATAGGTCAGAAGAAATATGATAAACTTAACAAGTAAAAGATTCCCTTAAAACTAGGAGAGAACAGACAGCAATCAATGACTCCATGAGAAAGCAAGAGAATTTTTTTTAAAGTTGAATAAAAAAATATCTCATTTTTTTCAGTTGCCTTCTCTATTGAAATTAGTTTTTGCAAAATAAAATCCATCTATTGTCTTTTGTAGCTAAAGGTACTGATTGCTACAGAGTGAAGTGTTTGCAAAAAAGGGTCTTTGGATTTCAGAATCTTCTTTTTTCAGTTAATTTATTTTGATTTATCAACAATCACTTCCATAAGCTTTTGAGTTCTAAATTTTTATCCCCCCCTCCCCATCCTCCTCCCCTAGATGCTGTGCAATCTGATATAGGCTATACATATACATTCCTATTAAACATACTTTCACATTAGTCATGTTGTAAGGAGGAATTAGAACCAATTGGAAGAATGACCAGAAAGAGGAAACAAAACAAAACAGAAAGAAAAAGAGCAAATAGTCTGCTTCGATCTGCATTCAGACTCCATAATTCTTTCTCTGGATGTGGATAGCATTTTCCATCATGAGGCCTTTGGATATGTCTTATATCCTTTCATTGCTGAGAAGGGCTGTACTGTGTACAATGTTGTCCTGGTTCTGCTCACCTCACTCAGCATCAGTCCAAACAAGTCTTTCCAGGTTTTTCTGAAGTCAGCCTGCTCATCATTTTTTATAGCACAATAGTATTCCATTCCATTCATATACCACAACTTGTTCAGCCTTTCCCCAACTGATGGGCATCCTCTCAATTTCCAATTCTTTGCCACCACAAAAAGAGCTGCTATAAATGTTTTTGTACATATGGGTAAGATCTCATTTTTTTTTTTAAGGAAACAGACTTGGAAAATAGGTCAAAGAAAGATAAATGAAGAATCATTGTTCTTTTTGAAAACTGTGATAAAAAGAAAATATTTGAATGTTTTATTTCAAGGAATTATATTAAAAACTGCCCACATCTATTAAACTACAAATAAGAGTTCTTTGAATACAATATTCCAGCAAGCAAAAGCTGTAGGCTTGAAAATTAAAAAAAAAAATCCTGTAAAGCTAAGTATACTCCTAAAGAGAGAAAAATAAACTTTTAATGGAGTAGAAAACTTTTAAACATCCCTTAGGAAAAGACAAGTACTGTGTAGGAATGTTGAAATTCAAACATAAGAGTGAAAAAGAATCTATTGAGGTCTTTTCAAAGGGGGGCTCTATGATAATGTGGTTCTGACATTTTAGTAGGGAGAGAAGAAATGTGTATTCTTTCAGAATTTGAATATCTTAAATGAGTAAAATAATAAAATGGAGGTACTAGGGTGGGTTTTGTTTTGATGTTTTTAAGGAGAGAAATAGAAGGGAGCATAAAAGGAATATACTAGTAGAAAGATGGAAGAGGATACAACTCGGTATTTCTGAAAATCAGGGTTCATAAGAAGAACATAGAAACATGGAGATAGTGGTAAATGTTGTAGACATAAGATCAACTACTCTCTGATCTTAATTGGATTATATGGGTTGAACACACAGTGTAGTGTAAAAATATACCAATCTCAGCACTAGGAAACAAGTAGCAATGAGGGTGGAGTTAAGAGGGAAGATAATAGAAGAGACAGCATAACTGTATGCAAAACCATCATTGTCATTATGAAAGAGGCATTAAAAGAGAAATATATACATATATGTATATATGTATGTGTATATGTGTGTATATATATGCACATGCACATGCACATGCACATACATATACATATACATATACATATACATATACATATACATATACATATACATATACATATACATATACATATACATATACATATACATATACATATACATATACATATACATACATATTTCAAGAGTATGCTTAAATAACCTGTGGTATATTAATGAAAAGGAGCATTATTATGCACATAAGAAATGGTGAAAGCAACAATTTCAGAGAATCTTAGGTAATACAATTTGATGTCAAGTGAAATAATCAGAAAGATAAAAATTTATATAAGGACAAAAATAGTGTAAATATGGAAACAGAACAACCAAATAAATTTGAAAGACTTAAAAATTCTGATCAATGCATTGTGCAACCCCATCTCCAGAGGACCTAGAGTGAAGCACATTATCTCCTGGAAGAAGGGGTGGACTCAAGGGGCAGAAACAGACATTAGATTTTTGGACCTGAGCACCGTGCAGATTCTCTTTGCTAAAATGTTCTCATTTATTACAAGTGGGGATACAGATTATTAGTAGTAATGCTAAAAAATGAGGGTCACTGAAACTTTTTTTTAAGTCAAAGAAAGAATCAGAAGGAAGTTCAGAAATAAATATACATAATTAGGATAGTTTTAAAAGTAAATGGATTTGTTACATATTTTTAATGAAATGGTTAAGAAATAGCAATTCTTGGTTTCATATATAATCATGAAAATGATCATACGTAATCACAAAAATGTCTAAATATTAAAAAATAAGTTAAAAAATGAAGACATACTCACGGGAATGTGTATATGTGCTCACCTGATCCTACCATTCCCTCAAACTATGGTTTTATGTCCCTTAATCATTTCACAGTCAAACTCCTAGACAAAGTTGCCTACGCTTCCTTCCCTTCTTCCCAATCACTTCTCAGTCCTTGCTAAGTGAGCTTATCACTCAGCTAGAAGTACTCTCCAAAGGTACTAATGCAACAAGTGTTTCCATAACATAGCAAATCGAATGGCCTTTTCTCAGTCTTCATCCTTTGAAGCTCTTAACACTAATGACTGTTCTCTCTCCTTGACTATTTTCTACCCTCTGGGACTCCAAGGCACCACTATCTCTCAGCTCTTAGACTTCCCAGCTGAGTATTCTTTTCTCTCCTCTACTTTATTATCATCCCTATCCTGCCCCTTCATTATACATATGCTCCAAGACTCTGCCCCATTTTTCTTTCTCTTCTCTATGCATTCTTACTAGGTGACCTCATCATCTCCAAATCTACATCTATAAATGTAATGATCACTTGTATACAGATAGTTCTCAGATCCATACACTCAGTCCTAGTTTTTCTGCAGAGCTTCAGTTTAGCATCAACACAGCTTGGTATGCCAGAAAAGATTTAAAAAGACTGAAAAAACTGAAAAATGATTTAGAAACCCAAAGACTAACTAAATAAAGTGTTTTCCTTTCTACTAAGATTACACAAAAAGACAGTGGGAAGCATAAATACACTGGGAAAGAAATCCAACCAGGAAAACCAATGCCAGCAGATGAAACTAAGCCAGAATCTAAGTGATACTCAGATCAGAGCTATCTGATCTTTCCAATTAGATGTCCCAAGTACTCCTCTACCTCAACATATTCAAAAGAGGACTCATGACTCCAACCAAATCTGACCCTCTTCCAAATGTCCTTGTTTTCTAAGACAACACCATCCTCCTCCTCAGAGTCTTTCTGAACTCTTCTCTCTCCTCTTTCCACATATGGAAACACTTGCCAAACTTTAAGGTTTCTACCTCCACAACATCTCTCTAGCCTCTCCTCCTGCATGGTCATCAGCCTGGTTCAAGCCCTCATGATGTCTTGCCTGGACCATTACCAGATCTTCCTCTCTTTTAGCATATCTCTTCTCCATCCCATTTGAAACCATTGCTCCCTTTTGTCACTGATGCCCTCTTCCCTCTGGGATAAAATATCACACGAGCTTGCCACTTAAAATCCTTGAAAATGTGACTCCAGCTTACCTTGCAGACATATTGGAGTGGCTTTTGTTCACTCCCTCCACATTCCAGGCAAACAAATCTACTTTGGGAGCCCCAACCTTGTCATTTCTGCCTTCGTGTTTTTTGCATAGACCACCCATTCTGATGTGCACCCCTAACTTACCTCTGCCTTAAAAAACCAGCTCAGATTTTGCCTTTGGGAAACTTTCCTTTGTCCCCTTAGTGGCTGTCAAATGATCCCTGTCTGCTGAGTCTTCTGTAGCCAAATGTGGGCTTCCTGAGGGCAGGGACCATTGCTTTGGGGGCTTCGGATCCTCTGTGCCTAGCACAGCTGCACAAAGATTTGAGTTCTTGCCTGTTTACAGGTTCCAAATAGCTAGTAGAATAGAAAGTCATTCCTTGGGGAGAAGTCTCAGTTTCATTTTGTTCTTTGAATTCCCAGCATCTGACATGGTAAAGAGCGCATAGCAGGTATGCAGTGTGTGCTTATTAGGTGGACTTGGCTTAGCTTGGTCAAATTGAAATACTGACACTTCAGGGGACCTTGATTTGGACTCAGGGAGCAGTCTGATAGTCATACACGTTTGTTTGAGCCTTCGTTACCTCAATATACTTCCTCTCTCCTTCCAGGTTTCTTCTTCTGTAAAATTAGGAATTTGGACTAAATATTGTCCAAGATTCCTTCCTTTGCTAAATTCTTTGATCTTCTGTTCCTTTGGCTCATTTCACTATTGTGTATCTCCTCTCCTTTGGCATGGGAGCTACCAGTTACCACCATGCCCAGTAGATACGGTCCAATAACCAATTCAAATTATTTTCATGTGACCTGATATTGAGCAGCTTCCTGGACATCCAGTGGCATTCACACGCCCCCAGATCATGCCTAGAGCACTGTTAATAGAAAATGCTCATGCAGGGAGACTATTTTAAAACAAAAGGAAAATGAAGGAAAACAAATCTGAACCTGATGTGTTCAGTTGTTTTCTTATCTCTCCACTTCATGAAGTTGAATCTATAACTGGGAGTTTGATGACAATAGCCCATGGAATTATGGTCTGTAATTTCAGATAAAGCAGGTCCTGTATCTTCAAAGACATGCCACCTACTGCATTGTATGCTAAGTTGTGAATATTTGTCAAGTGAAATACAAAAAGAATTTTTAAAAAAGCAAAGCTACTTTAATGCCAATTAACAAATCTATAATTAATTAGGAAAATGATCTTCCCTCCATGTTTCGCATATTGTAGCGCAAGCTGTCTGAGCTGGCACCAGCTCAGGCCTGCCAGTCTGTGGGATTCACAATTCACAGATGTTAGGAACTATCAGACTGAGCGTGGGAGGAGAGTGTCAAGTTTTAAATAGCTTTTCTCTGCCATCCTGGCTGAAGTAGCAAAGAAAATGTTTCCCTGTAGCACCTTCCAAACCCAAATTTCCTCTAAGGAAACTTCTCATTTTTCCAGGGTGATTGCCCACCTGCCTGCCTGCCTGCCTTTTGGCTTTTATGGCTGGCATTTGCTGAGATCAGCAGACTCCCAGGTGCACCATGGGGAGGTGACCAATAGGGCCCGGAACTGGGACACTGGTGACAGTCACTCCAACTCTATTTTCTTCTGGTGGAGTCGGGTTTAATTTAGCTCCTGATTCATATTTCATTCACTCCCCAAAACCACAAACCCAGAATAGGTCTGTCGGCAATGGCATCTGGAGTAAGAGTGACAAGCTGACTTGGGCTGTGCATTTCCTATTGGTAAATCTTCCCATGTGGGACAATATTTTGGGGTTCCTCTCTGAGTTCCAAGAACACACTTCACAGAGAGTGTTGTTGATTTTGTTTTATTTTTAAACAGACTCAGGCATTTGACCTTTCAGAGAGTTGGGATAGTTTTTCCTAAACATCTAAGGCTTAGCATTTAATACATAGATTCTCGTCAATTTTTGTAGCCCTTGTGGAATTTTGTTCTTTCAGTGTCTGAGAGAGGATTTCAAACACTTTGAAATACTCATCTGTCTTTTTTGGGAAGGAGATAGAAGCAAGGAGGCAACTTTCCAAAGGTCAAGAGTAAAGAAACTGAGGGTAGATCTTTATTTTTTCTTTTTTCCCCCCCTCCTTCCTAGAGGATAGGCATTACTTCCCCATTAAATGTGATCAAGGAATTTTTCTGTCTTTGCCATTTGAGATTGTGACTACAACACAAATTTGGCTGGAAGAGAAAATGAAGGAGAAAGGAAGTAGAGAGGAACAAAACAAAGCTAGACTTTACTAAATGGCTGCAAACCATTTGAACCCCAAACACAGCTCAACAGGACACTTGCCAAGGCAGAATCCAATGAGCAACAGGGAAAAGCAGGTCATCTGGAGTGGAGTGAACACACACCAGCCCCTGAGCTGCCCCGTTCCAAGAGTCCGAGCTGCTGAAATTAAACTCTGATGCCATTCCAGCAGCCAGCCAATCCCCAGAGAGATCAGAAGTTCAGAGATGCCACCAAGTTCCCCAGAGCAAATGTGGCTACTCTACGTCAAGAGCTGGAAAGAAGATGTAGAGACAGGAGGAAAACAACAGCGCAGAGGATGCCCAGCTGGTAAGAAAGGGCTGTTTGTGATGTTTGAGTCACCTGATGAATCTCATTGGCCATGGCCAAAGACAGCCCCACCTCTTGGCAGATGGAGGAAGAGGGGGCACTAAAGTTCTATATCTTATAGCAGTTGACCTGCTTGCTCTGAGCCTCCTGGCTTTATCTTGTCTATATATATATATATATATATATATATATGTGCATCTATCTCCTAGGCATATGTGTGTATATCATCTCTCTTTCCCTGCTTGTCTACGCCCAAGAGAGCTGGAAGAAATGAATGTCGAACCCTCACCATATCCCACCTTACCGTGCTGTCCTGACCCTTTCATCCAGCGGTGAGTTTCAGAGTGATGTGCTAACTTTTAGTCGAGTTTGAATGGAATGCCTTGTGACTTTATGAGCATTTTTTCAGTTTGAGAGAGTGAGGGGGAACAAAAACCACCCCAAAGCCAGAAAGGTTGCCCCTTCTGGCCCAGAGCAGTGGTGTGGTTAGGGCTTTCTAATTAACTTGTATCCCTTAATGGGCATCCTTTGTGGTTTCCTTTTCCGGGAAACCTTCAGAGCCAACAAGTGGTGATGTGTGCAGATGAGATGGCAGTCTGTTCCGGTTTCATTAATGATGGTAGAATTTCCAAGGGTCAATTTCTTTTTGCCTTGATTTCCCCCTTCTCCCCAGTGCTCCTGGTCCCCCAAGAAAAATAAATCCCATTGGACAGAGTAGAATGCCTAGGGATCATGTTCTCAGTGCAATCATCAAGTGAAAGACACCGACAGTCCATCTGCTGGAGAAATGATAAAGTGTGATTTAGCCACAGTCCTCCAGAGCAGTCCATGATGTATTCTCTGGGCCAGGGGTCTTGAAAGAGTATCTTTTCCTGATTTTCTTGGAGAGTAGGCATCATCTTTGTAAGCAGCCTGAAGCTTACAACGTGTTCTCTGCCTTTGCCTCACCCATGTCAGTAGAACAGGGGTATTGCTTAGTACTGAAAGAGATATTAGCAAGCAAGTAGGATTCTCTCTCTCTCTCTCTCTCTCTCTCTCTCTCTCTCTCTCTCTCTCTCTCTCTCTCTCTCTCTCTCTCTCTCATTTCGAAGAGAACTTGGCTATTTTTAAACTAGCAAATGTAATCTGAACAGTGTTTTTCCAGTCATAAAGTTACAGGAGATATTCAGATCCTATGTGACAGGGTCAAAAAATGGATTTGAGGTAGAATTAGGGCTTAGTTTAGGAGTGTGGCTGGACTGAAGATGGGATTGGTTGTTTTCCCCCAAAATAAGTTACTGAAAGAGGGCTGGTGGAGTTAAAAGAGTCAGGCTCAGTCGGGAAGGGTGGGCTCGTCATTCATCGCTGCTGCCTCCCACAGCCTCTGGGCCAGACTCAGGCTTGTAGAACCTGGAGTCCGGGTCCAGCTAGGGCTCAGTTTCTGTCACCTGGCCTGCCAGATTAGGGCAGCTCTGTGATCATCTTCCTCAAGTTTAATTTCTCACCATGTTTGACACTAACAAGGCCTCAGCTGCTCTTCCTGGGAGGTTCCTGGTCAGCAGGGTGAGAGCCCACCCAGGACACAAAACCAGGGAGGGAAGAAATGGGAGTGGAGAGAGAGGCCGTGGGAAGGAAACCAGGCAGATGCCATCCAGTCTGGAAAAAACAAGCAGTTGGGATTTCTTGGGCTTGGGTTTGAAAGTCCCCACTTTTCCCAAGCCTGGAAGTCCCTGCCTCTCCCCAGACTGCATGAAGTCAGAGGGGGAAGAAAGGGAAGAAATAATTCACATGTTCCTAATCTCCTGTCTCAAAGAAATTTCAAAATTCTGCTCATTCTTCTGAGATGAAACATGAAAGAATGTGACACCAGTGATACTTTTTTATTCAATACTGTAAGGATTGCATAGAGCTTTTGATCAGTTATTCCCAGTTAGTCCTCAGAACAACCTGGGATGCAAGGGCAAATACTACCCCTACTTTATAGATGAGGAAAGTGAAACACAGGAAGGTTAAGTGATTTTGCCCAGAATCACACAGCTAGTGTCTAAGGCCACACTATCTACTGTGCCACCTAGCTGTCACAAAGAGAGCAGCTTCTTTTGGGGGCTTCTCTCAGTACGTCAACATCTACTCAACCTGGTGTCTTGTGAGGAGAAACTGCCTTTGGCAACTTTTGGTCAAGTTGATTCTGTTCTCTTCTGGCCAGAGGCTACCCCACTGACCAAAGGTGGCAGAGCAGTGCAGCAAAAAGCAAAGTATATTTCTTGTTGAGGGAGGCAGATCAATCTGGAAGCCCCCACTGCCTCTGAGTTTTCATGTCAAGATGGCAGACCCAGGATCCCAAAGGATCTAATCAGTTTAAAATGGTCTAAAGTCCCCAGCAGGACCATAGACAGCCAAGGAATTGCAGGAGTAGTAAGGAGTCAGGGATAAAGCAGAAGAGTCTGTGCTCTCACAAATGCAGATTCGAGCCACTTTCCAGGAAAATAAGTTTGTGTGACTCAAAGAAAGAACAGCAAAATTGGTTAGTTGAAATTTGATGATTATTAGTTAAAGTACATTGTTCTAGGAATGCTGAGAAGTATTTGCTGACGACAGAAGGCCGTTTCTTGGAAGTGACACATTGGCCTGGTACAATAGATTAGGTACCTAATAAATGCTTGTTGATTCATTGATGTCATGCTAAATATGATCAATATCTCTGTGAGAAATAACAGTTTGCCTGTGGTTTTTCATTTAATAGTTGTAAGGATGAACTTGTGTTTTGGGCCAGAAATGACTAGTTTGGGCTAGTTTTACGTGTCCTGTGAAATGTCCCCATCAGAAACGTTTCTGTTTGTCACATGAAGAAACAGAGCTGTTGGTGATGCTGAAGGAGTGAATGAATTGGAGCTGGTCATTCCCATCAGCCAGTGCCCGGACTTCTCAGTTTACAAGACCTATTTTAGGAGAGACCATACTGAATCACTTCACAGACATAGTCACCTACAGTGTCAAATTTGTCTTTTCTTGACCTTGGCTTTATAAAGAAATGTTGTAAATAGAGAATGGAAAACTCAAGGTGTACTGATCTTCAGACCCAATCCGCTTCTACTCCCTCAGAGAAGGGCCCACTGAGGAGCTGTCAGCAGCTAATGACCAGGACAGGTATGTTATTGTGCTTCCATACAAGGCCATTTAAGTGTGCATCTCCAAAAGAATAGTGGATTTTAGCCACACAGCGTTAGAGGTCAGAGGCAAGGCCTCACTACAGGTTATGCTTCTGGTAGCCTGTGGTATCCTTCTTCAGCAGCTTTGAGGTTGAAATGTTGATGAGGTTGGTTTGCTTTAACCTGTAAGAAAACTCTTCAAAAGCCAGAAAGCTGAGTGGGAATAAGGAACTGTGGTCTACTTCCTCCTGATCTAGACCCACAAAGGCAAGCAGATGAGGAATAGCTACCTGGGAATACAAGGCGGTAAGGAAATTTCAGATGAGGAAACCATTTCAACAAAACTAGCTTTCACCGCCTCTGGTGTAAACTCTTGAAGAGGCCATCTGATTGTTCAAATCACCTTGTGTTGTCTTTGTATATACTTGTAGGTGATGTTATAACTCGACTGCGTTGCCCTTGAGATCACAGATGGTTTCTGTTTTGTCCTGGTATCTCTACCAGCTCATACAGTTCGTGACACAAAACGGGAATTTAATAAATGTCTGATGATTGACTTCATGGTAGTGGTTGCAAACAGCCTTTCTAAGTAGAGTTTCACTAAAGGAAGTCTGGGCTATGGTGGAAAGCATTCTGGATTTGGAGTTAGGGGACCTGTATTGAAAACTGGCTCTGCTCCTTACTCTCTGTGTAACCTGAGGCAAGTCACTTAAGATGCCTCTCCAGGACTCAGTTCCCCATCTATAGGCACAGACTCCTGTTTAGGGTAAGTTTGATCTCCAAAAATATTGTTAAAACGTGTGAAAATGACCCATCTTTAAGGACTTATGAATAAGCAAAAACTTTTAAGGCTACTTGGACTGTTGATATAGCTGAACAAAATCACATTATGACTTCTGCCCTTGTAGGGCTAGGTCATGTTAGACAACCATGCAGCCCCCTGGATATAGGCAAAGTAAAGCCCTTCTATTTGGAAGCAATTGTGTGATCTTGCTAAAACAATAGCTTTTGCATGCACTGCAAAGATTATAGTGAATTTTAACAGTTGTATGATTAGAGGGTGAGGCAGCATAGAGACAGCATTAGACTTGTAGGCAGGAAGACCTAAATTTGAATCCCATCTCAAACACCTGCTATTTGTGCAACCCTAGGCAAGGCATTCAATCTCTCTCAGCCTCAGTTTCCTCATCTGTAAAATGAGGATAATAACAGTACCATTTCATAGGATTGGTGTGAGGCTCAAATGAGATAACTTACCAAAGTGTTCTGCACATCTTAAAACCCAGGTCTTCCTTCCTGAGGATAGCTCCCTATTCAAAAAGTCCTCTCCCCCCTCAATTTTCTTTAAGGTTACTATGATAAAATTGTTTGCTGTTTAAGATTCTAACACCTTTGCAATCAGCAGACAAATCTGCTTCAGATGGGTCCCTTGGCTAAATGACCCAACAGGTGTTTGTGTTTCCCAGGAGCCATCATTCAATCCATGGGAGGATGCTGGGAGATACACGAAGCTGCTGTTGTGACTCATGAATTGAGGGAGGAGATTAGACATACAAAAAGCAATTCAGAGCCAGCATGCCATCCTCATCGCATTCTGCCCAGATCCATGGACGACCTCCTGGCACACTTCATTGTCAATATTTTGGTAAAGTCCTCATGGCATAGTGGGAAGAATGTTGTATTTTTGTCTGAAGGACAAAGTTTGAGGACCCGAATTCAAATCTCACCTTTCACAAATACTGGATGTTTGTTTGATCTTGAGCAAAGTCATTCAACCTCTCTCAGCCTCAGATTCCCCATGTGCAAAATGGGGATAATAATAGTATTGCTGTTAAGTATCATTGTAAGCTCCCCATGATCTATAACCCTATCGATCTCTGATTTATTATAAAGCATCTGAAGTACTCCCAAACAAGGTTATGTTCATATACCAATATTCTTCACTCATTTTAAAATATATTTATCTAAAATTCCTTTCCTCAATCCTCTCACTTCTGCTGCTTTAACATTTATGAATTGGGTTGCAATTGAGATTGTCCCTGCCCTCACATTGGTGACTGAGAGAGACAAGAAAGCTGAAAAACTGACTCATTGAAACTCCTAGAAAGATAGCATAGGAAGTTTTAGTCAGCCTTAGTCTACTTATCTATAAAATGGGAAAACAAATGTCCTTTATAGGCTGTTGTGAGGATCAGCTGAGTTGGTGAATGTGAAGTTATTTGCAAACTTTTCAGTGCTGTATCAAGACAACTTTTTTTTCATCTTTATAAAATTTTATTGATGACTTGTTTCTTATTTATCAGTTATTTCCAAGTGTTCCTTCCCCAGGGCCTGGCAGAGAGTCATCCTTTATAACAAACAGTGTTTTCTTATGGAGGAGGGAAAAGTTGGCATACCTAGTCAATATATATAGTATGTATATATATATACATTTTTTTTAAACCAAAGCCATGTGCCAAAGTGTAAGACCTGTGGACCTCGCACCCCCACAAAGGGGCAGGTTTGGAGCATCCTCTCATACTTGGAGTCTGTTTGATCTTTGTAATTTGTTTTGCTTTTTGGCATCATTGTTTCCTTTTACATTATTACAGTCATTTTGTGTGGTGTTTTCTGGGCTGTGCTTACTTCGCTCGGCCTCAGTTTCTATAGTTCTTTCCACGATTCTGTGTTCACACACATCATTCCTTACAGCACAGCGACATTACATTACATTCATGGACCACAGTTTGTTTAGCCATTCCCCAATAATGGGCATCAACTTTGTTTCCAGTTATTTGCAATGATTAAAAAAATAATAATAATAAAGTTCTGTTACACTGTCACAAGTGTTTTGGCATATGCGGTAGGGACTTTTTTCTTACTGATAGCATTCTTGGGGTATAAGTCCAGTAATAGGATCTCTGGTTCAAAGGTTGTGCTTTCCTTAACCTCTCTGCTGACCTCTAATCTCTGCCTGCCTTTCAGACATTTCAAACTGGATGTCCAGTAGACATCTTAAACTCCAAATGTGCAAAACTGAACTCATGCTTCCCCAAAACCCTCCTCCTCTTAACTTCCCTATTACTATTGAGGGTAATCCTCCCAGCCCCCCAAGTTCACAACCTAGGTGTCATCCTCACCTCCCCAGTTATCTCTTACCACAGCATCCAATCTGTTGCCGGGGTCTTTTGATTTCGCCCTGGCAACCTCTCTCCTAAATGCTTCATTCTCTCCTTTTATACTGTCACCACCCTAATTTCAAGCCCTCACCAACTTAGAGAGTTACCAGTAACGTAACCTGTGTATGTCAGAAACAGAACCTGAATCCAGTTCTTCCTCGCTCCAAGGCTAGCTCTATCATCTAGAAAAAACAACAACGACAATGACAACAACAAAACATTATTTTTTAAGGGAAGATTGAAAGAATATATTACTTTATTTTTAAAATCCTTCCCCACTGATTACAAAGCTAACTGGCAGTTCATTGGGAAAAAAAAATAAAAATAAAACCCTGTCTAAAAGCTACTCCCTGACTCTGAAAAAAAAAGTGCTCAAAGGATACCAAAAGAATTTCAAACTAATAACCACATGAAAGTGCGTTCCATATTACGGAGAAATGCAAATCAAAACAACCTCAGGGTTTCACCTCACACCCAGAAAACTGGCAAAAATGACAGAAGAAAGTCAGGGTTTTCAAGGAGACTTTTGAGTGTCGTGTTAAAGTCAAAAATGCCCAAAACAGTCCAGTCCACTGCTCTACTCTCTTGGAAGGAGGAGAATAATGTGCATTGTCCGTATCGTGTGAGATAGGGAAGGTTGAGAAGAATTGTCCAATGGACTTCAACACAGTATTGCTTTTACCTGGGAATCTCTTTCACAGCCTAGATAATGCTTATTTTTATTGTTTTCCTCACCTTATATTCAATGGAGGCCCAACAGAAACAGTACTGGAGAAATGGATAGCCTATAATTTTATTTGTAGGCTTAATGTTGGGCAGACTGCTGCACTGCTGAATGAAAGGAATCTTTTGGGTAATGAAATAGCTCACCTTCAGTCAGTCAGTCAGTCAATGAGCATTTATGAAGCACTTCCTATGTGCCATACCCTGTGCTAGGCACTGAGGACACTTACAAAAAGGAAAAAAAAAATCTTTGCCTTCAAGTCACATTCTAGTGAGGAAGACAACATACAAAACAATAATGTGTGTGTGTGAACACATACAGAGTCTATGGAAAGAAGTCTGAGGAGGGTGGCCAGGGTGGGGGGCGGGACTCAGGAAAGGCCTCCTGCAGAAGGTGAAAGCGTGTTTGATAAAACTCCAGAAGCAGACAGGATGATTGGGATGCTACATACCCCATCCTGTTCCCACACGTCCTTCATATGTTTGGCTGGATCTCTGGATTATGAACATTTGTCGTTCTACATAGCTTCAGAGTCATAAATATTTACTGTGGCTATACCTTTAAAAAAAGAAAAGAAAGAGCCAGTTTGAGGTTTAATTGATATATATATATATATATATATATATATATATATATATATATATATATATATATATATATATATATATGTTTAATTGATATATGGAGCTTTCAGGTGAGGAAATTCCTTGTATCAATGAAGGTAGGGATCTTCTCTGCAATCTATAGTCTCACAAAATTGCCTAGCAGTGAGTTGCCTGGGGTCGTACATCCTGTGCTCATAAAAGATGGGAGAATTGAACCCAGGCATCCTTAGGTCCAAGGTCAGCAATTCATCTATCAGGTCATACTGCATTTGTTTAAAAAAAAAACTGGGGATCTTCCAATTTTATGGGGTGACATCATGTCCAGCTGATCTTTGGGAACAGTTTGGTTGAGAAGACACTCTGGTCCCAGTTTTCTTTATCATTCGAACTCTCCAGGATATTCTGGGCTCTGCATTTATGGGATAGGAAGAGTTTCTGAAGGAGATGAAGCTTTTGTTTTGAAAAACTGAGGTCATCAACCTGAATACACTTGAAGCAAGAATGTTCATGTCTACATGTGTATGTACAAGTTTACATTCTTGTGTGTGTCAGTGTGATTGTGTGTCTGTGTGTGCATTGTGCCCATTAGCTCACTGGAGCCTCACAAAAAATCTGTGAACTTGATAAGGACTTCTTTTTGACCCCATTTACATAGGGAACTAGCTCACAGAATTGTTTGGAAGTATCTTAGGGGTTAAAGGAGTCTCGGGGATGTCTGTGGTCACAGTGCACTGTAAGTATAGAGAAAGGATTCAAACCCATGCTTTGCTGACCGGAATGTGACTTCTAATCACTATACCACCCTGCCAAGGTGCAGAATACTATGTCTACTGATCACCAAAAGTGCAGAAATCACCTCAGTCCCATTTGGCCATATTCCTTCATCAAATTCAGAATTTAAAACTTCACCTTATGTCCTGTACCATCACAGAGAGAGAGAGAGAGAGAGAGAGAGAGAGAGAGAGAGAGAGAGAGCGCCGTAATTTCAACATGATACCTATTTTGAGTGTTATTTACATGCAAGGCATGGCATCACCTTCCTGATATTATTGTCCTCTTCAAACATGAAGGAAAACCAAGCAAAACAAATAATATTTTGAGTGTATCAAAATCAATTGTAATGAATTCTGACCATAACAAGGAGGACCTGCAAAAATAGATTCCAAAAAGAAAAGTTACATTTGGCCGTCTTCTTAGAGGAATGTCCCCTTTGAACATAAATCTTAGTTAATATTAATCATGTGTCAAACTGTCAAGTTGATATAGAGAGAATTGGTCAAAAGAAAGGTTCATTGGAAAACCATTCCTTTGCCATCAATTCAGCATATTGGAGTTTGTAGTCAGGTAAAAGGGACACAGTCCTATCTCGCCACATCCCCTCTTCCCATGTTAGGCACCCAACCCCATATTAGCTGCAGAGGAGTAACAAGGCAAAGGAATGGCAATATCTGCACCACCACCCCTCCACCCCTGAAAGTGCAGACGTCCCTGCGATGTGAAGCTGGGAAGCCTCCTTTACTTAAAAGCCAATGAATCTTGGCATGACAGCAGCCCTTCCTGAGCTGGCTTTTAAGTCAAGATCCCCCTCTCTTAGTGGCCAGAATTCTTTTACAACTCTGAATGGTCCTGATGGGTGTTAGGCCTCCTAAAAGGCATCTGTCAAGGGGGAGACCCAAGCAACAAAGGTAAGACAGAAAAGACACTGTAATTATCATCAAAGGCCAATGACTGCAGTGTATGTAATTAGCCACTTCCCAAACCACAGAAAGCTACTTTGTTCAGTTGGAACCAGACAGAGGAGTGGACATGGGGATGATATTTACATATCAATTCATTAGTGAGATTTCATTCTCATAGTCTGCTCCCCACTTATTGCTTTGCACTGTGTGTGTGTGTGTGTGTGTGTGTGTGAGTTGCTTTCTCTTTTTCTCTGTTCCCCTGGCTCTGTTTGTTTCTCTCTCATCTCTCTCTTTCTCTGACCCTTTGAAGTTCACAACAGATTCAACAAATGTAAAAGAAATGCTTGCTCTTCACTTTCATGCTTCCTGTCTGCTTTCCCCTTTCATTTCTGATGCATGAACCAAATCTGCCCATCCCACTGATGGCAGTGGCCGTTCTCGAAATTGAATTAGTTGTGTGGAGCTTCCTCACAATGAGAGCCCGAGCTGGCACAGACTCCATAAGAAAAAGTATGAGAAGGAACTGGGAATCAGGAGGGATGGAAAGAAACCTTTCTGATCTAGTAAGAGTCACTTAGCCAAATGGTAATTTAGGGAATGCTGTTGTATGTTGAAACAGTAATCACACAGTCTGGGTCATAGCAAAAACCTTCATCTTCAACACATACTGGGAAGAGCAGCTCAGTCTAAAGGATGGAGGGCTGTCTATGACATTGGGAGGCCTGGGTTTTAGTCCTGCCACTAACCTAGTAGTTGTGTGACTCCTAGAAAGTAATTTACCCCATCAGTGCCCTACTGAGCCTTGGAGACTTGTAAGAGGCAAGTGGCCCATCTGTTTTGGGAAAAGGAGCTTCTCCATTGGAGGTTCCCATTCACATATCATGTTAAAGCAATCACAACCCTCTCCCTTTCCAACTTTCCTGTGGGCCTTGTTTTCCTCCATCAATACCCAAATTAACTATAAAGGAGATATAAAGAAAGATACTATCTGCATCCAGAGAAAGAACTGGATGGATAGATGGATAAACAGATATATAGACAGACAGATGATGGATGGACTGATGGATAGATATAGATAGATGATCTACATACATAGGTAGATGAAATAATAGGTCCATCCTACTTTACCCTTCCCATCCTTGCCAATGTTACTATTGCTGATCTATATACGGCACTTAAAGTTTTCCAATGTTCTTCACAAAGTACCAATGTGACCCTTAAATATGACCTTGTGAGTTATGTCCTGTAACAATAGCTATTTTGCAGATAAAGAGCCATCAGAGGTTAAATGACTTTCCCATAGTCCCATAGCTAGTAAGTATGTGAGGTAGAATTTGAACTCTGCTCTTCCTGACTACAAGTCATTTGCTCCAGTTATACTACACTGGGAGATGAAAGATGGCTCAGTGAATAGAGTGCTGAGCCTGGAGTCAGGAAGACCTGAGTTCAATTCTGGCCTCAGACACTCCCTAACTGTGTGACCCTGGATAAGTTACTTAACCTATATTTGCCAAATCCACTGGAGAAGGAAATGGCAAAACAATGCAGTATCTTTGTCAAGAAAACACCAATAGGGGTCACAGAGAGTCAGATATGGCTAAACTGAACAACAATGAATATCATACTATTTCTCTAGTAACTCAAACTAGCTGACACTTCAAAGGAGCTCATTAAAGAACTTTTTTTTTTCTCATAAACATAAAAATGAAAAGCAACATTCCTAACTCATGTCTTTGGAAAGCAGTATGTTTTTAGGATTAAAAAAAAACCTTTAGTATTTTCTTTGAAATGAGTGAAATAAGTGGTTCTGAGTCCTTCTCATGGGTGGTGAATTTCACTTTATCCTTTGCCCACAGTCACCATGACTTAAGGCCACTATTTCACTTACAGCACTTTTAAACTCAAACCTCATTTTTCTGAAACTTTTCTCTAGCTCTTTCCATTCTGATGAAAAATAACCTGATAGAAAGTAGAAACTTCATTTTCATTTTTTTCCTACAAAATATTTGCTTTGAGCTTAGACTGAAAATGAGAAGTTTCTTTCTGCAAAGAGCTGTAAAAATTAATTCTCAAATACCTGAAACTCTTGAGTCAAAATGAAAATATCCAATATCTTGAATATCCCTACTCTGCAGAAATTAAAGCACCATTATTTTCTTCCTAAAACTCAAGCTGTGGAAGGATGAAGAATGGCCAACATAAATAAAATAGTTCTACTTAATTAGTTAATTAATTTAAAACTTACTTTTTTGTAGCTTAAATTAAAAAAAAAAATTAAGAACAGCCCTACTGGATACCCAGGTTTCCAAGGACCTGGGTTCAAACACGTCTTGGTATTTGTTTGGCATTTACTCTCTGTGTAACTATGACCCAGCCAATTAAGCTTCCTTGGCCTCATCATCACCATTTGTAAAATAAAGGGCTTTGACTCAATATCTGAAGACCCTTGGAGCTTTCAGTAGGCAATCTGGTGAGATCTTCACAATTTTCTCAGTCACCACTGCCTTCTCTTCAGGGCTCTCTACTATTGCTACTCCCTGGTCTGTGGTTTTTAACTCCCTAAAATTATGATGCTTTTGATGAATGTAAGAAGGTAGACAGCTTGGGTGTCAGAGAGTTCAACTTCTTATTTAATGAGACATTTGGGTGAGAAGGGAAAGCTTCATTTGGCTACAATGCAGCAAGTCTTATTTGGGAGATACCAGATACCTTGTATCCATTTTAAGAGGTGGGACTCTTCCAGCAAAAGGGAAATCTGGTGAAGAGTTCCTTTTTCCTCTCTGATGAGTTATTAGTATGGATTCTTGTCGCTCTGGGAGAAGATGCTGCCTTTAAGCCTGATAAGCTCTCATTTTAGATCACATATAAATACCTGTGTATTAGGTACTATATACTTAAGTCTTGAACCTTCAAGCAAGATAATCCTTGTAATCTTCGTTTCCTTTTATTTGTGTGCTATCAGAAAAGCTCCATCTCCCCATTGATTTAAGAAGGAAGGAAGGAAGGAAGGAAGGAAGGAAGGAAGGAAGGAAGGAAGGAAGGAAGGAAGGAATGACGGACCACCCTTTCCCCCCAACACTTAACAGGAGCATTTTCAAGGGAGGGTCTTAGTTTTCTCAATGAATTCAGATTCAGGTTATTTTCTTGAAACTAAAGTAAGAAAGTTTCCACCAAGGCCAGCTCTTCCCAACTAGACCAGAATGCCTTGAGTGCAGGGGGTTCGCCCTCAGCCAAGGTTTTTGGGCAGGGCCCAGATGACCTATTGGACACTGAGTTTCCTTCTGGCTCTATGTCTCTGAGCTGAAGTTCCTAACAGAGGGGTTCTGGTGCCAACTTCTACCTACTCCCAGAGCTCAAGGTTCAGTTTTCAGTGTGAGCATTTATACTTCAGTTTGGTAACAACAGGAATCAAAATTTGAGTTATTGGTTTGTTGATATCTTTAGACTTAAGAAAGTGATGGAAAAAATGGAATAATGTGGAAGAAACTTAAAAGTCTATCAGGGTACATTTTTTGAGAGCCAGTTATTAAACACTTTCCAGTACAGCCTGGCTCCTAAGCATATGCTGAATATGGGGTGATAGAGATTCTTTGATTGTAGAAGGGTTAACCGTATGGCCTCTTCCAGTTCTGAGATTCTGTGAGTCTCTGAAAATTGAGCTTTTGTTCTAGTCTTGAAATTTCTCCCAGTGTAGAAACTCTTCTCTTCATGTAAATTAGGCCACTTTGTCTGCAGTTTGGTCTTCGAGTGTCAACTGGATCCCTGAGAGGTTGAGGACCCTGCTCAGGATCACAGAGCCAGAATGGGGCTGAGACAGGACTTGGGCCTGAGATTCTCTGGCCTCTGTGGCACTTCACTCTCAAAATCAAAATGAACTACCCAACAATGGCATGTGACCATTAACTAACCAAGTTCTAAAGATAGAATGAGGTCCTATCTGATCTGTTTCATTTCATTTTTATATGTGTATGTGTTCATGTGAACATGTAATATACACATACATACACATACACACACACATAAATTTGGGGGTTCTCAACTTGAAGTCCATGAACTTTTAAAGATAGATAGATCGAATACATTTCAATATAACTAGCTTCCTTTGACACCTAGTGTATTTTATTTTATACATTTAAAAATATTTTTCTGAGAAGGGATCCAGAAGCTTCCCCAGACTGTGGCCAAAAGGGTATATGACACAAAAAAATGGCTAAAACCCCTGTGTTCAAAGATAAGTAATTTAAATAGTTCTGGTATTATCTAAGGCATTGTCATTATGGTAATGTCCACTTTGAATTCTACAATGTAGGGTAAGTCATGAAGAATATTGCTTTATCTTGTTTTATTTTCTCTGTTGTCATTTTTAGTCTCAGTACATCATATTTAAAATTCCACTGTTCTCTCCTCTCCTCTCCTCTCCTCTCCTCTCCTCTCCTCTCCTCTCCTCTCCTCTCCCTCTCTCCTCTCTCTCTCCTCTCCTCTCCCTCTTCTCTTCTCTTCTTCTTCTCTTCTCTTCTCTCTCTTCTCTTCTCTTCTCTTCTCCTCTTCTCTTCTCTTCTTCTTCTCTTCTCTTTCTTCTCTTCTCTCTTCTCTTCTCTTCTCTCTCTTCTTTCTCTTCTCTTTCTTTCTCTTCTCTTCTCTTCTTTTCTCTTCTCTTTCTTCTCTTCTTCTCTTCTCTTCTCTCTTTCTCTTCTCTTCTCTTCTCTTCTCTTCTCTTCTCTTCTCTTCTCTTCTCTTCTCTTCTCTTCTCTTCTCTTCTCTTCTCTTCTCTTCTCTTCTCTTCTCTTCATTTTTCCTTACCTTCTTTTCTCTCCTCTCTTCTCTTCTCTTTTCATCTCTTTTTCTTCATAACCTGTGCTCTCTCCATCTCTCTCTGTCTGTGTCTCTGTTTCTGTATTTGTTGCTGTCCGTCTGTCTCTGCCTCTATTCTCTTTCTATCTCTTCCCCTGAACAATATATTTTTTTTGTAATTTATGATTTTATTGATGCCTTTTGCTTTTCTTTCTCAGTCACACTTCTTAACTCTACATCCCCCAATTGAACCCTCCCTTAAAATAAAGGACAAGATAACATTTAAGCACAATCAAATGGCATCACAACCAAGTCTGACAGGGCACACCACGTTTCAAACCCATAATCCCATACCCCTCTGCATACCATTCTCCAGGCTTAGAATAGCCACAGTGAATCAGAATTATTTTGCCTTTTGAAGTTATTTGTGTTTGCATTGTGTTCACTGTGTAGAGAGCTTTCCGATTTTGCTGAATTTGTTTTGCATAACATCATATGTTCTCCCACATTCCTGGGAATTCTTCCTATTTGTCATGCTTTATTCTGTTGCATTCATACATCTCCAATGATGTATTCACATGTTCCTTAGCCAAAAGGTGCTCATTTTGTTTCTAGTTTATTAGTTAATAAACACACACACACACACACACACACACACACACATGCACGCACGCACACACACACACACACACACACACACACACACACACACACACACACAGAGTCTTGTATGATTCTGCTGACAAATGACCCTTATCTCTCAGCCCAGTAGCAGAACCACTTGGCCAAAAGCAATGAATACTTTAGTGACTTTCCTCATATAATTCCACATCACTTTCCAGGCTAATTCTATTCATGGATCCACCACCAGCGTATTAGTAAGCCTGTCTTCCCACAACCTCTCCAGCAACTCACTGCTACTGTCTCTTTTAATCTTTGAGAGGTATGACACAAAATTGTAGAGTTATTTTAATTTACATTTCTCTGTGAGTAATGTGGAGCAACCTTCCAAATTCTTGTTGATAGTTTTAGAAGTGATTATTGAGGCATAACTACGTGTCCTTGGCTTCAGAGACTAGCCCAGGTAGTTTCACGTTCTAGACCATAAGCCAGGTCTATTCATGTCAAATGTTTATAAACACCTGTCCAATGGACTGACTTTATTTTGTTCTACTCACCCATCCCTTATTGTCTATCACCAGTGAGCTGGAGAAGCTGCTAAATATAATCCCAAATGGAAACCTAACTCTTCCTCAGAAAAATTCCCTCAGGAATAGAGGAAAAACAAGCAAACAAACAAAAACCTTTGTCCAGGAAGTTAAAATTATGGTAAAGATTTTAAAAGGGCTGCGTTTGGCTTGACATCCAAGATGCTACCACCCATATGCACAAGCCCCAAGTGATTTCTTCCCTGTCAGAACAGGTTTTGCGTCCTTGTAACTTCAATTGACATCTTGAGTCACAGGGGATCTGTAGTTTGTTTGGGTTCGAGCCATAAGGACCCAAAAATTAAGTCACCCAGCTGGGCTGCTAATGCTGCTGATCCTTCCACACTTTGCTTCCTTTTCTTGATCAGGGCTTGGGCCAAGTGAAGCTATAAATAATTGTATTTTCCCAGCGTTTAGTCTCTTCCATGGGGTCTAGCAATATGCCTGAAGAGTCAGTAACAAGAAGCCCCAAGCAAGGAGTCACAGCAACTGGGGTGGAAGATCACCTCTGCTGCTGTTCCTCTGTGGGATCGTGGGCAAGTCATTTCCCCTCTCATCAGTCAAATGAGGACACTGGATTCTGATTCTGTCCCCTTCTGGGGTTGCACTGGGATCACAGCTTCCAGTCAGGAAGCCCAGAGCCATCAAAGGCCATATTCAGATGACAAAAGGAGCAGGTATCAGAATCAGGCTTTCTGACTTTCAGACCATCAGCCACTCTACATATTCACCCATTCCTCTCTATCTTGAAGAAGACTTCTGCCTGGGAGAGGTTATACATGCCCACCCATTTCCACAAGGGTAACCTGGATATTCCCAGGCTTGAGCTGTTCAATACTGCATGTATTGGAGCTAGAGGAGATCACACAGACCCTCAAGTCCAGCCACTGTTACTAATAAGGAAACTGAGGCACAGAGGTGTTGAATGACATTCGTAGAGTCCCACCTCTAGTAAGTGTCTAAAGGAGGGATTTGAACATTTAAAGTCTTTGTAACTACAATCCCACACTGCCTTTCAATGAACTTTCTCAATGGATACTTGCAAATCCCCTGGATTGACTTTACCAGACAGACACTGAAAATATGCTTCTTGGACTTGGATTTGCTATGAGTTAAGCTCTAAAACTAAGTGCATTATCTACTTAACTCAGAACTGAGCAGGAAACTTTGTTCATTCTACCTTGTCTCTTTCTAATATAATAAGTGCAATAAATACAGTACAACTCTTTCACAGTTAAAGATCTTCTGGCCTGATTGTCCAGTCTGTGGTAGAGGGCAGGGGAGAGGGATTAGATTGGTGTTGTATATTTTGAGTGTAAATGAAAATTGTTCATTGTCCATGGCATCCCCCAAAGACAGGTGTGAATACGAGACTAGATTAGAGATACAGCATCATAGAAGCTTATTGAGGTTGGAAGGGACTTCAGTAGTGATGGAATCATACCATCCTAGATCTGGCATTGGAAGAGACCTCAGAAATCATCTGGTACAATTCCCTTATTTTACGACTGAAGAAAATGAGACCCCCAGAGGGGATGAGACTTCTGCCTGGTCACGTATTTATTGTAATTGGCAGAGGCGCTATTTGAATTTTGGCCCTCTGGCTCCAAATCCTGCATGCTTCCCATGTTCCAATATCTCTAGATGATCTAGTTTGCCTTGTGCCTAAATAGAAAACCCTGGATGTCAATAGAGCTCCAGCAATAAAGAAGCCTACTACTTTCCAGGTCAGCTATCTCATCTGGTGTTCACTGCCATTGTTGGAAAGTACTTCCTTGAAGCAGACATTTGTGAAAATTCCATCTAAGCTTCTTACATCAGTCCTCCAGGGACAAGAAAAATATCCCTAACCCATTTTCCACATGATGACCCTTCAAGTACTTGAAGACATTTTCCAAGGCCCTTGCGGTTTCTCTTCTCAAGGCTAAACACCTTCAGCTCCTTTCATACATCCTCCTTTGTTGTGGGTTTTAGTGAGTCCGCTGTTATAGCCACACTCAAGTTTGTCAATATTCTTCGACAAACTGCATATAGCATAGGTTTGGGCATCCTCACAGTAAACACAGAGATTATTGTCAGAGTGGTGAGAACTTATAAAATCAGGATTTAGTACTGGGGAAGGTGGAGAAAGAAAAGTCATTCTGTGCTGAACAAATAAAGAGATGGAGCCTTAAACATAAGGATAGCTTTGGAAATGGCCAAAGAGTTCTTTGGTTTGGGGAACTCCCAGTGAAGTAACTCATTCTACCACCATACCACCATGAATGTGGTAGACTGTAGCTTTGATTATTCATCCATCTGAAGCTGGTATAAGTTTGAACCTATCTTTCCCAGTGCAGTTGACCACTTACTCTGCACTGTATAGTCTTAGAGAGCTGACTGTCTGATGCCTTAGCTTCTTAATAGATTTAAAGCTCAAAGAGAGAAAGAACCATGTTTCATTTATTTTTCTATTCCTCCCTGGAGCCATCATAACCTTGCATTTTGAACAGAGAAGGGTTTCAGTAAGTTAGCTGAGTATTGGCCATCTCTTGACTGTATATTATTGTTTTGAAAGTGACACATAATCAATCAGACAGAGGACTCACTTGGCCCTTCCCAAAGCTAGCTCTGTTGTGTCCTATTTGACCTGAGGCAGTCATGATTTGAAGATTTGTAAATGTTCTTCAAGACACCCCATGTGCCGGATTTTCCCAAAATGCTTTTTTTCCTTCATACACTATGCTTAATTTATAATCAGATGTCTGTCTGGATGGCTACAACCTTTGTGTTTTTTAGGGGATTAAATCTAAACAGAATCTTACCCTCTGTTGTTTTAGCTCCAGAAGGAAAGAAGAGTCCCAGGTCTTTCATGTGGTCCTTTGTGCTTGGGGGAGAAAATGGTTGAATTGCAGCCCACCCTCCACTCAGGCTGGGGAGATTAAAGAATCAAATGATGATTAGCTCGTCTATTTGGATGTGTTTATGTTATTCTCGGTAAATGCTATATCAGTAATCTCCCATTTATTTGTGTGGACAACTTTGTGCCTTTCAGCTCCTAGAAAGGAAGACCTATTATCCTTCTGCCAACAAAATGACTTGCAGCCCCAGACCTGTTGAAATCTCCCACCAAACATGGGCAATAAATATTTACCTAAGTTGAAAGAATGTTAACACTAAGCTTTGAGCTCCCACTGCCACCTCCTCCCCACACAGCCTTTTTAATTTAGCTCAGTCATCCCAAGGAATAAAGATCTGACAGTTACAGGCCTTGGTAACGCTGGAATTACAGGTAAAGGAGATGAAGGACCCAGGGGCTTAGTGGCTAAATAGAGGATGATGTCAAGGGGGATTTCTTTGTCCCTGGATGTTGGACAAGAAGAAGTAGAGCAGGAGGGGAACCTCCTAAATGCTAGGAACAAGAGTCTTGGGTTAGACTAAGTCGAGCCATTAATATGGCCATGAGCATCTTGTTGTGTAGAGGTGCCTTGATTTCTCATCCATGTTCCTAAATTTGAACCTGGGCAGCCGACAAGAATAGAAAGCACAATCTCATGGAGTTTTTAACCTTTAACTATGGCTGGCTGTCAGTGGGAGGGGGAACTCACAAGTCAGGACTCCTGGACTGGAAGCTCAGCTTTGACACTTGCAATTTTCTTTACTCTTCCGTGGACATTAAGTTGTTACCTCCTTAGAATTGCCACCATAAGTGGCCACTCATAGTGAAGGAAAGCCATCCCTCCTTAGGCAGAAGAACTTGGTTAGGATGATTATTGGGCCAACACAACTAATTGTGAAGAAAGACTATGAAGTCATCTCCAGAAGATGCTTTAAAAATCAGGATGAAAAATTTTCTAGGCTAGTATAGAGACAGGCCTTGTCATAAATGGAATTACATTGGATTCAGTTGTCCATCCATCCATATACACATTTATTCTTCCATCTGTCCATTGGTCCTCTCTTGTCTTTGCCCATCCACCCATCATTCTAACCACCTATTCATCTGTCTTTTCACCCCTCATCGATTAATCCATTCTATCATCTCTCTGCCCTTTTATCCATCCATCCATCCATGCATGCATGCATCTATTTATCAATCAATGAATATTATTAGATTTGTACTATCTGCCAGACGCTCTGATGGGTACTAAAGATGTGAATACAATGAATGAATGAATTCTTACTTGAGGAGGTGCTTACATTCTAATGGAGATGCAACAAATAGATATGTACATATACAAACACACATGTATACGCGCCTCGATGTATATGTACACACATGCAGATGGAGTAAAAATAAAGATAAAGAAACCAAAAGCAGATCTGTCTATCTAGTAGCTCAATCCAAGGTAGTTTGGGAGGGAGGGCACTAGCCTTTGGTGGGAGACATCAGAAGAGACTTCGTATAGAGGGGGGTGTCTGAGCTTGAAGACAGAAAGGGATTCTGTGATGTCGAGGGGAGAAGGGGCTGACTTCCAGATCCATTTCTCTTTCTCCCTGTCCCTCTCCCCATCCATCCAGCAATCATCTTTCCATCCCTCCATCTATCTAGATATCCAGGCATTCATCTCCTAATTGAGATTTATGAGGTACCTTCTTTAAGTTTCTATGAAAAGGCAGCTACTATAAGACCTCTCTTCAAAATGAACCACAATACATGGTAGTTATGAAGCCTTGCAACGTTGAATCGTAATAATATGTAATATTTCTCTCCATGTTAAATTTGTGTCTTGACTGCATCTAATTCATATAATCTTGACTCCTTCAGATCCCCAAAGGAACATTAGTGTTGATTTAAAGAAATCCCACTTGAGATACTGGATCTGAGACAAGGGATATCTCACATTTATTCATTCAACAAAGTTATTTAAAATCAAATCAGCAATAGACTGTGCTATGTAATGTACTGGGTACAAAGATAAATAAACCAAGAGTTTCTGCCTTCACCAAGTTTGCACTTCAGTGGGAGGAGTAAGGCTGAAATTAACCTGAAATAATTGTATTACTATTATTAGCATTATCTCCATTTTGTAAAGTGGAAACGTCTCACATGAATGAGTACTGTATTTACCACCACACAGAACAGAGATTCATAAAACAACAACAATATCTTACTGCTAGGAGATATATCGGAGGTCATAGTCTGCAGCAGGTAAGGATGCAGGAGCCCTGAGAGGGAAAGGTTCTCCCCTGTGATCACATAGCTGGACCCGGCTCAAAGCAAGGAATCTCATACCTTGGCATGCCCACGATGTCTAATTCCAAGGGTCTTGTCTACACTTTCCACACCATTTATTCTCCTTCTTTGTTAAAGCTTGCTAGTATGGGGTGAGGACATTGCCTGGACAGTATAATGCTGTTGGCTTTGCATAGCAATCAAACATGGTACCTTGTCTTTAGGCACAAGAAACATTGTGGGTTCCTTTGAGGCTCGGTGATGCCTTCCTTTGGGGTTAGGTTCTAGGTACTGAGGACTTTGAATGTTAGTTAGATCAGTCAGTCAGTTACTATACATTTATCAACCATCTACTATGTGTCAGGCCCTGCGCTAAGTTCTGTATAACCTACCTCAGTTGCCTCATCTGAAAAATGTATACAATAACACCTACCTTACTTTGGGGATTAAATGAAACAGCAAATGTCAAGTATGTTGCATACCAGAATGTGCTATACAAATGCGAGTTGTTGTAATTGTTGCCATGTGCTTATTCATTTGACTTGAGAGAACAAATGACTTGGCCAGGGTCACACTTCCCAGTGTGTGTCTGTAGCAAGACTGGAATTCAGGATCTAGCCCTGACTCCAAGCGCTGTATTCTGTCCACTGCACCCCAGACAACTACCCTTTAAGGGAAAGATCCCAGAACGGAGTGCTTTACCATAGTCTCAGTACTAGCTCTGACACTTCGTGCAGTGCAGCCTAGGACAAATCACTTAATCCCTCTGATCTTGCCAAATGATATTTTAAATATTTATTTAATTATTTAATCCGTGGAAAGGAAAGGGGATTTTTTTCCCCTCCTTTTTGCCTCTAATTACTAAGTGTGACCCAGCAAACTGGATGTGGAACTGGGACTCAGGAAAACAGGAGATCTCATCCTGCCTGAGACCTTCATGAACTGTGTGAGCTTCCTGCCCCAAGTATAATCACAGTCATCTTAATGTAGGAAGATTATTGCAACTGAACTTTTGTGGGCTCATTCGCTGTTATGAAACCCCTTTGCTCAAGATAGTGATGATGGTTTGCCATTCCAATCAAAGTCTCCTGTGGCCACAGGGCAATTAGATTAGCTAGATTTGCAGCCTTCTGACTTTCTGCCCTTCTCAAGTCATGTCTGAATTGGTTTGGGGGAGGCTCCTCTGCACCCCCACTTTGTTCCCAGCCAAGGGATCCAACAAGTTTCAGGGGGCTTGGGTCAGACTGTCTGAAGTGTCCCTGATGCTACTTCTTCTTGTGAACTCAGAACAAATCTCCCCTGTATCTTTCTTCTTCCTTCCAGCACTGCCCTGGATGTTAATAATATTATTATCAATGCCCAGCCATGTGTGCATAGAAGTTTCTGACACTCTGTGGGGAATTACTAAGGTCTAGGCAGCTATTAAGGTTACAGAATATCAGAATTGGAAGGGACCCCAGCCCTGTGGTCCAACCCCGGCCACGAAAAGAATTCACATGGCAACACATCTGACACTGTCAGAAGGAGGAACCTACTATGTCCAGGAGAAGCCCATTCCACACTGGGACAGCTCTCACCAAGTTTTTCATGACACCTGCCTAGAGCGGCCTCTTTGCAGCACTGCGTCTGGGGCTGTCCTGGGGGGCTAAGCAGAAAAAGATGAATCTCTCTCCCATGTGCCAGTCCTACAAACACTTGAAGAAAAGAATCACATCCCCCCTCCTCCCCCTGACCCAGCTTTCTCTTCTTCAGTTCCTTCAGCCAGGGCTCATATTGTATAGACTCAAGATCCTTCGCCCTGCTGTTCACACTCCTCTGCACACTTTGCAGCTTCCCAGTGACCTTCCTAAAATGTTTACAGAATTAGATACCATACTCCATGTTCAGTCTGACCAGTCAGTCAATGTATGTTTAAGTACTTCTTCTAAGTCAGGGATTGTATTAAGGGCTAAGGACACAAAGACAAAATTCATAATCCTTGTTCTCAAAGATCACTCATTCTAATGGCAAGAAAAAAAAATAGGCAGACACATGTACAGAGTGTGTGTGTGTGTGTGTGTGTGTGTGTGTGTGTGTGTGCAAAAGAGGGGGAGGTGTGGGTGTATACATATACACACATATGTATATATGTAAATACACATATTTGTCCATATGGATACACACATGTGTATGTATGTATGCATTTGTACAAGTGTCTGTATGTTGCACATCTATACATGTGGATGAAGGCTATCTCAAAGGAAAGGCAGGGTTGGGAGGGGTGGGAAGGACCAGAGAATATGGCATTCTTGCTCTCAAATAGCAGACAATTCAAAGGGGAAAAGAAACAGAGGAAAATGGAAAAAAGCAAATGAGGCATAAACAGCACAAGACTAAAGTGAAAGGATGTCAGTTCAAAGCCTAGTTTGCCACTTCTTACTAATTACTAAGTGATAATTACCTAGCACTTTGCATGATCTTGGAGAATTGCTTACATTCCCTGGGCACAGTTTCTTCATCTGTGAAATGAGGCGGTTGAACTCAATGACTTCTGAGGGTCCTTCCAGTTGTGAACATAAGGACCTATGAGGAGGCATAGAGAGAGTGCCTCACCTGGTGAAAGCATTCAAAGAAGAATTAGAGGTAGTGGATATTGGTATGGAATGCATTCCACCATGTGCCAAGACTACATCCTCGCCACTTACAGGAAAACATATCAGTACTTCAAGTCATAGGCACATTTCGATTGGCTGTGCCAGAAGGGTTGCTGACTCAGTTGACATTTAGAAGAAGTTGCCCATCTTCATTTCCTTCCTTTTCTTCTTATCTGCAGGTCATGTCAGAACTACCAAGACTGATCCCTAGAGGAGCTGGGAGGAAAGGGCGGGTAGGCAAGGCTGAGCCTGGGCCTTGGGTCACACTGGCTATCTCTTCTATTTTGTGTTTTCTTGAGCAGAGATGACTGGACCACAATCCCAATATGGATGTGTACCTCCATGATGGCCACCTTGTGTTAGAGAATTGAGAAATACTGGTCTCTTGGTTGGCACTGACTGGTGATTTTCTGAACTAAGTAGGATGACTGCTAACAGAAAAGGAGCTTGATGTCTGTCTGTCCTGGCTTGAGAAATGTGGACTGGCAGGGATAAATTTGGATACGTCAGATCTGAGGTTGAGTGTGAAAAATACCATTTTCCACTCTGGCAAACTGCTTCATTCTCTGATGTCTACATCACAACCTACTGTGAGAGCATAGCATAACAGTAGTTACAAATCATTATATCCTATTTTAAATCTTATTAATGTATGCTTTGAGATGAGAGCTTTCTGTAGCTTGAATTTCTTTGGTGTGGAGGGAAAAACAAATAGGTGTCCTGCATCTGATTTATCTTTTACATAAAGTACCTTGCTATTCTCCCTTTGGAGAGACCCTAAAAATGACCTGAAATGTAAGCTTTGGGTTATTTTCTCCAAGACTCCATGATGGAGCTATAAAGAACCAAAGAGTGTAAGCCAATGAGTCATTACCGTCTCTTTAGAGTGAAGACTCCTGCAGGACTGAAGCTGATCCACTCACACGGGACCAGAGCTGTTTGGGGCCCAGTAGCATCATCTCAGCCACTTTAGACTTCATAACCATTCTTGTTGTTTTCATGGGGCCCTCATCAATGGCTGAGTCCAATCAGTCCCAAGTGCTTAAGCCCTCTTGGGAGCCCCATACCTCTTTGGAGCTCATCTGAGTCTGTTCTTTCTTTGTGAGGGGAGCTTGCTCCTCCTATCTCAGATAAGAACAGAATTCTATTTCCATTGACAGGGAGCCATTTTGGAGAATGGCTGGGTACCTAGAAGGCTCTCACTGGTTGGGTTTAAATGTATTAACATATGTTCTCTGTTGGTGTCTCTTCTATTCCTACAAGAGTCTTGAAGGAAAGAAAGTGAGGTCAAGCCTTTAGAGGCTAGCAATGTGTGAAAGAGAATATAATGTATAATATGAATATATTCTTACAGCCCTCAGTCAATGCTTAGCATGTAGCTTTCCAGCTGTGTGAGGGGTCCTAAAAAGTTGTCCTGTCCCATAGAGCTCCCATTCCCTTTATCTACCGACTTTAAAATTTCAGGTAACTCTGAACGTCAGCAAAGAAATGGTCTGGTCTAAAGTAGATGCTAATGTTTCTGTGTCTGGGGAACTGGGACCTTTGGGGGGGGGTCATCTCTCCCCAACTGAGGAAATATTCAAAGACTTTCCACATTTAGGGAAATGCATACATTAAGCTTAAATCAGATCAGACACCAGACTGAAAGAGCTAAGACGCTGCTGACTTGGGAGAATCTTGAATAACATTTTAATTTCAAATTACTGGTATTTTCTGTATTCTGCATTTCATTGTAAACACTTGATGAAGACAGAATACACATTAAATTCAGCCTACAAGCTGCCCTTCCTACAAAATTATTTTGTTTTCTTTGTTTGACATACACTGATAAGTGAACTTCTCTTCCCTCCTCCCCCCCCAAATACAAGTTGCCTAAGGGCAGGTATCATCTTCGTTCTTGTATTCTCAGCCCCATATAACAATGGAAGTTTAGACAAATGATGATTGCAGTGACCAAGGAAAAACCATTGGCTTTGAAGTCAGAAGTCCTCGGTCCAAATACTGACTGGGACACTTACTACCATTAGGATCTCACCTTGTTTCTCTGGGTAGCAAATGGAACATGAGGAGGTTGAACAGAATAGCCTCTGAGGTCCTTTCCAGCCCTAAATGTATGATCCCACTGTATGTACTACTAAAATGGAGGTAATACCTCTAAGCTGGCCTCCCTTGCTTCACTTTTAAGGGGAAAAGTGCAGCTAGAAACAGCTTTCCTTTTGTCATCCAGTCGGTTTATGCCAACTGAGCCTCTGCCCTGGCTTGCTGGTTCTCATGAGAGGTTCGGTTAGCTTCTGGGGTGGGGGCAGGGCCTGTTTCCTTTTTGTCTTCACTTCCAGAAGGCAGGAAAAACAACAACCACAACTCATCTCCATGCCTCGCCAAAGGCAGCATTTAATGTGTGTCTGTTGGCTGAATGCATCAATAGGGGCCCAGGTTCACTTTTCTGAGGTCCTCGGCTTTTGAAATTTCATACTGAAGATTAAGTCAATTTCTGTATGCCTGTAACACCACCTACATACACTGCGCACCCTCCTTTTCATAGGGAGGTGGAGAGAGATGCTTCAATGCAAAGGTCTGGAGAACTCCATTCCTGTGTGGTCTTAGCAAGTTGCCTAAGTCATTGATAGTTTAAGTGATGGCCCCTGGTGACCCAGCCCAAACGTTTCCGAGGTAAGGCATGCACCTAGGTCCTGTTACTATAGGTACATCAGTCTTCCCACCGTAATAAGCTACTTCTCGACTCCCAGACCAGTGAGCGTTCTTTCCATTGGACAACACTGCCAGTCTCTTTAGTCATAAACTGATCACAGTTGTACTTTCAGCTGGGGCTAAGAAGTATGCTTCCATATCTACTTTCCAGAAGAATGTTCAGAATCTCTTATTTCAAAGCCAAAGCCCTGTCTGTCTATCCACCCCTGGCTCATGTTGCTTGAACTGAATGCTCCACGTATATGGTGACAGGACCAATAGGATGCTATCACTTGCTGGGCTCTCAGGACTTGGGTCTTCTCTTTGTACTTGAACATGAGATCATCTCTCCAGTCTGTGCCCTGGAAGCCCTTGCTCACTGCAACTGAATTTAGAGAATTCCTGTCTTGTATGACCTGCGATTGCAATCACTCAGCACCTGCTTGGAAAGGGTTAGAACTTTCAGTGTTCTCACCAGGGTAAAATGCTCTGAACTTCAGACATGCCACTTCAGAAAGTGAAGATAGGTTTTATGTAAGGTTTTCTATTCAAGGCTCTGATTGTATTACATTCTGAACATCTGCAGTTGCAGCAACTGGAGGGAAAGCAGCAGTTGTAGAAATTTCCAAATTGGTGATGACCCTGGTACCACGTGCGTATATGTAAGAGAGCCTGTGGCAGCATGAGGCTAGTCCTGGGCATGGGCAGTGCAGCTGGTTCTGCTGGAGAACAGACCCTGCTGAAGCAGGGTCTGGCCATGGCCCCAGTGAGAACTGAAAGCTGAAAGCCCCTAGAATTTTCCATATGGAAGTCCTTGGAACCAATAAATGTGACCCATTTGTTTCTCTGAGTCATTGGGCCAAGACAAAATAAAGTGTGTGTGTGTGTGTGTGTGTGTGTGTGTGAGAGAGAGAGAGAGAGACAGAGAGAGAGAGAGAGAGAGAGAGAGAGAGAGAGAGAGAGAGAGAGAGCGCGAATGTGCCTGATGAGCAGCAGGGGAGGGTTATAAGCATATTAAGACATCTTAGCCAATTCCTGAGAAGGATCAGAGTTAGGAGGAAGGAAATTCAAAACCCAGCAACCCTTTCATTTTATAGTTGAGGAAAATGAGGCACAAAGTGGTTCAGGGAACTGCCCAGAACCAAGGGGGTACTAAGTGCCTGAAGCAGGATTTGAACTCTGGTCTTCCAGGGCTCTCTCTGCAGTATACACCATGCTTTCTTGGTGCATAGGAGATAGAACTGCAGCCAAACCTATTCCCCAGCAGCAAGTGCTGAAGGTACAGAGCAGAGGACAGGAAACACCTGTTTAGATAATTAGAAAAACCTATTTCTAGTATAGATTTAAGGCTGGAATGAATTTCAGAGATTTCTCTTCTAACATCCTCGTTTTAAAGAGGGGGAAACCTAAGCCCAGGGAAATGAAAGGTACACCCAAGGTCCCAAAGACCCAAGACATAGCGTGAAAAAAATACAGCTGGAAAGGACCTCAGAGGCCATTTTACAGATTAGGAAACTGAGGGCCAGAGATGTTAAAACAATCAATTGATGAGCATTCGCTAAGTGTTGATTATTTGTTTGACCAAGTGCTAAGTGCTGAGATAAAGAGGGGAGTAACGTATGTACACATAAGAGTTGATTTATGATATTTTTGGACTGGACCTGGGACTTCACTCTATAGAAAACTTCCTCTCTCCAGGGAGATCAGCAGCTACACTGCCTGGGGGCAATGGGAGGTAAATGACTCACCCCAGGTCACAAAGCCAGGGGTCAGAAGCAGGACTGACTTCCTGACTCTGAGACTGTTTCACTATCCACACCATCCCATCGCCTCTCTTTTGCAAATCTATACTAAAACAACATCATTTTGAGAAAGAGCTGGTTGCATCAGGCCCTGCTCATGTCTCTTTAGGTAGTGAGTAGCCAGGCTAGCATTGGTACTACATTGCACTATCTTTACATCAGAAAAGGAAACTTTCAAAGTGGAGCTGAATGAAAGCACGATGGAAATTCTAAGCAGCCAGGTACCCCGGTGTGTAAAGTGCTGGACTTAGAGCTCGGAAGGTCTGAGCTTAAACCCTACTTCAGTTCCTTATAAGCTGGGACCCCAAGCAAGTCACATTTAGCCTACCTCATTTTCCTATTTGTAAAATGAGAATAATAATAGTGCCCATCTCCCAGGTCCATTATGGCGATAGAATGAGATAGTATTTTTGAAGTGTTTTATTAAATGCTTGCTATTGTAATTAATTAGTCTGGAAAAAAGCAGATATAACAAATTCCTGACCTGGGCTTCAGAACCAAGAAGGCGTTCTATTTATATGCAAAAGAAAGCAAGTCAAGCAACAAGTAGAATAGAAAAGACCCTTCCCAGGGAAGAGAAAGAAAGAGAGAAAATGGAGGAGGGAGGTGAATGAAGTAGATATAGAAAGAGCAGCCTTGGGGGCAGATAAGTGGCACAGTGGATAGAGCACCAGGCCTGGTTTCAGGAGGACCTGAGTTCAAATCCAGCCTCAGACACATAACACTAACTAGCTGTGTAACCCTGGCAAGCCACTTTACCCCATTGCCTAACCCCACCCCACTCCCCAAAAAAAAAGAAAAAGAAAGAGCAGCCTTAGTTAAACAAGGAAAAAAATGAAGGATTTCTAACTCTGCCGCTCTGGGATTTCAGTGTCTTATCTGCAAAATGTGAAAGTTGGATTCGGTGACCTTGAAGGTCCCATCCAGCATTTTATCAGTGAGGTCAGCCAGGTAGTAATAATAAATAAATACATACATAAATAAAAATTAAAAAAAAAACCTAAAAGGTTCCTACCAACCATAGGAGAATAGATAGATAGATAGATAGATAGATAGATAGATAGATAGATAGATAGATAGATAGATAGATAGATGATAGATAGATGATAGATAGATAGATAGATGATAGATAGATAGATAGATAGATAGATAGATGATAGATAGATACATAGATAGATAGATAGATGATAGATAGATAGATGATAGATGGATGATAGATAGATAGATAGATAGATAGATAGATAGATAGATAGATAGATAGATAGATAGATAGATGATAGATAGATGATAGATAGATGATAGATAGATAGATAGATGATAGATAGATAGATAGATAGATAGATACATAGATAGATAGATAGATGATAGATAGATAGATGATAGATGGATGATAGATAGATAGATAGATAGATAGATAGATAGATAGATAGATAGATAGATAGATAGATAGATGATAGATAGATGATAGATAGATGATAGATGGATGATAGATAGATAGATAGATAGATAGATAGATAGATAGATAGATAGATAGATGATAGATAGATAGATAGATAGATGATAGATAGATAGATAGATAGATAGATAGATGATACATAGATAGATGATAGATAGATGATAGATAGATAGATGATAGATGGATGATAGATAGATAGATAGATAGATAGATGATAGATAGATAGATAGATTGATAGATGATACATAGATAGATGATAGATAGATGATAGATAGATAGATGATAGATGGATGATAGATAGATAGATAGATAGATAGATGATAGATAGATAGATGATACATAGATAGATGATAGATAGATGATAGATAGATAGATGATAGATGGATGATAGATAGATAGATAGATAGATAGATAGATAGATAGATAGATAGATGATAGATAGATGATAGATAGATAGATAGATGATAGATAGATAGATAGATAGATAGATAGATAGATAGATAGATAGATGGATGGATAGATAGTTAGAAAAAGCATTTACAAAGGACTGACAATGTGCCAGTCATTGTGCACATAGGATGCTAGTTCTAGAGCTAGAAAGTGTTTTTTATGTTATATTATTATATTCTAGGTCATTCAGCCCACGTCTTTCCTTTTAATCATAAGGAAACTTCATTCCGGAGAACCAAGACCACACAGGTAGATACTAAGTGGCAGTGGTGAATTTGAACTCAGGTCTTCTGACTCCAAAACCAGTGTCTTTCCCACTTAGACCCTCCTCCTCCCATAGTTGTGTAATTTTAGAGATTACAAAGTGGAGGGGGGAAATGGAATTTAGCAAGAAAGGAGCTGCGAAACAGCCTGGGCATCAATAGAATTCTGAATTTGGTGTCAGAAAGACCCAGGTTCAAAACGTGCCTCGGACAATCAATAACTATGCCACACTATGTAAGTTGCTTACTACCTCTGATTCTCAGTCTCCTTTTGTGTAAAATGAAGGAAAGAACAGTGTCTTTCTCACTAGATGCTTGTGAGGATCAGGTGAAATCATTTATGTAAGGCATTTTGTCAGCCTTAAAGCATAACATGATAAGAGTCTCCCCTACTGTAAATAAGGAAGCTGAAGCCCAGAGTAGCTAAGGGGTGGCGGGTTGCTGCGAGTTCAGGGATGAGGGGAGTGCAATGACTTCTAAGGTTCCTCCCAGCACTAAATCTGTGCCTCTAGGATGCTAAGTGGCTTCGTCTCCCACGGTCTTGCTTCTTCAGTAAATAACTGGTTTAGAATAAACAGTCTCCAAGGTGCCGTGTAGCTCTGAATCTTTTATTCTAGGATACTTCTGTCTGAAGAGAAAGCATGTGTGTGTGTGTGTGTGTGTGTGTGTGTGTGTGTGTGTGTGTGTGTGTGTCTGTGTGTGTCTGTATCTGTGTGTGTGTGTGTGTCTCTGTGTGTGTGTGTGTGTGTGTGTGTGTGTGGCTATGTCTGTGTATGTCTGTGTATCCCAGAGTGCACGGGGGTAGGGGGAGGATTGGTAAATTTACAAATAACTTTAAGACCAGGGAGAAATGCGATCAGTGCTAGGAAAAGTCCAGGAAAAATCCGATGCTATTTCTCAGCCGAGACAATGTGCCTTCCCTTAATCTACCAGCCCTCAGCCAACAGTTACAAGCCCCTCGCAACCACTTTACCTCCTACCCACCCTCTAGGCTACAGGCACTCCAGAGAGGGTTAGCTCTCCTCCTTTCAAATAGTTTCCCCAGCTGTCCCCTTTGTCCTGGAATATGACATTTCAAGATTAATTCCTGTGATTGAGTTTCTGTCCCTGGAAGCACAATCAATTAAGGAGTATTTAAGTCAACACAACTCAGCCTTTGAAGGAATGTATTTGATCCTGTACTCAGAACACTGTGGATTGAATTGAGGGAGAGAGAACTCCGCTGAGTGCCTCAGGAGACAGGGAGAGGCATCACCCAGGGGGAGAGGCCACAGTAAGGGGAGAGGTGCTGGTGGAGATTCCAGATACTACTGGTTTGCTTTGGTTTTCATTTGATTTAGTTTACTTTTTTTTTTTTGGGTGGGGGGGAAGCAGCTAGGGTGGCCCTGGTTCTTTACCAGACCTCTGTGAGGTAGATCTTACAATTATTTTCGTCACTGTCTGGACGAGAAAACAGACTCACAGAAGTTATGTTTGGCTGGTAAGTGAAGGAGAAGTAGGGTTTGATTCCATGTTTCCCCAGAGTTCCCCAGAATTCATATTGAGTATTCTTTTCACAAGAAGGCACACCCTCTGCTCAGACTTTTCCAGATACAGAGAAAGAAAACATGCTTTGGATCTTAATATTTTTTTTCTTTTTCTCCTGTACTCCTACAATAAACTTGAAAGTGACCCACAGTGGAGGCATCTTGGTGGTGCAGTGCATAGAGCTCCACCCTTGGAGTTGGGAGGACCTGAGTTCAAATTTGACCTCAGACACTTGACCCTTACTAGCTGTGTGACCCTGGACAAGTCACTTAACCCCGACTGCCACACCAAAAAGAAAAAGAAAAAAAAAAGGAAAAAATAGAAAGTGAGCAACAGTGTTGCAGAGTAGAAAGATAGTGGACTTAGAGTGAGAAAAGACTAAGTTCAAGCCTTGAGTCTGACACATATTAAGAACCTACTACATGGTAAGTGCTGTGTGGCCCTGGGCAAGTCACCTAACCTTAGTGACCCGGGACATTCTCTAATGTGCTGAATTGCCAAGGGGGTGGTAACCTGCAACAATGAGTGAAGTTTCCATCCCAAGAGGGAGTTCATGATCCGAGTGGAATCTCTGGTCCAGATCCCCAACCAACCAGTAGCAAAGGGTTTTCAGATACTGACCAATGGTGCATGAGTGCTGTTGGCTTGACCCAGCTTCCCCCGAGCCTGAGCATCCTCTAAAAGCCAAGGAGGGGCTCTGGAACTGACACCCTAGGCAGTGCCCCAGAGGGACAGTGACTGACAGTAAACTTGGGCTTCTAAAGTACTCACTAAGTCCACCAAGCGCTTGGGAAGCACCTGCTATGGAAAGACATTGTGTTGGGAAGCTGAAGAGACAAAGACAAGAAAGAAAACAGCTCCTGCCCTTCCCATTCAATCCTCATAGCAACCCTGGGAGGCAGAACTGGAACTAGGGTGTGCAGCTGGGCCTTTGAACAGGGTGCTGAAATGGAGAGGTCACCAACCACAACTGCTGCCTTTCAGAGACACTTCGAATCGGAGGGGGCCTCAGAGGTTATGTAGCTCAGCTTTGTCATTTTTACAGAGGGAGAAACTAAGCCACAGAAAAGAGAGGCGATCTGTAAAAGGTGGCGTCTTTTTAACAGCAGAGCCTCGTATTCCATGTTGCTTTCCCCACTGTACTGCCCTGGCATTCTTATTTTAGCTGCCCCATCATTATCATCTTTCTGCTCTGCTTTGGGTCTTCTTCCCTCTGCTCACTCTCCTGAAGGCAGGAAGACATACACATGGTGAGGACATGTCACTGAACTCCTGAACTCTCTGAGGAAGCTGCGCTTGAACTGAAAACGAGCTGCCTCAACATAAAGGATGAGAAGGACTGAATTCAGACTAACCACTGCAGTGAGTTGACTGAATGAATGGAGGGGTCATGGCTAACATCTGCTTGGAGGGAGGTTTCTGGTGCACTGTTTCACAGTTACTGTGACTTGGACAAAACCATCAAATGGCAGACTTTTCAAAGTTGCAAAGATTGTAGATTTCAAAGTTTCTTAGATGACTCAGTCAAGATGCCCAAATACCTCAAAGTTTAAAATAAGCCAAATCTCATAAGATGAACTGGAAGAAAAATAAATATTAACTCTTCCATCTGGATTTTTTTTAAAAATCACCTTCAGAAGTAGAAGAGGGAGCGGGCAGGATGGACCATAGTTTATGAACGAAAGCTCTTGGAGCCTTAGTGGACCATTAACTCAATATAAATCAATCATGTGTGATGGGGGGAAAATGAATGTGATTTTCAGCTGCTTTAAGGGAAATGGTGTATTCAGAAGAAGGGACACAGCTCTAATCTGCTGAGCTCCCTTCTGGGCACACTGAATTTCTGGGAGAGCACTGACAAACTGCACAGAATCCAGAGAAAGGTGACCCAGAGGATGGTCACTGTTCATGCCACACCCTATTCAGAAGGCAGCCGCATGTAATAGGAAGATCTCTAGATTGTTCTCCAAAGACCATGCATGGACTGAAGTCCCAGCTCCATTGCTAACCCCCTGTGCAACTTTAGACAAAGTCCTTAACCTCTCTGGGCTTAAATTTCCTCATGCTCAAAATGAGGAGATTGGATTAAATTTCAAGACTATTATTTGTTAATGGCTTCAAGGATCTTGGACATGTTTAGCTTGAAGAAGAGATGATTGAGGTGAGGCAGGAGCACTGTCTCCTGGAATTTGGACAATTGTCGCATAGAAGAGAGATTCAACTTAGATCAGTCTGGGTCCAGAGGGCAGTTAAGAAAATCTTCCTGAGAGTCCGAGCTGTCCCAGAATGGAAAGGTCAGTCTTTGGAAGCAATAAATTTCCCCTCCCTAAAGGCCTTCAGGTAAACAAATTGGGGAGGGGTATCATTAGAAGGGATTCTTCTTGTGCTAGGTACACAAAATAGCCTAGGAGTCCTCCTGACTCTGAAATTCAAAGCTTTTGTAGTGGTGACATATACCTTTACCTTTTCACACTGAAAGAATTCTGCAAAGCCCCTCCCCCCCCAATATCACAGAGGAGCATAAGCTCCTTGAGGGCAAGTCTTTATTACATGGTGGTCAGCTCCCATGTCCCCACTGCTCCTTAAGTAAGATAGAGGCCCTGTTACAGAAGCATGTTCCTGACTGCTGGGGGGCAGGATGAGTGATAGGAATGAAAGGCTCGCCCCTTCAAGAAGCAGCAGCCCCTTCATCAACTGGACTCTGGCTACTTGGTCTGCCTTTCTTGTGGTCTCTCTCCTTTCCAGTCCAATTGAACTTCTCATCACTCCCTGCATTTGACCTGCTGTCCTTAGCTACCCCACCTCCCTGATGGCTGGCTGACCCCTATGCCTAGATGTCATTCCTGACGCACCTCTAACAAGGGGGCATGATTTTCTTCCCTTAAAGCACAGGTCAGCAGCTGCTTTTTTCATGAAGCCTTTACTGAAGTAAGGAGAAGAGAAATGATTTCTTCAAAGTCATAAAGGTGTAAATAGAGCCAAAATTTGAACCCTGCCTAGAAACTGAAATCAGAATCTTCTTTTCTTCCTCATACGTTCCAAAGTGCCTTGTCTCGATCCTTCCTGTGACCTCCTCACTCCCTACCTTCAATTGATCAGTCAATCAGTGACTCAATCAGCACACATTTATTAAGGCTAAGATGCAAAGAACGAAGCAAAAGCAGCCCATGTCTATGAGGAACTTAGGGAGTGAGAATACACACAGCCATAGGCACACAGATCTGATACAAGGTAAACTTGGCGGTCAAGGAAGGCCCAATAATCTGAGGGGTTTGGGGAAGAGACGCCAGGAAAGGCCAGCTCCGGGCAGTGGGGCTGAGCTCATTCTTGAGGAATGGGGAGAGGCGAGGAGGGAGAGATGTCCTGGATTGACTATGTCATAGTGTATGCCATATCCTTGCATGATCTCAGTGCCTAATAAATGATCCTTGTTTTTATTTTTATTTATATATTTTTTTTATTGAATGTGGGTACAAGAAGAAAAGAGGAAAAACTTGGGTACGAAGCAAAGAAATATGCTAGGCATGAGCTGAAGCTACCAAGGAGTTTGCTGAGATTTGGATCTTTGTGTCCCAAGCTGTCCTGGCAAGGAGGAATGGTCAGGAGAAATCCTGTCACAGAAGGGAAGTCAGAGGAAAGAGTCTGTGCTTTCTTGAAAGAAGGGATAAAATAAGGGATGAGTCCTTGAGACTCCAATGTCCCACTTCCTTGATGAAAGAGAAGTAGTCAGGCTTTCTCGGGGTACAGGGAAAGCAGTGTGCAGACAGGGAGGGGGAGGCAGGTGCCCTCTGGGGCACTGGCTGCCTCTTGCCGGATTCCCAGCAAGGACCCTACTGATCCCCATTTTCTTCAGCCACAGTAGATGATGCTGTGGAAAGCCCTTCTCTCCCCCTCCCCCTATCTCCACCCACAGGGGAGCTCATGAGCTGATTCAAGGCACAATGGTTTTAGCTCCAGCATACCTCCTAACAGTTACTCTGTGACTCAGGGAAAAGACTGCAGGGACAGAGGAGAGTGACCCTTAGGAGCTGGCTCTGGCTGGGACTCCAGGTAAAGGAGGAAACTGAAGGCTGTAAATGGTAACTGGCCATCTGCCCTTGCACTCTTCCTTCTTCAGCTCCTCCAAGGGGCCTTCTCCTGCTGTCACCAATGTAGGAGGACCACTCTTAAAGCCACTCAGAGGAAGCTGGGCTAGAGCAGGGAAAGACGGACTTGTAGAAGAAACTGGGGATGTTGAGCCTGGAGAAGCAAAGATGTAGGAGCGGTATGACAGCCCTTCGGAGATTTGGAAATGGCATTGAATTCCTTCTGCTGGTTCCCAGGGATAGACTTAGAAGTAATGGGTGGAAGCTGGATGTACAAAGGTAGGTTTCAGGTCAATGCAAAGAAAGAGATGCTAACAATTACAGCTGTCCTAAAGAGGTGAGTGTCTCAGGAGGAAATGGGTTTGCCCTGAGCTGGAAGATGTCTAGGGAAGACTGGAAAAGCCATGTCGTAGGACCGTAGAGGATACAACGGATTCCTGCTCCACCATAGGCTTGACTGCAGAACTGAGATGATGGGTTTTTCTCTTTATTCTCCCCCTTTGAACAGCCCCACATAATTATATCTATTCAAGCCCCATTTCCACTCTATAAGGCACGCTCCATCTGCTTAGGGCTGTCCTATAAAGTTAGTTTGGTGATCCCCACCCAAATGAAATTGAGGTGATAAATTCCTTCTTCCCATAGACACTTTAAATTTCTTTCTTTCCAAGCTTTCCAACCAGACTTTAACCCTCCGCCACCACCTTGCAAATACATCTGACCCAATTATACTAGGTGACAAACATCCTCTCACTCCATAACATTTAGTCAAGGAAAGAAAACCAGAGGGAAACTTGTCCCTGATAGAATTATAGTGTCAGAGAATAATGGAAGATCCAGGTTGCAAGGGCCTTTAGAAACCATTGAGACCAGCTCATCCCCATTTAAGATTGTGCTCATTGCTTGGGGCAAGGGGATGTCAATGAAGATGACTGATTAATACCGATTTAAGCACTTTGTAGATATCTTACTTTTGTAAGATTTTCCAAACCCCCTATGCCTTGTTTTTCCTGACTTGTTTTCATTTGGTTAGGGATGACAAGTCAGTCACTGTAATCCGGATCCCATATATCTATGTTGTTTCTGGAAAATGGCCATTATTATAATTATTTTAAAGGTATTTTTAATCTATCCTGTGACTACTATTACTGTCACATAGAGCTGAGTCAAACTTTCCAATATTTGAGATTGATTGTAAGATTTTTTTAAAAAAAATCTGCTGTGGTACTCAGAATGGCAACTAGTGGAGAATTGTTGTCATTACTGTTTTAAAGATGTATGGTTGACAGAGAATAATGACTTTGACACTTTGACCCTAGGTTTAAGCTGCATGGCTTCTACTTTTCTACTCACCATTGCAAATCACAGCCCCAGAGGCCTTTTCTCTGTCTTCCATAAGGTCCTTATATCTCTCATAGAAGAATTACCCAGCATTGCTAGACTTTCTCCAGATCTTTGAGTCTCAAGGAAACTTTTGTAACAATAAGGCTGCTTCCTTGTTATCCCGTTTTTATCCTTGACCAGCTCACCTTCAGGTTATACAGAATCTTTATAACATCTTTGTTCACTATGATGTGAGATAACAGCTGGAGAACTGTGCTCCCATCCGGGCCCCACAGTTTTGAGATACTTGAATGAACTGGAAGATTTGCAGAGAAGGGCAGCAGAGATGGGGAAAAGCCTTGAGCCCATGTCATGTAAGGCTGGTGGAAGGAGCTGGGCATCTTTCGCCTTTGGAAGTGAAGACTCAGGGAATCCATGAGAGCTGCCTTCAAGTTCGGGAAGGGCTTTCATTGGGAAGAGGGGTGAGACTGGCTCTGTTGGACTGACCCCAGAGGACAGAATCAGGAACAAAGGGAAAAGTGTCAAACAGGGCAATTTTAATTCACTGTAAGGACAAAACTAGGTGGTGCAAAGGATAGAGCACCAGGCCTGGAGTCAGGAAGACGTGAGTCCTAATCCAGCCTCAGACGCTTATTAGCTGTGTGCCCCTGGACCAGTCATTTGACGTTGTTTGCCTCAGTTTCCTTATCTATAAAATGAGATGGAGAAGGAAATGGCCAACTACTCTACAATATGTGCCAAGAAAGCCCCAAATGGTGTCACAAAGATTCTGACACAACTGAAAAATGACTGAACAGCAACATCACATGGATAGTCCTGTGCTTTAGGAAAAGCACATGGACGGCTGTGTGGAGTTTGAATAAGTTTGAGAAGTTTGAAAGGAGACTTGGGTCAGCAAAACTGGCTGGGAGGCTGGCTGCTCAGGGTCCAGGCAAGTGATGACGAGAGCCTGACGTAGGGCGGGAGCCCCCTGGGAGCAAAAGGGAGCAGACGAGAGAGGCGTTCCCAAAGAAGATGCCTCCTTGGTAAAACGAGGCAGTCCGACCAGCGGCATCTGACGTCCCTCCTGGCTCTGCATCCAGAATCCCACGAGGTCAGAAGAGCACTGTGTCTTCTCCGCTTTTATCTCACACATCGAAACCAAGTGAGTTGTTGATTCTTGTCAAGCCCAGGCAATGGATTATTGTTTCTGGGTTAGAAGGATGTTCAACCTGATGTTACAAAAGTTTCCTCGAGACACAGAAAGAGCTGGAGACAGCTCTTTGAGAGACATAATTAGCATATTGAAAACAGTGAAGAGGCTTCTAGGGGCTGTGATCTGCAATGGTGGGGAGAAAAATAGAAGCCATGCAGCTTAAATGTAGGATCAAAGTGTCAGGGTCATCATTCTCTGGCAACCACACATCTTTAACCAGCTAGGGGAGGGACAGCACACAATATTTCATGTTCTAGGGATACCTCTGGGAGCCTTCAATGGATAAGGCCTTTGGAAGCAGCAGAGGAGAGTGAGAAAGAAGCCAGGTGTCTTCTATGCTGGTCTTCCCTGGCCCTTTGGCTTTCTCCGCCTCCAGGCTTTTTTTGTCAAAATTTCCCATTGGTAGTCAAGATTTTGTTTGAGAGTTAAGCTTTGTTTCTTTGTTTATTCGTTTTAGGCAATTGGGGTTAAGTGACTTGCCTAGGGTCACACAGCTAGTAAGTGTCAAGTGTTTGCTCTGAGCTCAGATTTGAACTCAGGTCCTCCTGACATCAGGGCTCTATCCACTGCACCACCTAGCTACCCCGAGAGTTAAGCTTTTCAGGGGAACATGAAGAAGCAGCTGAATACTAGAGGGAAGATGAGTTGGCTTTGTAGCTCAGCCCCTTCCATTCCATCCTGACCCCACCCACCCACCCAGGCTTTTCTTGGGCTACTGGTTTGAGTCTGGTTTTCATGGTTTTGCTCGGTTCACTTTCAATGACTTATTGAGCTTGACAGTGGGAGCTGAGGACAGGAAGCTGGAGTATCCCTGGGGCTGAGATGTTTCTTCTTATTCAGAAGATGAGCAGAGCTCAGAAGTGCAGGACCATGCCAAGGACATGGCCAAAGGGTGACAGTCAATCAGCAAAGTCAGCAGAGAAAGCAGTGGCTTCCCCACCATTCCCACCCCTCCTGATTTTCCAGCCTAATTCACAGACCTGCCTGGGAGAAGGGGAAGAGGATGCTGGCTGACCTCAGGAAGGAGAGCATCTTTGCACTGCTTTTTGTGATGGGGAGGCAATCAGAAAGAAGATGGAGGTGTCCTTAGGATATTAGGATATTAAATGAATGAACCCAGATTTTAGGCCTTCAAAGGGAGAGTCTGTGGATGAGGGATTGAACACTTAGTATGAGGATCTTGGGGACCATCTGGACCCTTGTTTTCATAGCAGGAAAATGAATCTGAACAGCCAAGGGGCCAAAGAGGAAGGATGGCCGGAGGAGCCCCACTCACAATTCTCTCCCAGTCTCACAGTCCCCGAGTTTCTCTCTAGTCTCAACGATGGCAGCTCCAGGTCCAGCCACATGGACTGCTGTGCTCCACCAGCCATTGCCGGTCAGTCTGCCCTCACACTGGAGCATGGTTGGGGGGGGGGTGCAACACACCCACATTAGAGAGGGAGAGACCAGGTCATTAGAATAAAGGAGTGCTGCAATCCGTGTAACCTAGAGTGAGTCATTGGCCTTCTCTGGTCTTTGGATTCCTCTTTGGTGAAATTAGGGGTTGGCCTTCATGTCAGTTTGGTCTTGGTAGGTGGAGACAGAAAGGGGATATAGTGCATAGGGCATTGAACTTGGAGTCTGAAAGACCTGGGTTGAAATTTCTCCTCCAATGTTCACAAGTTGTGTGATCCTGAGAGTGACCTCACCACCCCAGCTTCAGTTGTTTCATATAATAACAGCAGTGAAAGTACAGGGGTCTTGCAAAGACCCAGAGGAACAATGCAGGCAAAGAGATCTTCACATTTTATCAGGAGCCCCTAGCAGAGTGCCTGGAAGCCACCAGCTGGAGCTGGCATGGAGCCTGGCCAACCTTCACCACACCCTACAGAACCAGCTGAGGCCACAAAGTGAAGTGGCCTCTTCCAGCTGTCTCCTCACACTACGTCCAGCACTTCCCAGCAGGCCTTGCTGCCCCTGGGTCAGCTGGCCCTGTGAGAGCCTGCCTCTGTAGTGAACGGCAAAGGATCACCCATACCCCTCAAGGGCTAGGGAATCACGATGACAATGATGGTGGTGGTCTGAGAGAAGCGGCAGACCACAGCAGAGAGAGTGCTGTCCTTAGGATCAGAAAGATCGGGATTCGAGTCATTTCTCCAGCTTCAACTAGCTACACTATGCTGGGCAAGTCAGCTCACACCTCCGTGCCTCTGTTGGCTCATTTGGAAAATGGAAATAACACCTACCATAAAAATTAGTATATACGAAAACAAGTGAATGAGAGTCAAAGTTGATTATTTGTGTGAAGTGCTGAATACATCGGGAATATTACTATCTGACAAACAGAATTTTAATTTATAATAACATTATGCCCAATAACTGATGGTTTCATTCCATTAACAATTATCTCAGAAAAGTAAAGTAGTGCCAGAATCCAAAGAGTCATCTGTTGTCATTCTTTCTAGGCATTTTTTCCCAAGACAAGAATAGCAGTGAAAAGGAAAGTAATGGGAAAATTGAGTCCAGGGATCTGAGTTTGAATTCTGACACAGTCACTTACTGACATTGTTACCTTAGACAAGTAACTTACTCCTGGTCCTCCAGAATCAAACACCTCCCCCACCTAGTGGCGACACTCCCAAGTACATACTGTACCAGATGAAAATGTAAATGGGAAGTGAATGACAAAATAAATCAAAATAAAATAAAATATAGATGATGTTACTATGTGGTTTTCTAAGCTGATGTGCCCCAATTTCTACCTCAGTTTGATACCACTGAACTAGAGAATCTCAGAAGCCACTTCCAGCTCTCAATCTGAAATGTTCTTATGGAGACTGGCCACAGGACAAACGGATCCAGAGGGATCATCTACCAGCCCCAGACCCAACCAGCCACTCACTCTTCTGATGAAGTCCCTGACAGAGTTAGGGAAATAAGGGAAATTCACACTGGGGACCCCTGCAGGGGACATTTTATATGTCCAAGGACTCCTTCTATTCAATACTGTGGCATAAGCATTTGAATGATCTTTTTTCTCTTCCGCCTCACCCCTCCAATGTGCAACATTCTGTAGCCCATGGAAAGATGAGCCAGCTTCGCCTGTCTAGACCCCAAAGGCAGGTCACTGGTCTCCCTGACCTTTCAGTGCTGGAAAGATATCTGCCCATAGATTGGCATGGTAACTGGTCTTGCTTAATTCTGCTTTTCTTTTCTTTTTTCTTTTAAGGCCTCTCTTACCAAACCACTATGATAACTAGGTGAAATGTAGCTACAGAAGTGGAAACTTGAAGCTTTCCTAACATTCCGGAAGAAGTTCACATCACTGAATGACACTGCCACGTTCTTGTGGTCATGTAGGAAATTACATGGGGACCTCAGCAAACAGGATTTGAACAATGGATTCATAGCAGAGAGCCCCAAGGGACCTCAGAGGCCATTGAGTTCAAAGGCTAAACTGTTACAGTAAACATCTCTATGATGTCATTGTTAGGTGGTCATCCATCACCTGATGGGATACCACCAGTGACAGGGAACTCACTACTTCATGGGACAGCCTTGGGATTATTGTTGGAGAGCTCTAATTGTTAGAGAACCCTTTCTGATATCATACCCTGCAATGGGCCCCTTATATCAAGTCTCCTAAGAGGTCTCCCTTCCTCCAGTCTCTCTCCTCTCCTGGACATCCTCCAAACTGCTTCCAAGTCTGTATGCCTCAAGCAAAGTTCTTAGTCTGCCTGCTCCTTTCCCACTCATTAATAAAATGCAAACTCCTGTTATTGTTTACAGACTTTCACATTCTTTCTCCAGACAACTTTTCCATACTTGTGCATTTTTCTGCTTCATAAAGCTTCCATTTCAGTTAAAGTAGCAGATTTCCTTTTCCCTATTTCTCACTGCCATGCTTTTGGCCAGCATAATATCTCAGGCCTGGAAGGTATTCCTTTCTCATCTTTTCCTGGTAGAATCTACATTTCCCTTCAAAGCTGAGACTAAGTGTCCTTCCTATACATCATCTACCTTAATTGCTAGTACTAGCCTGTGGATTTACCAGAGCATCATTCCCTAACACAATTTAAGTTCCTTGATGGTAGAGGCTCTATACTTTGAACTTTGTTTTCCCAGTCCCAAGTCAGTGATCAGCGCAGAGTAGGTATTTAGTAAATGCTTTTGGAATGAATGAATACTTGGCTAAAATCCAGTTTGCTAAGTCTACTCCGAATTGGCCTATGACGACATTCAGTTTTGCAAAGAAATACTCTTTGATGGTCAATTCCTGTCATTTCTGCGTGTACCAGCATCTTTCCTATCTATTCCCTTTTCCTCACTTTTGTAGCCACCACCCTTGCTTAGACTATTATTACCTCAAAACTAAAATCTTATAGTGGCCTATTAACTGTTCTCTTTCCTTTCTCTGCCTTCTCCAAGTCAATATAAATAGAGCTGTCAAATAATTACCCTAAGGTATGGTCATACTACTCTTCCAAAACCTTCAATGACTCCCCATTGACTCTAGAATAAAACAGAAATGTCTTAATTTGGCCATTGGGTCAACACAATATGGCATCCACTTCCCATACCAGCCTGATTTCCTACTGCTTCCATTCATACACTCTGCATTTCAGGGAAATGGATTTACTGTCCATTCCCAAACTTGAGACTTCATTGCCCTCCTTGGAATTTGCACAAGCTGTCCCTCACACTCCAAGCATACTTCCTTCTTGCCTTTGCCTTTCAGAATCCTTATCAATCTAGAGGGTCCACTAAGGCACCAACACCTGCGTGGTGCCCTCCTTCTTCATCCCATCCCTAAAAGAAAGAATTGGTTCTGACCTCCATTTCCCTTGACCACTTTAGTCTATCTTTCCATGGCCCTTTATTACATATAATTTTTATTGCATCATGATCTGAAAAGGATGCATTTAATATTTCTGCCTTTCTGCATTGGATTGTGAGGTTTTGATGCCCTAATACATGGTCAATTTTTGTGTATGTGCCATGTACTGCCGAGAAAAAATATATTCCTTTCTATCCCCATTCAGTTTTCTCCAGAGGTCTATCATACCTAACTTTTCTAATGTTCTATTCACCTCCTTAACTTCTTTCTTGTTTATTTTGTGGTTAGACTTATCTAGTGCAGAGAGGGGGGTTCAGGTCCCCCACTAGTATAGTTTTGCTGTCTATTTCTTCCCGTAACTCCCTGAACTTCTCCTGTAAGAATTTGGATGCTATACCATTTGGTGCATATATGTTTAGTAATGATATTACTTCATTGTCTATGGTGCCTTTTAGCAGGATGTAGTTTCCTTCCTTATCTCTTTTGATTAGATCTATTTTTGCTTTTGCTTTGTCTGAGATCAGGATTGCTACCCCTGCTTTTTTTACTTCAGCTGACGCATAATATATTCTGCTCCAGCCTTTTACCTTTACCCTGTATGTGTCACTCTTTTTCAAATGTGTTTCCTGTAAACAACATATTGTAGGATTATGGTTTTTAATCCATTCTGCAATCCATTTCCATTTTATGGGAGAGTTCATCCCATTCACATTCACAGTTATGATTACTGTGTCTTTTTCTCCATCCTTTTCCCCCATTTATGCTTTTCTTTCTCCTTTTTCCTTTCCCCCTTCACTAGTGTTTTGCTTTTGACCACTGCCTCCTTCACTCCCTCCCCCTTTTATTATCCCTTTCCCTTTTCTTCCCCTTTATTTTTACTGCTTCTTTCCCCTTTTCTTTCCCCCCTCCCTTTTCTTTCCCCTTTTCCCTCCTACTGCCTATAGGGCAAGTTAGATTTCTATACCTAACTGATTATGTTATGCCCTTCTTGAGCCAAATCTGATGAGAGTAAGGTTCAAACAATGCTCCCCCCTTCTTTCCCTCTGCTGTAATAGGATTTTGTGTCTTTTCCTGTAATGTAATTTACCCTTGTCTGCCTCCTCCTTTCTCAGTACATTTTCTAAGATCAGATTGATCCACTTATTTGGATCCATTTAACCCACTTGATTAGATTTTTTTTTATCATTACATCAAAGTCAACTAATATCCACCCTCTTTATGTATACTCCTTTAACAAGGTGTAATAATAATACAGTTCTCAAGGGTTGCAAATGTCATATTCCCTTGTAGGGGTTTAAACAGCCCCCCTTATTAACAACATATTGTATCTTCTGTCCCATTTACCTTTTTAAGTCCTTCTTGAGTCCTGTACTTGAAGATCAAATTTTTTTGAGCTCTGGTCTTTTTATCAGGAAAGTTTGGAAGTCTCCTATTTCGTTGAATATCCACCTCCTCCCTTGAAAAATGATGCTCATTTTTGCTGGGTAATTGATCCTTGGCTGCATTCCAAGCTCCTTTGCCTTACAATATCATGTTCCACCCTGCGTCTTTTAATGTAGAAGCTGCAAGGTCCTGTGTAATCCTGACTGTGGTTCCATGATATTTAAATTGTTTCTTTCTGGCTGCTTGCAGCACCTTCTCTTTCATCTGGTAATTTTGGAATTTTGCTATTATATTCTTGGTGTTGTCAATTTGGGATCTCTTTCAGGTGGTGATGGTGGATTCTTTCTATGGTTATTTTCCCTTCTGGTTCTAGGACTTTGGGCAGTTTTCCTTTATGATTTCCTGAAAGATACTGTCCAGGCTCTTTTTATCATGATTTTCAGGTAGTCCAATAATTTTTAAATTGTCTCTCCTGAGTCGATTTTCCAGGTCGGTTGTTTTACTGATGAGGTATTTTACATTTTCATCTATTTTTTCATTTTTTTTGTTTCTGTTTGACTGATTCTTGCTCTCTCATAGAGACATTAGTTTCCATTTGTCCAATTCTAGTTTTTAACAGATTGTTTTCTTCTGTTAGTTTTTGTACTTCCTTCTTCAACTGGCCAATTGTGTTTTTTAGGGACTTGTTTCTTCAGTGTACTCTTCTGTTAGTTTTTGTCCTTCCTTCTTCAATTGGCCAATTGTGTTTTTTAGGGACTTGTTTTCTTCAGTGTATTTTTTTTCCAATTGGCCAATTGTATTTTTGAAGGACTCTTCTACCTCTCTCATTTGACTATTAAAATCCTTCTTGAGCTCTTCTAAGAAGGCTTTTTGGGCTTCAGACCAGTTCATATTCCCTTTTGTTGTTGCAGATGTGGGTTTGTTGACAATGTTGTCCTCTTCAGAATTTCTGTCTTGATCTTCACTCTTCTCATAATATGAATCTATGGTATGTTTCTTTTTACTCATGGTGTTTCTTTATTCCCTGGCCTTTAAAGAGATTGAGCTCTCCTGCTGGGGAACAGAGGGTACTGACCCAAGCTTCTTGTGTTGGGAGCCTAGGTCTTGGTCACTGGCTTTGCGTGCTGGGGCCTCTTATGCTGGCAATTGGAGGCTGTAGGTTTCTGGCAGCTTACCTCGTGTTGGGCTGGAATCAGCAAGGCTGGAACTTTCAGGCAATTCTAGGTTGCCTGCTTTTCCTTTCCTTTAGCTTTCTTCAGCTCCTTTTAGATGGGTGCTGCAGGGTGTTTATCTGCCTGGGGCCCCCTGCAGCGTTGTCTCCCTTGCTTCTGCTAATGCACTAGTAGATTCCTTTGCAGTAGATTGCTGAGGCACCTGGTGATTTTCTGAGCTGGTTTCCACTGGTCGATGCTCCCCCCCCTCACTGAGGCACTCTGAGGTCCAGGTGTTGGTGTTTGCCTGCTCTACCACCTGGGCTTCAGGATTTCTTCACAATTGGAGGCTGCAGGGCTCCTACAGCTCACCTGGTGTTGGGTTGGAATCAGCAAGGCCCGGGCTTTAGGAAGCCTTTAGGTTGTTTTCTTCACCTCCTTTCAGATGAATCCCGCTGAATGCTTGTCTGCCTGGGGCCCCTTGTAGTTCTGCCTTCTTTATTTTTGCTGAGGCACTGGGGGACCCATTTGCTGGGCTGCTGTACTGCTGCTCCCCGTCTTTATTCTAGTTCAGGTGTTCCAGGTGTTTTTTTTTTCTGGGGTGATATTTTCTGGTTTTTCAGAGGTTGATAGGGGAGAGTGAGAGCGACTACCTTTTCACTCCGCCATCTTGGCTCCCGGAAGCGGAAGTCCCCAGTCCCCTTGACCACTTTACATGTTCTCTTTTATGCCTCCAACTGCTCTCTGCTTATTTATGGATATATCACATCCCTCCCATTAGAATGTAAATTCCTCGAGGGAAGGGCCCTCTATCTTCAATGTTTTGTCCCTAGCCTCCAGCACAGGCCAATCTCTGATTAATTGCTTCTGATGTTAAGTAGTCACCTTACATAGAATGTTCAAGCTGGAACTGATCTTGGAAGTCATGTGGGCCACGTCCCTCATTTTCCAAGTGAGAATTTCAAAGCTCAGGGAGTAAGCCACTTGACAGAACATCACTCAGCTTGTTAGTGGAATGAGAAGCCAGGGATCCTAACTTTTGTTCCAGTTCAGCCTGCTGTGCTGCACTCCCACTGCTGAAAAGCTGCACAGCTTAACAAATCATTTTAAAGATATTTCTCCCAGCATTCCTGCAACGGAGACACATACATATTGCTGATGACAATAGAGCCAGGCGTGTTCACCGGAACCTCCCTGAGAATAAGTAATACTTGAAAACAGTTTGTTGGTGGAGAGATTGCATCAATGTAGAAATTGCCTCAATGTTGTATTTTATTAATTTGTGTGGATAAAGGATATGTGTGTACATATATATACACACGCACGTACACATTTATGTATATACATATATGTACTTATATGTACATATGATAAAATGGCTTGTCATATAGGTATTATATATGCATATGTATATATGTATGAGTATATGCATATATGCATATAGTCAGGGTACAAAATCTTGATTCCCTGGGAATTTCAAAAGGTAGAATAGTTACATCAATGGTTGGTGTGTTTTCAACAGGATCACTGTGACAGAGGAAAGAAACGTGGTATAAATGTCTCTCTGGGTTTAGAGACATTACACAAGCCAACATCCTTGGCTGTTCAAAGTTCTGGTCCTAATGTTGTTCATTTTGTACCAAAGTGGTTGCCGATGTGCTTCTTAAAGAAGTATCCTGCAGACCTTTGTGATTAATGTTAAGGTTAAGCAGCTGATGTTTTCACTGACCCGAGTGGAAAGTTGAGCCAAATCATGCCTTGTGTATAGAGACGCCATTTTGCTTTCCAAGAAGAACTGGTTTGTTTCAATAGTGGTTTTCCCCCACATTGTTGCCTCATACTTCAGTCAGTGAAGCATTTCTGTTCATTGTCTCTTCTGTTTATAGCTACTAAATTTGTAGGAGTCATTTCCTATGTCATGCTTGGAGATTGCTACAATTTGTGATTTTAAGTTTCACTTTCTCACGTGCTGGCATGGCCAAAACATATGTCCGCCAACGGTGCCCCTGCTGCTGCTGAGACCTCTGTCCTTGGGAGGAGCCAAACCTCACACATCACACGCTGTTTGGTTGCTGGAGCCATATGACATCCATTCAATACTAGTGATGAGCAAACACATGAAGTGATAACATAATCATATTTTTCACCATTCAATTTATAAAAGTCATAGCCTTAGGGTAAGATGCCCTCCTCCGACTTCATTTTACAGATGAGAAAACAGAGATCCAGGGATTTGTCCCAGGTCACACAGACAGTAAACACCAGGAGTGAGATTGGAAGCCAGGTCCTTTTCATCAAGAGTCAGGGTTCTTTTCCTTGCACCCATCGTATTTATGTTCATGCGACATAAAAGGACTTTGTATTATTAAACTGATGCTTTGAGACCTCTATGGGTCTACAGTGCTGAATAGAGCATTCCTTTCCTTGGTGTAGACCCCAACCCACTCATGGCCTCATTCCTTTTTGGTTCTCATCCATGTTTTAAAGGGCCTCGCTGATCTGATGGAGTTTTCCCTCTAGAGCAAGGGTGCTTCACCATGTTGTGTCACAAACCCCTTGGGTAGTCTGATATGACTTCTGGACTCCTTGCCAGAATCTTATTTTAAAATCATTGAAGGAAGTATCAAAGTGAAGGTGCATTTGTTTCTCATCCAAGTTCACAGACCCCCTGAACTCCCCCCAGAGACATTTTGGAGATCCAGGGCCCCCGGGTTAACAACCTCTGCTCTAGGGCGCTGGATGTACTTTGGGTCCCAGTGTACCACCCAAGCTTTCTGTCATCCCTTGTGTTTGCTGATGGACCTTCTCCCCTGACTTTGAGCATAACTGCCCTTCATTAGGATGCTGCATCCTGACCTTGGGTCATCCACAGTGGTGATTCCTCAGAGACAAGGAAAGTCCATGCCTCGCAGCCACAGAATAATGCTAGAAAGCACAGATATCCAAACAATGCAGAGATTTGTCTTTGTTTTAATAAGCTGCTTGGGTTTCTTGAAACCAAAGCACAGTTCCTGGTGAAACCAAAACAGCTGAGAAAATGAGATCCCCATCACGTGTGGCCCCCTTCCATTTCTAGTGCCCCTCACAGACTGACAGAAAGAGGAGCTGAGGCAGCAGAGCACCCAACTTTTAGAAGCTGATGCCCTATCCATTATTCCAGAAGCAAATGGCAGGTGTAAGTACCAACTTACACTCTCTCAGAGCCAAAATCCATCCTGTCCATGCATCCTACTGTCACTGTGACCTGCCAGTCACTGTGTGTTGGGCTTGGCATGTTTTCACTAATGATAATGAAATTAAGCATAGTAATGAGGACTTGCATTGGTGGCTTACCTGAGGCAAGCCTACTGATTAGCAGGTTGTCCTGGTGGGAAGGTGGCAGTCACATTATCTCTGACAGGCGAGGTGGTTTGCTTCTTTAATTGTGAAACTTTTCGAAGGTTTTGCTATTCAATTGGGAATACATCTCTGTGGGGAGCCTTCAGAGGCAGGGATGACATTTTTTTTCAAAGATTTCACAGTGCTGATCAGTAATATTAGTGAACTTTATGAAATACCAATCCATTTGAATCTTCACCACCTCTGATAACATTAACCAGATTATTGCCTGTTCCTAATTGAGAATTAATATCTAACAAAGCCACAGAAAAATAAAGCCTGATATTATAGGAAGAGGAAACTATAAATTTGATCTGATGAGCCAAGGGCCACTGAGAATCACAGGTACAGCTGTGGAGGAAGAATACCAGGAGAAAAGGGGTATAATTCAAAGGCAATTACATCCAAGGAAAGACCCAAGAGTAAAAGGCCGTGGTCTTGGATGTCTAAATTCTATTGCCAATAATGGCTTAAAAAAAAAAAAGGACTTGGAGGGGGAGTAGGTAATGAAAAATGTAGGGAGGCAGATTTGACATTTCAGATATCACTAATACTTAATGGGATGCGACTCATGCCTAGAATGTTACACCAGAAAACTAGGCCTCATTTAGATAGAACAGACGTGAGAAAAGAGAGATGGAGTAACACGAGATAAGTATTTGGGAAGTGGAAGGGACATCCGAGACCATCTCTCCCAACCCCCTCATTGAACAGGGAAGGAGCCAAGGTCCACAGAAGTTAAGTGACCTGTCCTGGTTCATATAGCTAGTAAGTGTCTGAGGCAGGATTCAAACCCAGGTCTTCCTGACCCCAGATTGCTCTTCCTTTCCTTCCATCCCCTCTCAGTTCTCCTCTTGCCCAGTCTTTGCCCTTTAATGGGACACAACACAGAAAGGAGACCTTTTCTAAAGTCATTTAATAAAGTTTTATGTTCTCTTACTTAAAAAAAAGTAGGTGGATAGCACCTTATGTAATTCTGATGACAGAGAGATTTAAAAAATTATTTTAACATGTTTTAAAATGAAACCTTCCAGATATGCTTTTCTATAGGTCAGTGACCCTAGATAGTTAGGAAAATATCTTTCACCTTTCCTATGGCAAAAAAATAGAAACAAGATACTTAGCCACTCTTTGTAACCCCCAAAGGGAACATTTCTGAAGGTACAGAGATGTGACAGCATGACCTGCAGATGGGTAGAAGAGTAGATTTGAGGCTTAGATTCATAGACAGCACTCTACCTCCACTCATGACTCATATTAAGATCTTTGTCCACTCACTGAACCTGTTTTCTCATCTTCTCCATCCATGAGACGGACATGCCAGTAGCTGCTCTGTCTTAAGCCAAGTAGCATGGAGTCATAAAGGAAAAACCTGAAGAGTTTCATCTGCCCCTCACTGTGTATAGTGCTTAGCATAATGCCTGGGACACAGTAGGCACTTAATGAATGCTTGTGAACTGATGTAAGTCAATGGACATCTCAGTTTGTTCATCTATGAGGTGGGAACAATACCACTTTTACTGCCCGCTTTCCAGAATAGCTATAAAGTCAGTGGCACAAAAGTCTCTGCCTTTCATAACTATCAAGTACTCTGTATGTGCATACTTAACCTCCTCCTTCCATTTTTAACCAATCAGGAAACATTTATGATGTAACTGCTATGTTCTAGGAATCGTGCTAAGCTCTGGCCATATAAAGAAAAAGTGAAAACAATACCCTACCCTCATCCTTTTACTCCAAAAGGGGAAATAACATAGATATTATCTTTATATTCATAATAAATATAAAGTTCTAGTTATGTAGTTTGGGAAAGCAGCAAAGTGGCTAAGGAGAGAGGGGGAAGGGGGATGGGCAAAGGAAAGACTCTATGTGGATGCTGGAGCTTGAACTGAGTTTTGAAGGAAACAAAAGATTCCAATAGACAGAAGTCAAGATGGAGCATTCTAGACATGGGTTATAACCAAGGCAAAGACCCAGGTCTGGCAAGTGGAGTGCCTTGCACATAGAACAGCATGTCAGCTTATAATGACTGCATCACATAATGTATGGGTTTGGGGAGGGGGGAGAAGGAAATTTAAGGTAAGTGTCTGTAAGCATTTGCACAGGAGGAACAGTCATCTTCCTATAGTAAACATCACCATGAAATATGTCTTCTGTGGTGTTCAGGGGCTTATTTAAACTTATCATGTTTTCAAAAGAAGAAGAGACTTCACACCTCCCACTTGTAGAAAGAGCTCACTGGGGCAGCCAGTGGGATGGCTTGAATTGGCATTTCAGCTCGAACAGGACAGGAAAGAATCTGTGCAAACGCAATGAAATCAAATGCTTCCTAATGTTCTGTTGGCCTTTTCCAGTTCCCCTAATTGTTTTTGTGAGCATTTTAGACAACAAGCTTTAGAAGCACTCTTTGGGTATCCAGATGCCTCATATGAGAACAAAGGGCAGAACATGGATAGGGGCTGTTAACAAGGCTTCTGTCTTTACAAGATGTCAGGACTCCTTTCTGAGGGTGACATGGGCTAGAGGAGAGCAGGGAGAATGAGGAGGGGGAAGAGGTTCACCAGAGCCAGGGGAATTCCGGATGACAGCATGGCCCAATCTCTTGCTTGTCCCCTTCTGCCAAACTCCACCTCTTTCTCCTCATGCACAGCTGTGGGCTTCACTAAACAGTGATGCCCACAAATCACAGCAGTGTTAAAATGTAGTGCAGGGGGAATTCCAGCCTACCGCACACTGCCAAGTTCCTAGAGTTTTAACAGCATACTCACTAAACTGCTTTCCCTCCCCTCCAAAAAACTATAAATACCTTCAATATCAACACTTTTGTTTTCCAACATAGTATGTATTTGTTTACTTTGATGGCTAAGATATTGCTTGAAAATGAGTAGGGATGATGTAGGGAAATTGGGCCATGGGCGAGGGTACTGTGGTGGTGAAGAAAAGCAAGGTGGGCCACTAGTGCCTTGTCCCTGGCTCTGTGCTATCCTGAGTGACTCAGGGCACTTGCTTATCCCCCATAAAGCCTGGCTTTTCAATCACCATCTTGGTCTTAGCATTGAGCATCAATCATGCCCACATGAATGCTGTCCAGTGCCCACACATGCAGAGTCTTGAAGACAGTAGGCACTTAATCTATATTTGTCAAATAGAATTGAATTAAGGTTTGTGACTGAGAGCCAAGGTGTCTGCTGCCTGGAAGAGGAAGGTCATAGAATCAGAATCTCAAAGTTGGGACTCAGGAATGGAATGGAATATAACTGTGCTTTAAGAAAGAAGCATGATGACCATAGAGAGGGCTGGAAAGACTCAAGGTAGATGCAAAGTAGAGAAAAGCAAAGCTAGGAACACAATTCACCCAGTGGCAACAACAATACATGCGATGGTGACATAATACACCCAAAGGAATGAAAAAACACAGAATTCTTGAAAATGAAGAATGCGAAATTAGGAAGAACCAGCAGGATCCCAAAGAGGAGACAAAAGTAGCCTCTTCTTCTTCCCTCACAGAGGAGTTGGGCAGCAGGCTTTGAACATTGCATTGTGTTTAACTATATTGCCCCCCGCCCACAGACACACACACACCCCATGTATTCATTGGTTTTACTGATTCTTTTGTCTCCCTATTTTTATTTTTTCATCAGTTCATTTATTTATATGTTTGTGTACTGGTTTACTATTTTTTTTTAAATAATGAATGGGTATATGGGATACATCCATTACTTAAGATAATGGATGTGGAGGAATGTAGGGGAAATTTTAGGCTATATAAAAGGTATATAAAAACAAGGATGTTAATAAAAATCAATTTAAAAATATCTCCGAATTGGAAGGCCCTTTCCAAGGTCATCTAATCCAACCTGAACCTGCCAAGGAAGTGGGGATTGCAGCCCAATAAGAGACCCAGGGTTTTTTCCAGATGGGCTGAGTCAAGCCACATGTCTCCCATCCTGGGGGATATACACACACACACACACACACATACAAGCTTTTCATTTTCCCCTATATATCTAATTTGGTTAATTCTTTTAGCTTACTGAGATCAGTGGGATTTGACATATTCCATCAAGTGCTTTCCCCCAACTTTGTGTCATTGATGAAATGGATAAGTTTGCAACCTACACCTTAAATCAATAACCTGCTCAGCTACCTTTTTGACTCTTTTGAAGAGATGGAGGTAGCGGGAAAGATTAACTGGTGTGAAATATTTATCTATTTTCAAATTTTTTTCTATACACTGATTAATTTTGTTGTTTTTTTCTCTTTTATTAAAAAATAATTGGTTATAACAGTACACAGATAATGAGGTAGGAGGGGAAGAGATAGTAGGGGGAATCTAAGCAATATAAAAACAAAAAAAATAATAAATTTTACTTTTGAAACATTTCCATATAAGCATAATAACAGTAATGATAAAAATAATAATAATAGAGAAAGGGAAGGGGACACACATTTTTTAAACACCTACTACGTGCCATGCATGTATGCTAAACACCATATAAATAATGTCTCATTTGATCCTCACCACAATCGTATGAAGTATGTTCTGGTGTGATTCCCATTTCCTAGTTGACTTAGTGGAGAAAAACAGACATTGAGTGAATTGCCCGGAGTTACACACTGCTACTAAGTGTATGAGATTCGGTTTGTACTCAGGTCTTCCTGACTCCAGGTCCAACACTTTATCCACCTGGCTAATAATGATGATGATGATGATGATGATGATGATGATGATGATGACATTGCGAGCCTACCCTGAGTCAAACTCATACTGATCAATGGAGGCAACAAAGCATGCTGCTGTATTTCCACTCAGGGCTGGTAGCTTGCTCTAAAGGGTTGGAAATTATCTTTCTAATTCTATAGCTCATAAGCCCCCATCAGTGTACTTTTTTTAGTAATTATCAGTCAGTATCAATTAATTCCCAAATTAATCAACTTTCAGAAAAGATTATTTACTAAGGTAATATAAAAAGAATATTTATTATGAATCATTGCTCATTCCTCTCCAAAAAAAAAAAAATTTATGGCCCAGTCTCCTACAAGGACATGCAGAATCCAAGGGGAAGTAGGCTGAAACCTAGAGAGCCCATATGGCAATGGGGAACCTCAAAGTGCCTCAAAGGCCTCTGGATGTTTTCCTTAAACACTTAGAGTCTTCTGACTGTTTCTGTGGAGATCCTCGAATCTGCCACCAAACAGTTCCTGGCTCCCGATAGGCACATTTTCATCTACTCCTCTGGGGATACTGCTCTGGTATGAATGAAAAGATGGGGAATCTCAAGTTCTCTGGTCTTCCAAACTTCTCATAGTCTTCCTTCACCTAGGAGATGTAAGGAAAACTTCCAGGTTTTTTTTTTTTATTTAAAGCACTTTTTTTCCATAACAAATCTATAGGCAAAATAGATTAGATAGATAGATAGATAGATAGATAGATAGATAGATAGATAGATAGATAGATAAAGGCACACACATCTATGCATATAGATATGTTTGAAAATGTGCATATTATAGATAATCTTTCTATATCTATGTCAATCTATCTATTCTTATAGTCACATATATTTGCTAATCTAAACAACATAGAACAAAATACAAGGTAAAATTACAAAGGACAATTTTTTTAAAGCAACAGTAATACTTCATATACCTAAGTAAAAATGGGCAAAATATATGTAATAGCATGCAAGGTGAACTAGATCACCTAATATGTGTGTATGGGTAGGTGTCTATATGTGTTTATATGTATATGTGAATAATATATGTGTGTGTGTGTGTGTTTGTTCATTCATTCATTTACACGTAGATGTGGGTAATGACTTTAAGTCAGACTGCAATTCTAACCTACATGCATGCACGCACATACACACACACATTTCCCATCTCTCATTAGATATATACCATTCCTTGACAAAAGGTCTTTATTTCCATATCTTAAACAAGACTTGATCCAAAAATGAAAATTCCATTCTTCAAGACCATCTCCTGAGCCAGCTGTTCACTCCTTCGGTCCTCCATTGTCTCATGAACCCCTGCCTTCAACTGACAGCATTCACGAAAGTACCACTTGTACACTTACATTGCCCTGCATTTTCCCCAGGGTTTTACAATCTCTGTCAGTTCTTTCTGAGTTCTTTCTATTCATGTCATTTGTCTTCCCATGGCTCAACAGAAGTTGGTACTAATCATTAGGTCTGACAAACCCCATGAGGCTTTCTGTCATGCCCCAGGTACACACAGACACTGAGAACACTGCGTGCCTCCTGGTTAGTCATATCTGGATGACATGACACCTTATTATTTCTCATTAAGGTGTCACAAACCACCAAAACTCATTCCTTTTCTGGGTAGCAATATTTGATGTCTTCTCTCTTGGCCTCACTTGTGTATCCTTGTTACCAACCCATGGAACATGGCACCCTGCTTTCTTCCCAGAGGTCTAGTGCTATCTACAAGAGGCCAAACTATCCCATCACTCAGTTTAGCCCCAAGGATGCCATGTTCCTTCTTCCCTTGCTTCTCTTTGTCACATTCTTCTACCCAAAAATCTCCTGACAAAGGTTAGAATTCTGCTCTCCTTCTACCCAAGCCTTTCCTCTTTGCTTTACTCTTAAAGCAGAGCTTCCATTCTTTCTAGGAATATCATTCTCTTGATAAGTAGGAGGCACAGAGTTTCCTCAAACCATTTCCCTCACTCGTGGAGGGATAACAACATGCATATTTGATGTGCAGTATTTGATTTGGCACTGGAAGAGGCACAAAGCCACAGCAGGCTGTACAGGTCACTCTCCAAGGCATACAGAGTAGGTAGAGTGAGCCTCTACACTCACTGAAAACCTCCTCGATCCAAATTCAGCAGCAGACATGATGGTGAGTGGGGCTGATATGTCCCTTATTCAGTTCCCATGTGCTTTGATTCCCTCTTTAAGGTCGCTAGTTTGAGGACTCTTCATTCCATGTAACTTGGGCATGAGGTGCATTTACAATGGGGAGGGCAATTATCCTGACTCTTTTAGATCCAAGTGGAGAAGAGGGCTGTCAGTGACAATGATTCTTTTTTGATAGGGTTTATTTGGTGAATTCTTGAGGCCATTTTGATTTACTCACTCAAAGGATGGAGATTTGTCCTCCATTCACTGGTAAATTTGAGTGAGCTGCTGACATCTAACTCCAATCACTGGGTCATTCTTGACTAGGTATTCAGTAGGTGCTAACTTATTTGAAAGCTTTGATGCCATCGCGCATTAGTTGGAACAATCTGAATGGATCCAATTGTCCAGGCTCCCTGAAGATCATCCTCTTGTAAATTCTGGTGGTAAGACCTGCTCCTGAGTTTCCAGGAACAGCACATTTATGTTAGAACCCATTGAAATATGGCAGAGGAGACCTTAAAAGTTCTATAAACTGAGTCATTAATCACAGAATTACGTTTTCTGTTTTTTTTTTCACTTGACAAATATGGTTGTTCATATTGAATTTCTGCATTACAGAATTATTTAGCCTAGCAGGAAGGTATTGAACTGTGTGATGAATATCTCTATTGGACAGCTGGAATTTCTGTGCCCCAGCATAGCAGGAATATAAGGCCATGGATTCAAAACTAGAAGGGATCTGAGAGGCCAACTGATAAAATTTCCTCATTTTATAGATTGGGAGAGAAGTGGCTTGTCTAAGTTCACCTGGATTGTGGTTGCATTGTTGAGTTGTGTGGTGTGGACTTTAAAAGCTGCCCTTCTATAGTTATCTAATCCAACAAGTCTTTATTGATCACCTCACTTGTGCTAGACACTATGCTAGATAAAAAGAAAATGTGAAAACTTCCCCTTCCCTCAAGGTGATTATGTTCTAGCAGACTTTGAAAAGGGAAGCACACACTTGATCATTTGAAGAAGGGAAGGCATGGGGGCAGCTAGGTGGCACAATGCATAGAGCACCCGCCCTGAAGTCAGGAGGACCTGAGTTCAAATCTGGCCTCAGACACTTGACATTTACTAGCTGTGTGACCCTGGGCAAGTCACTTAACCCCATTGCCTCATCCAAGAAGGAAAGAAAGAAAGAAAGAAAGAAAGAAAGAAAGAAAGAAAGAAAGAGAAAGAAAGAAAGAAGAAGAAAGAAAGAAAGAAAGAAAGAAAGAAAGAAGAAAGAAAGAAGAAAGAAAAGAAAGAAAGAAAGAAAGAAAAGAAAAAAGGAAAGGATCAGGAAAACACCTTGCAGGAGATGCTCACAAGCTGACCTGTGAAGGTAGCTAAGGATTGTAAGAGGTAGACACAAGAAGGACATACATAGCAGGCATGCAGGACAGTCTTTGTACAGGTTCAAAAGAAAGAGATGGAATGGTGATGTTTGAGAAGCAGCAGCAGAAGTCACGTATGAAATATGTGAATAGGGAGTAATATGAAATAACCCCGAAAGAGAGAGGGGAACTGAACTGGGAAAGGCTACAAAGGCCAGTCTGAGGACTGAGAGTTTTAATTCTATGTGTTACTGCTCACTGTATATTCCTCTTCTCTCTCTAGTTAACGTGTAAACCCCTTGAGGGTAGAAACCCTGACTTAGGCAATATCTCTCATCCCTAGCAAAGCACCTAGTATAGTACATATACTACCTGATATGCATCAGGTACTCAATAAATACCAGTCCATTGATTGCATAATGTCTTTTGTAAGAGGTCCATACTATTCTCCAAGTTAGACATGTCTCAAATCTGGGGCTTCACATTTGGTAAAACTACTAAATTTGAAAGAGTCTCTATTGAGCTTAGATCAGATGAGGTTTACTCATATACCCATCTTTCCTTCCTTCCTTCCTTTGATGCTAACAGAATTAGCATGAAAATACCATAGAACAGTAAAGGTAGTGAATCTGTTATAAGGAAACAGTAGGTAGAATACTAGCCAGGGAGTAAGGAAGAATTGAATTCAAATCCTGCCTTTGACAATTACTAGCTGCGTGACATTGGGCAAGACACTTAATCTACTTTAGCCTCAGCTTCCTTATCTGTAAAATTGGAATAAAAACACTCACCCAATAGAGTTGTTGTGAGATAATACATATAAAGCATTTTACAAACACCAAAGTACTATATGAATACTAGCTATTATTATGATAAACACAAGATGAGCATTAGGAAAGAGCTTCTTATAGAATCAAAAACACTAAAGAGTTATTCATTTTAAATGAAGAATAAGAAGGAAAAAAAGGAACTGAGAGTGAAAAGCTCAGGGGAGAGCCATATTTTTGTATACATTCTTTCACATCAGCGGTTTCTGCAACATGATGCATAAAAATGAATTGAATGTGACTGAAATGAAAGAACGTCAGTTGCCCAGGAATGCAGAGAAGAACGGAAGCTGCTAAATATGCAGGAGTTTTTAAAATCCCTCAGTCTCCCCAGAATTCTTCAGCAGAGGATAGGTTTTTTTTCAGTTGAATCATGTCTAAGAGGGCATAATGAGAATGAGCTATATTTTAAAACATTTTTCAACCTATTTGGTGAGCCTGATCTTGATTTTCCTCTCTTAATATGTGTGTGTGAAGGCATGGGCTTGGGTAGCTCCAAAGGAGAGGCTTTCTGGTGTTCCCTCACCCATTGTTACTCTATAGGGGAACAGGTGAGGTGAAGAAAGTCAGACTTGGGGTCACAGCCTTTCTGTCTCCCACCAGTTCACAGGTCAGTGGATAGTCATCTGGACAGCTAGCACTTGTAAGCACCTGTGTGTGCTGGGATACTAACCTCTGGGGATACAAAGAAAGGAAAAGAACCTCACTCACTGATCTCAAGGAACTCTGAGTCTAATTACTTGGTCAAAATTATTTTACTATATCCATAGAAAGCTTGGGGAACACAATCAACCTTTGCTGATAAAGTTACAAGGAGATATTCTGCCATTGATCAACTCAAGCTTTTTTTCCTTAGATGAGACTCTTACCCACTCAGTCCTTGCCTTATTCAAAAAATGATTTATTGAACACTGGTATATGAAAATACCAACAGCCCTCAAAATTGTGAAGCCTCCTTCTTTCTGTTTCTGAAGTAACAGGAGGGGAGTCTACGAATGACAGTTTTTAGAGTATGGGCCATGTCCCACACTCTGGAGTTTAGGTTTCCTTCAGCACATTTAAGGCCTCCAGCCTTGGGCTTCTCAGACATTCTGGGCTGATTTCCTACCCCTAATCCAGGACAAACTTCTCTCCTGGAAGTGCCGTGAGACCCTAATGGGGTCACTGGTCACTTTCTGATAGAGTTATTTCTTCCCTTTAACCAACTTCCTTTTCCTCCTCACAAAACAGAACCAATGTCTAAGAATGATAGATTATCTGAGAGGAAAAAGAGCTTGGAGGGCATCCAGTTCCATCCCATTGTTTTAAATAAGAGGTAACCCTGGGTGGGTGATATGGTAAAATGCCCACTAGCTAAAGGAAAAAAAAAAGTGATTGGAAAGGCCAAGAGCTGCTTCCCAAGAGCTAAACAGTCTAAAGATCTCAAGGCATTATCAAAATGAAGAATTCTCAAGTATGCATGACCATGTGAAAGATTGCTCCAAATCACTAGTAGTAAGAGAAATTAACATGCAGGTAGATTGTAGGTTTCAGTTCCATAGCAGCAAACCAGTAAAGATGACAAAAGACATAAATAAGAGGCAAAGGTTTGGAGGGTTTATGAGAAGACGGGAATTACGTTTACATGCATGCACATATAAGATAGACAGATAGATAGATAGATGATAGATAGATAGATAGATAGATAGATAGATAGATAGATAGATAGATAGATAGATAGATAGATGGTGGGAAGGAGGGAGATGTACAGAGAGATGCTAGATGGATGATGGAAGGAGAAAGAGAGAGAGGAAGAGAGAGAGAGAGAGAGAGAGAGAGAGAGAGAGAGAGAGAGAGAGAGAGAGAGAGAGAGAGAGAGAGAGAGCATTGCTGGTAGAGCTATGAATCTGGTTCAACAATAATGGGAAGAAAATGGATTTATGTAAGAAAAGTCCCTAAAGTGTCCATTCCACTTGACCAAGGAATTTTATTTCTGGGCACATACCCCAAGAAGGTCAAAGTTAGATAGGTTGCATGTGTATAAACATGCATACACACACACACATATACATATACATATACATATACATATACATATACATATACATATACATATACATATACATACATACATATATATTTATATATGTGTATATACATACACACACACACACACACACACACACACACACACACACACACACTTTTTTTAAGGCAGCCAAAAAAAAAATTGGAAGCAAACTAGGTATCTGTCATTTAGGGAATGACTGAATGAATCAGAATAGGAATGTATTAGAATATTTCTCATCATAAGTAACACTGAAAATGAAGAATATAAGAAACATGTGAAGATTTAAACAAAGTGAACAGAGCTGGAAAAACAATATACTAAAACAGTACAAGGGCAAAGTAAGACTAAGGTGAGCCCCCTACAAATGTGCTACATAGAGATATGGGCACCCCAGAAGAGCTGAGGAAAGGCAGCTCCCTCTTCTCCTGGGTGAAATGGGGGCCTGGAGGCACAGAGCATCCTTCAGACACCTTTGCAGGCTAGTTTTGCTTCACTGTTTGTCTTTCCTGTAAAGAAAAACTGAAAAGCCTGGCAAGTGAGACTAGAGACATAAAAAACAAAGCCACTGATAAAACAGTAATTAAAAGAGAACAGCAAAAAGATGTAATTAGACAATAGTACTCTGCAAAACCAAATTAAATTACTAATGAGAAACTAGCCTGGATATTGGCTGGCTTCTAATAAATCTGGGATAAATGAGAGCTATATTTTTTTCTTAAAGAATTGTTATTCTGAATATGAAAGGGAAAAAATAGTAGTTTTTATTTATTAAACTTTTATGCTAAATTATTCGGTTTTTTATTCTTTAGTTTTTATTTTAAACTTGATGAACATTAAATTGAATGGGCTAAATTTTTTCAAAAACAAATATAAACAATCTGTAATTTTCTAGGTATAGAGAACTCCAAGCCAAGAATCACTCCATCAACCTAGATAGCAGCCTCTTCATATTTGGGTGGACAAGACCTAGGGAGTTGTCTGAGTCACATAGCTAGTTACCTCCAAAGGCGAGTTTCTCTGACTGCAAACCCAATACAATGTTACCCACTGTGACAAGCTGCCTCTATTTCAAACAAATATTGAATATAAGGAGGATCTTAAATATTTCTTTCACATAGAGGCAGGTTGATAATATACTCAAGTCCTCTTCTGTTTCTGTATTTGTATTTCTACATGTTTTACTGCTTCTGTTTGAAATGGAGTAAAATCATGACCCAGATTCTAGGGTGATGTCTAGTGAAGTAATTTTATATTGAATGATGTCTTTCAGTCCTCTATGATTTCCTCTAGCATGAACATTAAGATGAGGGATATGAGTTAGGAAAGAGGCGTGTGAAATTTCAAGGTTACGTCATTAAAAAAAAAAAAAGAAAGAATAAAAAAAGCAAGATATATGTGGATCAGCCCCCATGCTGTGCCAGTGGTAAAGTAAGGAGATAGAATGAGGGTAGCTGGGGCTTGAGGGGCAGGGTGAGGGACTATAATCAGCACAGCTTTCCGGTTGGGAGACACAGAGTGACCATCTCAACCAAACCATTATTTTATTGATGGGAAATATGAGGCCCAGAGAAGCTGGCCCCATGTCACACAGATGCTTAGTGTTGAGCTGGCAGGGGTCACGGCAAAGGCGGGCTGGATATCAGAAGCCCCTGTGGTTGGCTGATAGGAGAAGAGCTTCCTTGTCTTCTACATCAGGAGCTAGAAGGGCACATATAGGCAAGATCAATGTATACAACCACAAGAAAGAGGAAATATGCAGAGAGGAGTGTGCTGTCTTACAAACAGTGGGCTTCTGAGCAGTCCAGAATCACAAACCTGTCATCAGTGGGATGTTTTTAGTGGGTTATAAGCTAAAGCCTTTGGAATGGAGAGGCTCATTTGACTTGGAGTTGAGTGAGATTAGAGAAAGGGAAATATTATCAGCTTGATTCTGAGGCAGAAAAAATCAGCCCTCTGTGTATGAAATTACGTTTGCACAAGAGAAAGCCAGGGAACTCCTCCAAGGCACTGGGGCACCCTCAGGGCACTGAAGAGGCATCAGGGAGCTCCCAGAGAGCAGTGTATTCACCTGGCCACTCCTAATTAGGCCTGATGAGGGGAGCAATGATAATCATCTACTAATGGATTTACCTGAAACTAAAGCCAGTGCCTCGCTCTAGCCACCAACGACAGGCTTGTCCTGAGAATGGCTCACCTCAGCCAGTTATGGCATCTGGTGGGGGAGATCTGGAATGCTTGATGACACACCTTAAAGGAAGGGGCACGGTCTACCTCTGCCAGAGGCTAGGAGCTTTCTGAGGGCCAACGTCATAGTCCTGTGGCTAAAAGAATGTAGACCCATCTGAACTGCTTCTCTGATTCCTTGGGCTCTCATGGGCATTGGAAGTGTTTTCTGTAGCCCTTGACATACTCCTCTTGGTAGGAGGATGACCCAAAAGACCTCGCAGCAGCATCCTTTGTGTAACCGAATAACTGCCTGCTTAATGACTCCTGGAAAAGAGGTGGAGGGAGGCAGAAATAAAGGAAGGACTTTGTCCAGGTTAGGAATGGAGGGAGGAAGGAAGGAAGGGAGGGAGGAAGGAAGGAAGGGAGGGAGGAAGGAAGGAAGGGAGGGAGGAAGGGAGGAAAGAAGGGAGGGAGGAAGGGAGGAAAGAAGAGAGGGAGGAAGGAAGGAATGAAGGAAGGGAAGAGGGAAGGGAGGGATGAAGAAAGAAAAAAGGAAGGAAGAAAGGAGAAAGAAACAGAGAATAAAAGAAGGGAAAGAGGAAAGGAAAAGAAATCAAGGAGACAATGGTTTGGGGTTTGTTTGTTCATATAAAACAAAGTTCATTGGATAGTCTGGGGGTTTTTTTGTCTTAAAGGAAAAAAAAATCCTCTTGCCTTTGAAAACTCAGGAACGCCTTACTTTCAGAAGACATAAGATCCAGAAACTTTTATGTCCTTTATTCTACAAAGCCAGTGACTACAACTTGACCACAAAAAAATTCCTCATTTCTAGGATCCAACCTGAAAAAAGCCCCATAGTTTCAGCCTCAGCTCTGTGTTCTCTGCCTCAGATAATTGAGATATCTGTCAACAATCAATAAATGTTTATTAAGCACCTACTATGTGCTGGGCATTGGCTCAGTGAATATATTTGTTTTTATACACTTGTTGAATTGAATCAAACATCCATCTCTAGTACAGCTTCCCCTAAAAATCAGAAAGAGTGAAGTAGGTCCCCCTGAATGATTTCTATGAGGGCCCCCCCCTCCGGCCTGTGAGTTGCTGTGGGGCTTTTGAAATGGGGGAGAGTTGCTACATAACCAAGAAGAGTTGTGGATTTAGGACACCTGAGCCGCCCTCAGTCCTCCTGCTCCTCCCCAGCTGTGCAAAACAGACTCTTCCCCTGCACTCTGGGCATTGAGTTCCTTTATAAAATGAAAGGCTCGACTTAGCTGAGCCTGAGATCTCTTCTGATGGTGTTAGACTGTTGCTCTACCTTTTTAGAGTGAGGGTAGGAAGTGATGGCCTTACCTTCAAAATTATGGTGCATTAGAAATACACAAGCATGAAGAGAGAAGGGGGGCTTTAGGAAAATCCAGAGACAGAGATCTGGCTCCAGCTCCCTAGGGAATCCAGCCTTATTAGAGGGGTCTCCCATTGGTGGCTGGGTAGCTTTTGGGCTGTATCACTTACCGTCTCTGGGCCTGTGTCAGAGGAGATGTATATTTCTCTCACTTATTATTTTAACTTATATATTCAGTGAATATTAGCTAGATTTTGGTTTTGGGAGTTGGACTTTCTTTCAAGCATTTGTGTGACAATCAAGGTTTTGTTTTTTACAAGCAGACCAGTCTCTCAAGCAGGTCTTCAAGATGAATAAACAGAGGGGGGAGGGTCAGTTCGCCTTTCTTCCTTTCTCAAAGACCACACTCCAAACATCTCCGCTCTCATTAAGAAGCCTTCCCTCCCCTGAGCTTAATTCCTGCCCCCAAAATCTGCAGAGAAGGCTGACTCAACTGAGAAGTACGTGAGAGACAGAGAACCACTTACACTTAAAATGAGAAGTGAATTTTGAAATCCTCGGGTGATCAATGAGAATGGAAGGGGCTCTATCTAGTTCATCTCCTTTTACAGATGAAGAAACTGAGACCTAGAGATGTTTAGCCATGCTCCCCAAGTCACATATGAAGTAAGTGGTGGAACCAAGTCTTGGTTCCCGACCTTCAGACTAGAAATCCTTCCCCTTCCCCCATCTGCTTCTTAGCTAATGCCCTGAAATTCTGAGCCTAAGAAGCCTGGCTGGACCACAATCCTCCAGCCCCCTTCTCAAACAGTGGCTGACACATTATCAACAGGAGAGCATTAGAGATCCTATACTTGGGGCCATCCTCAAAGGCCCCATCGTGCATGGCTTATCTTGGGGCTGGGGTGAGAAATGACCTCTCCAAGTTCCCCACCACACCGGTCAAAGCACCAAGCTATGCCCCTACCCTTTGGGAGTTCCCCAAACAAGGCTGAAGCCAAGAGGCTGGGCCTAGGCCTAAGGCATAGGAGGGCAGCACCTGCTCAGACTTACTGAATCACCGGATTGCTGCTGGGAGGGCCCTCACCTGGCATGAGTTAAATTGTTAGGAGGGGAAAGGAAGAAGGGGCTGCCGCTGGTGGGGGCCAGTTTTTGGCCAGTGAGGACTTTTAGTGTTTAGGATTCGGGCAGGGCAGGGCTAGCTAACCTGGTGAGTCTTAGCGTTAAGGACCGCGCCCCACCACCCCAAGCCTCAGGCTCCCCGGATTGCTGCTGGGGTAAAGACGTCAGGTAAGTGCAGAGTACCCAGTGAACGGGCCAGGCTGGGAACTCCAGCCTTTCCAAATGCTGAAGAGAGATATTTCGGGCACTGACGACCCTGAATCTTGGAGGGAGAAAAGAGGCAGCCATGGCAAGACAGGGCTTGGGAGGGCCAGGAGCGCTGGACCAGCAATCCGGGAACATTCAGGCAGGGAAAATTCACTTTCTGGCTTGGGGCCCCTGCACCTATGGGTGGGTGTGGCTGGTTTGACAAGAGGCCTGAACCAGGTTTAATTGTGCTAAGAGCTTGTGAACCCCGGGAGGCAGACGTGGCTAAGACGTGGGAGTTGACAGAAGTATCTCCCCTACCCCAGGGGAGTGCAGTGCAGAGGGCTTGGCTTAGAATTGGGGTGCCTGGGCGCTAGGGCGTGCTTCTGCCTCTTGCTAGCCCTGAGGTCAGGGGCCACCTGTTTATCCTCTGCCTCAGTTTCCTCAACTGTAAAATGGAACTGATCATCCATGCAACTCCACCCTCTCTGGGCTGCCAGCACTTGTAAAGTGCTTTGGAGAAGTTACAGAGCTAAAGAAAAGAGCCTAGATTAAGTACCGGGGGGGAGGGGGCCGCCCAGGTGTGATGCTGGAGATGTTTCCTGTTATTGTTAGACCAGACAGAGTCACCCAAATCGGAGCCATCTGCCCCATCCTAGACTCTGCCCAGAACCCAGGGCAGGTGTCAGGTGTGGCCCAGCAAAGAGAAGAAGAGCTGAGAGCTGGAATGGCCAGACAGGCCCCCAGGTCCCCCTTCTCCCACTGGAGAGGAAGAGGCCTGCCTGAGTGTGGTAGGCAGCCAGGGACGGGCTGACCACAGGTGCACGGGGAGCAGCAGCAGGCCTGGAATCTGTCTGCAGGACTTCCCCGCTTTGGCTTCCACCACGGCCGGCCTCTCTGTGAGCAGGGCAGTGGTCACCGGAGGAAGGTGGTGACCTCCAGGCAGTCCCCTTCCTGCCAAGTCATGCCCAGACTTCATTATGGGCTGAGGGCCTCTCACTGGAGCCAAACCCTCTCCTTCTCTGCACACCATCTGCAGCTACACACGGGAGCCTTGGCAGTCCAGACTTCCCAGAGGACGGAGGGCCAGCCCTAGCCTGGGGATGCAGGAGCCAGCTTTCTGCCACTATTCACTTCTGTGGATGGCTCTAACCAACCAGAACCCTTTCTAGTTGTTGGCTGTGAATTCACAGGGTTTGGCCTCTATGCTCTCTGGATCAGTCAAGGAGGCAGCCCTACTCCCACCTTCCTTGAACCCCAGCTCCCCTCACCGGGGATGGGAAGCATTTGTTAAATGCTTTGAACAGATTTCTGACCTCTGGCCTTGTTTCAATGCCCCTCCCCCTTCTGCCTCGAGGGGTCCGGATGGGTGGGAGGGGGTGGAAACTTCTCTCCCAGCAGGACCACACCCACACAGCTGTTATACCTGCAGACCAGTGTCTTGGCGGCTTCATTCCCTCCTCTAGGGTCCCCTCAGGCTCGGCAGGAGGCTCCTTCTCTCCCCTTCTCCACACACCTCGTAGGGCTGGATGCCAGGGGAGGCAAATCAAGGTGTCCCAGAACGTCTGTCTGTGCATGCACGCTGGACTGCCCCACAAGCTCTGCTCGGTGCCACGTCCGCCGGCACCTTAAGCCCTGAGGCAGCTCCGCTGCAGCTCAGAGTCCGTTAGCATGATGCGGAGGTCCCCAGCCGGTCAGCCATGAGCCTAATCGGTTACTTCCTACCACCAGGCCACGATGCTGCCTGTCCTCTGGTACTGGCCTGAGCCACACCAGGCCAGGCTGGGTCTAACCCACATCCCGCTTGCCACTGGGGACCTCTGAAAGGCCGCTGGATTTGGAGGCCAACAGTGGCTGCCCCAGCCTTTCTATATTGACCACCGTGGGAAGGGAGGTGGTATTGATTTTTAATAAAGGCAACCTTGGCTTCTCCTTGTAGCATCTAAGAAGACCGAGCAGAGAGGTTCTTAACTGTGTGTGTGTGTGGTGTGTGTGTGTGCGCGCGCGCGCGCGCGTGTGCACGTGCGCGATGGACCTCTGGCAGTGTCTGTTGAAACCTATAGGTCCACTGGCAGAGTGTTTTTAAAATGCATAAAATAGAATTTAGAAGGAAACCAATTTATATTTAAATCTGGTTATAATTTGCCTCAGTTTCCTCATCTGTAAAGTGAACTGGAGAAGGAAATGGCAAACCACACTGGCCTCTTTGCCAAGAAACTGCCAACTGGGGTCATCGAGTCATATGTGACTGAAATGGCCAAACAACTAAATCCACGTTAAAAACAAAACAAAAGCAAAGCTCACGGACTGCAGGTTAAGATGCCTGATGTGGGGGAACAGCATCTTGTCAGGGTGTCCCCTCCAGGGGAGAGAAAGACAGACCACCTGCCTCTGGCTAGATCTGAGACTGGCTTCCAAATGCACGCCCCGCCTCAGGGACTTGCAGATTATGGGACCTAGCGACTGTTTCCTGGCCTGTAAAATGGGAGTGATGTTTGTGCTTTCTCGCTGACAGGGAGTTAGTTACCTGGAAGGCATTTTGCAGCCCTGAAAGCCCCTCCACATGTAAGTCGGTACTTTGTGCCCATTCAGTGACATTGATTCGGAGGTCAGATCACAGACTTAGAAATGAAGGGAGCCTCAAAGTGAGTCTAGTCCATGTCTCACTTTAGAGACGTGGAAACTGGGACCCAGGGAAGGAAGTGGCCATCCCCAGGTCACAGAGACAGTGAGCAAGAGAGTTTCATTATGAACTCGATTCTCTTCTCTCCAGGACCCTACAAGGGGAGGATGTAGCTTTGAATAAACTTCCTTTCTTTTGAAGACCATTCTCCTCACCTTTGGCTGTCTTAAAGTTAAGCAAACTGGTTGAGGCTCCGGAACCAGGACTGTTTCATGCTTTCCCTCGTTGCTGGGCAGAGAGGACTAAGACTAAGCATGTACTATCTGCAAAGATGAGTAGGTCACTTCAAGTGTGGCTTTAGTGTGAGTGGTTCAGAAAGATGGTATGAAGTGGTGATTGGACAGAAAACCCTTTCTCCTCCACCGGGGTCTTACTGTTTTAAGGAAAATCAATTAATCAGCCAGTATTTATTAAGTGCACCCTACTTCCAGGCATCGTACCAGGGGCAGGGGTGATGTGACTTGTCTTCAAAGACTTCTATTTGTGGTCTTTCTTCTTGGTCTGGAGATGTTCGCCTCCCACTAAGGACTCTCTTGGGATCTCCAGTACCCAAAGGCCCCCCCATGTGCTGCTTACAGAACTCACTTGCACAAGATCCTGGTTGTAATAAGTAGCAAGGCCACAATTTGAACCCAGGTCTTCAGACCCCCCAAATTCAAAGTTCTTTTATGATTATCTTCTCACCTCCCCCTGGTAGAATTCTGAGACTCCTGCAAAGCAGAGCTCAGGAGTTAGAGTTCCCTCCTAATCCTACTCATCCCCCCTTAGGAACACTGTCCTCATAAAACTGTCTTTTATTATTTGTATACCTCTTGTTGTTTTTCTCTCTGTATGAGGAGCTGTCTCCCCCAGCAGAATGCTTGTTCTTTGAACTGTGGTAGTTTCATTTTTAGTCTCCATTTTAAACCAAGAAATCATCATTACATATGTACCACACCATAGCCCCCAGAGGTACAAAGACAAAAATGCAACAGCAATGCCTGCCCTAAAGAAGCTTCCACTCAACCAGGGAGAGGAAGGCCACCTGAAATGGTCAGTCATTAGAGAGAGGCAAGCATCAACACTGGCCCCATCTGGAAGGGGCTCAGGAAGACTTGCCATAAGCACAAAAGACTTTCCAAGATGGCGGCCTTCATTCAGGCGGGGTATTGGAGCACCCAAACAAGGAGGAGAAAACAGGATATGGAACTACATGTAAAGGGAACAGCAAGAAGGCCAATCTGGCCAGAAGAGGAAGCATATGCCAGGGGCCATCGGGTGGAATCTGGCCCTAGAGCCTCCAGCCTTGGTTGCGATAGGACACCAGAGAATGGGGAACAGACAAAAGATTTGTCAGCCACAGAGTAGAGCAGACAGACACGTGTGCTTTGGGAATAAAGACTGAGCAGCTGTGGGGGGATGAGTGGGGTGGAGCTGGGGAAAGGGAATGACTGAATGCAATGAAAGCTAACTACTAGTCTGTGCTAATAGTGGAGTCAAGAGTTGATGAGATATTTATGTGGATGAGAGCCCAAGGGGATGAAAGAGAGAAGGGATGTGAGGCAGATTCTCCCCTGCCTGCTGCAGGTATTACGCAATGTAGGGACTTAATAAGTGTTCGTCTAATTGCATTTCTAATGATAGCAGTAATGACCTAGCACTTTACTGAGGTGTTATAGGACTGTTCTGGAACTCAGGCTCAGTGAGTTGTGCAGGGGGTATTCAACCTTGGACATCCCAAATCCCAGAATGGTGGTGTTCCCCTTCTTCGTCCCCCAAGTAACATAGCAACAACCTTGTAGACTTGAGCACACAGTAGAAAACAAGACAACCAGAAAGAAACCAATTTTTTTAAATGCCAATGAAAAAGCTATAGCTATGGGCTGAACCTTGGAGCCTAACCCTTAATTCCAAGTTCCAATTAAGTCCCAGACACCCACACATCTCAGTAAATCACATTTTGTTGTTATTGTTTCAGGTACAGAAGGTGAAATAAAGGTGCTTTAAACACTGAATGTGTTGTCCTTGCTTCCAGTGATCGGGCCATGGCTGGGGGAGAGGAGAGAAAGAGGGTCATGAGAATGAAGTGGTCTCCCCTGAGGTCCCCTACTCTTTCACTGACCTGCAGGATGGTAATGGGCTATCGAGCCCTTGATAAGCAAGTGGCTTATGTAAAATGGGTTTTAATGACAGGGTTGAAGCACCATCAGAGAGCTGCAGGAGGTCGGCTTTAGTTTTAAAGCCTAAACAAATGCAATAGATGCTGAAAAAGTGAACTATAAAGTAGTGTGTGCAGCTTTCTCCGCGGTTCCAGAATGTCTGAGTCCTAACACAAAGCAGAGAGTTGACTTTGCACCTTCTGAGAGGTGGTCTGACAGGAGACATCTGCCTCGTTCCCTCTCACCGAAGGGCCTCTGGTGATATTTCTGGAAGACTATTGGGAGGCAGGTTGGAGAAGGGCTTCTCTTGGATGTCAGGGTGGGACTAAGTGACCTCTGAGATCCCTTCCCACTTTGGGATTCTGGGAACCTGAGACCCATTGTGCCTGTCTTTGGTGCTGGGAGCAAGGGCAGATTTGGACTTGAGAATAGAAAACCCTCCCTACCACTTACAAAGACTGCCCAAAGGTGCGATGGCAGCCTCAGAACTCGGTGGGTTCTTCCCCTCTGCAGGCGTTCAAGCAGGCAGGACACCTACTTCTTGATATCAGTGGAAAGGGGATACTTATTTGGATGGGGTGGGGCCAGATGAACCTTGAGGTTCCATGCTGTGTGGGAGATTTTCTGATTCTGTTATGACTTTCCTGTTGTGTTCTTCAACGTCATCAGCTCATAGAACTTTTTGTCTTTCTAGTCCTAAAGACTTTCTTGAGGCCACAAGAGGTGAGTGATTAGCCAGGGTCACAAGCCAGTATGTGGTCAGGTCCTCTGGAAGCCAAGGCACAGTCCCTCCTACCAGACCAGGCTGCCTCTCTCTCTGAGTGTTGTTCAGTGTTTTTAATCACAGCCTCCGTTCTTTGCAAAATATCGTCTGTGACTATTCAGCCTCGTGGACATGTTGATGCTAATGCTCAGTGACTTTGGATTCTTTCTAAGGTTTGTGGACACTCCTGCTCATTTCTCCTGGAAAGAAAGTTACTACCGCTCCGCCATGTCCCAGAGCTCACAGACAAGTGAATTCCTCAGTCCTGGAGTCTTCCAGCACATTTGGGACTTCTTGGATCAGTGAGTATCAGAGAAATAAGATGAGTTATGAGTCAGACCCCTGAGAGGATTCAGAATCTGGGCAGTTCAGGCCATATCCCAAACACTGGTGCTGTAGGCCAGGAGGGATAAGAGCCGATCCTTGTTCCACAAGAGATTGTTTTCATGGCCAAAGTGTTGTTTACATTTGAGTAAAGAGAATATAATTTCCTTGAGGACAGGTTTTCACTTTGTCTGAGCCATCTCTCAGCCAGTAGCTAAGACCCAGTATGATCATAATAAATGAAGTCGTCAGTTCATTCTAATGACAAACAATGCCTCATTTTGAAATTTTAGGTCTTCCATTCACCAGTATAAATTGCAACCCCTGTACAGTTGTTGGTGTTTGAAAGGGACTGTAGCCAAAAGCTTTGCAGGCCTAGCTGCCCACATTCCTGTTCCTCCTTGGCCAGACAAGTGCTTGGGTAACAGACACACCATCTACCTCTGACTGGACATGAAGCTTGTCCAGCTTGGGCCAGGGCCTGCTGAGGTCTCTTGGGAGCCACAATGAAGCATCAGAGCAGAAGGTCATGGTTCAGAATATTAATATTACTGCTTTCAAATGGTCACACTGGCTCTCCCACTTCAGCTCCTGTTTGCTTCTCTCTCCTGGGGGATCAGCAAAGACTCCCATCCTCCCTTTCCAGGAGCAAGTGATTCAGTAGAGAGAGTGAGTAGACCATGTGTGAGGTGACTAAGGACCTGGTAGAGGGCAGTGGGTGTACTCATGGAGGGGATCGGTAGAAGGTACAGAACGGAGAGGTAATGGGTGCTTCCTGGAAATGCCTAATTGGCAAATTAATAGCCAGTGCCCTAGCTGGGTGGACAATGGGAAATTCACATCCTGTGTCTATGATTACATCTGTTGAGAGAGCAGGACTCTTTTCATTAATCATGAGACGTCACCACAGATGAGCTCACTTTCCTTGTATCAAAGGGAAAGCATGTGAAATCCAAACATTCCTTTTACCAAGGAATATCACCAAGGCAGAGACCTTCAGTTAAATAATTAGCCTCATTAACAGAAAATGAAACAGAAATGCAGTTCATTAAATTTTTTCTTCCCTAATAATGGCCACCAACTAGAATTTGATGCCCAGCCGTGACCTGAGGTGGTAATGGAGGGTTTGGCCTCTGCTGCTTTGTGTTACATTGCTGACTAGGCCAACTCCATGGGCAATATTGGGAACATCTGCAAAGGATAATGAAACTCCCAAGTTTCAGTTTGAACAATGGTTTTGGGGTTTTTTCCCATGCTGCTGTCTTTCTTCTCTGAGCTTCTGGTTTTGTGGTGCATTGAGTCAGAGTGAAAATGACTTTACAAACATTATTTTAAGGTCTAGAAAATGATGTGGTGAGGAAGAAATGTTACTCTGTATTATACGATCAGGCTGCCATATAAAGTGTCATGATCTGTAGCTGGAAAGGATCTTACACATCCAGGCCAACTCTAGCCCCATTTGACAGATGAGAAAACAGAGGCCCCGATTTTGTGTGCAGGGGGAGGGAGGGGGGATATGACTTGGCTGGGGTTTAAAACATGGCCTTTAGAGCCCAGAGTCAATGATGCTTCCTTCCAAGGGAGCACATCCTGCTCTTGAGGTGAGGTGAGGTGAGGTACTTTTCTTGATCATTTTCCTGAGCAGAGCTTATCGAATGGCAGAGATGGTTTAGGGGTGAGAAGGAGATGAAAGGCCCATCCAGGACCGCAGTTGTGAATTTGGACAGGTGTGAATCTACTCAGAAGCACAACTTCATTGCTTTCTAAGATAATGGAGGTGTCCTCATCTCCACCATGGCACCTTCCTTCTCATCATCTCCAGACATTAGGAGCTATGGACTCTCAAAGCCGGGGGGCCAGGGAAGCCCATATAGGTATGAGACCAGATGCAGCAAGGTGAGGGGAATAGAAAGCCAGGGTCCAGGGCCTCTCTGACCCTGAGTGGTTGTGGGAATGTGGACACATCACTTCACCTGTCAGTCCTCTCTGTGACTCCTCAGATTATCAGCTACAGAGAAGAGGGGGCTGGATCTCCTTCACCTTGGAATTCCCTACAACAGAGAAATCATAAGACCAGTCCACATTCTGTTAGCAAGGTTTGGGAATAACCTAGAAAATAATAGTGAGCTTCAGGCTGGCAAACTCCCAAGTGGCTCCTCCTCACTTTGATGCCTGTTGGCAGGAGGCATTACCACCAAAGCCATGCTTCAGGCGAAGGGTGTCCAGGCAAGACACTGCTTAGCTCAGGTCTGCTTGCCCCAGAGGCAGAGAGAACTGAGCCACGGAGAAGTCAAACCTTCCTCACTATTGCAGATCACCACCCATCTATGTCTGTCCCTTCTGTGTGATTCTTTTACCCAAACCATTTCCACCCTGTCCCCCCATAGGTCACAATTGAGGCAAAGTCTTCCTTTCCATCCTGTCCATCTCTTTTCCCACAATTTAAAATCACCACAAGTCTCCACCACCCTTTGAAGAGCCTCCACTTCCTGGACAATATCCCTTATGTGCCAGCCATCTTTGGGAACGTGTTGACATCTAGGTGCATCATGACCTACGGATAAAGAAACAAGGCTGGTGGAAGGTGACAGCTACCACTTTCCAGTCAATAACTGGCCAATGGGAGACCTAGGAATTCTCCCCGCATTGTTCTTTCCGGCATCTTTGAGACAGCTCGAGCTGTGAGGTAGTTTTTTTTCTGACATTAAATCTAAAATTTGTGTCTTTGAAACTTTCAGACATTGGCCTTCTGGGGCCAGACAGAGCAAATGGAATCCCTCTTCCTCCCTGACAGTCCTTTCCATCACTGACACACGGCTACCATGGCATATGGTAGAGAAGATTTGTCTTCTCTGCAGTAAACATCCTCCATTCCTTTTACCCATCCTGAGATGACATACCTAAGAGATTAGTATTATACCAAAGCTAGGAATGAAACTCAGATTCTTTGCTAGATCTTAAAGTTTAGGTTTGGTCAGCTCAGTGGTACAGTGGATAGAGCAGGAGGCCTACTATAGTTGGGAAGACCTGAGTTCAAATACAGCCTTAGTCACTTCCTTAGGCAAGTCACTTAACCCTATTTGCCTCAGTTTCCTCTTCTGTAAAATGGGCTGAAGAAGGAAATAGAAAACCACTCAAGTATCTTTGCCAAGAAAATCCCCAAAAAGGTGTCAGCAAAAGTCAAACACAACTGAAAATGACCGAAAAAAAAGTTTAAGAATTCCTAAGGAAGAGAACATTAGTTCTTCTTCCAGGGTCTTTTGACTCCTCACCCTAGTCTCCCTACCTTCTCCCAGCCCTTAGGGAGATCCAGATTATATCCAGCCTCCTCCTTGAGTTAGCCATCCTACAGCCTCCTTTCCTTTATGCTTCCTGGTCATCTGTTCTTCGCTCTCCATGTTCTAGGGTGATGAAGGCCCCCGTCTCCTCTTTTTGGCTGCCCCGCAGTCATAACCTCAGGGATCCTACTGATCACTTGGCCTGTCAGATCTCCAAATCTCAGGTGTCTTAGCATGTCTGAGTAACCCCACCCAGCCCCACCCTGCTATTCCATGGAATTTTCTGATTTTGTCCCAAGTCTCTGTAGAGACTGACTATTATTTCTTATAGCCGGAACGTGGGCTGCCCAGGACTGCAGGTCTCACCTGCAACAGCGCCCTGAGCAGCCCCTTTCCCTGCCACGTGGTTCCATGTTGAATTCCACTCCGGCAGAAGTACTTGATGAAGTCAACCCGAAGGTGTTTTTCCTCATACCCCTCTTTCCCCTTTAAGTCAAATTACCCTTGTTCCTACGGAGAGAAGAAAGGGAAGAGGAGGGTGGGCATATTTGTGTCATTACAGATTCTGTGTTTGGTTGGCACCTCCAATACAATAAAGAGTCACCAAAATAGATGCAGTGCAAGAGGAAGCAGAGTGGGGAGGCTGGACGTTTGTGGACAGGAAATCAGGGTGGAATCATCCCAGAATCTAACTGGAGAGGAACCGCAAATAGCGCTATTCAACCCTATTTGTCCAAGAATCCCCTTGTCTGCATCCCCAACAGGTGGTAGCCCAGCCTTTGCCTGAAGAGAGAGAGAGAAGGAACTTCTCCTACCTGAAACAATCCATCCCACTCTGAATGTTCAGAAACTTTTCTTTACACCAAGTCTGTGTTCCTCTTTGTCTGCTTCTCCTGGTTATAGCCTCTGTTTGTTCGTCTGTAAAAGGGGCAGGGTAGAGCTCTGGCCTTGGAGTCAGGAGGATCTGACTTCAAATCTGGCCTCAGACGTTTGATACTTATTAGCTGTGTGACCCTGGACAAGTCACTTAACCTGGATTGCCTCACGAAGAAAGAAAAAACAGGGGGGGGTGAGCAGGAGACAAGTCTAGTGGACTTGCTGCAGATTCATATACAAGCAGGTGAAGAGGACACTATCCTTTCTGGGCCTCAGTTTCCTGCTTTGTAAAATGGGGCAGCCAGATAAATAATTTCTAAGGTCCCTTCTAGTTCCAAATCTATTTCCTCTTTCTGTCCTAACTTTCCTCCTCAGTAAAACGAAGAGGTCAGAATACATAATGTTCCTTTCAACTCTATATTTCTGAGCCCCATCATTCCTGATGCAGTGTTAGAAAAGGAACTTCAAAATATTTTTTTTTCATGATAGCTCTAAGTGGTAGACAGCCCGTCTTATTCTAACTATTTTACAGGTGAGGAAATTGAGGTTTAAGTAAGTTAATTAGTTTGCTCCATGACCACACAGACGGTCAGTGGTGGAGCTGGGCCTCAGCCCCAGATCACCAGGCACTTTACAATTACTAACTCATTTCATCCTCACAACAACCTTGTGAGGTAGGTGCTAATAGTTTACATTTTATAGATTTTACATTTGAGGTGACGTAGCAAGTGAGTGTCTGAGGTTGGATTTGAACTCAGATCTTCCTGACTCCAGGCCTGGGCTCCATCCACTGTGCCAACTAGACACTTGGAGGTCTTAAAGAACCCCAGAACATAAAAGACACCATAATTGAGGTGATGTTAACAACCATTGGATGTTTTGGAGGCCACCCTAAATCGTGTTTCTCGAATGAGATAATTCTGGTAAAGTGTCCTGGCTTCATTATTTCCTACTCTTTGGATTTAACCTGGAAGGCAGGCACCTTAGAGACCAAGTAAAGCTCAGTGCTCTGCTGGGAAGAGAAGGGAGCCTGCTTGCATTCTCTCCAGGCATCTTGGATGCAGACCCAGCGTGTCCAATTATTTTCAGTTGACCTCGGCAGACACGAAGCATTTGCTCTGTGTGAGGCTCCGTAAAGGATGCTTAATGAAGGTCTAGTGCTTGTCATCTGTACCATATCCCTTGGGCCTTAATAATGATGTAGAGATGATAGACATCAGAAGCCTCTGAGTCTAATGCTGGAAAGGATGTTGGTGACCAATTAGCCCAAATCCTTCCTTTCACTTTAGAGTAGAGAAAATAAAGCCTCAAGATGGAACATGCTTTGCATGGTTCATCCAGGTAATAAGTGTCTGAGATTGGATTCAGACCAGGTCCTCAGATTCAAAGCCATAGCTCTTTCCACTGTACCCTGCTCCCTACCCCTCCAGCCATACTTGGCCCCTTTTTTTCCTTCCAGTCCTGCAGAACCTCCCCAATCCTCCTTGGGAACCACACAAAGATACTAGCCTATAGCTCTAACACCTTCAAGATAGAATGGTGATAGAAAGCACCTGAGAAGAATCAGAGCCATCTCTCTTTTACTCATGAGGAAACTGAGGCTCAGAGAGAGGATATGACTGGTTCAAAATCACACAAGAACTGGCAATAGCACTCAGGTCCATTTTTCCCCAGTCCAGTAGGTCTCTTGGCTGCAAAAATGGCATTCTTGAATGTTTCGGGTGGACAGATTTTATCCCTGGGTCATTTATGAGTTCCTTGAGGGTAACTCTGTTTCTTCTGCCTCTTAGTTATCATAGGATTCAATATTCAGAGCCAAAAAGACCCTTCACGGTCATAGAATGCAATACTCTCACTTGACAGATGAGAAAACTGAGAGCCAGAGAGGTCACAAGGCTTAGTGAGTAGATGACCTGAGATCTACACGCAACTCCTGCATTTTACACAGCCCCACATTTTTGGTAGGTCGGCCTTGTACATGAACGCTTATGACAGAAGATGTTATTTGCTGAGTTAAATTAAGAGTGAGGGGCATGAGTGATATGACTGTGTAGGAAAGGTAAGTTAAGAGGCAATGGCATACCAAGGAAAGAAAGATGAATCTGGAGCCGTTGGCTTTAAATCTCTCATTTGCTACTTGGGGGATCTTGGGCAAATCAGGAGTAGAAGAAATGTGAAGCAAGCTACCCCCACTTCCCAGGTGTAGAGCAAAGCTTCCATGGCATGGAGTCCAATTATGTGGCCAACATGGTGGCAATCTTTGTCTGAAGACCTCCAGACTCCCCTGGCCACCCGTTTCTGTCTGTGATGGTGATGGGTCATCATTAGTACTTGGAATGTCACATCTCATGATGCAAGTTTCTAATGCTTTCTTGGTTACTAAAAATAATAATAATAACAAAATTTTACTAATCTGATTAAACTGTTTAACCATGGCCACTGAGGTATGAGTGAGTCAAACAAAAACTGAATCTGGAAGGAATGGGAGTGGCTTGTGGGTGGAGACAGTTGATGAGGGACAAGTCCTGATTGACATACACTCCTAGCCAAAAGAGCATAGAACACAACACACCCCTTACTGTTATGTGTGGGGGTGGGACGGGGAGAGGACACGATTGACAGGCACCACCCTGACTGCAGACAGCACCCATCTGGTTTGCTGGGAACTTCTGCCAGATATCAAACCCCAAGCTTCCTCTCTGTACCTTTTACCAATTACACATAATTGTGCCAAGCAGACCAAAGAAATCCCATCTTCTACCAGCTTACTCATTCCTGACCACCCCTCTCCCCCAATAATTCTCTTCTCTGGTCTAGTCATCCCCAATTTAAAATGGAAAGTGCTGACGGTTTCCAAAGGCCCCTCTTCCAAAGCAGCTCTGTACCACGTTGAAGTGCCCTGGGACCACGTTCAACTGTTACAGAAGCTGGCAGGCCACACAAAAGTAGCCAAGTCAGTCAGTCAATAAACGTAACTGTGGCAGGGAGAGTAAGGCTGAGGACTTTCTGCAGGTCTGCCTCACTGAAAGCAAGAGTCAGGCCATCCCCCGATGATGTCATTGGTCCAACATGAAGCAATTACTGTGCTCCAGGCACTGTGCTAAGTGTTGAGAATACAAAGAAAGGCAAATTACCGGTGCCTGCCCTCTGGGAGCTAACAGTCTAAGATAGAGAGGTCCAATGGAGGAGGGAAGAAGCTTTGTCTGATCATCTCAAGCAGTCACATCCAGAATCATAACTCGGTGTTGCGCCCAATGACGCTTTCTACACATTACATTTCTTCCCAAGGTGGAGTTTTCCCTGAATGTAGGATCGTTTATTCATCACCAAGTGTTTCCTGAGCAACTATTATATGCCACACATTGTGCTGGAAAGCAGAATGCTGAAATGCTATGCACCCGCCCATTTAAACTTGACATTTCAAAAGGAGTCAATGGCACCAGCATTTTGGGTTCGCTTGGCTCGGCCTAACCTTCAATTTCCCCTGTATTGCTTTGCTACCAGCTCTCTAAAGAGTTAAACAAGGAAGAGAAAGTTCTTTCAGGTAGTCCAGGATCCACTCCAGAGCTGTGTGTGTTACTCATTAAAACCTCTGATCTCTGAATAATGCTGCAAAGCACAGGTACATTAATTAGTAATGCTCCTGGACTTGGGCCCTATGTTGTCTATAAATGAACAGGTAAACTAACAAAGAGATGGATGGATAGACTTTTTTTTTTCTAAGTATGATCCTAGTAACATTTTCTGACAATCCTTCTATTTAAGTACACCAAGACTCATGACTAGTGGACCAGTCCTTCTGTGAAATCTTTAGCCATTGAAAGATCACTGAATTGGATAAAAATATGTGATACTCAGTCCTCTACAGCCCCTTTCTGCTCTGGTAGTGATCGTCACTGCAGAAATAAGCAAACAGGGAAGCATAAGCAGTAGTTGTCCCATGACAGGACGCGCGCACAGCATTATTGGTGGGCACATTCAAGTTCAAGCAGTCACCAAACTGTTTTTGGGTGTTTAATGTACTCTCCGCATTCCATAGTAAGGTAAACTGTCTGAGGGCAGGGAGCATTTCATTTTTGCTCAGTTCCTTACACATAGTAGGTGTACCTTAATAAGTCTTTGTCGATTGAATGGACCTCCCTTCCAATTCTAAATCCTAGATTCTACACATTTTTTTTTTTTTGGTCATCATAGGAGATAAGCCATGTGGAAGAGTTCAGCTTAAATACTGTTCATTTTCTGCTTGCATTCATGAGAGCTCATGATGATTTCTTGCATTTGTGTGTGTGTGTGTGTGTGTGTGTGTGTGTGTGTGTTTTTCTCATTTTTATTTTCTTTTTACTCCTGTCTAGGCCAATGTGCTCCGTTCAGCCCATTGATTGAACTTTATGGATGAGCCCACAGCAAATGGCGCCACGAATAAAATCGAGATCAGCATGAATTGTATCCGCGTGCAGGACACCGACTTGAGTGACCCAATGTGGGTGAGTGGCAGAGAGGGGCGGGTCGTTTGTCTGCTATTTGCTTCTGCTATTTTACTCCAACCGCGATCTGCCCAGAGATGACATCAGAGGGGCAGGTGGCTCAGGACGGGTAGGATATTTACTACTAACCATGATTTAGGTGGTGATTGAAGGTGAGCAGACCACATAACTGAATTTATCTCACTTGAGCCTCCTGATAACCCCGTGACCCAGTTGCTCCAGGTCTCATGCTTACACCCCCATTCTACAGAGAAGGAGACTAAGGTGAAGCATTTGTTTGTGGTCCCCCAGCTCGTAAGTGTCCTGACTTTCAATCCAGCATGTCCCAGTACTTGTTAAGACATCTATTTTAGGTGGGAAGGAACAGTATCAAGCATAGCATTTAGGGTTAAAAGAGATCTAGATCACCTAGTGCGAAGCCCTCATTTTCCAGATGGAGAAGCGAAGTGCCAGAAAGGCACAAATAGCAAACAGCAGAGCCAAGACTGGGACTCATGTTCTCTGATCCACACTAGTGTCGCTCATCTCAAAATCTCAATTTAGATCAAGAGATATTTTAAGGCCCAGATGAGATTATATGCATAAAGTGTTTGGCAAACCTTTAAGTGCCACAAAAACACAAGCTCTTATAATCACGATTGTTTATGACACAGAACGAAGAGCAAAGTACAATATGGACAATCCATCGAAAAGTAGTTCAGAGCTGGCCATGTAATTAAGCAGTGGCAGAGGTGGCCATGAGTTTCCCACATGGAGAGGGCAGACTCCTTACAGGGAGGAAGTCTCCATCTTGAAGATTTTTCTCGGTGCTACATTTCTCCTCCGCTGGCTCCTTCTCTTTCAATTCAATAACACTTCTGAATTTCTGCTGTTCAGTCCTCACCTCCATCCGCCAGTGGTTAGACATTGGCTGATGTCTCCTTTGTGATTTCTAATCATTTTTGCTTGCTACTCATTAACAAAAGTAGGAATGATTTGTCAGGATGGGATATGTAGGTCAGTCCTTTCCAGACAGGCACCACCCTTCAGACTTTTCTGTCTGCGAACACAAGTCCTGTGGACAGAAGACTCTCGGGGGTATCCAGTAAATGCTCACCAATTTACAATTAGTTGTGACATTGAGGTTTTTAGATCATACGGATTTCCTTTGTTGCCATTACTACAAATAATGAAAAGCTGTTGGTGTTGAGCTTAAGAGTCTGTGGCAGGCTTAGGTCCCTCGGTTCACTTGCTATACCTTGGCTGTGGAGATTAAAGGTTCGGTCACTTCCTTCAGCCCCTGAGCGTTCTATGCCTTCTCATTTATAGGCTGTTTGAAGGATCAGGATTGTGAATGAGCATTTGGCTTTGCACAGAACTGTTGACTTTCAGAAAAGTGCGCTGGTTGTAATTAATAACCCTAATCACGGGAAGGAAAACCAAGATTCCACTGGAAACTTTGCTCTGCTGTCATATTGTGAATATTCCTGCGGGTCATTATTCCTGAAGCCCCCAATGTACCCTGTCTATATTGAAATATCTCTCCTTTCAAGACCTAGTTCAAGTATCACCTCTGCCAGGAAGGCCTCCTCTGATTCCTACCCCTTCTTTTTAAAAGGAGAATCACTGAATGAGAAATGTCTTCAGAAGCCATGTAATCTGACTCATTTTACAGATGAAGAAATTGAGGCTCAGAGAGAAAAAAAATGAGTTTGCACAAGTAGCAAATGATTAAAGTCAAGACATGAACCCAGGACTTCCGACACCAGAGTCAGCATTCCTTCCATTGAACCACTGAGCCCCTCTATTCTTCTATCCCAAGACTGGATCTGGAGCTTTCCTCTGTACTTATCACAGTCTGCCTTGGGCTGTCTTCATTTTTGCTCATGTCTTATCCTTGAGATTAGAAAGTAAACTCCCAAAGAGCATAAACTGGCTCATTTGTCCTCTCCATAGCCCCTGCTCTAGACATACATTCTTTGCTCAATGAGTGTGCATTGAAAGGAAGCCAGGATCAACACGTGGGGTGGTGGAAATAGCCCTAGCTCAGCAATTAGAAGATATGGGATCAGATCCTGCTTCTGATGACACACAAAAAAAGTCTCCTCCCTGGACCTCAATTTCCCCATCTATAAAATGAGGTGGCTAAAGTTCCTTCCAGCTCTAGAACTGATGACACAGTGCTGTTTTCAGGACAAGATGAGATCTCTCCATACATGCTTTTATTGACCATCTTCTTTGGAAAGCTCCCCCCAGCTTCTCTTTCTTGTTTGCCATTGACAAAATTTTCCCCTAGAACCTGCCTCATTCTTTTGTTTCCTGGGGCCCTTGCCATCCCTGTGAAATGCCAGTGCTCCATTTATTCCCTCTGCTGCCATGCAAGCCAGCCCCACCCCCATCTTTTTCCCTCTGGTGGGAGGACTAGAAGTGCTTCAAATTCCTGTTTGAGGATGCAAGAAAATCCAATGCTTTCTCTGTGTGTTTTTGATTTGCCACTTTGTTGCCATTCCCACCACCAGTTTTCTTTGAAAATACCCAGATCTGACATTTAAGGTCTGCCACATACCAGATTTTGAGCTGTGTTTTGCACCCAAAATAAAAGAAGAAGAAGAAGAAGAGGAAGAAGAAGAAGAAGAAGAAGAAGAGGAAGAAGAAGAAGAAGAAGAGGAAGAGGAAGAAGAAGAAGAAGAAGAAGAAGAAGAAGAAGAAGAAGAAGAAGAAGAAGAAGAAGAAGAAGAAGAAGAAGAAGAAAAAAAAACAACAACAACCTAGTAAAGAGATCAGAATGACCATTGCTCAGATTAGGAGAGAGGTTGGGGGGCAAAGGATGTGAAGGGTCCATCCACGATGACACTTGAGGAGGAATGTGACAGCTTGACCAGAGGAAGGAGAGAAGTCCAGCAAGGTGGGTAGCTTTCGCTGGACACTCAGCCCAGGCTGTGTTCCATGTGAACTTTCTAGCCAGTATAACAAGAATGTCCCCCAGACTTTAGGCTGCATTATTGCCTATGGACATTCTTATCCTCAAGAGATCTGTCTACATATATGTCAAGCTACTACACACACATACACACGCATACACAACCATCTAATACCCCCCCATCCTATTTCCTCCATTTTTCATAAATGGCTTGCTAAAGGATTAAACTGAGGAGGGGATGGCAAAGTCAAATGTATACCAAGTTGTCTACTAGGTGGCTAGTGGGCTAATCCCTGAATAAACAATAATGGTGAAGTGTTAATAGCTGGAAATGGTTTAATCTCTTCTACTTTTCTGAATAAAAGATCTTTCAAAGTCATATATAATATAATATAATATAATATATATATATATGTGTGTGTGTGTGTATATATATGTGTATATATGTATGTGTGTATATATATATATATATATATATATGTATTTATGTCTGACCTCATATACAGGGAAGCTAGGTGGCCACAAGATGTGTTATGATCCGGAGTGGAGTCCCCTTGACTCTTAAATTTCTATCCCCAGGGTCCTGCTTCAGTGCTAAAAATTCTCCTTCGTGGTGTGGGAAACAAAGCATAAAATTTGGAGTGAACAGACCTGAGTCAAATCTGTGTCTGTCTTGTGCTGTGTGACCTTGAGGAAGTCACTTAAATTCTGTTTTAATTTCCTGCTCTATAATATGGGATTACCTCTAAACCCCCTCCCCACTTGGAGTCTGTGGTCCTTTGGCTAAGGCATTGAGCGCTACAATGCACAGATTATTTGGGGGGAAGGACATGCCATTTCAGCCATAATACCTTACCTAGAAATGAAGATTTAATTCATCCAATTAGCCATTCAGTTCCTAGTAGTGCCCTAAGGGGATAAGACCCAGGGTTAACACTTTGGGCTTGGGGAGGAGTGTGTAAAGCATTCCCAAGTGGGGCTGTGCTCAGCTTGAGGCTCTGGGGGAGGGAAAAAAAAAGCTGGTAGATGAAAGTCAGCCTCAAACTGTCGTGGTCTAATTCACGGCTTTGCCGAGAACTGCCCACCTGCATTGTCTCTTTCTTCCCCAACCCCATCCCCGTGGCCAAAAAGCTCTGGCTGGCTCAATGAGCTGAATCTCCCCTTCCTGCTAGGATGCAGCGTGGTGGCAATGTTTGCACCCAAGCTGTTAGAATGGATAAGGTTGAAGTTAAGCAAATGAAAAGCACCACTTGTATGCAGTCCAAAACAGCTCTGCCTGTCTCTGTGGCTTTGGGGATGAGGATAACTTCGTTTTTTTCTATAGAAAATTTCCATGACAGCAAGACTTCTCTAGCTAATGTTGAAATGATCTGTGGATACACAGGCTAGAATTCATGGGTATCATCTCCAGGCAGGGGCCTGGGGTGGTCTGGGACCATCCTGTCCCCGCTGTAGGATACAAAAGAATCTTTTTTCTTTTACACACCCCTAAAGCACAGCCCAAGTAGTGAAGTTCAGGCTGCAACTGTGCAGAGCCTCCAATCCTGTGACTAAATTCTGTTTAGCTTCTGTATAATGTGCAAAAATTGGGAACTTGGGCCAAGATTTTGCCCAATTTTCAAGAAATATGATTCCATAGACGCTGTGAGGCATGTCAGAGATTTTAAAACAGGGGAAAGAAAATTGTGAAGTCAAGAAATTCATATCTCATTTTGACTAACTTTTGACATAACTTTGCCCTCCATAAACTATGCACAAAATTGATTACTTGTCTCTGCTTTGCTGCCATCGAAGACAACACGAATGACAAAGTGAGTGTCTTCCCCTTTTTCTCTGTCCCATGCATTGGTATTAATGCTATGGGGTCATGGAAGGGGGAGGTAGCAAGGAGCAGAGCATGGCCAGAGTGCCTGCATGTTCTGGTTGACTTTAGCCTAGAGTCTTCCAGGCTGTATGAGCTCCAAGTCCCACACCCTGGGTGAGGATATCTGGTTCCTTTACCTGACTCTTCAAGCTGATTTTGAGACCCCTCATCATTTCCCCCACCCCAGACAGAGGCTGACCATGAGTCCCTGAGAAGAAATAGACCCAAAGGCAATGCAGTGCTGGGGATGTATTCTGGCTGGTGTTGAGTACAGCAGACTGCCTCTGTCCCTTCATCAGGACATTCCATTTCTGTGGAAGCAGGCTGCCCTCGACTTGTCTTTATCAGCAGCTAGGTCACCCTGCCTGCTCAGTTTGAGGCTGACTTCTACTAAAGCCCTTCGGTGTTTTTGCGTAAGGGGCTGGCTAAGCCCTTCCTTTATGCATTTGGATGACTTGGGAGCCTTGATGCAGTACAAGAAATATCTCAAGGAGATGCATCACCTAGTTGGGGCTCATCCTCCTAAACCTATTTTTTTTACTCTGGGTGCTCCCATCACTCTATTCTCTCTATCTCAGTTTTGGGTCACCTAGACAGTTGATAAGCACATCTCCCATGTCTTCATTCAACATATCCATGCACGTTTGGACTTTTTAACAAACTGTCACAAGATCATTTGGACAGGTAGGTAATGAAATGGATAGGGTGCCAGGCCTGGAGTCAGGAACACCTGGGTTCAACTCCTGCTTTGACACTTAGAAGCTGTGTGACCCTGGGCAAATCATGTAACCCTATTTGCCTCAGTTTTCTCATCTGTAAAATGAGCTGAGAAGGAAATGGCAAACCACTTCAATATCTTTGCCAAAAAAACTCCAAATGGGGTCATGAAGGGTCATATAGAACTGAAAATGACTTAATAACAACAACATAAGATCCTAACATGTACAAGTTGACCTGCTGGTCTTGGGGCTGACATAAAGCTGAGTAAGACCCGGGCTCTGCCTTGTAGAACTTATGCCCAATAGGGGAGAAAAGATAAATGTCTTGGAGAGATATGATGTTTTCGGTCATTTCAGTCATGTCTGACTCATTGTGACCCCATTTGGGGTTTTCTTGGGAAAGATAGTGCAGTGGTTGGCCATTTCCTTCTCCAGTTCATTTTACAGATGAGAAAACTGAGGCAAGTAGGGTTGAGTGACTTGCCCAAGGTCACACAGCCAGTAAGTGTCAAGGCAGGAGTTGAAACCAGGTTTTCCTGAGTCTGTAACTAGCACTCTGTCTGCTGCATCATTTAGCTGCCTCACCTCAAACTCAGCATTATCTTCTAACACCACTCTCCCCAAAAACCCTCCACTTCTTAACTTTCCCAGTATTTTCCAGGGTACAAACGTTCTCTTAGCTACCTGGACTATCAGCCTCACCAGCAAATGGTCTCCCTCTGTCCTATATGTTCTGTGATAGCTAGAGCAGGAAGGGAGGGAGGAAAGAAAGAAGGGAGGAAAGGTGGGAGGGGTGAAGGAAAGGAGGCAGGGAAGAAGGAAAGAAGGAAGGATGGATGGATGGATTCATTAAGCACCTCCTCTGTGCCAGGCACTGTGCTAAGCACTTTATAAATCTTATTTAGTTCTCAGAACACTGGGAGGTGGGTGCTATGATTATGCCTATGTTACAGTTTAAGAAACTGAGGCAAGCAGAAGTTAAGTGACTTGCTCCTGGTCACTCAGCTAGGAGGTGTCTGAGTCCAAATGAACTCAGGCCTTCTTAACTCTAGGCCAGTGTTACGAATGAAAGATCATCTAATATACTTCCCCCATTTTATAAAAGAAGAGGGGGAGCGACTTGTCCAAGGTCACACAGGTAATAGCAGGATTTGAACCTAAGCCCTCTAAAAACAACCCTCTGTCCCCTGTCCCATGATGCCCTCCAGTTAAACAGACTTGCTGATTTACAAAATGGTTACTGGACTTTTATTTGGTAATCTATTTTGGTGGTTATAGGATCAGACACAGAGAAACATGCCTCCTCTGGCCATGGGCTCCAATTTCCTCATCTTATAGAAGACAGAGAGCTGAGGACCAGGCAGGAGAAATGATGAGCTGCAGGTCCGTTCATCTAGAAAGAGGAAAATGGGATTTGAACCCAGACCTCAGACTCCAGAGTCAGTATTCTTTTCCCAGACCTAAAGATGAATGTAGGCAGTGAGGTGGCCCAGTGGATAGGGCACAAGACCTGGTGTCAGGAAGACTCATCTTGGTGACTTCAAATCAGGCCTCAGACATTTCATGACTAAGTGACCTTGGGCAAACCACTTCACCCTATTCGCCTCATTTTCCACATCTGTAAAATCATCTGGAGAAGGACATGACAAACCACTGTATCTTTGTCAAGAAAACCCTAAATGGGGCCATGAAGAGTCATACCCGACTGGAAAACAAGAAGATGGATTTCACTTACCCAAGATGAAAGGAATCCTGAACTAGGGCTGGGGGCCATGATTGAGAATGGGATTTTTTTTTTTAACAAGCTATGGATATGATTTATTTCTCAGCCTTAGGCCTATGGGTTTCTGTGACTGAGCACATGTTGACCTTTGAAGATAACAAAGATAATAACGCTAAGTTAGCTGATGGAGGATGCTTGTTTCTGAGAAGTAAGACACGCTTCCAAGCATAATGGTGAGGAACAGCGTAATTACATAGTTCCCCAGACACAGCTATTCAATTCCTTCTAGGCTCTAATGTGCCCTGCTAGATTGTGGTGTCCGTGGAAATAGAGGGAAGGAAATCTTGGTGGAAGTGCCACGTTGAGGCTGCCTGGGATGAAAACAGGGAGAGCAAGGCGAACTACCATCCAGCCAAAAAAAAACAAAAGGTTTCACATTTGGCAGCAGGAGGCTCAGGCCCTTTCCTGCTTCCACCCTGGCCTCGGACACCACCGACAAGGCTGTGAGCTCTTCCCCAATTTTACCTCCTTTTGACCTCTCCTCTTTACCTTGATTTTGGCGACCGTCAGGTTGGCACTTGCCTGACGCTTCCTGAGCACAACCAAGATGAACCGTGCCCTTCTGCCAAACCCAAAGATTCCCCACTCCCTGAACCACAGGATGGGCTTTTCTAAAAAAGAAATGGGTGTGAACTGAATCTACTGATGGATTTAATAATGCAACCGAGCTAGAACGAATACCAGAGGAGTCTGGCAGAGATTTCAAGGACCATTGATTCAATAGAGTATCATTTATTTGCAAAGTACTAATCTAAGGTATAGGAAGGATTTTTTTTTTTTAAGGAGAGGTGGGGCAGATCACCACACACTCCCAATGTGGGGAACTCCTTACACCAATAGCAATTAGCAACTCTTCTATGACTTGTACTTTTCAAAAGTTGACTGGTGCACGGATAGTTTTCTTGCCCATGGACACCCGACAGTATGTGCCAGAGGTGATGGATCGCTTAATCCTTTTCAATAGGCAGGGATGTGCAAAGGCTGCTATTCCCAACCACACACTATACTTTGATACCTCTCTGATACAAAGGAGTTCCTTACATGCCTTTCTTTCTAGCAGGGAAGCAGAAACATCCCTACAGTGGGCAGAGAGAGCCTGTGACCATTAACGCCAGAGTGGTCCAATAGAGGGGAGGGTGAAGGGGGGAGGGCTAACTCCTGGACCAGAGGTGGAGGTGAACAGTGAGGAGAGAAGACACCACAGAGCAGTTTTGGAGATGAGCCTTGCAGCTTTGTCAGGACCAGAGATTTATAGATGGAATAGACCTGAATGGTCCTAAAGACCAATGAAGTCCCTCATTTTACGAGACATTAAGGATGTTTTACGGGGACACTAAAGTCTAGGAAGTGAAGGGACTTTGTCAGGGTCTCACAGCTAGGGAAGATTTCAGGCAGGGTTGAAACCCAAGTCTTCCGGAGTCTAAGTCTAGTGTTCTATCTGCTGTGCCAGGCAGCCTCTAAGGATTTCAGAGGATGTCACTGCCTCTGGCGTTCTGGGTGATGGGAAGGAGGTTCGGGGCTGACCTCGGTGACTAAAGGTTTTGCTGTGCTTACTGGGGGAGGCACAGTAGGTGGCAGGTCTGCCTGAGAGTCACTGGGAGTGTCCCTGACTACCTCTCTGGCTATCCCCACCACGGAGCCAAAGGGATAATGCCCTGCTGCCTAGGCTTTGTTTCCAAAGAGGGACCTCACCTGAAGCCCAAGTATGCATTTCAGACCTTGAACAAACAGGTCGCTTCATAGAAAGGGACAAAAGACTCTCCCCCCAACTCCATTTTTTTTTCCTTTCTGGAAATTCACAAACAGCCCTTGACAGGTGGCAGCCCCTCCCTAGAGAGGGGCTGTTTGCCTTTTGCTTTGGAGTTTGGGTAACCTGCGGCTTGGGCTAGTGGGGAATGTGCTGCCTGGGGGCAGGCGTCTGCAGTACTGGCTGGGCTCTCCTTTGAAAAGAAGTCCTCCTCCTCCTTCCCCTCTCTGTGGGGGTAAAGGGGGAGGGGTCTTGGAAAGAAGCACCCTGGGGCGACTGTGACTCACACCTGTCTCGCGTCTAACCTCTGCAGGGCTGCCTGAGACATTCCCTGAGCTCTGTGGGTCTGTACTAAGGAAAAAAAGGTGAAGGGAGCAGAAAAGCAGAACAAGAGACAAACAGAAGCTTGGAACTTGACTGAGAGGCCACAGGGATGTTGCCTTGGCCTCCCTTCTCCTCCTCTAAAATCCAGCCAGCTTTCCTTAGGACTCACTAGTTAGGTTAGGCAATGTTTCTTTTCAATCCTTCTCATGCTTGTCACCATCCAAATCCCCATCCCCAAAACACACACACCTTTTCTGTAAGTAATATATGTCATATTAATTTGAATTTCAAGATTCTTTGGATAATGCCATAAGATACAGCATAAGCTTTGAAATATCGGCTTCTTCATTCTAGACAAAGAACCAATGGATACAAAAAAAAAAAAAGAGTCAAAATCTTTTCCTGTGCCTGGATCCATTTAATTATGACCCATAGTTCTATCCAACAAGCATTTAAAATAATTACTATAACAAAAGTAATTGTAACATACTTGTACTTATATAGATCTTTAAAGTTCACAAAATATTGGCCAGGCATGAGATCTCATTCGGTCCTTACATCAACTGCAGAGAAAAAGGTGACCTTATCCTCATTTGAAATATGAAGTAATGAAGTCACAGAGGGGTGTAGTGTCCAGGTCATACAGCTAGTCAGTCAGTAAGCATTTATTAAGCACCTGCTGTGTGCCAGACACTGAGCTAAGTGCTGGGGATACAAAGAAATGTAAAAGAATGTTCCTGTTCTCAAAGAGCTTACACTCTAACCGGGGAGACAATATGCAAACTATGTGTAAAAAGAAAAAAAAAATTAACATATAGGATAAATTGGAAGTAACCAAGAGAGAAGACATTAGATTTAAGAGGTTTAAGACTACCTATGGTAGGTGGGATTTTAGCTAAGACTTGAAGAAAGCCAGGGAGGCCAGGAGACAGAGATGTGGAGAAAGCATCCCAGGCTTTGGAGACAATTGGGACCAATGACCCCAATAATGAGAGTGGAATGAGTGTCAGTGGCAAGACTCAACGGCAGGGCTCTCCTATGTCACCGGGCGATGTTCCTTCCGCTCTGCTGACTGGTAAGCCGTGTGTGTGGCGATCCACTGACTGTGCGGTTTCTTCCTCTGGCTGTAAACACTTCTGATAAAGGCACTTCCACCTTCTGGCTTCTGGGACGCAGTCTAGGACTCAGCTCAGACTCCACCTGCCTCAGGAGGCCTTCGCCTGTGCCCTCAGGGCTGCGCCCTTCCTTTAGGAAGCTGCCTCATAGTTAGCCTGCACGTATTTTGCAGCGTGCCTTGGTTTGCACTTCGTCTTCCCCACGAGAACAGTAAGCCCTTGGAGGGCTGCAATGCTGTTTTCACCTTTTTGTCTCAGCCCTTGGCCCAGTGCCTGACACACAGTAGGTGCTTAATGAACACTTGTTGACTCGGATGTGGAAGCCAAGGGGACCCCTTCTTCTGTTTTTGAGCAGTTGTTCCCACCCGGGAGAAAACATTCTCGTGCATATAGCTTGGCTCAGCCTCCACACTTAGTTAGGCTGACAGGTATATTTTGGGCACCTGTGTGCTCACCAAGCTCTCTTACCCACACCTGCAGCTAGAGACAGCATGGCATGGCGTAGGTATGGGTGGGTAGCAACTGGAGAGCCATGGCTCTCAGCACCTGGAAGAAGACTCTGTCAGACTAATTCGGTCATTACTAATCACATGGGTGTGTCAGGCTTTGTAAGTCTTGAGGATGACGTTTTTTTCCTCTAGTCCCATTGCCCTCTTTTCTCCTCTTCTCTCCCCCCCTAAATTTACGTTGACTCAAGCCTTTCCATGAGCTTTTGGTTTTTCTGATGGGTACAATCATGGCCCAGGGCCTTCTCTCTGAGCAGAGGGCGCCCATGCTGTGTGCTTCTTGGATGCTGGCCCTGCACTGTGATGACTGAGCCAAAGCACCTTTGTTCTCCATTGTCTGTTAATGGCCTAAGAGATGTCAAATCAAAACAATTCTTTAACAGCTTACAATAGCTCCTAGTGCTTTCTCTCTGTAAATGAACATTCTAGAAAGGTGAAAGCTCATGATAGCTAGCATTCATCATTGCATACCACACCCTGGTAAAGTAGAGAGAATTTGAATATGTTATTTTTGTCATCTTCCTGTACAAATGTGGAAACTGAGGCACAACCCAATAAGGCAGAACTTGTAGAAAAAAAAAACCCTTCCATTTTAATCCCCAGTTGCATGCTTTGGATTCCTATTAGGACAAGCAGCTTGCTATTTTATTATTTTAATTAGCACTATATGATCTCATAAAATTGGCTTTAAAAAAATTATGTCTTTTGTAGGTGGCTGGGTGGGGTGTCATGGGATTTTCCACAACTATAGCAAATCATGAATTCTACTTCATGGTGACAGGAATAGAATACTGCCCTGCCTTCTGTATTCCTGGCTTGAAGGGAAAAAGAAATGAAGGGAGGCTTCCTTAATTCCAATAATCTCCAAACATCTGCCTGAACAGTTCTCTTCTTTCCCTTTCCTCACTTCTCTTTTCCCCCTGCCCTTTTCCCCTTCTCGTTTTTCTCTTTCTTCTTTCCTTTTCCTCTCTTCTCTTTTCCCCCTGCCCTTTCCCCCTTCTCCTTTCTTTTCCTCTTTCTTCTTTCCCCCTTCCTCATTTCCTTCCTTCCTTCCTTCTCTCCTTCCTCCCTATAAAAAGTCCTCCATTCAATCCAACAAACATTTATCATGGGAGGGCCTACTATGTGTAAGACAGTGATCTGGGGGTACCAGAGGAAAGCAAACACTCCATTTTAGGGGTCACAGGACCCCTCAATCCTGAGCTCAAGTTACTACCCAGACAAATTACCCTTTTACTCTTTTTTGTCTTTTTAGTGAGGTAATTGGGGTTAAGTGACTTGCCCAGAGTCACACAGCTAGTAAATGTCAAGTATTTGGTCTGAGGCTGGATTTGAACTCAGGTCCCCCTGACTCCAGGGCTGGTGCTCTATCCACTGCACCATCTAGCTACTCTACCCTTTCATTATTGAAGTACAATTCTGCAGGTTTCCATGGTCTACGGGATCTTGGGTTCCCAATGTTCTGTACCACCTACAGGTACACACATCTTGAACTACACAAAAGAACTCCTGGGCCTTGCTGGGGAGCTGGCTAATGGTTCACTGGGTAGAACTTGTTCTGTGGAGACCAAAGAGGTTCTTCCTAATTATCCAAAAGGTACATTTTAACCTTCTGATAGAGGATTGTTTTCCCCACTCCCTTTTGGAGGGAAAAGGCATAGACAGACGCCCAACACAAAGACAGTGGATTTTTAGATCAAGGAGATGAATCCTTCCTAATCAAGGCTTTCCACAGGGGAAAGGGACCAAGAAAGATGAGTCATCATTGATGTGAATACTGTCTGGGCTGGTGAAAGGAGAGGGGCCGCTGGTCCTGTCCTCCCCCTTCTTCTTCCATTAGGCCGTGCCCACATCTGCCCCAAGTGCCCCCAGGCGCTCTTCTTCCAAACAATTTCTTGTCTAACCAGTTTGTAGGAATGTCTTTCCACAGACCATCTCCTAATTCAGATTTCTTTTGAAAATTAGCCTTTTCTAAAAATGCATAAATTATTGGGTGTTTTTGTTTTGTTTTTAAAAGAAGAAATCAGTCGTGAATGATTTCCTCCTAGCTCCACACTCACAGAAAAAGTGGAAAGAAAAAAAGAAAGCCACTTTTTATCCAAATAAACAAAAAAGCCCCCACAAAGTCAGTTCAAGATAATCCCCTCTTTTTTTTTAAACTTTTTGTAGAGCCAAAATACTCTTCCCTGTCTGAATATATGTCTGGGGCTTAGAGAGATTCTGCTTACCCATCAGAGATATCTGCCCTCCAGATACCATCCTTTCTCTACCACCTCCATCCTCCCTCAAAAAACCCTAGTAATTTAGGGATAACATAGGACATGGATGATTGTTTTGTTTTCCTTTAAAGCAAAGTTCTTAAACTATTTTGTGTGATAGATCCCTCCCTCTGGCAGTCTTGAAAAGTCAATAAGGCCCATTCTCAGAATGCTGAATTTACAATCATCAAATGGAATGAAAAAAGAAATGAATTACACTGAAATAACATTCTCAAAATATTAAAAATAAAAGTCACACCAATAGAAGCCAAGTTAAGAGCTCTGCTTTGGAGACATGAAGTAAAGTACAAAGCTCTCACATCTCCTCAGTTGGAATTTTGAAACGTGGCCTGTGTCCTTGTCTGAGGTCTTCAAGATCATGGTGACAATGGACAGTAAATGTGACAAGTCTTTTTCTCATTGTCTAATGATATTTTTTTGGAGGGAGGGGCTTTTTTGCCTTCTTTACTTCTTTCTCTGGCCCCACCCTAAGCACCAAGGTAAGGAGTCTTACTGATATTTTATTCTGGGAGAGTTTCATTTCAAAGGCATCAGAAAGGGGTCAGGATTGGGTTTGAGCTCTGAACAAAACTGGAACCAAGTTTTTCTACATTGAGTGAAGACTGGGGACAGTGGGGGTGGCAGTGGGATCTTTCCAATATTTTGTAGGGTATCCAAATATTGGTTTTTCCAGTTAAATCTTATTTTTAAAGAGTTCCCTTATTCATTTCTCAGCCAGTCTTTCCTTTTGGAAAGAAATCAAGCATCAGAGGATTTGAAGATTAAAATGACTCAGATAAGTGATCCAACTTTCATATGGTGCCTGTCCCCTGTTAAAAACAGTTGAAGAAACTGAGTCCCAGGAAGGGGAAGCGATTTATTCAAGATCATACGGGTAGTAAGTAGCAGAGACAGGATTCCAATAATGTCTTCAATCTAACTGAAGTTTAACATGTTTCCTTCAAATTCTTGGACCTCTTTTGTGGAAAATAGAACTAATGCACACATTTTGGTTTTATACCTCATTTAAGGTTAATTCTCAGGTATCAGGGCAGGATGATTTCTGTGGTTCCAGTCCTCAAGAAATCTTTTGTGTTTTTAAGATGGACATGAAAGGGTACTTAATGTAAAAGAGCTTTGGAAGCTACCAGGTCAACAGATAATACAGTCTCTGTCTCTCTGTCTCTCTCTCTCTCTCTCTCTCTCTCTCTCTCTCTCTCTCTCTCTCTCTCTCTCTCTCTCTCTCCCTCCCTCCCTCCCTCCCTCCCTCTCCCTCTATCTCCCTCTTACCCTTTCCCTCTCTCCCTCCCTCCTTCTCTCTCTCCCCTTACTGAATTGATAAATTTGTGGGTATGTGTAGATGTTTTTATATGTAAACCAGAACAGAAGGCATAGGAATATGGTGGAAAATTGAATGGGTTCCTAAGCTGGCCATCTTAAGAACCATCAAAGTTTGGGGTCAGTCAACAAGTATTTATCCTATGTTCCATGCACTGAGCTAAGGACTAGAAACACAAAGAAAGGTATAAAAGTCCCACCCCTCAAGGAACTCACATCACTATGGATAAGACAAACATGACAAATAGCTGCATGCATACAAAATAAATGAAAAGTGGTTGGAAGATAATCTAAAAGGGCAAGGCCCCTGTTAGAGCAGGGCACAGAAAGGGCCTTCATCCAAAGGGGTGATTTGAACTGAGTCTTGAAAAAAGCTAAGGTGAAGCTAAGTGGACAAAGGACTGTGCGCTGTCCTTCTCAACTAAGAGTCATGTGCTTTTCCTATAAGTAGAGCTGTTAAGTAGCCTCGATGATGAGCACTTTATCCCAGGGAGCTGACAGGGGAGGAGAAGGCTTTTTTCCCTTCTCCAATGGTGTGTGATCTATCAAAGTCATCTACTGGCTTATGCCCAATTTTTTGAGGGGGCAAGAGTCAGATTATTCTCTGCTGAGTGATGAGTCACCTCTGCCCCACTAGGGCTATACATAGGGCTGGACTCCACTCTGCAGTCTTCTCACGCCCAACAGAGCAGGTGAAGAGACATAACCATTGCTAGTTTAGAACTCTGCCTGTAGGTTCCTTGAAGGAGAAGGGTTAATGTAATCACCAGATAAGAGGACACTATCCATGCATTTTGCAAAGTTATCAAGTCTGATGAGCATCTGCCATGTGGGAGTCATGGCACTAAGTTGTGAGAATACAAATACAAACAGAAAGATTGACTGTCCACCTCCTGCAAGGAGCTTACATTCTAATGAGAGAAGATAACACATAAAAGGGGGCCTAAGAAATAGACTGCTACATGTTGGAGCAGGGCATAAAAACACTGGAGAGTGGAGAATGCAGCCCCGAGAGGAATGAAGACATGGCTGGCCTGGGGATTCCGTTTAAATTGGAGGTCCTGGGAGAAACCAGCTGCATTCATTGTAAACAATGTCTGTTAAAGGAAGGAAGGTTATTCACCGCAAGGTCCATTCACCCACATTAAATATGATCCATTATGTGCATGGTCTTGTCTTCCTTGACTTAGAGTCCATTGATGAGTCATTCAAATTCATTTTTTATTAAGTTATTCATTTATTTGTACTGGACCTGCAATCTACTTAGCATAGGTAACTTCCAATGTGGAAACTTCTTCCATCAAAACACATCCCCACTATCACAGTCCTGGGTGCTATAATATGGCAACAGCCATGTGGAAGACTCTCCATATTCTTTAGAAATAAGCAAAAGAAGTGTGTGTGGGGGGGAAAGCTCATACCAAATAACAGGATCTCAGCACTTGAAAGGTCTTCAAAGAGTAAATAGCTTGTTTTTTTAGATTAAAAAATAATCCCTTCTTTCACATAGGGGAGGGAGGACAGAGAGGGAATCAAGTATTTATGAAGAGCCTGCTATGTTCTTTGCTAAGAGCTATCCAAATATTTTATTGGATCCTGGCAACAACCCTAGGAGGTAGATGCTATCATTTCCCCCATTTTGTCACTGAAGAAATCGAGGCAGACAGTTTAAATGAGTTGCCCAAGGTCACGTGGCTGGTGAGTTTCTGGGGAAGGATGGAATTTCGGAATTCCTGCCTCCTAACCCAACTGCTCCATGCATTAATGCATGATCATCCAGGCTCTTTTAGGAAAGCCCCCAAAGAGGGAGAACCCGTGACTTCCTGAGGCAGTCAGGGCCATGACGAGATCACCAGTCATTGGCTCTTTTGCTTGCTTCTGTTTTTTCCTGACACCAAGTATAAATCTGCCTCTTTACAATGTTCGCTCATCATTCTTGGCTCTTGCAGCTCATTGTAAACTGAATGACTGTTCTCTATGACTGCTAGTCAGATAGTTTAAGATGGTCCCCATCTCCACCCACCTCTCACTCCCAGCCTTCATTCTACCAATCTTACCAACCTTCAAGAGACCCTCAGCTGGTACAATCTCTAGGCCCTTCCTCTGGTTTCCTTCTGCATCTTCTCTAGTTTGCCATCATTCTTCTTCAAATGTGGTACCCAGAGCTGAACCCAACATTCGAGAAGTGGTTGGATCAGGGCAGGGTATAGTGGTACTCTTGCCTCTCTTGTCCTGCAGTGTCATGTCTTTTTGATACAGCCAGAATTATATTAGCTTTTGGGTGCTGCCATGTGACACTGTACAATAAAATTGGCTCCTGTTGAATGAAAACCCTCAAGTTGTCACAAACTGCTGTCTAGAAACTCCTTGTTTGCATAGTGATATTTCAAACTGTATAAGATTTGACATTATTGCTCTTCAATTTCATGCTTTTAACTTAGCACACATTCTTCATAATAATAATTGGCATTTTTATAGTTAATGCTTTCCAGCTTGCAAAGCATTGAGTAAATGACCTGATTTTTGCCTCCTGAATCTGTCGACTCCCATGTTAGCTTCTTCCCAGATGCGTGTAAATTTTATTAAATATCCTATCTGAACCTTCATTCAAGTCAGTGTTTGAAATGTTGAACAGCTCAAAGCCAAGGGCAGGCAGATTCCTGGGGCATAACACCAGAGATCTCCTTTCATGCTGAAATCAAGACATTAATGATCACTCTCAGAGGCCAGCCAGTGAACCTGTATGAAATCTGTTTGACCATGTGATCATCTGGTCCACATCTCTCTGTCTTGTCCATAATGATACCAGGAGAGACTGTGAAATGAAACCCAAAGATAATCTTTCTGCAGCAGCCCCCTCAGCTACGAGTTGAGTGACCTCATCTGAAAAGACAGTAAGTTTTGTGTGCCATGACATGTTTCTAGGGATCTTTGATCGCTGATTTCTTTTCCAAAATGGCCACACACCAGTCCTTTAAACAACATATTAGGGATATTTGGCCTGAAATACAGGTTAATTTTATGGGCTCATACTTTGAAGAAATCATCCTTTTCTCTGTTTCAAAAATTGGAACGTTTGACTCTCTTCAGTCCTTAACATGGTTCCCTTGTCTTTCTTTCTCTTAAAAAAAAAAAAGAACTTTTGTTTTTACATCTTAAGCCTTGCTCCTGATACTGTGTGGTGTAGTGGATAGAGAGGCAGCCTGAGAATCAGAAAGACCTGTACAGTTACTGCTTCTGACAAAGCCGCTTAATCTCTCTGTGGCCCCGGAGACCCCTCCCCCAAGGGCTACACGCTACAAAAGGATGATGATTAACATTGGTAAGAAAAAAAAAATTCATATAGGGAACTTTGCCTTCCAATGAAATCACAGCTGGGGGTGGGGAATTCCTACATGACCTTGACCTCCATCTTGGCACACTCGTGGAGCCTCTTTTAAGAGAAATGGAGCTCTGGACCTATTACCAACTCCCTTTTGTATAGTCTGATTCTCAGAGTTTGGATGCTTCAACTCCCCTTGGGGTTCTATGGGTAGGCCTGAGGGATTAGGAGTGATCCTTCTTGTACTGGAGTTTGTAAGCTTCCATGTGAGTATCTGTTCATATTAATGAGTTAGCCAGACTCAATTAGATATTAGGAAGAAATATTTACCATGGTAGTAAAGTTGGTATAAAGCATCCTCCTAAAGGGCTGTGACATTCTGGACTCCAAAAGAGCCCTGAAGAAAGTGCACTCGAGGTTTGGAGAGCGCATATGACCCGCTTAATGGACGTCCTCTTTTTCCCCTGTATGTGGATAGCCATGCATTTCACCTTTGGTATAATGGAAACTTTTCTGGTGGGATCCTTTTAAAACAGTGATTCTGCCTTTCCACATTGCATCCAGCCTTTTCTCTTTTCCCAGTGAAAACACTGTAATCACATACTCCTGGCCCAGAGATGCTAGCGTGCCACTGAAAAAGTCCAAGTTCTTCAGAACCTTAGACACTCACACAAGGTATTTTTCTAACTGAGGAAAAAATATAAAGAGGCCAAGCACTCTCTTCCTCCTTCCCATAAGTGATACTTCCTCAGGAACTTGGCTGGGAGGCTTCCATCTTAAGCTGTCACACACTCAAATCTCTCCTTTTTGATATATGACCAACACATCACGAGCAAGTTTCCTCAACCAGTCTTGCAACATCACTCAAGGCATGACATCGTATCACTTCTATTAAGAGGGGCAGGGTAGCTGATCAGCTCAATGCCCTCACTCCTGCACAAAGGAAAAATAGTGCAGCAAAACCAGCTAATGCACTTTTTGTGTCTGTCACATTTGGTGTCTGTCATCATCTGCTCTCTGGATTAGTACTGCCCATTACACGAGTTCAGTCGTTTGGTGGGGAACTTTGTTTTTTTCACACATTATTATCATACTTACATATATTATTCTCCTGGTTCTGCCTATTCTGCTTTGCATCTGTTCATGTAAGTCTTCATCTAATAATTCAAATTCTCCATAATTTTTCTAACAGCATTGATTCTGTCTCTGCATTCCCTCCTGCCACTTCTCTCTCTCCTATGCTTTCCTTTCTCCTTACACAAAATGAATCCATAGTCATTGACTGAAAACAAACACCTACGTAGTAACTAACATGGACATTGACCAGTCAATTTCTACGTTGCACATTAGTTCTCTTGACTCACCCCAAATAAAATTTCTTTCTCAGGAACAGAAGGGGAAAGGCAGAGAAGGAGAGAGACAGAGACACAGAGAGAGAGAGAAAGAGAGAGAGAGAGAGAGAGAGAGAGAGAGAGAGAAAGAAATTGTAGATAATAGATCTGTAATATGTACATATGTGTGTATGTGCATATATATAAACATACATATAGATATATAATAACTAAAATGATATTAGATTATAGGTGATATATTACATATATACATAAACACATGTATGCATATATAATAAGTTCATAATAGATATAATGATACAGATATTAGATTATAGATGATATGTATGGCTATATAAACACATGTATGAATATATAGCTCTATGTGGGTAAAATAATGTAGCAATGATATGTGATAGATATATATGTGTATACATGCATGTGTGTGTGTGTGTGTATATATATGTATATATATATATATATTATATATATATATATATATATATATATATATATATATATATCACAGAGAGAGAAAGAGAGAGGTTTGTGTATATCTTACACCCTTCCTCATGCAGGTGTTAAATTGAGGCTTTGACTAAGTTTGTTACCGTTGAGATGCAGTATCCACTCTGTCAGTGTTGATGGGGTCCACCTCCCTGGTTATGGTGCGAAATGTCTGCCCCTCACGACGTGTTCATAGTCTGGGCTTTTGGTTCATAGGATCATAGATTTAGAGCTTAAGGCTTCTTTAGAGGTCATTTAGCTCAAGCTCATCTCTTTGCAGATGAGTAAACTGAGGCTCTGAAAGTGACTTTTCCACGATCTCGCATCTTGCCACATCACTGCTTCTTTAGCAAGTCTCCTAACTTGTCAGAGTCTGCTAATATGCGACCAATGGCTTGGAAGAATGTGCCTATTTTGATATTTCTGTCCTTGGCATGTTCTTAATGGTCTCTTTTAATGGTAGCCGTTGTTCTGTGCCAGAGTGAGAACACATGGGATGCGATCTGCCTGGTTTGGCAAGCCAGTGAGTCACCGGGGCTTCTTTAAACTCTACTGCTGGGCTAAAACCAGGTAATGAGGACAGCAATTAGCATAATTGCTTACAGTTAAATAATGTTTTAAGGTGACAAAGTGCTCTGCCCTGCTCCTTTCTCATTGTGTCTTATTAGGTCTCCTGGAGATGGAGGATATACTTCTACTTCAGGTCCATTTTAGAGGAGGGACAACTGAGGGTTTAAAATCAAAAGTGTGATTACTCACTGTCCATAAAGGGAAGGAATTTCCTTGAGGCTAACTGGTTTTTAAAGGACGGATCCGTGCTTGAAGCAAAGCTAGGAGATAGTGCTTTGTGTGTGTGCTGCTTCTCAGTTAAATAAACGGACAATCTCGACGAGGACCCAAGTCTCAGTGGAGTACATTCCACCAATGGCGGATTGCCGGGGCCTCCTGTTCCTGCTATCAAAGGGAGGCCCATTTCTAATCTAGCTGAAAACCTGCTTGGTCTCTTTTTTGTTTTGTTTTTTTTTTTTTTCCCCCTGTACTTACAACACACCCTATCCCACCCCTTGTGTGGAAGAAGGTGCTGTTGAAATATCTTTTTGGATCTCTCTCAACCCTGCGTTGTGCCAGGCAATTGATGTGCTGTATATTAGAGCCTTGAAAATTTAGTCCATAATGAAAAGATTGTTGATTAGGATCACCGGTGATCAGCTTGATGGTGGCTGGGGAACCAGATATAAATCAGGAAGATCTGGATTCAAATCCTGCTTTTAACACAATCAATAAGCATTTATGAAATCCCTACTGTGTGGTGGATATACCAGGACAAAAGTGAAAGAGGCCCTGCCCTCAAAGATATGGCAGTCGGACAGGAAGACAATCAATATATCAATACATAAGCATAGACAGAGTATGTGTTAAATGATTGTAGGGCAGATGTGGGAGGAAGGAGGTCAAGTACAGGCTTTGTCTAACAGACTCTTAACCTAGGGTCCCAAAACAATTTTTTTTAGTATCCTCATCATTGTATTTCAACATAATTTATTTCCTTTTTAATCTGATGCATTTTATTTCATGCATTTAGAAACCTGATTGCGAGAAAGGGTCTGTAGGCTTCACCAGACCACCACCAAAGGGGTCCAGGACCCAAAGATTAAGAGCCCCAGTGAAGTAAGGAAGGAATTCTAGCAGGCAGAGCTGAGGGGGGGAAGGTGGAGGGCACCTTCCAAGCAAAACCACCCTGGACAAATCTGCTAGCCTTTCTGAGCCCTTTCCTTGTACGAAAAACAGGGACAATAATATTCCCTAGGTATTATCGATGAGAGAAAAGCTTTTTGGGTTACCGTGAAGCTCAAGCCTGTAACTTATGCCCACTAAGAGCAAACAGCAACCTGGCGATGTGTGAAAGGGAGATGTGGTTATGATCGGAAGGATCCCTAAGGAAAGACAGGGTTGCCCAGTGAGCGGAGAGCCAACCTGGCAGCTTAGACCGCCTTAGACTCCAAGCCTTCCCTCTTGGGATTATCATAGCATGTCCCTTCTGTAGCTTTTTCATCCATAACTGTTTCATAGTGGCTTCTCCATTAGACAGGGAGCTCCTTGGCAGCAGGGACTGGCTTCTCCCTTTCTTTACATCCCCAGTATTTAGCCTTGTCAGGCACATAGTAGGTGCTTCATAAATGCCAGAGGACAGATGGACTGTGTGATGTTGGAACAGTGTCCCAAGCCCCTCTTAAAGACTATAGGGATCTCTCTGCTCTGTGATAAAATCACAACCTTGGTTCAAAAAATCGTTAATGATTCTAATCCAGTAATAGGAACTGCTGGGCACACACACACACCTTTGTCTGTGTACATGCACATCCCCAGCCCCTTGTTTCCAATGTGAAATTCCTAGCCCCCTGACTCTTAGTGCCAGGCCTGACTCTGGTCTGGCCTGGCCCCATGGCCATCAGGGAGGTTGGGATCTGCCCCTTCCTGGACCAGATTGAATTAATGTAGGTCCTGGTCATTGCCACAGGCTCTGAGTATGGACTCACCCCAGCGCCCACCCCACCTAATCCTGTTCTGTTACCTGCTTGGCATGAGGAGGTGGAGGGGAATAACACTACTGTTGGTGCTCCTAGGAATGTAACCCTCTTTGTAGCGTGACAAGCTGCAGGGGCAGGGGCGATGGATACAGCAGACACAGCATGAGGATGTCCATCAGGGCTGCAAGGCATTTTCATGGAGACCCTTTCATCTGGGTTTCTGAAAGCACCCACTAGCCCTACACACACACACCCTGCACACAACACACACACACACACACACACACACACACACATATGCGTGCCTATATTCCCCTGGGAGGGGCAATCCCTCCTGTCATCTTGATCTTAATGCACTGGGCGGGGGTCTGCTTTCCCCCATCATCGATGTTTGCCTCTGAGAGAAGAAAGGGATTTCTACTATAGTTAGTCAGGAATTTAGTGTCTTTTAAAAAATCTCTCCCGACTGTGGCCAACTCCCTCCCTCTGAGTAAACCTCATTCTTGGGTTTATTTTCCAAGAAAGAAAAGAAGGAGAGGGAGAGAGGGAGAGAGGGAGAGAGAGAGAGAGAGAGGAGAGAGAAGAGAGAGAGAGAGAGAAGAGAGAGAGGAGAGAGAGAGAGGAGAAGAGAGAGAGAGAGACAGAGAGAGAGAGGACAGAGAGAGAGAGAGAGTGAGACAGACGAGAGAGAGAGAGAGAGAGAGAGAAAGAGAGAGAGAGACAGAGAGAGAGAAGAAGAGAGAGAGAGAGAGAGTGAGACAGACAGAGAGAGAGAGAGGAGAGAGAGAGAGAGAGAGAGAGACAGGAGAGAGAGAGAGAGAGAGAGAGACAGACAGAGAGAGAGAGAGAGAGAGAGAAGAGACAGAGAGGAGAGAGAGAGAGAGAGACAGACAGAGAGAGAGAGAGAGAGAGAGAGTGAGACAGACAAGAGAGAAGAGAGAGAGAGAGAAAGAGAGAGAGAGAGGACAGAGAAGAGAGAGAGAGAGAGAGAGAGAGAGAGAGAGTGAGACAGACAGAGAGAGAGAGACAGACAGAGAGAGATAGAGAGAGAGAGAGAGAGAGACAGAGAGAGAGAGAGAGAGAGAGAGAGAGAGAGAGAGAGAGAGAGAGATCATTTAAGTCTCTCTCATAAAGCTTCTCTGAGGTCAAGCCCCAGAAACAGTAAACGTTTCAGACTACTTTGAGTTATTGGGAGCCCCCGGGCCGGGGAGACAAGTGGGCTGGAGCTGCCCGGCTGCAGGGACTTCCCCAGCACTCACTGCGGCTTGAGCTTGATAATGCAGACAGACCGGCCTCCACCTTCTGACGCTGCCCAGGTCTCAGAGTGATCTGATGCGAGTCTGGTGCCTGGGAAAGACAGGCTGGGGATGCTGAACTGGCCCAAGGGAGCCCCACGCAGTCATGGCTGCTGATCCTGCCGGGCGTCGCAGACCAGGAACACGGGCAGTGTAAAGAATTAGAGGATGGGGCTTCAAATTCAAGGTCTGCCTCCTGCAACTCTTGTGACCTTGGGCATATCCCTTCACTCTTCATTTGTAAAATGAGGGCCATAGCCCCTAGATGACCTCTGAGGTCCTGTCCAGCTCTTCCTGTCAGCTAATGGATAGAGTACTCTAGTGGGAAAGGGGGAAAGTGGGTCCAGGGTTTGTGGGGGAGGTGGAAGTTCTCCCCTAGATGTTAGCACCTGAAATGGAGGAGCCATCCCCCCCCATGTCTATCCTTGGCACAAAGTCCTGGTCACCACATGCCAGTTATAGCTTTGTTTGTCAGAGATCCATTGTGCCATGCTCAGAACCCTTTCCAAGAGCACAGAAAGCTCTTGTGGACCTAGAATCCCCACCTTCTGCAGGAGGTCCTGTGTGTTGTGGTTCCACAGTCATTTTCAGTTGTGTCCAACCTCTCCGTGTGCCTGAAGAGCCAACACTTCTCTGTCTGTCTTCTCTCCCTTGGTTCTCTTATTTAGCATGATAATTTACCTATGAAATTCTGATATTTAAGCAATGGGTGTGCTAATCTTTAAGGTGCTAAGAAAAGGAAAATTACAATGTCCACCATAAATTGGAAGAACCTCTTAGTCTGTTAATTCAGCAAATGCTAATGAATTCATGGTTGAATGCCTAAAATGGCTTGGATCCTCTGTAGAAAAAAAAATTGGCTTTCTCTTAACCAAATAACATTTCTTTTCAAACTTGATTTCTAATGCTTGGCAGAAGATAAAAAGAGGGGCCGTGCGTGGAAGAACACATCCTCAATTGCTCCTCTACAGACTTTTTTTTTGTAGGCTTCCTTTGATGTTCTTAAATTAAGAGAATTAAAGTAAAGTGTGAAAGGGAAGGAGGAATGGAATGTGGCTCAATTCTCAGCAATCCTGGGATTACCATAATTTGGTCAAGTGAACCGGCCCTTTAAGTATTAGAAAATCCCTGAATTCTTTAACAAGGACATTCCTGTTCTTTCTCAAAGGATCATGGGCTTTAGAGCAGGTCAAGACCTCAGTCATCAGCTGGTCTAGCCCTGCCCAGACCCCCAGGGTACACTGAGAACCACTGCCTTAATGTATCATGGAACCCTGAATCCTTCCCTCTCAGCATCTCCTCCCACAGTACTCCAGTGCCAGATCCCTCTGACACTAGTTCTTCCTCTCCACTTCTACCTCCACGACTTTACATTGGGCTCTTGTCACCTCTTGCTCCAACTGGTGAAAATGCTTCCCACCCACTCTTCCTCATCCCCAGTCCCTTACTTCTATCCTTGTGTGAGCTTAAGCATATCATTTCCCTGCTCACAAAAGTCAGGAGTTCCCATTCCCTGTCTCTGAGACGAGCTATAAATCCCTGACTCATGCCATTCAAGGCCTTCCAGAATATGGCGCCACAGTAACTTCCTAATATTATTTCACATTATTGACTGTGCAGCCTACATTCTGCTCCAACCACAGTTAGGCTTTTTCTTCAGCCCCATCTCCTCCTACCTTCTCCCACCTCCATGTCTTGGAAATTGCCATCCTCCAAGTCTGAGATAGAAACCACTTTCCTATCATCAAGTATTGCCATCTTTTCACTCCCCCATGGCCCAATCCATGCATCCCCTTTCCCATGACCTCTTCCTGATCCATTTCACTAGATATGAACCCTTCTTGAAATTTCTCAGTCTTTCCTCTCTGAGGCTACTCCTAGCATGTATAATAATGTTCTAACTTGCATCATGGTTATTTGTATATATGCCTCTCATCAGCCCTGACTGAATTACAAAGTCCTTGAAAGCAGGTGTTAATGAAATGATTATTTCATCCTAGCCAGCATTTGGTAAATATGCATAGCGTCATAGATATAAGTTAAAAGTACCTTAGGGGTCATCTATTTCAAACCCCTAATTTTATGGGGGAGGAAATAGAACCAACAGAAGGAAGACACTTTCCTAAGTCACATAATTAGAGAGAATCAGAGATAGGATTTGAAACAGAGTGCCCTGACCACAAGCTCAGTGTTACTTTGGTGAAGTGATGCAGGAGGCAGCTAAGGTGGCACAGTGGATAGAGCACTGGGGACAAAACTTACTGTGTGATCTTGGGAAAGACATGTAACCTCTATTCCTTCAGTTTCTTTATCCATAAATGGGGATAATCAGATCACCTAAGAGTTGTTAAAATAACATTATACATATATATACATATATACATATATATATATATATATATATATATATATATATATACACGTGTATACAATACGTATGTGTGTATATATACATATATGTATGTATGTATGTGTGCATATATATACACACATAACACACACACACGCAGTGCTTTGAAAACCTAAAAGCACTTTTATTATGACTCCCCTAATGTAGTATGAGACTGTCTTCTTATGTGGTCCACATTGACTTACTTCATCACACGTATCAGAAATTAATGATTTTAGTGTACCTTAGTTTCTTCTATAGATTTATTTTTAAAAAGGCTTAAAAAGAAATTCAAGTTCTACATGAGAACTCCTTTTTCTAATATCAATTATCATGTCCTAGATCTGGTTAGTTAGTATTATGATTATTACTATTATTATCATTATTTCTTTTTTCTCATTCTATGTGCAATGGAAATCTAGAACTAAAATGGTCTTAGGACAAGCCACTGTCCTACTACTTATCTTTTATACCTGTTCTTTGGTGAACTAATATGTAGGTGGAGATAATAATAATATAATGAAAATATTGGCATGTAAGTTCATCTTCTATAGACTTACTGGAAGCACAATTGGGATAACTCCAAAATCGGATAGGATGATGAAAATTCTGTGGACTTCAACCCATTCCCATATGGTTTCAATTTCTTCAGTTGGGTCTCTAAATTTGGAGTGCTTTGTATGATGTTTGCAGGTTATGAGTAGTTGTCATGGCAACATCTGTTACAAATGCCATTTAATTTCCTCGAATCAATGTGAAGCCTGGATAATTGTAGGTAACAATTTTAGCTGTAAGAATATCTGACTTCAGTGCAGTTCATTTTTGAATTCTCAGATACTTTGGGATTTATATTGATAATATAGAAATTTGTCATTTCTTTATTTATAAGGAATGGGGAGGTTCTGATGTGCAATTCTGGTAAATTGGTCGTGCCTTTCTAGGTATCGGGTAGGTGCTAAGTTTTTACATTCTGCATAATGCTCTGCCCTTTCTATCCCTTCCAAAGTCTTCATCATGGTCAGTAAATTCAAATAACTTAGGAATAAACTTTCTGTAGTTTCTGACAACTTGACCCGATGTTGCTTTGCTGTTATTTTCATTATCTCATTCTTCTCATGTGTTTTCACTGGGGATCAGGTAGAAATGGTCCTGGGACAAGTTGTCATTCTTTATTAATTCTTTTATATTTAATGTCCTGTGGACTGTTGTACAAGTATATACAATGACTTGGTGGTGGTAAAGAGAAACATAAGGACATCGGCTATACGTCTAGTGGCTGGATACCTCTGACCACATGCTCAGTCTAGCTCCAGGATTATTCAGTTCATGTTGCTATAATTCTTTAAAATTTCCAAAGTCCGTCCCTCACAATCCTCCTGTGTTCATAGCATATGAAATGTCATCCCTGTCTTATATAATAATGAGGCAACCAAAGATCAGAGGGTGTCATTAGCCCAGGGACACACAGTGATCAACTGTCAGAGCAGGAACTCTAATCCAGGTCTTTTAACTACCAACCTAGTACTCTTCTTTAAAAATTATGCTACACTTTCTCCTTGAGGTTATTGGGATTCCACTTAACCTGGCCAGGAAATCACCTAATAGAGGAGGGTCCCAGATGCTTGGTCTGCGACTGTAATTGTCGCCTCCCTCTGAAAGAATCCCAGCATCCCCTACAGAGACTGTGACATGAACCAGTGCTCTTATCCCTTGAGTTCTTCTTGGCTCTCCTGAGTGCTCTGTCCTCCACTGCAGCATCCCAGCATCTTATTGGAAGGCATCTTGAGTAAGTGAGTAGGTGACTCACGCTATATAGGTAAAGTGATTTTCCAGGTGCAATTCTGGGACTCAGTTCCTCAAGTCCAGCTCAGCTCAGGTGAACACAGTGAGTGATAAAGGTGGGGTGAGAGGAATTTTATCACAGTTTAGAGTTGAGGGGGTGCCCAACCTTTCATCATATGGATTAAGACCCTACAGTCTCCTTAGCCAACCATGGTCATAGCCAACTACAGATAGTACTGAGTAGAAATGGGATTTTAACTCCAGGCCTCTAACTCTAAACCCAGGGGTTTCTTCACTGCCTTCCATGTCCTCAGTACTTCAAGAGAGGTGTAATTTCAGGAAATGGACACTCTTTTCACCAAGACAGCTCCCAGTTCCTTGGAGATGCCCCAGGTCTTTGAGAGTGACTCCAGACTTGGCCAGGTGGGTGCATTTACACAACCACAGAAACTCTTGTTGTGTCCATGGTCAAAACCTTTCCAGCCTGGTAAGACCTGCTACAACTCTGTGGAGATAGCTATCTAGACCCCAGATCTGATCCCGTCCATCTCAACTCCTTCCTTTCCTGACGGCAAATCAACAAACAGCTGCAATAAAGAAAATCTCTTTGTCTGCCATCATTCAGTCCACCACACTTACAACTCCATCAATTTGTTGAGATTTTACACTCTCTGGAGCTTCCTCACATGAAGCTGTAGATTTGGAGTGAGGAAGAACTCCAGTCAATTCCTGCCTCAGACACTTAGCAGCGCAATCCTGGGTAATTTGGGGAAACTCAGTCTCAGTCTTCTCACGTTTAGCATGACACCTTCCTTCTGGGGTTGTTGAGAGCATCAAATGAAATAATCAATATGGAGTACTCTGCAAACTTGAAAGCGCTTTACCCATACAAGCCATCATCCTCATCCTCATCCCCCAATCAAACAGGAAGCTTGGAAAAGACAGGATCGATGACTTGGGGCCAATGGAAGAAGATTGAATTTGGAGGTGGAAGGTGGAGATTTTCTTCCCAGCTCTGCTCCTTGATATCTGTGTGGTCTTGGATGGTTCATTCATCACTTTGGGCTGCAGTTTCTGTATTTGTAAAATGAGAAGTTTGAAGGGATGCAGTATGGAATAATGGTAAGAGCCCTAAACTTGGAGTCAGAGGTCCTGGGTTCAAGTTCTCTCTCTCCCATTAAAACCTCTGTAAGCTTGGCCAACTCATGTCACCTCCTCAACACTCAGTATCCTCATCTGTAAAGCAGCAGGGTCTCTGTGGTGGCTGCTAGCTTGGGTTTCCATTATGACCCCATAATAAGGTACCTCTGTGTTCCCTTCTAACTAAATTTGTGAGCTTATTTCTAGAAGCCAAACCCAGTGGAGCTTTAACAAATCTTACCGGGCTGAAAAAGCCTTTTATCATGAGCACAACAGGAGTCGATGTGGCTGTTGTAAGTGGGCTAGTCTCCATAAGTCTGAGTCATTGTTAGGGACTTTCTGGGTCATCCTAGAGGGATTGAGATTCATCTTAGTGAAAGGAATGTCCATTCCCCGAGGTTTTTAGTCTTCAGGCAGTAGATAGGTGATAACACTGTAAGAAATAGGATTTTTTTTCTTAATAACAGTATTATGGAAGCAAGCAGTGCAGTTCTAAAATTCCTGAGTCTCAACAGAATCCAAAGACACCCCCCTCCATGATCCCCATGATACAGCAAATTAATTCTTCCTTCAACAGAATATTTGAATGCCAATTCTTTGCCAAGCGTTCTTCTAAATTAGCAGAAACCTAAGCTTCCTTTGTCTACCAGGGAAGTTAAATATACATGTTAGATAAAATAGATGTTGAAAAGTGTCCAAGAATGGAGACTAAGCCCTAAATATGAGAGTGAAGTGGGGGAGGGGAGGGGGAGAGGACAGAGGAAACACACAGTTTTGCTCAGTGGCTGAAGGAAGATTTCGGCAGAGCCACAAAGGCCAGGTGAGATTCAAACAGCTAGAAATTAGGGTGGAAAAAAAGAGTAGGGGGTCTAGAGAATGGTATGAACAGAGGTAAAGAGAAGAAAAAGGGAAAAAAAAGCAATTGGCTTAGCTTTGCCAGAGTATAAGGAAGCATGGTAAAGAATCTATTTGTGAAAGAACAAGGAGCAGGGAAAATGGTATTTTTAAATTTACTCAATAAAATGTGGCCATGATTTTGGGAGATAAGAGAAGGAAATAAACTAGGAAGTTATTTTCCTTTTTTGTTTAGATTTAAAGAATAAATGTTTTGGGTAATTTTAAGGATTTAGGAGGTGAAGAGTTGGAGAAGAATGAGACTGCCCTGCATTCTCTGCCCAAATATTAAAGTTAATGAAAATGTAATAGCCAGCTCAGAGTGCATGCTCTGGCCAAGGGCTCCAAAGCAGGAAATGGTTCAGGATCTCAGGGGCTGGCAAGAAGCCCTGCCAAGTGGTCAGCGGCCAGTGAGGGGACACCTGCCACCTCTCTATGCCAGCCATTTCAGTCTGCAATTGCCCTAATTCTTAGTATTGCCTTCCCCCCGACTTTCAGCCTGAATCTGCGCCTTTCTCCTTGTCCTGCCCTTGGGAGCCAGGTACAACAGGCGTAAGAGTCTTCTAACCTGGGTACGCCCAGTGTTCATCTGCCCAGACTTCTCTCCAGGCTAAAGATCACAGCTCCATCGGTGGGGCCTCAGATGGAACACAGCTGAGACCTTTATCTGGATGCTGCCCACTCTATCCTTGGAATCGTGACCCTGCTCCTCTCCCTTCTGTCACAGGGAAGAACACTCCACACTTATACACATCAGGGCTCTGTTTCCTCTTTCTCACTAGAGCTCTGGTGCCTTAATTCTTGTCCCATTTTCAGGACTTGTTATAGTTTCCGTCTGCTGGCCAGTCCTCTGGAATATCCCTCTCTGAACTTTCCCAGGTAGGTCTTCAGATGCTGGATCACCGTCTATTGTTAGATATGCCTTCCCCAGCGTCTTCCCGCCTTGTGTGCCTGTCAGACCTTGGGATACTCAGGCCCAGCATGGTGGAATGTGGAATGCCCTCTGTAACCAAACCACACAAAAAATGGCATGACCTGTATAACATGTCAGATAAGTGGCCTGGCCTCTGCTCAAAGATGTCCAATGAAACAGAGCCTACTATCTCTGAGACAACCCAATCCACCTTGGACATCAGGCCAGAAGTTATAACTTTGCACATATTCCACTGGAGAAAATCAGGTAACCTGGGTTCAAATCCCACCTACGTGACCTTAGGCTACTATTTTCCCATCTCTGGGTCTCAATTTCCACATCTGTTATTTGAGGGAGGTAGAAGGGGCCTTTGAGGTCCCTTCCAACTTTAGTCATGAGACTCTACAATTATTGGACCTCATGGAATCTTTGCTTCTCAGAGGCCATTAAGCTTAACCCGTGGTCAGATTTGAATGTGTGTGACAAAGAGATTACTGGATCATTTGTACTCAGGAGAAGGTCTCCCAGCTGGAGTTTAGTGGAGGAAAAATGAATTGTTGTTCTCTCCGTCGGCTAAGACAATGGATCATAGCCCAGAGAAGAAACTAAATATTCTCGTTATTTCATCTCTGCTGCAGAACCTCTTGCTTCCTCCAGCAAAGATTTCATGGTGTGGGTGCCAGGTCTTTCTCCTCCAGTCTTTATTCTTCCTCTTAATAGAAGGAAAACCACACACTGGTCTTCCAGAAAGCAGCTTGGTTTGACACTTAAGAAGGTCATGAAAGCCAAGTGATACTGGGGCATTGTGAACAGCACCAGCTTCCTCTCAAAGACAGGACTGAAAGCTCTCTAGTGCGCTCCCCATTCACGCGGGCGGGGGTCTTTGAGCCTCAGTGACCAGAGCATCTAAGGAACAGCAGTCAGCAGCAATGAGGCAAGACATTCCTAGAGCAAGGTTACTCAGCTGTTCAGGGAGGGAATTGGCTGGCCTTCCTAAGGACGGCCTAAGAGCACGCTAACCCTGTAAGACATTTGCCAAGCAAGCCAGAGTACGAACTCCTGCTTTTTAAAGAGGTAGCCAAGTGTGCGCGTTTCCAGGAGTTCAAAGAACAACCCTGGTTTTAAAGCGGGCATGTGTGAAGAGAGGTTGGCACATGGCTCAGGGGAGGGCAGAAAAATGCCAGATCTCAGAGCATCAGGGACCTCTGGGAGACAGACCTTCAACTCACTGGTCTCTTTGTGATGCTCATCAGCACATTGAAATGCACCTAGGAATTGGTAAGCTGATAAGCCTTACTCTGAATGTAGGCGGGCTCACACTCAAAGCTCACAGTCATAGAGCAGAGAGTAACTTCAGAGACCATCTCCTTCCATTTTATAGATGAGGACATTGAGGCCTTGGAAAGAGAAAGTCACCCAAGAAGGAAGCATCAGATACAGGATTTCAGTCCAGGCTCTGGACTCCAGGTTCCAGAGACACAGCTCTCTGAAACACTCATGTTCTAACCACCATTTCCTCTTGGGTTTTCATTCATATGCATGTGCGGATAGGCAGGCAATATCTGCATGCAGAAAAGGCTCGTACCAGTGAGAATCCGTGAGGAAGGGGTGAGGAACTGTGGGTTCTTCCAGTAATTTGATCAAAGTTTTCTGAGGGCATCTCTTGATCTGGCCTCTGTCTGCCTAGAGGCAACTGGGTGTTCTGGTGGCCAGAGCCCCAAACCTGCAGTCGGGAAGACCAGAGTTCAGAGCTAGCCTCAGACACTTCCCAGCTCGGTGACACCGGCACATTGCTCAAATGGTATCTTCCTCTGTTTGTTAATCTGTAAAATGGAGATAATAATAGCACCCCTCTCCTAGGGGTGAGGTGAGGGTCAGATGAGGTGGTGTTTGTAAAGAGCCGTGTAAGCCTTGAAGTTCCAGCTCTTGGTGGTAGTGGTTATTATTAATTATTATTGTTATTATCCCAGTACTGAGAAGTCATGGCTCCTGCCCTCCTAAATCTTACAGTCTTTTAGGTGGGGTGAGAGGAGGATGATGTATGGACAAACTGAATTGAAAAACAAAGTGGAAAGTCCATGCCCTGAGCAATAGGAGAGGGGATCATTTCCCCCTGGTGCTCAGGGCAGGCTTCCTGGGGGAGGCTTCATTTCATCTAAGTCTTGTCAAGTGTGGAGGATTTCCATAACAGGAGACTAGCAGAAAGGCATCCTGGCCTGGGGCTGGTTTAAGCTAAAGCGTGGGAGCTAGAAAGAGTCATAGTTCCATTGGGAGCAAACAGTATGAGATGAGGCTAGAAGAAAGGAGGGACCCACCTGTTCTGGGCTTTGAAAGCCCAGCTAAGTGATTTCAATTTAACCAGCCTAGTGTGTCTTCCAGGGCCTAATTTCAGGGGATAAGAATGAGGTAACCCCTGCCCTGTAGAAACGAATGGGCTAGAAGGTGCCACCTGCGGGAGGCCTCATGAAGGGTGTGCCTTGAGGCCTGTGCTGGGAGATTGAGAGGACAAGAGCCTTTGGAAGCTTCCTTGTTGGGGCAGGTGACAGTGATGGATAGCATTGAGGAGGAAAAGTGAGAGAGTGCCTGACTGAGGTGAATAAGCCCGCTGTCCTAGAGGAGGATCCAACCAAGGAAAATGGGGGGTGTGCTGAACTGAGTAGAATGGAATTGTGATTGCCCAGGCAGGCCTATGGATTTCAGTAGAGATGGAGGCTATTGAACTGAGGAAGGTGAGGTGGGGTCTTCCCCAGGGATATTGAAAGGGGCTGCAGCTGAGAGGTCACGGGTCCCAGGGTCTCGGGAGGCCAGCGGGAAGGGCGTTCCACAGCCTCCTAGGCAACGTTCTTGTTTTACAGATGAGGAATGGAAGTCCCAGGATGCTGTGACTTGTCTGAGATCCCTAGGTAATAAATACCCAAGGTAGGATTTGAACTCAGTTCCTCAGACTGCAGAGTCAGTATCCTTCAGGTGCCGTGAGCCAGGAGCTCACATCCCCTGAGGAAAGTGACTGAGAATCATGCAGGTCAGTGGATGGTCATGACAAGTACACGGTGGCATAATCCTCCATTGTATTCAAGAGGAAACTGAGTCTTGGCTGAACTGACTTCCCCAAGGCTGCACGGCTGAGCTACCTACGTGACCCAGCTAGATCTTGACCCTGGATCTGACCAGCACTCAACCTCTTTTCATTCCACTGTGCTCCCTTGCAGCAGCCAGAGATAGCATATCTTTTCCTCTAATTGCAGAGGGTGTTAAGCAGCAGGCAGAGGAGGAAATCTGTCCTTGCAAGAAATGCTAATTGTCTGACCTCAAGTCTGAGACTGAGCAGATCCCTTCCCGGCCCACTGCTCTGGCTCACCATTGACCATGCAACCTCTGACAGGCCTCACCAGAGACTGGCTCTGAAACGTGTCATGGGACGGGTGGACGGGTGGGAAGCAATGTGGGAGCCAGAGAGCTCATCCAGCGGACCCGAGGGAGAGCACATAAGGGATTCCTCTGCCCTTGTGCTTAGGGATTTTGGGGGCAGAGAAAGCAAGGAAAAAGGGGTGCTGGTTGTGTTCATTTTTCTGGGATGCTTACTTTACCTCTGGAAGGCTCTGATCCTCCTATGCTCTCCCATCCAGGTATGGAATCCTCCATCCCCAGTCCCTATGCCCTGACACTCAAGTCCATAAGAATTCCATTCCCTTTTCCCGAGCACTGAAAGCTACGTTGTAAACCCCATGGGGCTCAGAAGGGGTCCCCCAGACTCCTGAGACCTGGCGCTTGGCTCTGGAATGATCTTCGTCCTCTGTAAGGCCTGTGCAGAGCCATAAGTTAAGTGATCTCTGCAGATAATGCTGTCTTACAAAATCAAACCCGAGGCCTCAGTGGGCCAGAAGTTCTGGCTGAGCCACCTTCTGCCTGGCCCGCCTCCTCTGTTGCACCACTCTTTAATCATGCGGTGAATCAGGCTTGGGAAGCTGGCCTAGAGTCAGGTCATTGTGCCTGCAACAGTAGCAGCCTTGCTGGGGAGGAAAACATTTTCCCCTGCTAAAGGAGAAAGTGTATCTCTTGGTGAAGTTTGTGGGTAAGCCAGCTCCGTTCCTCTTTCCCCTTCCCAAACACTGGTGCGGGTGGGCAGGCACAGAGTAACTGCAACCACAACAAAACCAGAGAGCAAGAGACAGAGCAGCCAGCCCCTTCTCTAAGTGTGGGCTGGGCCTTTCGGAAGGGGCTGTTGGAGCCAAGGAGGGCTAGACCTCTCCACTGTGCCTGCGTGCTCCGGATAGGGTGCCTTCCTGGCGAATAGAGCACTGCCCACCGAGATGAGCTGGATGTTATCACACGCTGAGGCTTCGTTGAAATGAGTGCTGTCTCTAGGCACAAACCTAGTCGTGGGAGTTTCCTAGGCTGTTAATGATGGCCTTTTGGGGACAAGGGGCATGAATGACACCTGGCTGAAAAATCTCATTCTTCAGATATTGTTGCTGGGTATAACAAGACAACAGGTGTAGATCTAGAAGGAACTTCCCACCCCATCAAGTCTCCCAGACGAGGTTAAATATTGGATTTTTGCCCAAGGTCACGCAAGTAGAAAAGGTCAGAGGTGAGATTTGAAGCAAAGTCCTCAGAGGACCTTCTCCATCATCCGGCTTCCTAAGCAGCTGGCTGTGACTTTGGCTTTGTTTTATGCAGCTAGGTCCTGATTAGTGCAGATAAAGAATTCCTTGAAGTGGTCACACTATTCAAATCCATACCGCATATTTCTGTTGGGATGGAACCAATGAATACATTTTACATAAATACAGCTTTGACTATTGCGAATCAAAATAGACAGGTTACCTAGGTCCACGTTTTTCAGCCCCTGTAGAGTAAAGGGTTTTGGAGGAGTGACACGATTTCCTATTTTGTTCTTTTGTCTCCAATGGCTGGCCCACAGCAGATGCTGAATAATCACTGGATAGATTGCATGGGATACATCTTGTTTTTCTGACCAGGGATTGGGACGAAAGGTTCAAAGCAAGCTTGTTTCTGGAATGGCAAGGGCAGGGATGGGCCATGAAGCCCTTGGCAAGATGGCCATGATTTGCCTGCCCCACCTATGTCCTCAATCCTAGCGTCTTGCAAGGGGCGGAAGGACTCTGCCAAACAGTTAGGTATTTCTGGTTTCCACTTGAGCCCGTCCCTGACAAACTGGCGCTATCTTTGTGCTCCAACCTTGGTGCCACCTCCAGCTTTCAGTAGAGTTTTTCAATCAAAGGAAGATCTTGCCTGCTCCTTACTCCCTCATCCCCACCACCTAAAACAGCCATCATGAAGGGTGAGGATATTAGTAAATGGTGGTCCGTTAGGCACTTGAAGAGCTTTGTTAAAAGACAGGTATGGAGGGTTTTAAGCCTAGCTGGGGAATGCTGGCCAGGATAGGCTAGCAGTACTACAAGAGAAAGCACAGCCCAAGGACCACCTTAGTTCAGGACAGGAGGCTGTGTCAGTGTGCAGAAGGCTTCTCAGCTCTTCCCTCTGCAGAACATGGGGGTAGCCAGAACACAGGTATGCACAGGCCATGGTGTTAGGCACTTCCAGCCTCTGCCCTTGCATCTCTCCAAGGGCTCATGGGAACTACCAGGTACACTAGGCCTCCCTCTCCGTCCTGGCCCCTATAGCAGAGCAGCAGCAGCTGCCTCTGGGCATGAGGCACACTGACTGGGGGTGAGTGCCAGGTAACAGCACATGCTTACTGAGACCAGGAAGGGAAGAAGAATGTAGAATCAGATGGGAAGTCCATATTAAAAGGAGGCACAGGTAATTTCACTTTGGATCCAGGCCAAGGCTCCAGCATGAAAGTTCCTCCAATCTATTTTGCCTTGGGATTTTTGGAAAGGGGGGTTGAGGGAGAGAAGGGGTGGAGAGGATTTATGTAAGAAAGCTGGGTGTCTTCCAAAACTAGCCTGCAGACACAGTGGGGCCATCCCCACCCATCTTCTCATCAGTGTTGTGGAAAAGGAAGAAGAGCAGCTGGGAAAACCAAGGGCTGGATTTGAAAGGTTGAAAAAGCTTCCTTCCCAGAAATCCTGAGTCTGACCAAATCCTGGGTCTGATCAAAACCTGAGTCCTTTGACCAAGTCCTGGGTTCTCTGACCAAATCCTGAGTCTCACCAAAACCTCAGTCCTCTGACCAAGTCCTGGGTCCTCTGACCAAAACCTGAGTCCTCTGACCAAGTCCTTGGTCCTCTGACCAAGTCCTGGGTCTTCTGACCAAATCCTGAGTGTCACCAAAACCTGAATCATCTGACCAAATCCTGGGTCCTCTCACCAAATCCTGGGTCTGAACCAAATCCTGAGTCCTCTGACCAAATCCTGAGTCTCATCAAAACCTGAATCCTCTGACCAAGTCCTGGGTCCTCTGACCAAGTCCTGAGTCCTCTGACCAAGTCCTGGGTCCTCTGACCAAATCCTGAGTCTCATCAAAACCTCAATCCTCTGACCAAGTCCTGAGTCCTCTGACCAAGTCCTGGGTCCTCTGACCAAATCCTGAGTCTCATCAAAACCTCAATCCTCTGACCAAGTCCTGAGTCCTCTGACCAAGTCCTGGGTCCTCTGACCAAATCCTGAGTCTCATCAAAACCTCAATCCTCTGACCAAGTCCTGGGTCCTCTGACCAAATTCTGAGTCTCACCAAAACCTGAATCCTCTGACCAAATCCTGGGTCTGAACCAAATCCTGAGTCCTCTGACCAAGTCCTGGGTCCTCTGACCAAATCCTGAGTCTCACCAAAACCTGAATTCTCTCACCAAATCCTGGGTCCTCTGACCAAATCCTGGGTCTGAACCAAATCCTGAGTCCTCTGACCAAGTCCTGAGTCGTCTGACCAAGTCCTGGGTCCTCTGACCAAATCCTGGATCTGAAGCAAATCCTGAGTCCTCTGACCAAGTCCTGGGTCCTCTGACAAAATCTTGGGTCTGACCAAAACCTGGGTCCTCTTGGTTTAGAAAAGTTAGCTGGCTTAGCTGAGAGCAAGAGGAATCTTTTCCCTTTCCCCACAGCTGAAAACAAATTGCTATTGTATAGACAGATATGGGCATGGAGGAGACTGTACTTTGCTCAGCGGGGAAGGAATGTTCCTTTGAGCCATCTGTCATCAAACTCACTCTCTTCCCTCGCCCTCACACTCTCCATCCAATCAGCTGCCTGGGTTCCTGGATTCTCTCACTATAACATCATCCAAAGCTATCCCCTTCTTTCCACTTACATGGCCACCACCCACCCTCAGGAAGGCCCTCCTCACCTCAAGCCTGAACACCCACAATGGCCTCTCCCTTCTCGTCCCCCTAAAACCTGGCAAATCCATGTTCTCAAAATATAGCCAAAGTCATGTTTCCCTCACTCAAAACCCTGCAGTGAATCCAGGTATGGAAACCCCTTTCTCCAACACAGCTATGACCCACCTGGGACTTAGTAGATAAATCCTGAGATCATTACTAGCCGTGTGTCATTGTGTGAGCTGAATCATTCCCTGAACCTCAGTTCCCTGATTTGTTAACTGGGACTAGTGAAAGCACCTGCCCTGATGATTTATCATGAGGCTCAGAGGAGATCAGGTAGGAGGCAGCTAGGCAGCCTAGAGCAAGGCTTCTGAGCCCTTTCTGCATCACGGTCCCCTTTGGCAGTCAGTGAAGCCTATGGGCCTTCTCCTCAGAATGTTTTAAACGCATAAAATAAAATGCAGACACTTACAGAGGAATCCCAAGGTAAGTGAAAGTAATGTGATTTTTCCCTCATCCAAGGTCCTGGGTCCCCCAAAAGTTATCCACAGACCCCTGACAGTTCCCAGGCTTAATGGACAGAGAGCTAGAAATGGCAGGAAGAGCTGAATTTGAACCCTGCCCCTCATGTGGGCTGTGTGGCCTCGGTGGATCATTAAATGTCGGCCTCAATTTCTTTATCTGTAAAATTGGGGTGATAACATCTATCTCACAAGGTTGAGCCAGGATTGAATGAGATCATAGATGTAAAATGCTTTGCAGCCTTGAACATTTATTATTAGTGGCGGTGTACACCGTTCCATTGGTGGGGGCGTCTTTATTCTCCTCTTTCACTTCTTCCATCAAATCAATCAAGCATGATGTATAGTGAACAATAGGCTGGACTCAGGGTTGGTTAGGCCTGGGTTCAAATTTTGTCTTTGACGTTTATTAGCTCTATTACCTTTGACAAGTCACCTAAACTCTATAAGGTCAGCAATGCCCTGGGATTTGCATTGGGCCTGGAAGAGTTCTAATTGTCCTTGAAGGGGTGACTTTCCATACTGGAACTCTCCGGTCTGAGGAAATTACCATTGCTTCCTCTATGCATGTCCTCAGTCCCCTGCCAGGAGTCTTGAGGGTTGTACCTCTTTCCTGACCTTCCTGCCTGAGCCATTAGGGGAGCTGGCAGGTTTTTCCCCAGGGCTTTGGGGGCTAAATGGAAGAGCAATAATACTGGACTCTAGGTAGGTCGAGAGGCAGATGTCAATATGGCTGGATCTCAAGGGAATGTTTGGGACGTGACATTGCAGGAGCACATTTGGGGAGGAACCCCAGATTCCAGGCACATGAGTCAATGGAAGCCTATTCTCTAAGCTTTTCTGTCCTCCAGCATACCCCAGAACCCCTCTCTGAACTGCCACAACCACTTGCCTCATCTGTTTGTAAGATGAGAACAGTGAGGAAGCTGAGGCCAGAGATGCAGGCCTCATGTGATTGTAGGACATGGAGAAGGTTGAGGATAGGAGATCACTTCTTGGGTGGTTCTCATCAGAACCAATAGCTGATTGGTGCCCTTAGGCAGATCACTTAGGCAGAAGCCTCAGTATCTTCCCCTAGAAATTAAGAGGATGAACTCCATCATAGGATGCTAGATTTTGAGCTGTAACCTTAATCAATTATCAAGTATTTATTAAGCACCTACTATATGTAAGGTGGGCAGCTAGATGGCACAGTGGATAAAGTGCTAGGCCTGGAATAAGGAAGACATGAATTCAAATCTGACCTCAGGTATTTACTAGCTGTATATCTCTGGGCAAGTAACTCAACCCCATTTGCCTCAGTTTCCTCATCTGTAAAATGAGCCAGAGAAGGAAATGGCAAACACTCCAGTATATTTGCCAAGACAATCCCACATGGGGTCATGGAGAGTCAGTTGTGGCTGAATGACAACAGCAGCCAATATTCCAGGTACTGTGTTAGGGCTGGGGATTCAAGGACAAAGCATAAAATGATGCCCACTCACAAGGAACTGGCACCTACTTGATAGAAATTATAAAATTACAGCCTTTTAGGGTTAGAAGGGACCTTCGAGGTCATCCTATCCAACTTACCCATTTTACACATAAGGAAACTAAGGCCTAGAGTGGTGAAGACACTGGACCATTATTAGCAGAACTGAGACTTGAAAACACATTCTCTAAGTCCAAATTCAAAACAAGCGCTGGTACCCCTGTCCCACCCTCCCTCTGAGCTCTCTTCTGGTCCTGATGTCCCCCACTCTCCCTGAAGGGTCTTTCTTAGCTTAACACCCTCTGGCCTGATGATCCTTAATCCCTCCTCCATGACTCTGAAGTCTTCTCCTGGGTAATATGGTGGGTTTGCTAGGGGCCATTTCTGGCTCCATCCAGCTTTGGATATGCAATTCTGTGTCCTTGGAGCATTGTTTTGGTTCTAACAGGATGCAAAATTTCATCCAAGGATCCTTCCACTCCCACTTTTGGGGAGCTAGGACATATGGAAAGAAACTTGCTAAAGTACCCAGCATACAGAGGACATCTCAGAAGGTGTCTCAACTGTCCTTTTGTGATGACCCTGTTCCTCACCACAATCCCTTGCTCTGAGTTCCAAGTGAAGGCACAGCTGCAAAATCAAGGCCTCCGTGCCACCTTGTTACAAGAAACCAACAAAAGCAAATTTCTTGAAGCAAAGTAAAATTGGACTAACTCCTTGACTTGTAAGGTCCTTGAGAAAAGAGGTAGTGTCATAATCAGCCTTGCATTCTCTGTCTTCATGCCTTGCACACAGTAGGCGCTCACCAAATGTTTGCTGAAATTGCATAGAAGCAGACTTCTTCTCCAGAGGCTTCATCTTTAAAGAAATCACCAAAAAGAGAATAAGAAGATTTATTTGCTAGATTCAGTTAATGGACTTCTCTGTAAATACAAATTCAACTTAACTTGGAGTTGGGATGGGGGGAGGGTACACTAGAATAAACTCTGCACAGGAGAAAGATCAGGGCTTGGAAAGCTGAATGTCTTCTGTTGATCTTCCATTAACTTAATAATACATGGCATTTAAAATGCTTAATTGAACTCGTCTTGCAACAAGCCGGAAAGTCCCCATATTTCTTCACTTTCACATGGGATCTGCAATCTCCAAATCCTGTTTTTGCCGTAGTGAGATTGTCAGACTGGCAAGTTTCCTATTTGGCTGTTAGTTATTATGGATTTCAAATAGTTAGCTTGAGGTAAAAGAGTTCATTTTTCTCTCTTCTCTTGCTTCTAGGTGGAGATTGTACTAGATTTTTTTTCAAACAGGAAATGCCTACTGAAATGTGGCTTATTATGAATGTCTTAAAGATTTCAGTGATGTTAGGCTGCATTAAGGGAAGGGCGGTGTCCAGAATTAGGGGAGGGATATCCTTACTGTCGTCTGCTCTGTTTAAGCCACTTGTAGGGCACAGCATGGTGTTCACTTGCGGTTGTCACATTTTGGAAAGGTCATTGACAAGACAGAGAGTGTCCAAAGAAAAGTGACCAAAATAATGAAGGGGGCCCATGCCATTAATGGGATTAGGTCAAAGACCTGGGCATATTTAGCCCAGAGAAGAAAAGGTTTAGGGAGGACATTCAAACTTCCTTCTAACATCTAAAGGACTGTCATGCGGGAGAAGACTCATATTTGTTCTCCTTGTCCCCAGAAGGCAGAAGAACCACTGGTAGAAGCCATAGAAAGGTCTATTTGGACTCAATTTAAGTATAAACATTCTTAGCAAGGAGAACTATTCAAAAGTGAAATGGGCTATCAAGATGGTAGTGAGTTGCCGTCACTGTGAGTAGAGTCCTCCAAACTGCTCCCTAGGCAGGTGGCGGAGGAGATTCCTTACTCGAGTAATGAATGTCTCATGGACAAAATGAGGGAAGTGGGCTCAGTGACCTCCAAAGTCCCTTCCAATTCTGAGGTTCTAGGATGCTGTGAAGCTGACTTCTTGACTGCAGTGAGGGGTTTCCCTTTTCCTAGGGGCCAGTTTATCGCCCAGGACTCTTCCACATCTACTGCCTTCAGATTGGTTTCTGAATGATGCACCAGTGGGTTTAATGAAGTTAGAAGCAGGACTCAAAAAGTGCTGTGGAAGACGGCTTGTTGCTAGGAAAGTGAGTCAAGTTTCTGTGAATATCCGCTTGCTTCTTCCTCCTACGCCCCCGCTGAATCCACCATCCCTCCTTCAGAACCTATGCCCCTCTTCCGCTCAACAGCCCTTGACTCCCCACGTTCAGCCTTCTGGAGGAACTCACCACAAAGTGTCCTATGCCCTCTCTCAGTCTACATCAGCACAGGACAGAGAGGTGACGTGACTTGGGCTTGGATGCACAGTTAGTCAGGATTTAATCCCTGCCCCAGTAGTGTACAAGCTGAGGACAGATATTCTTTTCATTTTTTCTTTGTATTTGTGTAGAACTCTGAGCACATACCAGGATGCCTGAGTGGTTCCTTGGTGGAGAAACTGAGTACGTTATAGATCACCATGGGGTCATTGTTCTAGATCTGAAGGGACCTAGGAGACCACTTAATCCAACATTCTTACTTGGCAAAGGAGGAAACTGGGGTCCATGAAGTTTCAATGACTTGCCCAGGTACTCCATGTCCTGTCTACTGTCCCAGGATTCAGTCTATCCAATGTAAGCACCAGCAGATACTTAGCAAGAGAACTACCAGCTTGTGGATAAGGAAACGTCATCCCCAGCTTTCCTTTCCCATTCCCCACTTCTTACCGTTTCCAGTGTTATATCTAGAAATAAGATGCTGTCCTTGCTTGCCTGCAAAAGATTTAAGATTTTCTTCTTGGGGCTACTAGGGAGAGAGATAACTTTCATCATGAGGCATTGGGGTCCTAGAGAAAGGCAGGGAGAGAAGTGTTAGGACTGGGGTTCAACTCTTGCCTCTTCTCCTTTTGTGTGTGACCTTCGGCAAAGGAAGTAACTTGACCTCAGTATCCACATCAGTAAAATGAGGGGGTTGGGTTGAATGTCTTATAAACTGTCTCCAAGGTCTAAATCTCTGGCCCTGCTGAATAGACTTTGATATTGTATTAGTGTACAGATCTGAGACTTCTGCCACAAGGGCTTGTAGCTTTGAACAAGTCTTTTTACATCTCTGCATCAGTTTATCTGTAAAATGGGTATAAATGCTCACTTAGCTTTCCTAGTTGTTAAGAAAATGAATGTGTCTTGGTAAAGCTTTGATTTCCACTGACAAGAATTTGCACAGAGAGTAAGGCACCCCTGCAGACTGTTGCCTCCAACATCATCCTCTCCTAAATGTCCAGTGACCTCAGGTAACACTAATTCTGAAAATGTGTTATGACTTTAATGAGACCAGTCATGGCTGCTGGAGGAAATAGCCATGTTCCAGTGCACAGTAATATCAACCCCAACGTGGGAGCAGAACGTGTGTGTGTGATTACCATTCTTAAATGAAAGGCTTCTTATCGAGGTATGTGTCAGCCAGTAAATGTCTATGTGCCAGACCTTTATTAAGTACAGAGGATACAATGAGCAGCAAAAGATGTTTCAGAGTTCGCAGTCTGACGGGGAAGACAACATGCACAGAAGTAGGTACAAATGAGGGTGGCATAGTGCATAGAGCGCTGGGCCTAAGTCAGGAAGACCTGACTCTTCTTAGCCGTATGACCCTAACTGAGGCACTCAGTCTCTGTTCATTTCAGTTTCCTGGTCTGTAACAATAGCGTCTACCTCCCAGGTTTTGTAGTGAGGATTAAGGATCATAATTACAAAGCCCTTAGTGCAGAGCCTGGAGCATCATAAGAGCGATATAAATGTTGGCTATTGTGCAGGATAAGTAGGAAATAATCAACAGAAGGAAGGCATTACAAATAAGAGGGATGGGGAAGGGCTTCCCATGGAAGATGAGAGTTTAGCTGGGACCTGACAGAATCTTGGGGAGCCAAGAGACAGATGAAGAGGGAGGCATTCCCAGGCATGGGGAGACAGGGAAAATGGCCAATGTCGGGAGGTGGAGTGATGGATCTGAGGAGCAGTAAGGAGTCAGTGTCACTGGATTAAAGGGTTCATGGGGGCAAAGAAGATCCAAGAAAATGGAAAAAGGTGGATGTGAGGGTGGGGTGCACTGAACACCAAACGGTATTTTGATGTTCGGTCCTGGAGGTGACAGAGAGCCACTGGAGTCTGAATGGGAAGAAGCAGGAGGGGGAGGTGTGTTTCATGGTCCGATCTGAGCTTTAAAGATGGCGGACCAGAGTGGGGATGCCTGAGGCAGGCAGGCCAACCAAGATCGTGTTAGAATAGCCAAGGCAAGAGGTGATAAGGGCCAGAATCAGAATGGGGACAGTGTCAGAGGAGAGAAGGGGGAATATGTGAAAGTCATTATGAAGATAAAATTGACAAGTTGAATGGGGTGGAGAGGCGACAGAGACAGAGGGACGGAGAGAGATGGATGAAAGAAAGAGAGAGAGAGAAAGGAGTGAAGAACAACACGTGGGACACAAACGTGGGGGGACTGGAAGGATGGTGGTGCCCTTGAAAGTTACAGGCAAGTTAGGAAGAAGGTTGGGTTTGGGGGGAAAAAATTTGGGGCATGTTGAGTTTAATGTGTCTATAGGACACCTATTTCAAGATGTCCATTAGGGAGGGGGAGGGGAGATAAGAGATTTGAGGTCAAAGCGGGGTTAGGAGTGGATAAAAAGATTTGAGAATCATCAGCATAGAAATGGTCATTGAATCCATGACAGCTGATGAGATCACCAAATGAAATAGTGTCAGAGGAGAAGAGCAGAGGGCCCTGGACAGACTTGGGACACCTATGATAAGAGAGTTTGACCTGGACAGAGAGCCGGCTGGCTTTGGTTTAGGGGACTCTGTCAGTTTCTTCATCTTATCTCTTCATCTTCTGCAAGGGACTTTTGCTCACTGGCCGCGTGGGTGAGAGATGGATAACTGGACTGCTGAATCTGGAATCAAAGGGCTGGCCCTGTCACTGTTGCTCAACCTCTATGGGCCTGAGTTTCCTCATTTATAAAACATGGTGGGATGGACTCAGTGGTGCCTGAGGGGTCCCTACCTGTCATGCTCATCTAAGAGAGAGGCTTCTGGTTCAGATCACAAGGCTTTGCTCCTGTGAAATTTAATCCATCCTATCCCTTCCTTCCTCCCACACTGCACCTCTGTTTCCACAACTTTAGAGGGAGGCGAATGGAGTTTGTGCAACGTCTGGGTTCAGTGCCCAGCCCTGGTACTCACAGGATGTGTGACCACAGGCCATCCCTCTACTCCTGAGCTGGCATGCCCTTGTCTGTAAAACCCACAGCCTCTACTCTGTGAGGCTTAAATCAGAAAATCAACGTCAAAGCACTTTGAAGGCCTGTAGAAATGTCCATCGCTCTTCCTGCTGCCATTGAACAGAAGCGAGTCTAGTCAGACTTGTCTTAGGCAATTCCCTCTCCAGCTCTGCGCCCTAAATTCTAGGCATGGAATGTTTCCTCTGCCAAGGACTTTGAGAACCTCTGCTTTTACACACCTGAGAAATCTGAAACTCCTGGAGGGCCAGTGACTCACTCAAGGTCACAACTAACGCAGGAATGGAACATTGCTAGATTTGGGGGCTCTTCTCCACCATTCTGACACTCTTTGCTCAGACCGTAGTGGAAACATCTTCACGTGTCTAAAACCTTGATGTCTTTGGGGAGTCAGAACGAGGCTGTGGAGGCCCCCCCGGGGAAGGTGTCCTTGCTGTGGACAAGGGTGGCACCAACCGGTATTGTGTAATGCATGTTCTGGAAGGGATCACTCAGCCCCTGAATGATGTCTGTATGACTTTTCCACAGAGTAATCACATAACAGGCTGTTACCATACAGCGTTAAATCTAGCTTGGGGGCAGGGCAGGGCAGAGTGAGGAGCTCACCTGGGATGCAGATGCCAGGGGCAGAAGTGTACCCTGGAATGCATGAAGGCTACTGAGGGGCTAGCTGCTGATGAGAGTGAAGATGTAGGGTGGAAGGGGAGAGGAAGAAGGGGAGAGACTGCTGGAGAAAGGGAAGGTTCCCGGGACAGGACCATAATTACCAAAATAGAATTAGATGGGGAGGAATTCACTGGGGGTGTGGTATCTGAGGGGAAAAGCACATACCAGAATGGCATTATAGATATTCCAGTGCCCTGGGCAAAGGCCCCAGCTGCCCTGCCCTAGTTATATCTCTGGCTACCAGCACAAATTTGTTTCATAATCAAATTATTTCTAAGTTATATCAATATTGTCTGGATGTGATAACTTCCTCATCTATTTTTAAGACTGACTTCCAGGGTCTTATGGAAGGGCACTAGGTGGCCCAGTGGATAGAGTGTTGGGCTTAAAATTAGAAAGATTCGTCTTCCTGAGTTCAAATCTGGCCTCAGACAAGTATTAGCTGTGTTACTTTGGGCAAGTCACTTCACCCTGTTTGACTCAGTTTCCTCATTTGTAAAATAAACTGAATAAGGAAATGGCCAACCACTTGAGTGAGTATCTTTGCCAAGAAAACCCCAAATGGGGTCATGGATAATCAGATACGATGAAACAGCAGCAACAACAAAACAACCCCATCCAGCCTCTGGAGAAGGTTATTCTGACTTGTAGTGGAAACCTTTCATCCATGTTTTCTCTCCCTGTAGAGCATTAGCTCCTTGAGAACAGATACTGTCTTCGTTTTCTTTGTATCCCCAGCCCACAGTCCAGTGCTTTACACATAGTAAGTACTTAATGGCACTTTTTTCATTCATTCTTTCAAAAAGAAAAGCGTGGCCTGGTGGCCTGCCATTCACTGAGAAGCCTCTCTTTGACCTTGACTGGAGTAACCTTTGGATGACTGACACACAGGTGGCCCTTGGGCTCAGACCCAACTGGACTTTTTCAGGTGTGGAAAGAACTTCTAGCCTTCTCCCTCTCCACTGGCATGACTTCATCAATATGGTAGCCTCCGCACCATCAGGTGATGTCAATGGAGGACAATCTGAGAATGCCAAATAAAAGCCGTTTTCTGTAACTGACCATAATGTCCCCCAAGAGAGTCATTCTGGTAGCAGCACTGAGATAGCTTAAGAGGAAATATCTGGACTTGGGTTTGTTCTGCAGCCCTTCCTGGGTACAAGGCTAACTGGAAGCTATGAGTCATATTATCCTGGAGTTCTGTGGTTGATAATTTGACTTACTGTGTTTCACATAATGGGTATAATTCAGGAGTAACATGGAATAATTATCTAGTGGAAAGAATAGTGGACTTGGATTCACTGTTTTCATCCCAGGTCCCTTGGACAACTCATGTCAACTGTCAGAGCCTCTGGTCACCCATCTGTAAGACAGGACTCTCCAGTGTCCTTTCAGTCTCCACCTCCCCAGAGTGTTCTGAAAGTGAGGATCGTACACAAAACACAGAATTTCTAAAGTGCCCACCGTGTGCCAGGCGCTGTCTGGGGAGCCTGAGATGACCACTACCTTGACTTCCTCTCTGCTCCCCAGGTCTGACCTAGCGCCTCCTTTTTTATGAGCTCTTCCCAGTGTGGCCAGGTCTCCTCCAATCAGGAGAGACTTCCTCTTGCTCCTAATTGAAATATCTTTGATTCAATAAGATTTCCAGATCTTGATTAAACCTAGTGACCATCTAACGTCTTCTCTCCTGATAAATGTATCTGGTCTTAGCATCTTCAAACTTACCTTAATTGGATCAGTCTGGTTAGATTGCTTCACATAGTCAATTCCCACCCTTATACTACACCAAATTAATTTCCCTTAAGCATAAATATAACCCTGTGAACCCCTTACTCAATTCAGGGCTTCTCTGCCTCCAGGACAGGGATTCTCAACCTGGAGCCAACCCAAAAAGGTTCCTAGAAAAACTTTAGATGGTCTATGATATTGGATGGGGAAAATAAACACATCTTTGTTTTCACTCATCTCTAACCGAAATTTAGAAATTCTCTTGAATTATTTTAAAATATTATTCTAAGAAGGTGCTAGCTAGACTGCCAGAAGGATCTCTCTGTCTGTCTGTCTCTCTCTCTCACATGTACACATATACACAACTGTAAGATAAAATATAAGTTCTTTCGTTTCACTTTTCAAGCCCCATTCAGTTCACATTTCCAGCCTTATTGGACTTTCCTCTCCCTTCCACACTCTTCTACCCAAACAGAATGGCATTCTCGTGGATTTTCCAAAAGGACACTACCCGTCCCATCCTTTGAATTCATCTCTCCCCATTCGTGGAATGTGCTCCCTTCTTACGTCCACTGCACAATAATCTTCTCTTCCTTTAAGATGCATCTCAAGCACAGCGGCCAAAGAACCTTTCCTGGATTCCCCAGCTGCCAGTGCCCTCCTTCCCAAATGACTGTGTAGTTAGGCCAGTAGGGGGCACCAAAGAGCACAGAGCACTGGGCCTGGAGTCAGGAAGAACTGAGCTCAAATCCCTCCTCAGACACTGTGTGGCCAAGTATTTAACATCTGTTGGCCTCAGTTTCTTGGGCTGCAAAATGGAGATAATAGCAGCATATGCCTCCCAGGGTTGTTGAGAGGATTAAATGAGATCACACTTATAAAGCATTTAGCACAGTGCCTGGCACATGTAAATGTTATATAATGCTATATAAATATTAATTATCATTATATAATTAACACATAATTTTGTCTGTATAGTTTTCTACATATGCTGTATGTATTTCTATATGTCCACATTGTCTCCTTCATTAGAATATGAGCTTCTTCCAGAGATAGCTTCATTCTTTATCCCTGTATCTACAGCACTTAGCACGCAATTGGGGGACAGTGGATGAAAAAAAATTGGGGGTGGTGGAAGCATAAGGAAAGAAGAGAAGAGAATTTTGAAAAACCGTTCATATGTGTTTCATCTGTGGTGTGTAAAAGAATTATAGTTGTAGACATTGCATTATTGCCAAATGAACACACAAAATTCAAGTTATAACCAATCAGTGGTCAAGTCCACCAACAGGTCTTAACAAGTGAGTACTGGCAGGTGAGCATGTGGTGCAAGTCCTGAAGTCCAAAATGCATCTGCAGGAATATGTGCACGTAATGACTTGTTTACATTATGATACTACACAGTTACATGGCACAATATTGCAAAATCAAAATTTCAATTCAGGAAAAAACCCACAAATTTACAAGAAATTGTAAAATTTAAGATGTATTATTTTTTCAAAATAATTTTTAAAAATCTTTTATATTTTTTGAAATGATGCGAATTTCAAAAAACTGTTAAAGGGTTTTAAAGAAAATAGATTTCCAGGGGATGCTGAGTAATGTTTTTTAAAAGGGGGTAGTAGGCCAAATAAGTTTGGGAACCTCTGTTCTAAAGGGTGGAAGAGAGGAAGGGGAACATTCTAATCCTGGGAGACAGTCCCAGCAAAGGCCTGAGATGAGAAATTGTGAGGACAACAAGAAAACAGGTTCATATAGTGGAAAGAGCTCCGGACTTGACTGCAGAAGACCTCACCATCAAAATTCATTTTTGGCCAAGGCCTGACACAAGGTGCCATTCCCATATCATTTTAAAGGCCCTTGGCAAGCATTAGTAGGTACTAAAATATCATTATCCCTATGAGGAAATGGGGGCTTCCAGGGAACACTTTCCATGCCCCTGGTAAGCACTGGATCCCCACCCAGGTCACTCCCAATTCTAAACAGAGCCTTCTTTCCAAGCTAGAAGATTTACCTGGAAGCTGAGGCTCACTTTCTTGTGCTTTCTGTGTGGCCTTGGACAAGTCAGCCCCTGCCTGCCCCTCTCCAAGTATTCTTCAAAAGCAGCTCCCGGGGCCCCTCCACATAATGCCTCTGCTCCTTCCTACCCCCTAGCTCCTAGGACCTCCTCCTCAGCTCTGAGGAGATTCCATATAGAGCGTGAGTATATATACAGGAATCTACATCACCCCAATGCCAATTACTTAAGGATTGGGGCTAATACACTTCTGTTTTTGCATCTGCTGCACCTAACAACACAGCCTGACACATAGCAGGTGCTGAATAAGTTCCTGTTGATTGATCGGCAACTTCTTAGCCTCAGTTTTCTTATCTCTAGAATGGAGCCCTGTTTCCAGAAGTCATTATCTCACCTACTTGTCTATGATGGTGAAACATGATAACGACAGTACTTTATAAACACTGGAGCAAATATCTCAGCTCCCTGTTACTGAGGACCTTTCTTTTTGATTCTAATCCTTAAATCTTTTTTATTTATTTTTCCATCTGTAGATTAGGGGTAATATGTACTTGACCTGGGTAAATTAAGTCCCTGGGGGAAAATCTGGAGCCTCATCTAAAATTCATAATCTTACTTGGCCAAAGGGCCATCAGTCGTATTGAGGAACTTTTTGGTAATTAGTAGTATTCTTACAAATTAGGGGGAAAACGAAATGCATCAATAAAATAAAACACATTTCCGCAGGATGAAAGGGATTTGGAGTCTTATGGTCTGGATTCAAATGCAGCCTTGGCCTTCTGTTTAATCTTGGACATCTGCATTTCAGTTTCCTCATCCACCAAATGAAAGTCACTTGGACAATCCTTTCCAGCTGTCAGAAGGTCTTTCGTAGGGGGAATTGTACCGATGGAAAAATGGAAGCTGAAGGAGAGGAAGCTGTTCAGATGCACATGGAAACCTTGACTTGCAGCTCCCTGTCAACCTCTACCAGTGTGCCTTGACTCCCAAGTGGGCTGGAGAAAGCATTTCCAATGTTCAGGAACACTAGGACGTAGCTTCCATTTGGCAGCATGTGGATTTCCTCTCAGCATGGGCAGGGGTGCCTTTCCTGGTGCCTTTCCATGTAACATGGTGGCAGTGAGGGGGGTGGAGCAGTGGAGGGGAAGAGAAAGTGGAGGCTGAGATAGGAATCTAACAGGATTATACAAAACATTTAGAGATAGTGGAAGGAATTTAATGAAACACTGGGCGAATTTGGTCATCAGTTACTCAACTAGAACCCCAAGGCCAGATTCCATGGTAATATCCCTGTGTGCCTATGGAGGCATATTTACATGACAAAAGCCTGTAAACCCTTACTAGGAGGACCCGGCCTTCCTACTCATCTTTTCAATCTTATTTGTGTCTCTTTCAGTGCTAGCTTTGGGATGACTGACCCCAGGGCACAGAATGCTTTCCACTGGGGTAGAGAAACATTATGAAAACCTGGATTTGGAATTACAGAGGGAAGGGCTGGCCAATGACATAGTCGAGTCTGGTTTGGGGCTTTTCTTGGGTGTCACGCAATGCTGGAGGAGGGACTGATGGATCCTAACTCTGAATCACTTTTGCACAAACTGCTTTCTTGTGTCTCTCTGAGCTCGTTTGTTCAGATTGAGGTAATGGGCTTCAGTGTGCTGATGTGTGATGGAAACAGCCCCAGCTCTTCAGGTCACCCGTGGTGGAGTGGCAGACCAGAGGGATCAATGACTGTGTGTACCAGTGGAGCTGGGAAACAGTAGGAAAAATGTCACCCCCAGCCCTGAAAACCAGGCAGCTGTCCACAGTGCGGGCAGCTGTAGTCTGATGAGGCAGGCACCGTCACAAGCTTTTCTTTTTCCTTTTCTTCTTTTTTGTACCTGTATGTGTATATTTCCTTCAATAATACACTTCACAGACACCTGCCCCCCCCTTCATTTTTCTTCTTAGTTTACTTTCTTAAGTTGTACTAACTTTCAGAAATTACTTACATTCATTAGTGAACTAGTGGTGGTATGTCTTCTTCCTTCCTTCCTTTCTTTCTTTCTCTCTTTTTTCTTTCTTTCTTTCTTTCTTTTTCTTTTCTTTCTTTCTTTCTTTCTTTCTTTCTTTCTTTCTTTCTTTCTTTCTTTTCTCTCTTTCTCTCTTTCTTTCTCTCTCTTTCCTTTTTCTTTCTTTCCTTCTTTCTTTTTTCTTCCTTCCTTCTTTCCTTTTATCTCTCTCTTTTCTCTTTTTCTCTCTCCCCTCTCTCTCTTTTCTGTCTGTCTCTTTCTAACAAGGGAAAGTTCTGCCGCTTTTGCTCTGTCTCCCTGTTGTTGTTTTTTTTTTCTTTTTAAAGATTGGTGATAAGGAATTCTAACCACTTAATGAGATGGGAGAGGCCTCACTCCATTGGAGTGGAGGAGTCCAGGTGGAAGTTTGATGGATTGGACAGGTAAAGTGAACGGTCCCGCCCCTTCATGCCTATAGTTGGGTATATATAAGGAAACCTTAAATTATGCAGGGAAAGAGAGAGCAAGCCTTGAGTGTTGTTGTCTTCCTAGGAGAAACCTGTGTTGAGGGTCTTCGAGGGGGTGGGGGGGTTGCCAAAATCCTGGAGCCAGAAGAACAGACAGCGACGCTGATCAACCTCCCCGCTAACATGCTGTACCTGGAGAACAATCCTCAGACTCAGTACAGTGAGGTAAGGGGCTGCTGGGGACTTTGGAAGACACCTTAGAGATGCTCTGTTAGTTGGATGACATATGCATGTAGAGAGCTGCATATATGTTTAATACAGATAAAATATATACCTTGCTAGAGAGACAGAGAAAGAAGCCAACATTTAGGGCTCCTGGTCACCCATGTCAAAGTTGTAGCAAATTACATATGGGAATTTCAGTTTGGGGAAGATTCCATTTGGCAAATGCAAACTTTTTCAGCCTGGGAAGTGTAGGAGAAAGAATTCAATCTGTGTTTCTGAAGAAATATATTGTTGTCGTTGTTATTTTCCCTGTGGTGAGTTTTTATCTGTATGTAAATTTATATTTAGGAAAGCAGGGTAGATGGTCAGCAGTCGTTGGTCCCCACATGCATAAAAGGCTCCCATGTCCAGCAGCTGTCACACCAATGCATCAGTTGGGGCAGCATTCCTAAACACAATACTCCCTGAAGACTTGAGTCCTGTGAAAAGCAGCTAAGTTTGACGTGCAAATCCACTACAAACTAGTGAAAGCTTTAAAGCCATCTCATCTCTTCTGACTGATTCCGATCTTGGCCCTTTTCAAATCCTAGTCTCTTTCTCAGAAGAGACTTGGTAACTAGCACCTAAGTTACCTGATGGCAGCCGGGGAATTCCACAGGACAATAACAATCGGGAAGGATGCGTGCCTATTGATTAAAATCAAAAGCTAGATTCTTGTCCGTGTGGTGATAAAGAATGACCTGTTTTCATCTAGCTTCTAGCCAAGCACTTGTGACATCCGTTAAATAGTCTGGGGTTGATGTGAGTGAGAGGGGAGGGCTGGAGGACCCCGGCTACCACCACCTCAAGGGCTTGAAGGAAGTCTCCTGGGGTTGAGGGAGGTCTCACAACAAGATTAGTTTACATTCCACAGAATAGAGCAGCTGTGTTGACATGAATCAGATATTTTTTTTTTTTTTGGTGGTGTGGAGGCGGGAGAAAGAGTTCAGGATTTCAGACAAAAATGCTGAATGCTCGTTGGTGGCAGACAGACAGGCCAGGCCACTTCCATCAAAATAAAATATTCTGGAGCATTTTGAGGGGAGGGAGGAAGGGAGGAGGCCAAAGTTGGCACAGCCGGCCAGGGAAGGCTCATTGTTTCAGGTTATAGCCGGGACACCTGAGTTCTAGAAATATGATCAGGGAAATGTTGAGTGAGCAAGAGAAAGACTAGGGGGCCCTGATTATCCTTCTGAATATGTTCTCGAGTATTTGAGATTCCCTCTTCTGCCTTCCAGGGAGGAATAGAATACATTGGTTTGTTCAAATTGTTTAAAGGCTAATAAAAAATGATTTTTTAAAAATGAGGCAAGCTCTCCATGTTAAACTACTCCTGGTGGTGAAATAACCCCCTCGTCTAATGATTGAAGTAAACTCACTCCAAGACAAAACGAGGCCAGGGTTGACCAATGGATTTTTTCTGAGACTGTCTGACCCCCACTAAGATATTGGCATGTTATCATTCATGCATGGTCACACATGCAGTATTTATAACCTCCAAACCCACAGGTTTTGCTTTTTTAGGTTGCATGTGTGTGGGGTGAGGTATTGGTGGTGGTAGATATATATGTATATATATATCTTTCTTAAAACAAATTTAAATGCTTTGGTAACTCTAGTGACAGGTTTCATCATCAGTTTTGAGGCTTATATAACATTGGGAGAAATTAAGATCAGATCATTGTGAAGTTAAATATTAAATTCATGAGCGAGAAATCAGTTAAATCCATCAGCACAGTAAGAAAAGGGGATCTAGAGGCATTGTTCCCTTCCACGGGTAAGCATGGTCAGAACATCAAGGGAATTAGAGTCAAGACTTCTGAACATCCCGCTTGCTTGTCAAAATGCCATAAATTGGGTTAGCTTTATGGGGGCCCCCTTCAGCATGAGGTGAGATGGTCATCATTTGCCAGAAGGATCTCTAGATCTGAACTGGTGCCGGCATGAGCTTTGTCTAGGTACTTACTGATTTGAAAGTATTTGCAAAAAGATGTTGGGGTGCATTGTACACTCTATAGACTATAGGTACTACCCCACTCCCAAGGTCAAGACTTGTAAACATAGATTTTCCTAAATTAAAGACTTATCTCAAAGAAGTATGCCCAATGTCCATTTGTGAGGTGAGTCGCCGATTTCACCTAGGAGCTATCGGTGTCCTTAGAGTACATTTAGCCAAGAACCAAGCGTGGCAGTCTTGAAATTCCTTGGGAAAGTCATTGTATTCATCCCCTGACACATCTTGAGGTCATGACTGATGTTGGGAAGTACAAACCCAAGCACCTGGATAAACCTGCCTTGAGATCAGGAAGTGGCATGGGAAATGGACCAAATACTGGACGCATGGGCCAAAGACTGAGACTCAAGTTCAACTCTGTACCCTAAATGTCCCAATTAAACTAGATGACCTGTAACTCACTTAACATTTTTGAGCCTCAATTTCCCCATTTGTTAAATGGGCAGCATAAGGCACATGTTTGTTACATCACAGGCATGTTATGAAGAAAGTGCTTTGTAAAAATGAAAAAGCTAAATCAAAGTGATTTTAAAAAATGGATAATAGTATATATCATATATATCATTTTTTTTTCAGTGAGTCTACAGGAGATAAGCTTGTAGGTTAATATTTTATTCAGTTAAAACAAGTTATTCAGTCATTTCATCTACCTATTAAGTAATCACTAGAACATTAAATATATATGTATACGTATGTGTGTGTGTATATAGATATAGATAGATAGATAGATAGATAGATAGACAGACAGACAGACAGATAGATAGATAGATAGATAGATAGATAGATAGATAGATAGATATAGATATCTAGATCTAGATCTGGTTTTGTTTTTTTCTTTTTAATGAGAGCAGGATGGTGACTTGCCCTAGGAATATTTTCATCCCAAACACATTGAAAACTCTTGAAAGATTGAAATGATGGGAATGCTAATTAGGGAGATCGTAGGAAGAGTGAAAAGAGAGAAAAGCCAAGTAAAGTGATGGTATCATTAAAATCATTATTTGTGACTGCCTGGAAGCATCTTCTCTCTGACAACTGACAGTGTGGTAAGGGGAGATAGGGGCTTTCTACCTCACCATTAATTGCCTGCTCCCTCTCCACCAAAACTCCTGAGCTCCCAACTGGAAGCCAAGGAGAAGCTTGGGAATGTTGCAGTTGAACAGGAAGGCATTTCTGCTGACATGAGGAAAAAAAGCACAAAGGCACAGGATGGGACAGACCAAATTTGAATTTCTGAGTTCTTAGGAATCCTATGCCTAGGCGATAAGCAGAATCCCCAGTATTGGATGTTAGAATTGGGGGAAATGATTTTTCTTAGTTTGTAAGAGAAGGCGTCATGTTAGCTGAAGATTTTTGCTTTGAAATGACTGTGTGAAAGATTTGCCTGGAATTCAGACATTCCCAAACTCACAATTAAGAAGAGTTCTCACCCTGAGGTGATGGGAGACAAAAAAAAGGTTTTGTTGGCAAACTGTTGATCCTAGAACTGCAAGGGACTTTTGAGCTCACCTGTTTACACCCTTTATTTTATGGAGGAGCTGATAATTTTTTTTCTTTCTTGAGTTGAGAGATATCTAACCATATATAAATATAAATATATATATATATATATATATATATACACACACATATAACATATAAAACATGATGAAAATATAATAGCTAGAATTTATTTAGAGAACTTCAAAGTTTGCAAACTGCTGTGTACTCATTGTCAGGCCAATACAAGCCTAGATAAGCTTCTACAAACCTGTGAAGTATGCGTCCTCCAAGTGTTCTCATTCCTGTTTCACAAATGAGCAAAATGAGGTTCAGAGACAATGAGTGACAGAACTGGATGCTGAGTATCTCCTGATTCCAATGTCAGCGGCTCAGATTCATGTTCTCTCCTCTCTCTGCTCGCCTCTTTCTTCCTCTCCTCTCTCATGGTTATGTTCATATACATATTAGAGACACAGCTCTAGAGCTTAAGGAAGGACATGAGACCATCCAGAACAGTCTCTTCATTTTAGAAGAAAATGGAGCCCGAGAACCTAAATGACAAGAAGAGATTGGAATATAGGTCATTAGACCCAGTGCTTTTTCTCCTATATGAACCTTGAATCTGATTTATATCATGTCTAAGTAGGTCATCTCTACATGATTGTGAGGATTGGCACAATGCAACATCTAACAGTGGCCAACCTGGGAATCTCTGTAGAACCACGTCAGTCTTGGATCAGAAGGGCGCCATGATCTGTCCTTTCCTCCATGAGGAGAAATCATAGGCATTTAATAGAACTACCAGGCAGGCTAGATCAAAGAAAGTGCTGCTTTCTGTATGATCACTGACTAAAGAGTTGGTTTAAATGAGGTGTTCTGTCTTTTAAAATACCATTAGTTTTCTCCTGCAAATTAAAAAAAAAAAAGACTAGCTTTCTACAGAGAGGAGAGATAATTTGTGCTTAGAAGTTTGGCAAAAACATATGACTAGAAAAAGAGATGGACATGAATGAGGGAGAACAAATGAAGAGCCCAAGTGACCCATTCACACAGTCTTGATATTTTCTTTTAAATGATCACATCTTGAATTGATTTTCTACAAAGTACTTAAGGCTAAAAAAAAAATGAAGGAAAATTCCATGAGATTAGCAGTTGTCCAGGAGTTAAGATGTGTATAAATGGAAGAGGAGTGCCCATGTCAATTAAACCATGGATTCATGAAGGAAATAAAAGTATCTTATTGTCACTTTTGTGTAGGCATATACAGATAAGTTGGGAGACTGGAGTGTTAATATGGCCGGTGCAGTGGATTGCATTCCTGTGTGGAATAGTTACCTTTACACTGTGATCTGGTCGTAAGATGGGAGGGCCTACTGTGTGCCAGCCACTATACCAAGTGTATAAACTATCCCCGTGATATATCTTAACCAAGGGGAAGGGTAGAAGGAGTTCAGACAGCTCAATTCCTTCCATTCTCCACTCTTGGAAAAATAACACCCACGTAGCATGTATCCATAATAGGTCAGGAACAACTTCTTTGTATTTCTCTTACAGCACTTTTTATCTAGATTTTCCTAATCACACTCTAGTGTGGAAAGACCAGGGACTTTGAAGGGAGTCAAGACAACTGAAGTTTGTCAAAGCTATGCCCCATTGGCTTGTCTGAGTTCGGTTCACACCAGTTAGCTTCTCTTCTCATTGAACTCTTCCTTTCCTCAAAGAATATATATATATATATATATATATATATATATATATATATATACACACATATATACACACATATATATACATATATATATATATACACACATATATATACACATATATATATATACATATATATATATATATATATATATAGAAATTATAAAGTTAAAAATCATCAACAAACAGAGACATTTCAGTATAAGAAGGCCAAGAAAGAGCCACGTATAAGAAATCACATTTTCCAGAAATGAGCAGCGCATGTGAAGCAGAGCCCAACTTGATTCTATCTCTCTTCCATTGCCCCCAAACAACTCTTTCTTTGGGTATTAAATTAAAGCCCTTCCTCACTCAAATCAAAGTCAATTGAAGTCATATCATCATCTCCTTGATGTCATGGTCCTCTTCAATAATGAAGGACAAACACAACAAATTAAATTAAGGTTTCCACTTTTCCCTTGAAATAGGGTGCTGGTTGTCCCCATTTCTTTTCAGGAAGGGTGGAATATGGATGAGGAATGGTGCATATGCTGTCGGACAAGGATGAAGCATCAGTTGGTTTGAATGAACTGTTTTCTTTTTTTCTTCTTTATTTAGACTTTGTTGCAAGTGATATCTCATGGTAAGGGGGTGGGGATGGAGATAGATTTGGAAATCAGTGCAGTCTAAAAGCAAAAGATGTCAGTATAAGTTATTAAAAAGCAATACATCGGGTGCAGAGGAGGAAAGGCATCCATGTGGCCCTGCGGATTGCCTTGATTGTCGCTTTGGGAGTTGCTGGGCATTGGCTGGCTCTTAGGGAAGGCAATGGATAACTCAAGCCCCATCTTTTCCATGTACCATGACCAAATGAGCTGCTCTCTGGGGAATACTACGGATCTCTGAGTTTCTCTGTCTTGATCACGAGGAAAATATAAACAGTTGCTCCCAAAGAAATCTGTCCGAATCCTGAAAGCTGGGGAGCTGAAAGAGGCAGATCATTGGTCCGGACTTGCTGGGTGAGCTGGTCAGGCCCTGGGTCGATCTCTCCCTAATACAAGGAAGGCCATTAGTCAAAGTACTTGATCCGTAGAATTAAAAACAAAGTAACTGAGGTCTAATCCCTCGTTCCTTGTGTTCGGTCTCTGGTCCAGAAGCAAAGTTGGGCAATGTGACTCCGGATTCAGACATTCCTCTCTGCTTTGGAAAATAGAATTCAAGAGACACAAAAGGAGAGAGGCTTGAATTTGGGGAGCAGAAGACCTTGGGTGGAAACCTGGTTCTACTGCCTACCTGCAGGTCCCTCTGGCTTACAGTGCTCTCCTGTGTAACTTGAGATAGATAGACTACATCAGAGATGTTAAACTTGCTGGCCAGCCACAGATACCACTGAACAACATGACTTCTCCGGTCATTCCAAACTGAAATGCTCACATGCTAGAGGTTCCGTAGGTCATTAACCATCCCAGTACCTCCACTTTCTAGTTATTGAATTAAATGAGCCATGTATTAAGAAGCTACAATCTTGGAGAAGCCTAGAATGATAGATTGAAGTAAAATGGATAGTAGAGATCATTACCTTACAGATGAGAAAACTGAGGCCCAGAAACCAATAGACACCTTACCCAACATTATATGAGTAGGAAGTAAGTGGCAGAGCTCATATGCAAAGCCAAATATTTTGTCTCAAGATGCTTTCTAATATGCCACACTGCTGCTACTGATCTGCCTACTTTGGTTGAAATGTTGTGCTAGGATTTAGATACACCAATATTGAGACAGTTCGGTGGCCCAGTGGATAGAGTACTGGGTCTGAAATCAGGAAGATGTAAGTTGAAATCCAGCCTCAAGAATGACCCTGAGAAAATCACTTAATTCCCTTTCCCTCAGTTTCCTTATCTTTAAAATGGGGATAACAAAAGCACCCGTCCTCCCAAGGTAGTTGTAAAGATCAAATAAAATGATATTTCTAAAATGTTAAGCACAGTGCCTGGAATGTAGTAGGTACTATATAAATGGTAGCTACCCCTATTATTATTGTTATTATATAGAATCAGTAAATAGGTGCTTTCCCTCAAGGAGGAGAAAATAATAGTAAGGCTACAGATCAGTATGCTAAGGAGGGAAACTTTGAGAAGGAATACAATACTTATGCTTGATCTGAGGGTCCAGGGAAATCAAGGACATCGGGAAATGTTTATGGAAACGGTCACACCTGGGGAAGGAACTTTGAAGGATGAAAGAGGAGGTGAAAGTGAGGAAGGATATTCCAGGCAAATGCATGAATGGCTTTTAATGGCACATTAAGTCTGAGATAAAGATGTCAGTCTGTCTTGCAGAGTATTAGCTTTCTTTTCTTGATTTCTCTCATCTGCACATTTGATAAAAGTGTCTAGTGTGCTTGGAAGTCATTAAAGAATTTTAAAAAATAGCTATTGAATGAAACAGGGTGTAGGACAGAGGTCTCTGTTGGGGAAAGGAAAGGGAATCAGCATTTATTAAGCACTCACCATGATATGCCAGGCATTATGCCAAGCATTTCACAAAGATCTCATTTGATGCCCACAATAACCCTAGGTGATAGGTTAACTAATTACCTTCATTGTAGAGATGAAGAAATTAAAGCAAAGAAAGGGGAAGTGATGTGTCCAAGGTCACAAAGCTAGCTTCTGAGGTCAAATTTGAACTTGGGTTTTCCTGACTCCAGGTCCAGCACTCTATTTACTGCACCATCTAACTGCCCAGGCCTCCTTTAGACTGACACCATTAACCCATTAAGCAATAACCTTTAAGTATCGTAATTCAAGAAGCAACTAGTGTTATCTGGCCCATTTTTCTAACACTATAATCCACATTTCTAGACCACAAGAACTGTCTGATTTTTGTCAGGGCATTCCCAATGTTTAGCATGATTGCTAACTCTAACTCTAATACCAAAGTGCTTAATAAGCTGTGCGTAGAATTGAATTATTATAGTTTGTCTACAAACATTATATGAGAGATTTGATAGGTAGACATTTTTTTAAAAAGTCTAATGAGAAAGACTGAGTTCAGAAATGGTGAATGGTAAATGACCTTGGCCAAGATTGGCCTAGCAGTGTGCTAGGTTAAGGATACACTTCACTTTAGAGACAAATACCTGTCTGACATATGGTAATGTGCATCAGTGCTGCACTGGTCCCTGTCATAGACCCAAAGTGGACCCTATGTTTATTTTCTCTTCTTCAACCCTCCAAAAGGAGCAACTCTATAATATTAAGCCATAGATTTGACTGTTAATGGGAACCCATGGTTTTGGCATCCTGCCTGTGGACCATTTGGATTGTATCCTTGACAAAGCGGCATATGCTCAGTGCTGGGAGGAAGAAATCTCTCCCTTTATTTCCTTTTGCCTTAACCTTACAGTCACTTATGTAGAGAGGAGAGCCATGGTTAGTAATTCAGAGTGGAACAGAAGTCCAAGACAAAATTTTCTGCTATGTAGAATTATTCTCCATTTATTGATATGTTGATGAGAAGTCCTTCTGTTGAAATGGAAACATGGTACATGGTAGAGTTTATTGGTTTTAACAAATACAGGACTTAGCCAATGAGTAGTGATACATTTCATGATTAACACAATAAAAAATCCTAAGCATTGCTTCATTGCTTGCGGGTATTGCTGACCACCTACGGGGGGGGGGGGGGGAGATAACTTACTCAGAAAGCAGAGTGTTTGTTTAGCATGTGACAGGTGAGGATTGATGCCTGCATTTTTCAAGACTTTCACAGCTCCCAATGCATGACCTTGCCTAGACAGGAACCATTACTTTCTTCCATATTTACAATTATTCGATGTTCAGTCTTCTAACTCACCCCTCAATCCTCTTTTCAGTGTCTCTGGTGGATATTTATAAAGACTCCGATTGAATGATTCTCATGATGAGAGGCTCAGTTCCTTGCAAGTCAGCCCAGTTCATTTTTGAAAGCTCTAATTGCTAGAAAATTCTAGAACTTTGTAACCCAAGTCTTCATTACTGTTGCCTCCTCCTAGAGGTCCTCATTCTGCTCTCTGCTGCTATATAGAATAAGTCTTACCTCTCTTGTGTGTACTCACTTTACAAATATTTAAAGATAAGAGTGTTACTGTCTTTCCCCCTACCCTATCAGCTGTGTCTTGTGCTCCCCAGGCTAAAATGCCTGGATTCTTCAATTACTTATCAGAGATGGTTTCAAGTTCCCTCACCAACCCTGTCACTTTCTTTGAAATTTGCTCTAGTTTATAAATGTCCCTCAAAGTTTAGAGTCCATATCTTAACACAGTGCTCTGGGAAGGTGGAAGGGGGAAGGGAATCTGCATTTACGTAGTCCCTGCTATGTGCCAGACACTGTGCTAACTGCTTGTTACAAATATCTCATTTGATTCAACAACTTTGCAAGGAAGATGCTGTTATTATCCCCATTTTACAGTTGCAGAAATTGAGGCAGACAGAGTTGAAGCGACTTGCCCACGGGTACCCAGTAAGTGTGTAAGGCTGTATTTAGACTCAGTTCTTCCTGTCCATAAGTCTAGTGCTCTGTCCACTGCACCACCAGCCGTCTCTAAATGGGCTCTGACCTGGCTGGTGTCCTTCTCTAATATTAATAATATCTTAGATTTGTTTTTTTTCATGGTAGCCATTTCAAAATGGTGACTCATATTGGGCCTGGGGTCCATTAAAACCCCACTGTCTCCCTTCCCCCCATAAACTCCTAGGTCACCATATCTCCCTTGGCCTATACTTGTGCATTGGATTTTTTCCCCACCTAAGTGCACTGCCCTATTGGGTTTCACCATCTTGGGTTTATCCTGCAATTCTCATCTGTCAAAATGATTTTGAATCTGTCTTTCAAAGTATTTGCTATCTTTTCCAGCTCTTTGTCATCTGCAGATCTGATAAGCGTTCCCTCTTTGTCTTCATCAAAGTTGTTACTGAAAATATTGAAGAGAACTAGGCTTAGGAAAGTGTCCTGGGGCCCACCTCCCTCTAGGACACCATCAGTCCATTAATGAGGGCTTTTTGAGTACGGTTTTTCAGCCAGCTAGATTTCCATTGGCAGCAGAATATTTCTCTACCTTTTGCACAAGGTCTCAAGAGACACTATACAATCTCTTTATTTGTTGTCTTTAACATTTCTTTGTTTTACCAATACAATAACTCTTGAGGGTTTGGCTAAAATAAATATGTCTCAGTCTTGTCGAGCCCATCATGGCCCCAAGTGAAGTGACTGGAGACATTTGGCCTGGAAAAGACAAGACTCAGGGAGGGGGAAAACATGGCTGCCTTTGAATTTTAAAAAAGTACATCTCATGCAAAGGATTGGAGATTGCTTCTGCTTGGCCTCAGAGGGCAAAACTTGGAGCAGGGCATGGAAATTGCAAAAGGACATATTTAGACATGAAATAAAATAGAAAAACAAGAAAACAAAACAATCACATGAGCAAACAGAACTTGTCCACAAACACCTCCAAAGGGAAATAAAATACTGTAGGAGGTTCTGGGTTTTACCCTCAGTAGAAGGATTCTAGCAAAGTTCGGGTGACCAACCTCTAAAGGCTAGAAGTCTTGTAGGAGGGGCTTCTCACACAGGTGAACACAGATGGCTGTTGTGATGCCTTCTAATTCTGAGATTCTCTGTTTCTCTCCCTTTCAACTCAGCATGCGTGATGGTCTGTTCTACCGTTTCCATATTCCTGCTCCATGCCTCTTCTCACCAAATCCTGGTGTAATACTTAGCTGATGCTATGCTGATTTCTCTTCAGATGGCAAAGTCATTCTTCTAATTGCCTTTGTCCTCCATCCTGGTCCTTCATCCTATAGTCATGGGATGGGGAACCATCAGCTTTGTTCTCAGAATGTTTTCAGGTTTCTTTTTCCTTATGACTTCCTGGTCATCTCCTTTCCTGTGCATCTCACCATTTCTCTTCCTGGTCTTCAAATGGGTTCCATAATTTTATCAGGCCATTTGTCTTCTCCTTCAATTCGAAGCCTAGGAGCCTTTGGATCCATTTGTCAAATGTCCCCCTACCAGCCACATAGAATGTCCTCCATGTCTGCTAAGCAGGAACACCACCCAATCCAATCCATTTGTTAATGACCTATCACATACCAGATTCTATGCGGAAGAATTACTTCAAATAAATTTGTTAATATAAGATACAAAAGCATTCTTTTTCAATATTTGGTAAAGTGTTGATCAATCAACTACATTTAAGAAGAGATAATTTTTGTTTTCAGTCTTAGAAAGGAGGATAGAAAAGCCACTCCCTTGGGATCATTGAGAAGAGTAAATGGTAACTAAGAATACATGAGACAATGAAAAGAAAACTCTAATCCAGGCACAGTCATTGAACAGGAGATGTTTCTGTTTTTCTCAGACTAAACTGAGTGAGTAGGTTAATTATTCCCTCAAATGGAGAAGTACTTAGCCTAAATTTTATGACAATGTTGTACCATTGAGATGTTTCTCATGTGAGACATTCAAGTCATCCCTTTGGGTTAAAAGTAGGCAAGTGGATTCTCCTCTTTACCACCTTTCACCACTCCAATGCTGCTAAAGAAAAATCATTTTACTGCTAAGAGATTATGCCTCTAAGAGAATGCTCATAGCTGAGGGTTGGAAAGGTTTTGTCACTTAAGAAGTCAATACAAAGATGAGGTAGATTAATTGGAAAGCCTGAAAGGAGAAAGTCTTCTGAAATCCTGAGCTCCCACCTTTCTGCCCACTGCCTTTCTACTCACCATTTGGAAGAATCGAAAATTGAAGTGTTAAAAATAGTCCTATCCTGGGGCAGCTAGGTGGCACAGTGGATAGAGCACTTGCCCTGAATTCAGGAAAACCTGAGTTCAAATCCAGCCTCAGACCAAACATTTGACACTTACTAGCTGTGTGACTCTGGGCAAGTCACTTAACCCCAATTGCCTTTAAAAAAAAAAAACAGTCCTATACTGGCCTGGCCATATGTCAAAGAATTAGCATGAATCTCATTCAAAGAAATGAAGAGTCTGCCTTACTTCCTACCTCATTTTGTATTTAAGCTATTTCCCATGAGTACCCGAGGGCTTTGGTTATCTCTTGACTTGCCTTTTTTTTTCTTTGCATATTGAGTCCTGTCTTCTATTTAATTTAAAAGAGTAATCACTCTCACTCTTCCTCCTCACCTTGACCCCAGTTGATTCATTTTAGTTTTTCTAAGAATAAAGCAATCTCGGGGCCAGCTAGGTGGTGCAGTGGATAGAGCACCGGCCCTGAAGTCAGGAGGACCTGAGTTCTAATCTGGCCTTGGACCAAACACTTGACACCTACTAGCTGTGTGACTCTGGGCAAGTCACTTAACCCTAATTGCCTAAAAAAAACAAAACAAAAAAAAAAAACAAGAATAAAGCAATCCCTGATTGGGTGCAACTCTGAGCTGGGTTTATTGTTTCATGACAAATTGTAGGTGGCACAGTGGATAGAACACTGAGATTGGAATTGGGAAAGCTTATTTTTCTGAATTCAAATCTGACCTCAGATACTAGCTGTGTGACTCTGGTTAAGTCACTTCACCGTTTGTCTCAATTTCTCATCTGTAAAATTAAATGGAAAAGGAAATGGCAAATCACTCCAGTATTTCTGCCAAGAAAACCTTACATGGGGTCATGAAGAGTCAGACACGGCTGAAACAAATAAACAACAAGACCAATAAATTCAGAGATGTAGTAGAGAATGCTTATTAATAATGGAAGTTGCGTTGATTAGAGAAATGCAAATCAAAGTGATTCTGAGGTAACACGTCACACATATATCAGATTGGCCAACATGACAAAACAGGAAAATGATAAATGTTGGAGAAGATGTGGGAAAGTTGGAACACTAATACATTGTTGGTGGAGTTGTGAAATGATCCAAACATCCTGGAAAGCAAAGTGGAACTATGCCCAAAGGGCTATTAAAATGTCCACGCCGGGACAGCTAGGTACAGTAGTGGGGAAGGCTCTGGCCATGGAGTCAGGAGTACCTGAGTTAAAATTTGGCCTCAGACTTACTAGCTGTGTGACCCTGAGCAAGTCACTTAACCCAAATTGCCTCACACACACAAAAAAAAAATAACTAAAAAAAATTATTTGGTGGCTGCTTTGGGGGCAGCTAGGTGGTGCAGTGGATAGAGCACCGGCCCTGATATCAGAAGGACCTGAGTTCAAATCTGACATCAGAACAAACACTTAACACTCACTAGCTATGTGATTCTGGGCAACTCACTTAACCTCAATTGCCTAAAAACATATATGTGTGTGTGTGTGTGTGTGTCACACACACACACACACACACACACATTCATCTTTTGACCCAGCAATAGCACTTCTAGCACTGTATCCCAAAGAGATCGCACAAATGGGAAAAAGGGCCTACGTGTACATTATAGCAGCTCTTTGTGTGGTGGCCAAGAATTGGAAACTGAGAGGATGCCCATCCATTGGGGAATGGCTGAACAAGTTGTGGGATATGAATGGAATGGAATACTATTGTGCTATAAGAGATGATGAGCAGGCAGACTTCAGAAAAACCTGGAAAGACTTATATGAACTGATGCAAAGTGACATGAGCAGAACCAGAAGAATGTTGTACACAGTAACAGCCACATTGAGCGATGACTGACTTTGATAGATTTAACCCTTCTCGGCGATGCAAGAATCTAAGACGACTCCAACAGACTCATGATAGAAAATGCTATCCACATCCAGAGAAAGAACCACAGAGCCTGAATGCAGGTGAAAGGAGACTATTTGCTCCCCTTTTCTTTTGTTGTTTTGTTTTATTTCTTCTTTCTCATGGTTCCTCCCTTTGGTTCTAATGTATTATGACTGACGTGAAAATATGCTTAATAAGAATGTATAAGTAGAACCTATATCAGATTGCATGCCATCTTAGGGAGGGATAAGGGAGGGAAGGGGAGAAAATTTTAAGCTCCAAATCTTATGGAAATGAATGTTGGAAAATAAAAATAAATTATTTTTTAAATTTTTTTAATTAAAAATATGAAAGAAAAATAATGGGAACTGCACATGGAAGAGATAGTAGGGGTAAGTGGCGGCAGTCTAGCCCAGGAATGTTCCTGGACATGGACACAGGGTCAGTTTTGAATCATGAGAATTATATCTTGGCTTGGCCTCTTGAATAATTATAAAGATTTCCTTATAAAAACCCAAAGGAGGGAATTTTGATTCAAGTGGCCATGTGGTGCCAGAGGGGGAAAGTTATGAAATATTTCCATCAGCTCATCTGGAACCACTACAAAAGAAAGCCTACTTTCTGACTGACTCAAAAGCTGCTAATAGATGGCATTTAGCAGAACGTGCCTGTGAGCACTGCCACCCCCCCCCAAAGCTGGCAAAGTTTTCTACCAGGATACCTTCCTTCCTTTCTTTCTCTTCTCTCTCTCTCTCTCTCTCTCTCTCTCTCTCTCTCTCTCTCTCTCTCTCTCTCTCTCTCTCTCTCTCTCTTTCTGTCTCTCTTCTTTCTTCCTTCCTTTCTTTTTCATTCTTTCTTCCTTTCTCTCTTTTTTCTTTCTTTTTTTTCTTTTCTTTTCTTTTCTTTTCTTTTCTTTTTTTTTTTTTTCTTTTCTTTTCTTTTCTTTTCTTTTCTTTTCTTTTCTTTTCTTTTCTTTTCTTTTCTTTTCTTTTCTTTTCTTTTCTTTTCTTTTCTTTTCTTTCTTTTTCTTTTTTTTTTTTTTGATTTGGAACTTCTGTAAATCCCAGAAGGGAACGTTCTTAAGGTCCTTCTGTCTCAGGCTACAGAAACAAAGGTTACTAGGCATTGTCAAATCAAATCAACCTCATGCACTGCTACATCACTGAAGCTATCCAGTGGAATGAAAATTGAAGCGCCTTCTTCTCAGGTGCACAACCAGTGTCTTGGGAGGGAATGGTTCAGTTTGAAGAGCTCTGCAGAGTGACCTTAGCTCACCCCAGTGCTAATAAGCTTACACATGAATGAGGCGGAGATGATAAAGTGAGGAGTTCAGTGTTGGGCCTTTGGTGTTCAGAAGGCCTCAGGAGACTGGGAGTAGCTGGGAAGCCTTGGGGATCAGTGTCAACCAGAGTTGCAAAGAAAGTGTCCTGAGGTCTTTGTGTGTATCTGTCTGTCTCTTTGTCTGTCATTGTACACTTCTGAAAGGCGATGTACTGTCTATAGGGAGGTGGCCTTGGAGTCTATAGAGCTGGGTTGAATCCCCCATCAGACATTTCACGAGTTTTCTGATCCTGGACGAGTCTGTCAGCATTTCTGAGCCTCAATTCCACCTGCAAAATGAGGTTATTGGTGCTCAGAATTACCCACCTTTGGGATCTTGTCAGAGGAGTCCAGGGTGAGCCCCGGGAGGGCTGCTTGTGTCCATCTCAGTGAATACTGTATTTTGCAGATGAGGAAACTGAGACTCCCCAGGTAGAAGTAACTTCCCCAAGGTCAGATGACCCCTTAGTAGCAAAATAGGGCCCAGAAGCCGGTTCAGTGGTGCCACCTCGTAGGTACAACACGTCCCGTTTCCCAAGTGGAAGAATCCTATCAATCTCCCGACATTAGGTGTCTAAAAATTAAACAAAAACCAGAATTAAATTAGAAAAGGCTTTCCTTTCAATAATCCTTCCAGTGGAAAACACATTTTAGACATCTCTTTAAAAAATTTTTAAAAATTTTTTAAAAAGATGCAGCTAAGGAAACAGGTAACTCCAAAAGCAAGTATTTAGTACAATTCAATTTAAATAAGCATTTAATGAGCACCTGTGATGTGCCAAGCGTCGCACCTGGTGCTAAGCAAGAGGAATGCTCCTTTGACTGTCCCGTGCAGTGAGTCCACAGGAACTTAGATCTGCACGAAGACTTTCAGGACCCATACGGTCAGAGTCCAGTGGGGATTGCTCTGGTTTGCAAATCTTGCCCAGCCTGGGATTTCACCTGGGGACTCCAACCCATTTCCCTGGTCCTGCACTACATAAACTGTCTTCCTTCCTAAGTGCTTCATTTCGCTCTGTTCTCCTCAGATTATAGATGTGGACAGGTTGCTCTGGGTAAAGAAACATGCTGTGTTATAGACACTTTCCTTGTATAGAATTATTAGTAGTATTGTATTATTAAAGCATGATTTCTGAGAAATTTTGAACTTTCTTTCTCACCAAAGTAAACATTAGGTTTGTGCTTGCAGTTACAGAGCAGAGAGATGACTGGCAGGGGGGTGGGGGTGGGGGGCGGGAGAGGAACCATTGGCCCAGAACAAAGGCCCGGAAGACACAAGTCTAGTTCTGGAGGCTGCCTTGTCTTCTGCTGAACTGGAGCCATCCATTTCAGCTTGTGGCTAAAAGTGACAGTTTCAGGAAAGCGCCATCCTGTCTAATGACACCACAGAGCAAATCACTAAAAATTAGCTAATTGTCAATTATGACAGGCAGCCCAGCAATTGAGGAAGAAGTGAGCAGAAGCTTGAAGCTGATCTCCCAGTCAGAGTGTGGTTGGGAAAGAGAAATTCTACCAAAGGAAAGTTTTTGGTCTAACTTTCAAGACTCAGTTTTTCAGTTTTGATACAGAGTTTTCTGGATGAAGTTATGAGAATTTGTGGGAGAGGGAAGCCAAGAATCCTCACTCTCTAAAAGAGGTGAATCTGTTTACTGGTACAATAAAAAAAAATACTCTAAGCAATACCTCCGTGATTAGTGCTTCGTATTCACTTCTTGGCTGATGTGGCCAAAGGTCAAGTACATCAGAGAGAAAGCGCCTTTGTTGTCCATCTCCCATGAAACTGTCTTGGGACATAATTGTTTCCTGGTGTGCGCTGACTTTTTTTTGTTGTTGTTATTGTCATTAAAGAAGATCTCCCAAATAGCAAATGAATCATTCCATGACCATAAAGACTTGTGTGTTTTTGCTGTCCTAGACAGGGTTAGACACAAAATATAGTGTATTAGATAAAAGCATGGCTTTGGCAGCTAGATTTGTGTATGTGTTTGTTTTAAGAAAGTTAAAGCTCATTAATAAACCTCCCAGCTAGGTGTGAGCTACGAGGGATTACTCATTTTGGGAGAATGACAGGACTGGCTGATCTTCTATCTGTTCCCATAGACTTCAACTGCTGAGATCACAATTCCCACAGAACATTAGCAACCAAAAAAAAAAAGGCTGAGGCTAAGAGCCATGGGGCGCTACATTTAAGCAGCAAGAATGTGGACCGGGGAAAAACCACTGGGAAGGCACATTTGTCTCCATAAGGAGGCTGTTTCTGTTGCATCAATGTCCTTCATTTCTGAAATGAATATTTCTTAACAACAGTTGTGTTGTAGAACTAGAAATGACAATAGAAAGAACACTGGTTTTGGAAATAGAGAATCTGGCTTCAAATGTCTTCTCTGTCACCTTGAGCCTATGTGACCTTGGGCAGTTTTCATAACTGTAAAATCAGGTTGCATTAGTTGACCACAAAAGTCAATTTCATGTCTAAATCTGGGAACCTGTGTTGTTAAAATTTGCACACCCTTGGAGAATCAATGTCTGTCTGAATATCATTGCTGAATTTGTGTCATGTAATCCGCTGATGTCAAATTCAAATGGAAATGGGATCATTAAATCCTACATAATCATATTGACTTAGCCACATAGCAACACTTCCTGTGTTCTATTATATTTTTATTTACTTTGTTAAATATTTTCCAATGATATTTTATTCTGGTTCTGGCTACATGGGAGTATTGTGGGCTACAATGCTGCCCAACAGGGCATGTGTTGACAACTCTGATGGAGTCCAAGCAAGTCCAAGGCCATTATCCAAGCAAGAATTTATTCTCACTTTGCTTAAGTTAAAGGTCTCCAGTGACAGAGAACTATGGCTGCTACTTAAGAAAAGATTACAGATCCTGTAACTACAGCTCAGAAACAATTCAAAATGTTCATCTTGTCTTTCATTGTAGATTTTCATTGAGTAGTTTTTGCCCCACCCAGTTGGATCTACCCATGTGGCTTACAATTCACTTCTATGAATAGGTGAATTCCTTTCTTGGTTTATTAATCCTTCTCACTATTGATTTTAGAAATTTTCACCAATTTTTCAGTTGTCATTGTTTTCTAAATTCATTCTATAGTCAAGCCTCCAAAAGCTCTAGGATGCTAATGAAATGATTACTTATATGATGAGCTCATTGCAATGGCCATGCTGTGTTAGGACTAGTCACCTGAATGGGCATATTGTGGTTCCTGAACCTTGCTACACAGTGCCCAGTTTGTATGTTTAATTGTGGCATCTACTCCCTTTCTGGAAAGATGGTTAGCTGACCTTGTGGTCATGACCGAGTATTGACTTTCTTCTCTCAAGGCCATCTTCCTTCTGTTTATCTGAATTCCATTTTATACAAATGGGGTACAATTAGCCTCTTATTGCTTATTTAGTTTTTAGAGCTGAGCCAGGATTTCATTGGTAGAGGGAAGTTCTGATGAGGAAACTCAGTTATCAATGCAAATCTTTGCAACTTAGTCTCCCAAAGTCACAACTAGAATTGTTATGCCTTTCCACCTCTTAATTGTTTGTGCCTTTGTTCATTATTTTTCTTTAAGAAAGCAAGAAAAGAAAGAAGGGAGGGAGGAAGAGACAGAAACAGAGAGGGGGAAGGGAAAGGGATGGGAAAAGGAAAGGAAAAAAAGAAGGGACTTGACATTGTCCTGTTTGTTCTTCTAGAACGAATTGGGCACCTGACCATTGCATCCTTGATTGACCTTGAGAATTTAGAATTCTTAGGTTTGGCCTCTTGGTCTCCAAACTGGGCTAGGAAAAATACTGACATTCAAAGAGTCCCTCAGGAGCCACCTCTTACACTAGACCATTCCAGATATCCCCAGTTACGAGCAGATCTCTCTTCTTGAAATGACTGTTTTCTTTTGTGTATATATATATACCTTGAACTGACCTATATGTATGTTACATCTCCATAGCAGGCCTGTAATGAATGTGTTTCAGTATGAATTGAATGGTCATCAAAGATGACTCCCCCACCCCCACCCCCACCCCGATTGAGAAATCTCGGGATTTATTACATTTTCTTTTGGCAGAGTTTTGTAGTGATGACCTCTCACCGAAATCACCTTCCTACAATCATACAACATGGTTTGAGAGGGAATGGGATCTTTATTTTCTTTTCCTTTCCCTTCCTTTTTCTTCCCCTTTCCGCTTCCCTTACTTCTTTCTCTATTTCTCTCTCTTTCTCTCTCCCTCCCTTCTCTGTTTTATTGCTTCCTTCCTTGCTTTATTAAAAAAAAAATTCAAACCCTGCAATTGATTTCAGTTATGTTTGGGCTCTGGTTTTAACCTCAGTACATCTCCCACTTCCTGGCCTTTCAAATACTTTGTCTCATATTTGTTGACACTGTTGTCCACCTGGTAATTGGAGCTCACTGCATGCCAGCCAGCTTTGTATTTATTTGTCTCGTCTGAGGCTTTTAGTCAGTTATGGAACCTGATACCACAGAGGCTCTCAAACACTTCGTGTCAAAATGCGGCCGTCTGAGTAGCCTTTCAGCCCCCAGCCTCCTTGGGCATATTATGGACACTTGCATACCATAAATGTTTAATGGTGGGCTTTATGTATGGCATTCAAATAAAGTTCAGTGTTTTGCCCCACATATGTATTTATAGCTCACTTACAAGATCAAAAATTAACCCATTAACTGAAAGACGTGGGTCAACGCTTCAAAAGCAGACAGTGACGCCAAAGGCAGAGGCTAATTTGGGGGATCATGTACCTTAGGAGAGAAAACATGACTGCTTCATAATCCTGTTAGAGGAGGCCCTTTTCCTTTGCTTTAGAATATGCCAGTAGATTTTCTAGACCTTGGAAAGAGTCCTTTAAAGCTCGTGTCTCTGTGTGTATGTGCGTGTGTGTGTGTGTGTGTGTGTGTGTGTGTGTGTGTGTTTTGTGTGTGCAGGCCCACTGTTCGGGTATAAAACAAACCACCATTCCTTAATGCAAAGCAGGTGGTGTAAGACCAAAAAATGACAAGTATTTTCCCCTCAGGCCACATTTGTTGAGGACTCACTATCCTGTGGGGGTGGGGAGGGGGCTGGAGCTCCCCAGAATGAGGACCTTGTCAAGTCAGGCCACAAGGCGTAGAGGGGGAGGGGTTCTGCTCCTGGAAGAGGACTTAGAAGAGGAGGAAAGGACAGCAGAGTGAGCCACGGTGAGCTGAGAGCAGAGGGGACTTGGACGCTTTCTGGTGTGTTGCTGCCTGAACAAAGGAAGTCACTGTCTCCAGCTAGGGGAGAAATCTCCGTCCTCATTTGATAGCATTTTCTCCATCACAGCAATAGTCTGCAGAACATTAAATATAAAACAATCATCCCTGGACAGCCGCTTGTCCCAGGGACCATTTGTATCTATCTGAACAGTATCCAAAAGATGAGAATGAAATTACTCTTATTATTACTATTATAATAAAATATTACAATATAGTTTTAATAATATATCCAAATTAATTTCATTAATAGTTCTTGTGTTCAAAATTGTTAATGGCAATAGTTATTGATTTGTTATCAAGAATAGAGAGTGAGCTTGCATGTTAAATACTTTTATTCGCTATAAAAAACAGTCATTGTACCCACCTGTGCAAGACTACAGAACAGTGTACAAAATCTAGCATTGATGGAATGTTTTCAGGTTTGCCAGACACTTAACAAATATCTTATTTTATCCTCACAACAACCCTAAGAAATAGATGCTATGATCATCCTCATTTTACAGTTGAGGAAACTGCAGCAAATAGAGATTAAGTGACTTACCCAGGGTCACACAGACCGTTAAACATCTGAAGTCAAATTCTAACTCAGGTCTTCCTGATTCTAGCTCCAGTGTTCTACCCACTGCACAACCTTAGCAGTCTTAAATATAAAAAAAAATGGTGGTCTCAGAGCTGTCGTTATATGAATCATATTGGAAAAAAAAAAGATGTGATATATGAGATAATAATGCAGCCATGTCCGGAGCGATTTAGGAGAAAGCATGTTCCATGCACAATCTTAGCTGATTCTCACCAAAGTCCTGTGCAGTGGGTCTTGGTAGACCGGTTTAAATAGCTTGCTCAATGAGAATGGGCCTATAACTCCAGAGACAAAAAGACTTTAGGCTGTGCAGTCTAACCTCCCCATTAAAAAAAAAAAAAGGAAACTGAGAGTTGGGGAGAAGTAACTTACCCATTAGTTGTACACCTAGCCAAAAATGAAACTAAAACCCAGGGCTTCGGACTTAGTGCCCTGCAGGCCCTCACCTAGCCCCAGGGACAGGAGGTGTCTGGCCTCAGCAGCCACCTCTCCCCCAGAACCTCGAGGTGACTTAGAGCCTTTCCTATAGAGAAAGTGACAACTTCCTGAGACAAGGAGCCAGCCTGATTGTTAAAGCACGTTTTAAAAGATTAAGCTTAAACCATTCTCTCTCCCCACCCCATTTTAACCCTGCTTATCCTTCAGTGAAGGGCTAGGTCAGGCCTTCTAAAAAAACAAACAAACAAACAAATAAACCCCTAGACTTGGTTATCAGCCCACAGGCAATGGGATAATGGCAAGTGGAACTACAAACGGTCCATTATCTCTCTGTGAGGCAGGAGAAAGGAGGGGCCCCCACTTCTCTGTCTGCTCCGAGGGAGCCCCTACTAGGTGCAGGGAAGGCACTGCAGGCAGGAATGTGTGCTGCGGGCATGCTCACTTTCTTCCCCAGCCAGGGAAAGCCGGCTTAAGGAATACCTGAAGAAAGTGTCCAAACCAAAAGACAAAACTGCGTGTCAAGCCCCTCAGAACCTCATCCGACCTGTAATCCGGGGCTCGCGAGTGGCTGGAGTAAAGGCAATTCTTCAGGAAAACCCAAACCTTCTTTGAATGACTCTTAGAGAGAAGGTTTTTGCGAAGCCAACAAACCTATTTTAAGCCACAAGCTCGTGCTGACCGTAAAGGAATATTGTTTGAGTGGTGGAGCCTTGGTAGAACAGAGCAGGAAAATGGGGTTCTGCGCCCCATCTGCCTCTGATGGACCGAGTGACCTGGAGAAGGGCTCCTCATTCTCCTGGCCTTGAGGTTTCCCACATTCAAATTATGGGAACTGAGATTCTTATCTTGGGGGTGGACAGACAGATACATAAAGGATAGGAACACGGATGGATAAATACATAGATACATACAGATGTAGGTATATGAAAACGTGGATGGATAGGTGGATTAACACATAACAATGTCAGTAGAAATGGTTTCCTTAGAAATAAATTGTCTTGTAATTCGTGCAGTTAAAAATGTCATGGTGAGAAGGGATCCTAGGGCTTTACCAGCCTGACTACCCTCAGGGTCCAGGAAACACACAGAAAAGCAAAGAACCTTTGTACTTAACGACCTCTCAGGCCCTTTTTCCTTTCGGCTCCCAGATTCTGTCCGGCAGTCATCGGCTGGGCTTCATTTGTTAATCAATCAATTGATCAATGTATTAAGCACTGACTGCGGGCCTAACACCGTGCTAGGCACCAGGGCTCTAAATAATGATGATGTAGATCATAATGTACACTATTCATTGGTAACATGTCTTGGTAATCGATGACATTGATGTAGTCTTTGGGCTTACAAAAGGATTTCCTTAAAGCCCTTTCCCATCTTTCAGGGACAGGTGACATGACTCCCTTAAGGTGACATCACTACGGAAAACAAGTGGCTCTCCTTTAGGGCTGGGAAGGGTCCGTGGGAGTGCAGTCACCCAGTTTCAGAGCTGGAGTCCTCCACTCAGAGGCAGATCACCCAGTCCAATTCATACCTGAACCCAACTGTCTTCTTCAACACACTGGGCAAGTGGCCACCCAGCCTTGCCTGAGGATGCGCTCCCTCCTTCCTCCCTGCCTGAGAGCTCTAATTGTTAGGAAAGATTTCATTTCCTAAAGCTTAAATTTGCCTCTTTTTACTAACTTCACCAATTATTCTTCTCTTTTCCTGGGCCAAGAAAATGTCGCTTCCCTCTTCCACCAAGCAGCCTTTCAAGTACTTGAAATAATTATCATTCTTCCCATGTCCCCCAAGTCAGTGAGTTTCAGGTTTAAAAGGTAGGCTCATAATTGTATTCTTTAAGGCTTATGGCTTAATGACAATAATATAGGCAAAAAATTACAGAATTTGAGACGTGGAAAAGATAAGAAAAGCTTTCTGGTTTGTCCTATAAACAAAAGAAATCGCCATTCTAACTTACTTGACAAACTTGAAATCTACTGATATAAGTCACTCAGCCCTTCAAAACACCAAAAATGGAGCCCGGGAAACATAAGCTCCCATCACTTTCAACTAAAAAAAAAAAAAAATAGATGGTGCTCAGCCCTAACAGGGAGGCAGAAAACAGAAATGCATGTTGCAATTTGCCCACGTTCTATGCAGCTAAGGGGATTGATTCTTGTTATGCCCAGATTTTTTCCAGTAGTAATGACAAGTGGAAATTGCCTTCAGACTCTCCAGACCATTGCTTACAGCTCTGCTTTTGGGGTTCCCCCCTCTCATATCACAGCGTGATTTTGTGTCACTACTGGTTATTGCTTGGACTAAATACAGCAGGTCAAGTCCACATAACTGAGGATAGTATTCATTTTCTTCTCTTCCCTGGGTTTCAGATCTGACTTTCCTAACTCCTCCATTTGTGACTTTGGACAAGTCTCTTGAGATCTCTGGGTCTCCATTTCCTCTGGATTCCATGGTCTCAAAGGACCCTTCCAGCTCTAACTCCCATGATCCTAATGAGGTCTCAATTCAGGCCATTTACTCTCCCTTGTTGTTTTTGGTTGATTTTTGGTCTTGTATTGAAATTATAGAATATCAAGCTGCTATTGTGAATTCAGAAGAAAGAAACCGATGGCAGTTCTGTGCTGGCAAAGCTCATGGTTATATTAAGTTAGAAGAATCACTGGGGTCCTTTGGTCTTCTCAGAAGGAAAGTGTGTCCTCCCTCTTCCAGAAGAGAGATGTTCACAAGAATATATTCAATAGCTGCACAGTAGGTTTTAACCTGCATTTGACAATACAATCACTACCAGCAGCCTGCAGGAATGATGGGAGAGCCAGAAAGTAGAATCTTAGACTTTCAGTTCAAAGATCCTTTAGCCCAAATCCCCCATTCCACAGAGAAGGACTCTGGAATTCAGAGAGGATGTGACCTGCTCCAGTCAAAAGAGCTGGGGGCAAGCCTGGGTTTTTTACTCCAAAATCCTAAATCTCTTCACACATAGAAGATCGTAGATTTGAAGATAGAAAGAATCTTTGATGGAACCTAGTCCAATTCCCTTTTGTACAGATGAGGTAACTGGGCCCCAGAGAGTGGAAAGGACTTGGCCAAGGTCTCTCAGGTATTAGTAAGCATAGATTTGAGGCAGGATTTAATGCTGGGTTATCTGATTCTGGAGCCAAACATTAGATAAGAAAGATATTGTAGAGATAGAATTTTTAACCCTAAGATAATAAAATCCTGGGTTTAGTTGCATGTAGGAGGGCCCTCAGAAGTCATAGATGTTGAACCATAAGGGAAATTAGAGGTCACATCCACACCCTTCACTTTAGAGATGAGGAAAGTGAAGCACAGAAGTCAGGACTTACTATGCATCACCCAAGATAGGAGCAGGGAAGCCAGTCTTTGAACTCAGGTTCCTAGAACAGAGCTGAGTGAGAGGCTGGTTCAGAAGCATATGAGAAAGTCACCTGCAACATACCTCCCCTGAAAAGTGAGGGGTGGGTGAGAAGGGTGCTGCCTTCCGACTCATAGGGCACTTCTCCTCAAAGAAGTCTCTCTACCTCCCCGAAATTGGACTGGAGACCCTGGCCAGCTGTGGAGGGCCCTCCCTGTTCTTTGAGCAGGATGGGAAGCTCTCATGAGGAGGAGGAGGAAGAGGAGAGTGTGCTAGGCACCTGGGCTCTGGGGTGCCCTCTCACCCACCACCAGCTCTCTCTGGAGTGGCAGTAAGGGGAGGTCCAGGCAGGTGTGGCCAGCCCCCAGCCTTTGGAAGGTAGCACTTCTGGCCCCCTTGGCCAGCTCCTCCTGGCCTTTGTCCTCTTATCTGACTCCGTCAACACAGCCTATCTCCCTTTAAATCAAAGACCTGGGCAGAGTAGGAAGCCTTGCCTTTTACACACATAGTTTGAGGCCATTCACTTCTAAAATATTGTTTCCTGCAGCTGCTGGATGGCCGGCTCCCTCCCCCCCCCCACACACTTTTAACTAGAACAGTACAAGAGCCCTACAGGCTGAATCTTCCTACAATCCTTTTGAAGTCTCCGGTGTAAAAGAATGTGATTCCGTTTGGGCTGCTTTGGCTTTCCACTTTGGTCTTGTTGGAGAACCCCGACTTCCTCCAATGCTCTTCGCACAACAGCAGGTCCTACTGGAACAGAGCAGCTACCACCCACCCACCCTGCCCTGCCATGCCCAGCTCTAGTTGGTGTGCATATTTATTCCACTGCCTTTGTTTTCCTCCAGCTCCCCAAAGGCAGAGATTGTCACTGCTAGTTGCCTTTGTATTTCTCCCCAGCGCCTAAAAGAGTGCCTGACACATAGTAGGTGTATACGTACAGGGCAGTTGAATGAATGTGAGAGTGAAGTCAGTTGTGCTTTTTGCTCTAAGGGGTGTTCTAATTTGATTTCATTTTCCCCTATTTTCTTCTAAACTCCCATTTTGAAGGAGGAAATTAAAGAAATTAAAGATCCCATTCCTCCTCCCTTCCCCTTTGTCCATCCTACATGCATCATCATGCCAAACATTAAGAAAAAAAAACTCATGGTGTTGGAGTGTATTCAGCAGCTCCCTGTAGAGACCCCAAAAAGAGTGTCTGGCATAGAGTCAACATTGAGTAGGCAGCTAGGTGACACAGTGGGCAGAGTGCTGAACTTGGTATGAGGAAGAGCCAAGTCTAAATGCTGTCTCAGGCACTTACTAGCTGTGTTACCCTGGGCTGTGCCTCAGTTTCCTCATCTGCAAAATAAAGAGAGAAATAGTAGCTCTCCCCACCCAGGGCTGTTGTAAAGATCACTTTGTAAAAGGTTACTGTGTCATATAAATATTAGGTATTGCTGTTGTTGTCATTACCTGCTTGTTGACGGACTTTTATGGCAATGAAGGTGCTACATGCATTTGTGGGATGACTGGATGGTGGTGAGCCTCACTCTGGAGAATCAAGAATATCTGAATTAAAATGTCACCTTTCAAGAACAGTCAAGGCATGATCTGCATTACTACCCTCACATGTAAGGGATAGTTCCTACCTTTTCTTAACTGCCCTTCCTGCCCCCACAGTGCCAGGGGCTCACCTTTGATCTTGGGGAATGCCTTTGGAAGAACAGAGGTCTAATGCCCATTTTCCTCTTGAGGGGTGTTTGTTTGATTGGAAGGCGAGGAGAGGGAAGGGTGGGAGGACATTGGTTCCTAAAACAGTCTTCTTTATTTCTCCATTATACTCTCTTGAGGAGAGGAGGGCAGGGAGACTGAAAGACTTTCCTTTTCCCTTTGCTCTCCCTGGGCCCTCACTCCAGCCTGGGTAGGTGAGGAGGGCATGTCTTCAGGCATCTAGGAGAAGGGGGGAGGGGTAGCCCCTTTGTCTTTCTTGCCAGGGCTCATTGGTTCTCTAATTGCCCTACTGTAGTGAATGGAGCTCCTGCCTGGGAGGCGGGACCTATCTTCTTCCCTGAGCTGAGGGGAGGGGCTGGCCTATGACCCTGACCTTGAGCCCAAATCACATCCTCCTCCAAGGCTGCTCTGGGGGGCCAGACCTGGGGCTGGGATACCCAGGCACAGTTCTGCCTCAGTAAGGTGAAGGAGGAGGGACAGCCAGAGGCGGGTAGATATGGGCCTCCCTGTCTCACCTGGCTTGTGCAGGGGGTGGGGGAGAATCAGAGCCGTAGGAGGCTAAGGGGAACAGCTGCTCTTGTCAGTATGGGGATAAGTGTAAAGAGATTAATAGTTATTTAAAGAGCAAATGGGGACATGGCATTCGGCACTGGAATGTGAGGGTATAAATGGAATGGAATGGGCATGGCGCTGGTAACATTTAGACAGATGGCCTTAGGACTGAATGGAATGAAAAGATTCCCGCCCCCCCCACACACACACATTCACACTCTTTATGGAGACTTAAAGTTGAATAAAATCCCTTTCACAATCTCATTTAAGAGAGGGCTAAGAGTGCCATGTTCAGAGTCAAAGACTTGAGTTTGAATCCTGCCTCTGACACCTTCTCACTTCATCACTTAATCTTTCTGGGTCTCATTTCCTTATCTGTCAAGAGGGTTGGGTTGGCCTAGGAGGCCTCTCAGCCTTTCTCCTGCTTGAGGCCACACGTGGGGGGAAGAAGGTTGGAGTCAGCAGAGGGCTGAGGACGGCAGTCCTGGCTCCAGGATCCTGAGGAAGTCACTTAACTTTTCGGAGCCTCAGTTTCCCTATTTGTGTAATGGGGATGATAAGAGCTGCACCACCCAATTGAGAGAGTCATGAAGAAAAGGGGCTTCTGTGACTTTCTAAAAGCTCACATTTCTCGGCTTCCATCCCTCTCTTTAAAAGCTACTATGTTTCTAGGGCTAGGCTTCGAGGTCTGTAAAGCGCTTTCCATCGTTGAATTCACCTGCTTCTCACTCGAACCCTCTGAGGTCTGTGCTGCTAGTGCTCCCATTTTACAGATGAGGCCATTGAGGCTCAGAAGTTCTGGCTCCAGCCTGGGAGTGTTAAAGCCAGGTCTCTCCTGACCCCAAATCCGATGCTCCTTCCCCTACCAGGTGTTCTGCACTAGAGATACTTCTGAGGGCCAGCTGGCAATGGGGGAAAGAAGGCACAGTGCCTAGGTATGGAGGTGGGTGGAGAAGATGGTGAGCACAGCGACCAGCACCCAAGAGGTGCTTGATAAATGTGGACTAATTGGGTGTTAGAGGGAATAAGAGTCACCGACAGGGAGAGGAAGACCCCCATGCAAGCCCTTCCTCAGAGTGTTGCCAGCTACATGAACATGGGCTCTGGTCATTGAACACTGGGAGCCTTCTTTTTCCTTCCAGGTCAGGTAGGGAAGATGCTTTGTAACGCTTAAATCTCTACATACACAAAGGGAAGCAGCCCAGCCCAGGGCAGATGGATGCCAGAAAGCCTAGATAGAAACCTCACCAATAACGCTCTGTGGCCCTGGTCTAGTCACGTCACTTCTCAGAGATCTGCTTTCCCCATCTGGTCGGAGGGGTGATGGGGCCTGGACCGCTTTCCTCACAGGGTTTTGGTAAAGCTAAGGAAGTAAGCAAACAAGCGAGTGCTCTGTGTAGAAGGTTTTCTAACCCAAACGTCAGTTCGTGATGATCACACACACCTTCAGCTTCTCTGGCTGACATCATCCGTGCCTCTGACGACTGACGTTCTCTAGGCAGGCAGCGCCAAGGGCCAGCTCTTCTCCACAGATGGCTAATGAGCAGTCCTCTCTTCTCTCTCCTGGCAGCCGCAGTACACAAACCTGGGGCTCCTGAACAGTATGGATCAGCAGATCCCAAATGGCTCCTCATCCACCAGCCCCTACAACACGGATCACGCCCAGAACAGTGTCACAGCGCCCTCGCCCTATGCACAACCGAGCTCCACCTTCGATGCCCTGTCCCCCTCTCCTGCCATCCCCTCCAACACAGACTACCCAGGACCCCACAGCTTCGACGTCTCATTTCAACAGTCCAGCACTGCCAAGTCAGCCACGTGGACGGTAAGTCAGGGGTTTACCCCTTCTGGCCTTGCCTCCTCCTCCACCGACTCTGGAGTGGCTATAAGGTTCTGGTGGGGACAGAACAGCCTCAAAAGGGGCCTTGTGGTGAAAATACAGAGATCTGTCCCAAGCTCTTGTCACTCGGGGACCTGTTCGTCTTTGCCCAATAGATTTTACTCTAGCAGAATCCAGCAAACACTTATTGCTGAGAGAGGACAGAATTGACTTCACTTCTGTGTTTCTTTCCCCAAACTCCAACCCTTGGAACTGTGCCTGGCGCATGGTAAGGTCATATCTTAAATACTTAATTCAATATCTATCAGTTAAAGTTTTAGCTGCCTATTCTGTGTCAGGCACAGCTGTAGGCACCGAGGATTTAAAAAACAAACAAACAGAGAGCCATCCCTGACCTCAGGGAACTTCCTGCTTTATAAGAGGCGTGAATAGTGATGCTGATTTGGGGATCAAGAATGCTTATTCCTAAGGTACTTTCCAATGTAGTGGTCAAGCTTTCTCGGCATTTTAAAGATGAGTAAATAGAGGCTCAGACACTTGCCTATGGCTATACACAGCCAGTAAGTGGGGGAGCCAATTCTTGAAGCCAAATCTCTCTGACATCAAAGCCATCTCTTTCTTCTGCATTGCCTATTTTCCTATATTTGCACCTGAAGGGGAAGGACTTATGATTTCAATAATGTGGAACACTCCCTCTGCCATGAAGATATCAGATTATCTTTGTCACAGCAGATAGAGAATTCAGTGAATCCTAGACATTAGATCTGGAAGAGATTTAGAGGCCTTACTTTACAAATGAGGAAACTGAGGCACAGAAAAGTAAAATATTGCATAGATTCACATGGTAGTCAGTGACAGAATTGAAATTTCAACACATGCTCTCAATAACCATATCGCCTTTTAAATTCACGCTTTGTTTCAACTTTCAATGGTCCAGCATTCACCAAATTGGATCGTTTTGTTAGCATTTTTCCCCGATTACTTGAAAGGATCTTCCCAATTGGCAGAGATCCTTTGGCTGTTTACCAGAAGGTTAGCATCTGTCAATGCCTTCTGCCTCATATGGTGTCAGTCATTGTTCTGTGCGTTTGCAAAGCTCTCTGGAGTAGAGGAGAACTCCCAGCTTCACTTAAGGAAGCACAAATACCAGAAAGAATGAACAGCAGTGCCTACCCTTCAGAGACCAGATCGGGCCAACAGCCTGGAGCCTCTCTTTCTGTCCTATGCTTTTCCTGCAAAACACAAACATACAAAGCACCATAATGCATGTGGGTAAACGAGCCTCCCAGGAAACTCTGACGACAGAGCTCAAATGCAGCCCTGGACACTAGCTGAGTAACTCTGGTGAAGTCACTTACCTGTTGTCTGCCTTATGGAACTGTAAGTTAGGGACGTTCATGTGTTCATGCTTATAATGGGCTGTCACCTCCACTGACCTTGGCTCAGTGACCTCTTCAGCAAATAAATGAAGAGGTCAGATTTATTTCTTTTGTTATTAAATGTGTCCCAAGGGTTACCCTGGAAACCCCAAACTCCCTCATTGGTGAAGAGAATAATCTGAGTTCAAGTTATAGGGCAATGTGGAGAGGCTGCAAAGATTGCTGAAATCTCTGGATTATTAAGCAAAAGGAAACTTCCTAATAATCAGAGCCATGCACGCACGGCCAAATGAGCAGCATCAGAAATCAGCATTTATTAAGCACCCCCATATTCATGAGGGTCAAATGAGATAATACTTTAAAAGTGCTTATCACAGTGCCTGACACATCTTAGGTGCTCAAAAAAAATGCTTATGCACTCTCTCTAATTATTATAATAATAGTAATAATCATTAGCATTTTTGTGGTTTGCTAAATGCTTTGAATATGTTTTATCATTTGATGCTTACAACAACCCTGAAAGTTGGTGTTATAATTATGTGAGAGAAGCTAAATGCCTTTTTGAAGATCACATAGCAAGTGAGCAGCTCCAACAGGATTTGAACCCAGGCCTTACAGACCCCAAGTCCAACACTACTTTGTCTACCACCTAGATGCAAAAACCAGGGGCAGGTGTATTACGCCTTAGGCATCTGCACCTTCCCTGGCTGGTGTGAGTGGCGAGTGACCCAATGCAATCAGAATCGTGATTTAACCTATGCTCAGGACAGGATAATAGAGTCTAGATGGCATGGCCTGGGGACCAGGGGCCAGGACTTTTCATCCACTGGCAGCTTCGTTGTTGGATGAAAAGCCCTCGTTACATGGTGCTTTCCATGGCATAAAGCCCTTTGCTCATGGCAGACTTGTGAGGCAAGGAAAGGGTTTGTTCATCAAACTGCTGCTGGAATTTCCCCCGTGACCAAGGAACGAGATTCAATAGCATCATCATAGACAGGCTGGTTTGGATTCCTTCAGGCCCGTCTTCAAAATCTGCAAAAGAAAACCTTTGTTTGGTCTGATTTCATGTCTCCTCAGCATCCCCCTGCACCAAACCGGCCTGCTGGAAATGTCTGAACTTCTCAGGTTGAGGGATGTGCAGTTCAAAAAGACTTCTCTCCTGTCGTGCTGTAAATAATTATTTTGATTTAGCTTCAAGCTCAACAGAGAGGTGGCATTTCATCCAAGCTGCTGCCATGGGAATTAAAGAATTGTTTAAAAGTAATTACAGTTCTGCAAAGTACTTCATTGGGCCACACAGTTCGGCTTGGAGGTTAGCTCTATATTCCAGTCTCTTCAGCACCATAAAACTTACCCAAACCAAGGCCTTTACTTAAAAAAAAAAAAAAAGAAACCTGATCCTTTTCTCCTCTCTCCTCTTCACTTCTCACTCTTCTTTCTCTCCCCTCCCCTTCTTTTTCTGCTCATTCTCCTGTTTTTCCTCTTTTCTCCCCTCAATTCTCTTTTCCCTCCTCTTCCTTCCTCATCTTTTCTCTCCTCTTTTTCCTCTCTTCTACTTCCCTCTGCTCTCCTCTTCTCTCTCCCTTTATTTCTTCTCTTTTCTCCTTCTCATATTCTCTCCTTCCTTCTCTCTAGCCAGCCTCCATTGAATTTCAAAGGGAGAAGTGCAGGGGCTTATTTTTCAAAGATAAAGGTCTTGGTCCTAGATCCCTAAGGAACTGATGATATCTATTATACAAATGTAGAATTTAAGGAAAGATATATTTTTTAATGCTCTTCAGAGTGGAGAGAAGGCCTTATAAAGCACCCCCCCCCAGCCTAGGTGCAGAGAAATCCCAGGAGGGCATCTACCCCATGGCTTTTCCTATCAGAAGCATCTCAGATTGGAAAAGCTCCCAGACTCCCAGAATCTGAAGGAGAAAGGACCGCAAGAAGATCCCCTCCTGTTATGCGCTTGGTCCTCTGTTCTCTGATGGATGAGCCCTAGTGCAAGGACCTCACTACCACCCAGGGCTTGGTATACAGCCTGGCACATACTAAGTGGGCACTTAACTGCTGATTCCTGGTGCTGATCATTTGGCCCTGCAAGTGCTTAATAAATGCTGATTTCTGATGCTGCTCATTTGGCCCTGCATGGCTTTGATTATTAGGAAGTTTCATTTTGCTTAATAATCCAGGGATTTCAGCAATCTTTGCAGCCTCTCCACATTGCCCTATACCTTGAACTCAGATTATTCTCTTCACCAATGAGGGAGTTTGGGGTTTCCAGGGTAATCCTTGGGACACATTTAATAACAAAAGAAATAAATCTGACCTCTTCATTTATTTGCTGAAGAGGTCACTGAGCCAAGGCCAGTGGAGGTGACAGCCCGTTATAAGCATGAACACATTTGTTCCCCCCGCCCTGACACAAGTCGTGTGCCTCCCCCTTTTCCTGCCACCATGTTTGCTCTTGATGACCTTCCCACTAAGAATCTTGAGAGCATTCTTGGCTTGTTTTCCCTTTCCATGCCAGTTTCACTTTGGGATCTATGGCCACTGACAAGAGCAAAGTGGGAAGGTCTGGGAAGCTTCAGCCAGAGGAGTAGACCTTTCTAATAGGAGTTCTATCACTCGCCTGGTGGGTCCAATCCATGCTTCTTTGTCTCCTCTGGCCCTGGCAGTCAGGAGCTGAGCCTGGCTCTTCTCTTCTCAGGTTACTTATGACGTAAGGTAGAGAGGGGGATCTGACAGAAATTCTGAAATCTCATACCAATACTCCCCTTTCAGGAAATCTTATGGGGAGAGGGTTGAGGGGATCATCAGGCCCAGCTCTATCTCAAAGACACGGAAGGAGGATTTGCTATGAGAAAACCTTTTGGCAGCCTTCTTTCTGGAAGCATTCTGTGGAATGTCATTTACATGGGAGTTCAATATATGTATCCAACCTTTCATGTAGCAAATCAGGGCACCTAAGTTCCACCTGGAGTCTTCCTCCAGCCGATGGAGGTTAGACCAAAGCTTTTGTTTGCAGAAATCTGCAATTCATTTCAACATCTCAAATCAATAGGGACCCTATTGTGGGTAGAGCCAAGGTATGCTCCCTCTCCTTGTCCCAATACTTCTCCGGGTCTCAGTTCTCACCAGTACTGATGCTGGTAAAGTAGGCTTCCCAAGGGCAGGGGCCCTTTTTACCTTTTGTTCTATCCATGGCATCTAGCACCAAAAAGACACTTCAAGTTTCAATTGGTTAATGTGCTGAGAAATCCTCAAATGTAAAACTCATAGTTAAATTGTGCTATAGCGTCCTAAATCACAGTAACTTCTCCAAGGTTATATTTATGTCTGTCCTTAGAGATGTTCATGATATCTCTCTTCCCCTCTGGCATGTAAACTCCTTGAGGTCAGGATCAGATTTGCTTCTGTACCAGGATTCCCAGTACTTACCAATGCCCATGGCACGTAGATCTCAAATATCTTTCCATTAAACCATATAGTCTCATTTACTGATTGGCAAAATGAGGAGGATAGACTCATCCCTAGAAACGATGGTCCTACTATATGGTAAAGATGAGGTGTCAATTTGTGCTCGAGAGAAAGTAGTGTTTCCACACTGGGAACTCTACTGATGACATCAGAGGGTCAGATAAACCAAGCATAAGCCTTTGAGTGAGATTCCAATTGGCAGCCTGTTGAGACATCCATCATGAAGATGAAGGGAAGGATCATTCACACTTCAGAACTTTCCCAGAAATCAGAGAGGAATCTAAATAGCATGCCTAGGAGAATCATTACTAGCTTGTCAATTAGGGAATTAGTCTGTCCTCTTTTATTAATCTTAGAGATTTATCTTTCATGGTATTAACTGAAGCTGGCATTTAAATAAAGCACAGCTACCTACAAATGGATTTTCTTGTTCATTTTCTTACACTAAATTACTTCCTTACCTTTTAATGGTTATACAATATAATTTCATTAAAAAAAAAAATCTTAAACCTACAACTTTAGTTCCTTCCCAAGAAGGGAGGTGGTGGTGCAGAGATGAGAGAAGGATCTTAGTCATTAGACATTTTATAGCATGCTCTCACACTCTGAAATTGGCCCAAAACAGCAATCAGAAAAGAGCAAACAGACTTAGAGAATTTCAAATATATTTTCTCAGTTCCCTAGCTGATAGTTTATTTTTAATTGGCACATGTATATAGGATTGGAAGGGGAAAAAACTCATAAGGGAAACTGAGGCATAAATGTAACAAATGTTTTAATTGTTTTTAATGATCCAAAGAAATTAGAATATATCATTAAACCTAGCAGAAATAACTTGAAAATAAAGTGAACTGGTACCCACCATTGAATGTTATTTATCAGGGCTTGTGGGATAAATGCTTGGAGTGAATTCCTGTCTGTAAGGCTCATATCATCTTCCAGCTAAGCTTGAGAGAATGGTCTGGTCAGATTCTTACACTTGGGATTGTTTTCCATGTCTGGCTCCAGTGGAAAAGTGTAGGTCAGCCTTTCTCATGACCAAGAGTTAGCTATTGGTGACCAGGAGTTTACTTAGCTACAGCAAAGCAACACCCACCCATACCATCCTCTGTGATGGTAGCAACAATGAGAAAAGGCATTAGAACGATAATAAGTATGCTCATTTGGTTCATTTCGACTGAAATGAGAACAGAGAAGAAAGGAACCTGGCAAGTAAAGAGCTTGGAGATCCTCAGAGATTGGGGTGAGATTTCTATGGTAGTTAAGAGTTCAGAAAAGGCAACTAGGGAGAGCCAAAGATCCTGAGCTAAGTATCCTGTGAAGAAGGCAGTCCAAACATACAAATTTGGATTAGAATTACGATATTTTCATCATTTCTTTTTCCAGTTTTCACAAGAATGGTGGGCATAAATGGGGGAAGTTTCTTTGAACTATGCCTCCTGTTTAATAATTCTTTTTTTCTTTTAATTTGGAGTTTGAGGGTATTAATGACATTGGTAATGTTAAGTGAGTTTGTATAATGCCAACTTATACATGGTTCTACACAGAGCTATGCTTTGTTGTATTGGCGTGTTCCATTGAATTTTATAAAATAGTAAAGCAAAAAGAAAAAGTGTAGTCTCATGGGGGATGAACAGACAGATACCTTTCATTAGACCACCTGGTTGCCCAAGGATCTGGGTTCCCATCAGAAGCCTCTCCCCCGATCTCGATCACTTCCAGCGTCTCTGTCATCATCCATCTATCAGTTCTCTATCCTGGCACTAAATTAACGGGCAGATTGGACAGTTAAGTCAGCCAGAAGGAGGAGCAGACCTAGATTTAGCTCTCGAATGAGCCCTCTTACTTGGTTTCAACTTAGAAGCCATTCACAGGCTGAACTTCCAAGCCACAGGACCTGAGTCTGAATCCACACTCTGACATGTACTACCTATGTGACTCGGGAAGCCCCACTTCATCTGTTTGGGCTTCTGCTTCCTCACCTCTAAAGTGAGAGGGCTGTGACTTGATTGATAGGCGCCCACCTCCCCGGGAAGAGATTCTCAGGCCTCCTGGGAGAGCCATGCAAAGGCTTGTGGTCATTTCAGAGAGCTGCTTTTCCAGGGAAGAATTTCTGTTCTTTGTTCATTAAAAAATAGAAGAAGAAGAAGAAGAAGAAGAAGAAGAAGAAGAAGAAGAAGAAGAAGAAGAAGAAGAAGAAGAAGAAGAGGAAGAGGAAGAAGAAGAAGAAGAAGAAGAGGAAGAGGAAGAAGAAGAAGAAAGAAGAAGAAGAAGAAGAAGAAGAGGAGAAGAAGAAGAAGAAGAGGAGAAGAAGAAGAAGAGGAGAGAAGAAGAAGAAGAAGAAGAAGAAGAAGAGGAGAGGAAGAAGAAGAAGAGAGAAGAAGAAGAAGAGGAGAAGAAGAAGAAGAGGAAGAAGAAGAAGAAGAGGAGAAGAAGAAGAAGAGGAAGAAGAAGAAGAAGAAGAGGAAGAAGAAGAAGAAGAAGAAGAAGAGGAAGAAGAAGAAGAAGAAGTAGTAGTAGTAGTAGTAGTCATCGTCGTCGTAGTAGTAGTAGTTGTTGTTGTTGTTGTTTACTGTCCTTAGAGCTAGAATGAGCCATCTACCTAGTACTAAGCACTCACTGAATTTTTCTGATTTTATTTGTCCAGAATCATACTGGTTAGGATCATTTCAGTTTGGATTGAATTTTAGCCTAATTGTGTAGATAAGATTACTGAGGTTCATAAAGGTTAAGTGACTCAACTAAGGCTGCACAGGTAATCAGTAACAAAGCCAGGATTTGAACTCAGGTCCTCTGACTCTATGTGTAGTCCTCATTCCTCCATGGTATGCTGCCTTCTCAAAGAAACACGAGCTAACAGGTAGCTAGGGGCACAGGAGGCAGAGGGGCCGAAAAGCAATGGACTGGGAGTCAGGAAGACCAGCATTTGCCTTGGGCGTTTAGTGTTCTAAACCCTATGCAAGTCCCTTAACCTAAAGGGGCCTAGGTTTCCCTACCTGCAAAGTGGGGGTGATAATGGCCCCTACCTCACAGGCTTGTTGTGAGCATGAAATGAGGCAATGTTTGTAAAATGCTTTGTAAACCTGATAGTGCTATACGTTTATCTGACTCCTGCTATGTTCCCGACACGATGCTGAGCACTGGGGTTAGAAGGAGAGGCAAAGACAGGCTCTACTCTCAGGGAGCTTACAATCTGATGGATAAATGTTTATACTAAGTGTTATTGTTGTTACTATTACCTGTTTTATCTGGTGTTAATGTACTTTCATGCCCTTTTAGACATTTGGATTAATCTCATGATCTGAAAATAATGTGGTAGGATAGCCATCTCTGGCATTCCTCTAGTGTTTCAATATTTGCAAAACATTTTATGTCATTGACTCAGTGGAGAAACTTCCTTCCAGTTCCTGAGATGTAGTGGACAGAGGAAGTCTTGGATACTGGGTCTTGGAAGTTCTTGGGTCAAAGTGCGGCCTTTGACACATGCTGGGGGTGGATTCATTCTCTTGGGAAGGGGGAGAGAGAGATAGGCTGGACAGATGAGCCCTGGGGGCCCCTTCCAAAACTGAAACTCTATGAATTCTAAGCCTTAGAACAGCCCTGTGAGGTGGAGACAGGCCATGATTCAGTACCCCAACTTTAAAGACGTATAAACCGAGGTTCAGTGATGTTAAATGATCACAAAGTGTCGCTTGTGAAGTCAGGGCCCTCTGTGTGCTATACCATGATACAACTTATAGGTCCTTAGACCTGAGGCCAAATACCAAATTTCTACTTATAGAATGGGAGTTCTTTGGGGGAAGGAATTCTTTCTTTTTTTGTCTTTATCCCTCATGCCTAGCATAGGGCTTGGCACATGGTAGGTGCTTAATGAATGTTTATGGATTAATTATGTGACCTTGGGCAAGTCATTCCTCCTCTCTCGGTGTCAATTTCCACATCTGTAAAATGCATGGGTTGGAGGTTGTCCTTAAAGGCCCCCTTCTGCTCTTACCCTGTAATCCACGGTCAGCCTCAGAACTAGCGCCCTCTCTCTAAGTCAGGGGAAAAGCACAATTAATTAAAAGGTTGATTTCAAAGGGCTTCTGTAGTTTGGGTTCTGTTTGTTTGTTTTCTTGGGGTGGTTTCCATGTGATGTTAATTATAAAGAATGATGATTGTTAAACCTTGTGGGTCCTCCTCTCTGTTGGAGAGAGACTTCTGACAGTCTCCTGCAGAGTATGTCTATTTAATTAGAGCAAAGGCTCGAGGAGGACTCCTGGGTCCTGGGGCAAGTCACTGTCTCTTTGCCAATCTGTTAAATGGGTGTGATAAAACCTGCCTCACAGGGCTGCCATAAGGCTGAATTAAGGCTTGGGAGGACAGTAAGCCGGAGCGGGCATCTACCAGAGAAGGGATAGCAAAGATCTATTATTATCTCAGACTTGCTCAGTTCTCTTCTTCCATGTGTAAAAAAATGTTACAGTCAGGGTAGAAACCTTTCCTACACTGTGCGGGTGAAAGAAATGCCTTGCAACATCTGCCCTGTCCTTAAAGCCAAAGCAGGTGTGGACATTGACCTTCTAATCAAATACTTTCAATTAAGTCTTTTTAAACCTTGGCAGCTTTTTTTTTGTACTACCTAAGAGGGTGTAATGGCAGAAAAAAAAAATCAACGTTAATTTAAATTGCTGCCAGGTCATGATAAAGAAAGAAAGAAAGAAACTCTCACTTTCATTTCCTTAGTGTCTTAGTATTTGCAAAGCACTTTCCTCACCACAGCCCTGTAAGGCAAGCATCCTCATTGCATACATAAAGAAACTGAGCCTCGGAGAGGTCATGGGCCTTTTCCACAGTCACACAGCTTTGGGGCTGGTCGAACTGCAGGGTCCAAGCGGGAGGTATTAAAGGTTTGATGTCAGCTTGCAGGAGGTCTACAGTGGATTGCTTCAAGGATGTGTGCTTGGTTCCTGCTATTTGGTCAAAGACATAGGTTGTGTCCTCATCAAATATGCAAGGAACCCAAAGCTGGAAAGCAAAGTTGAGGAGCAGCCTGGTGCTATGTGAGAAACCCAGTGGGGAATCACTTTTAGACCAGCTGAGTGATCATGAATAAGATAATTAACTTCTCAGAGTCTCAGTTTTTCCATGTACAAAATGGAGGCAGTGCTGGAATACCTAAACTCACAAGCATTTTGTCAGTTGTTGTTCAGAGGGTCAGAGCTGACTGAAACCCATGTGTCCTAGCTAAATGAGTCTTACACCACATCCTAGCGTGGTTGTCCAGTGCTCTGATCTCTCTTAATGTGGCAGGGCAAAGTGACTCATACAATGCTGAGCTGGGAGTTTGCATCCCACCTCCAACATTTGCTAGCTGTGTGACCCTGCCCTAGTCACTTAGGATTCCCTGTTAACCAGGGGCAACAATGGCTGAGAGCCCCATCCACCAGACATTGTGAGCATTAAATGAGATAATGTACATCAAATGTTGGTTAGCCAACGCTTTAAAATGCTATGTTAAGATCAGTGTGATAATTATTAGCATTATTGTTTAAAGAAAAAGTTGAGATTGAGTGATTTGTGATTGAACACTTAAATGAAAGTATAAAGTGAATGTGAGGAAAGGGAGACACTTTCATAGACAGCTATAGCCTTAGGGTAATGGCCAAGACTATATTTCCAGAAACTCTCATCTACATCCGTGACATCTTGGGAAGGAAGGAAGGCAGAAAGGAAGGAAAGGCAGAAAGGAAGGAAGGAAGGCAGGCAGGAAGGCAGGCAGGAAGGCAGGAAGGAAAGAAGGAAAGGAAGGAAGCAGAAAAAATAAATATTTCCTCGATTTAGACTGGGTTTAATTTAAAGAAACAAACAAACTTCCCTTTCAAATTTAGGAGCAAGGGGACAAGTAGCTAAAGAATCCAGGCTGTTGCCACTTTTTTTTTTTAATCTCTGTGGTCCTGGAAGACAAAGAGTAACTTTATCATCTTAAATCAATCAAATTTTCCCAAAGAACCAGGGGGTAACTTGGAAGATTGAGTTCCTGCTCCTGATCAAGAGCTTGGCTTTGAAAAGGGGGGAAAGAGGAGGACAGTCACTGAGTCTTTTTTCTCCAGAAACAATTTCCCCACTCCAGACAGAACCCTCCCAAAGCTCTCCATAGGGAAGCTTTTCAAACGTTTCCATCATGCCATCTAGGAGCTTGTCATTAGGTCCTCATGGGATTTTGGTGAAGAAAACACTTTACTGTCCCAATTTCAGTCTCCATTTCCTCCTCTTTCCCCAGCTGAGCCATCTTCAGGGACCAGTTCTAATGGGAAAGGCCCCTCCCTGGGATTCCTGAGCAGGAAGAAAGCCTTTATTCTTTTGTGTTGGTTGCGGGGAGTCTGGAGGACATGGGAAGGGGAGCTTGGGTCTATCAGCTTTAGGGCTGCTGAAGTCGCTCCTCCTCCACCTCCTTCCCAGTGTCAGGAGCTCGAGACCCTGCCACCGAAAACCTGGAAGGAGATATGGAGGAACACAGAACGGAAGTATGGCCTTAAGTACTTTAATAAACTGGAAATGAGTGGAGAGATGGGATGCTGAAAAATATTTTTGTTTTACACAGCCCAAGGCTTCCATTTTCCCACTAGATTATTGGAAGAATAATTTTGTTCCGTGAAAGGAAGAAGGCAATAATAACTATGATGATAAATAACATTTATGTAGTAATTTAAGGCTTGAACAGTGCTTTACATAAATAATATCATTTCATTCTTCCAAAAACCTTATGTGGCAGAGACTATTATGATCCAAATTTCACAAATGGGGAAACTGGGTCTGAGAGGTTAAGTGATTTGTCCAGGGTCATACAGCTAATAAACCTTTGAGGTAGGATTTGAACTCAGATCTTCCTGACTCCCAAATGTGGCAGTCTAACCAGTGTATATAGGAATCATTTCATAAAGTTATCACTTTCCTTCTTCCCAATCCCCCACATGAGTTTTTTTTTCTTTGTGTTTTTAAATTTCTTCTCTCTAGGATCTCTGACGTCTTTCAAACTTTAGAGGCTATGAAAGCCGCTAGTCAATATTCTTTCCCTTTCTTCCCCGAATTATCATTGATGCCCTTACCTATACTCAGAGTGCAAAGTGCAACGGATAAGGAGTCAGAGAAAGGGCCTGGGTTGACTGCCTGCTCCCATGAGTAATACCACCAGGCCCTGAAGCAATTGCTTCACACCTACTGTTTCTTTATTTGTAAAATAAGGGGGTGAACTGAACAGCCTTGGGAGTCCCTCTTGGCTATCTGTGTTTGTGTGAATTGGTGCAACCGAGTGCTTGGTCTCAAAGTATTCAAGATGCCTTCAGAAATCCTTAGGAATCCCGTTTCGGATGAAACATTGACTGTTTATGAATACGGCCTAATCCTTAGTCTTTCAAAAAGAAGGCAACATTCAACTCCTAGAAGTTCTTTTGAGGTGGTGGTTCTGAGAGGCTTCTGTTCTTTGTCTTATCATGATCCCAGGTATCTAACAGCATGGGACATTCAAGATGGGGGAGTCTTCTAGCCTATGCCCCTCATTTTACAGGTGAGGAAATTGAGGCACAGATGGAAAAGAGACTTAACCAGGGACAGACAGACAGTCAGTAACAAAGCACCAATTCCAATCCACATCCTCTGGCTCCAGATGCAGGGTGCTTTTCATTAGACCTTGAACCTACAGAGAAGACCATTGACAAGATGAATCAATAGGACTGTGTCTTGGGCCCTCGCTTCCTCTGGTTACCCCACCAGCACTGGCTACTGGGATAAAGGTCTGTGCCAAGATCCCTCCTCAGGGATGTGGCTGTGAACTCCCTAGGAAAGGGGAAGGATTCCTTCCAAGAGTAATAAGCAGGATGAGCTAGAATCTCTCACTCTGGGATGAGGCAATCCCACATACTAGCTTCATGGAATTAGGAAGAGAACCAGGAGCTTTCCATGTGGCCCACTCCCCACCCCCACCCCCAGTGGCCCCATCATCCTAAGGAGAGATGCTTTGGTGAGCAGTAAATGCCACCAGGGAGGCCCTGGCATAAAGCCTGGTCCCTGGACACTGCCTACCTGAGGCATGTATCAGCAGAGATGTTCTGTCACACCAGGGACATAGACCAAGTAGGCTGTCAGGCTTTTAAATGACATCTTAAGAGTTTGTTTTGAAGTTAGCTCCCTGATGTACAGGTATGGGCCATAGTATCGCTATTGTCCCTGGTACATGGACATTAGGAGCAGAAATTCCAAGGCTAGAAGATAGTGGCAGAGGAAGGTGCCCCGGGTGTTCCAGAAGTAGGGTTTTTTAAACTCCAGGGACTTTTGTCACTCCTCAGTTGTAACAAATTTTGAGATAAGTAAATAGCAACAATAATTATGTATATAATAGTAGTCAACACTTACAGGGGTTTTTTAACGTTTCCGAAGTATTTTGCCTTTATTGCCAAGTGCCGTGGGTATTTGAGGCAAATAAAACTAGAAAAATGGTGTGAGCAGCCCACCGTCACAGAACATGATGACTCAGGCCTGAATATGCCAGGCTGAAGGGAGAAACTGAGACCCTCAGAAGCAGACGGGTGGTAAGGAGAGGATTCTCTAGAGACCCCCAAGGCATGAAGGTCTAGGGCCAGCAATAAAAGCCACCTTTCTTTCTGCAGAAAATAGGAGCAGGCCTCCAGGGTGGGGAGCACACCTTTGGTGGTGAGGCATGGCTTATCATCCTCAGTTTCCACTCAGTCTCATCTCATCCCTGAACTTTAAATTGCAGCAACAGTCTCCAGCCACCTGCAGGGTCACATTAGCCAGGCAGTTCAGGGGTGTTGTGCAGACCTAGTGGTCAGTGTTTTTGAGATGGACCTTTCAGGATCCAAGAATTCCTGCCTCTCAGATTAAAAGGGACCTCCGAGGCCAGGGTGCAAATGTAAATTCTACTGGAACAAATCGAAATCAACAAAAGACAGTTACCCAGCCCCTGGTTTAAGAGTTCACTCTCCATGGAGGCAGACCCTTGTAATTCAGATCAGCTCTGTTCATATGGACTTTCCTTCGGCCATCAGACCCAATCTGTCTCTTGGCTCTTTGTTCTGTCCTTTGGGGTTCATAAGTCTAACCCCCCTCGGCTAAACAAATTTTCAGAAACTTGAGGATCACTCTCTGGTCTACCCTGAAACTTTTCTATTCCTGGATAAATATTCCCATTCCTTCTACCCTCTTTATCTGAACCAATCTTCATTGGATCCCAAGGCCATTCAGGTCATGGCTGCCCTCCTTGGGAAGCCCTTCTGCTCATCAATGTTCTTTCTAAACTGTGGCCCCCAGGAGCAAGCACAGGAATCTATACACATGCTGACTGTGTGTATTTATGTAGCACCTCAAGGCTCACAATGCCCCAAAGCAAACCTATGAGGTAAGAGATGTAGGCAACTAGAGAGGGGCAGTGTGGCCTCGTGGGACACCAGGCTGTTCTTAGAGTCAGCAGAAAGCTGGGCTCTAATGCCTGCCTTGACACCTCCTGAATAAGTGTCATTAGGCACGTGATTGTGTCTTACTGAGCCTCACCTAGACCACCTGACAGGTGTGGATACAAATACTCATGGTGCCCCCTCATAGGTTTCTTGGGAGGTGGTACTAATTATATCAATAGCGAACATTTCCATGGCATTTTGTAAGCCTTCGCCCCCCTATACATGGTGATAGTTTGGGTTTACTCTTGTTTTTCAATTTTGCAGGTGATGAAATGGGATCAGACAGTCAACGAGCATTAATTAGTGTTTCCTGTGTGCCAAACACATAGTGCTAAGTGCTGGGGATACAGAAAGAAAGAATAATATGTAGGCAAAACATATGTTGGCCGTGGGATAGAGCACACTCTCATCTGGAGGATCTACTGGGTCTCTGGAAACTCTGGGCTCTAGGGGTGGCTATTCTATGAGAAACTCACCTCAAACCCAGACCTCCTAACCTCAAGGCTGCTGGCCTTTCTTCTACAAAATGAAAAGCTTCTTGCAAATGGCAATTGAGTGGAAATGAACAAGTCCTCCCTCAGCTGCCTTCTGGATGCTTAGATTCTACTGGGAGAGATGATATGTAATTATATGAATATGTATATGTATATGTATATGTATATATGAATGTAATTCAATATAATTATACATACATACACACATATATATATGCATACACACACACACACACACCACACACACACACATATATAAAAGAATGAGATACTGAGTAGGTAGAAGGCAGTCTGACAAGCTTAGCAGACAGTAGCAGTGGGGAGGAACCCAGGGAGGCCTCCTGGAGAAGATAGAATTTGAGCTGAGCCTTGGAGGAAGTCAGAGAAATAAGAGATAAAGGTGAGGGGACAGAGTACTCCAGGTTTGGGGGAGGGGGGAGGGGATGAGCTACTGCAAAGGCAAGGAGATGTTCAAGGAACTACAAGTAGATTCTTGGCCAATGGTGTGGGAAACATTTCACAGGGCAGCTCTGGTCTTCAAACTGAATCCTGGTCTACAGAGGCTAGGGAAGATCAATCCAAGGAAACACCGTTCCTGTTGAAGGGAGTTGGGAAGGAGGGTTGTCTCCCCCAGCCACTCCTGAGACCTGAAGGGTGGATTGAGCAGTCAGCAGGACATCTAGTCCTGGTTCTGACAAGTTCTGCCTGAAGAAGTCACAGGCTTGACGTGGCCTCAGTGAAAGCCTACTCTGTCTTTGGATGTGGCTGGGCAATGTGGGACCAACACCATGTACTTCTATTGGAAGGCTACTCCCTTAGGGAATGTTTTGTAAGCCCCCATTCCACAGAGAGATGAGATCAGTGGTCTCTGTTCTCCAGTTGGTGACAAGAACTGAGCAACCCATGCAGAAAAATACATACATTCACACATACCTGTCCATTTTTTTACACATAAATCCATACAACAGAGATAGCATGGTGTAGACGGAGAAGTGGGCTCAGGGCCCATCTCTGCCACATGCTGTCCCTGTGATCTTGGACAAATCACCAAACTCCTCAGTCACATGAGTGACTCTAAGACTAATTTGCTGAGAAGAGGCCAGCCTGTGTTGGTGGAGAGAGTTTTCTCATCTAGGAGTTCCATATCCCAATGAAATAACAAACCCTGCTTTTTTCCCCATGTATGCAGCAGAAGTAGACAGAGTCCTGTGGTGAGCAACACGGAGGAGATGAATAGGAGGCCTCTATACACACTCTCTGAAGTCCCAAGTGAAGAGATATAATCTCTCTAACCATTTCAATGACTCAGGGTGCTCCAGGTGGGAAGGCTCCCTCCACCAATGTTGATCAGCACCTTAGCTGTTACTTGAAGTATAATTGCTTGGGTCATCAAGAGGTTCAGGGCCTTGCCCACATCACCCAACAAGTATATTCCAGAGGGGAGACATGAACTCTGTTTTTCTTGACTCAAGGCCTGCTGTTTTTTGGCTCCACCAGGCTGCCTCTCAGCTATCACATATAAGAATATTTGTAAAGCACTTAGCACAGTGCCAGGCACAGAGTAGGTCCTTAAAAATGCTTATTCTTTTCCCTAATGTATGGCTATAGGCAGTAAGTGACAAAGGAGTAAAGAAAGTACATTCCATGGACTTTTATAGGAGAAACAAAGCGTTTCTGGGTTACTGGTTAGGAAAGGCTTCCTGGAAGAGGGGCATTAAAGCTGGGCTTTGTGGGATGGAACGTGGGGAGGGATTTTAGGCAGGGGAAACAAAACAAGGCAGAGAGGCAATAAAGGGAGTGGTACCCGGGAGAGGCTGGGACAGGGAAGGTGAGGGGTGACTTAGAGCGTCCCAGAATCATTGAGGCGCAAAGAGCTTAGAAAACATCCGGTCCAGATGAACCCCACTGCCAAGTTACCTGAAGACCTTCGCTGACTCCCTCCATTGCCTCGCTCCAGAGGGAGCTGCTCCACTTCGGGGACGCTCTCCTAATGGCCCTTGAGGATTTCCGATGGAACCATCGGGTAGGACCACTTAGCACATGCCAAGTACTGCATTGTGCGCTCTGGAACACCAAAATGAAAATGAAACAGTCTTTGCTGTCAGGGAGCTGATCCTCCCCTCGGCATCTCTATCCTTTCTGAGGCTCAGGATGTGGAAGGTTCACCCAGGGCCACGTAGCCAGCGAACGTCACAAGCAGGGCTCAAACCAGCACCATGTAGCACTGTACAAACTGACCACATCCCAGTCTCTGGTCAGTGGAGGGCAGAGTGTGCGAAGCCTTGAATGAAGAGCTTAGGAAGCTGGACTTTGATTAGTAGTCAGCAGAGAGCCATTTTGGTCCCCATTGAGAGGAGTTTCATGATCAAACCAGGATCTAGAAAGATGAATGTGGCAGCCCCACATGGCGGTGGGAGGTGACTATGAGCAGAGAGTCCAGTTGGACTAATGCAAACGTTTCAGGTTTACGTGCTGAGGGCCCAAAGTGGGGCCGTGGCAATGACTGTCATTGGGAGACACTCAGACTGATTAGCTACAGGGAGGGTAATACAGTGGTGCCAAACCCAAGCAGAAACAGAGGCCTCTAATCTATGCATAAGGCTCCCTGGAGGCCACGTGTTGACCTGACTTTAAAAAGTAATGTCATCTGTGGTTTATTGCATTTGTATTTATTTTGCTAAAAATTTCCCTATTACATTTTAATCTGGTTTGGGCCACAGTCAGGAGTGTTGTGGCCCATATATGGGCAGCATGTTTGACGAAATCTGGCCTCCAATACTGATGAGTAGAATGACCTATGAGGAGACATCTCATTTCTCTGAACCTCACATTCCTTTTTCTGTAAAATGGAGGCGATGCCCCCACAAGACAGGGTTCTTAGCATTAAGTGCAGTTACATAGACATGGTATTTCGTAAAGCTTAAAGCCCCATAGAAATGTAAGCTTCTATCAGTATGAAAAATGGAAGAAGAAGGAGCCATATATGGGAAGCAATTCACTGTCAAATTTGAACATGAAAGGTTTTCTCTGTGTATATATATATGTGTGTGTGTGTGTGTGTGTGTGTGTGTGTGTGTGTGGTTGTGTGCGCGCGCGCGCGTGTGGTGGAAGGGTGGGGGGGTGAGAGAGAGAGACAGAAAAGAGGCATTATAAGACACTTGACTAATTAAAACAGGATCATAAATTTATACCTGGAGGTGGGGGAAAGGGCCCTAAAATCAAAGATTCATCAGTGCTAGGAGGGAGCTTTATTCCCAGGACAGGGAAGTGACTTCTCCAAGGTCACAGCAGAACTAAATGGCAGGGCTGTGGTATGACTCCAGGTTGTCCACATCTAGTCCTCTTTCACTCTCCCAACACTTTCTTTCTCTGGAGTTCAAGCTAAACATCCCTTGTCCCATCTCCCATCTCATCCTTACAAGTAAATGCTAAATAGTGAGCAGCCCAGAAAGACTTTGCCAAGGCTGCCTCACCCTTTTTCCTAGGAGTTGGTGAAATCAGTACCTTTCACCTCACTTACTGGCAATTTGATTTTGAGAGATCTTATCGACAGACTCTTGGAGCAGTCTGAGGCTAGAGACGGCCTATAGCCACCTGTCTCCCAATAAACAAAGACCCTTTTCTTGGCCACAAGCAGGGTTACCATCATGTTGCCCAGCTCAGAGGCAGTCTGCCCTGCCCATTGGGTCTCTGTGGGTTCTCTTTCTCTTTATGGCCAGCCAAGCACTTTATCTTCTGCTCTAACCCTGGAAACACTGGTGAGAGGCTGTGGTCAGCATTCTCCCCACTGAATCACGGCCATGAGCTCACGTCTCTTGTGGGATGAGTCAGTGCTGGCCCAGGAAGGGTGTTCCATAGGGAAGGGGGGAAATCTTAAGGTTTCCCTTAAGTTTGACTTCTCAGCTTGTTGTTAGAGTTGGTGACCAGAAAACAGTTCAGACAAACACTAAAAGGTGGGTCTGCAGAGCTCAGCCAGCCACTTGTACTTGGCTGCCCATAAAAACATCAAAAGTACCTGCCTCTCTCCTTCTACCTGAATTCAGGTGTGTTTTAAGGGTTAATAGAAAAACCAGCCTGTGATTTTTTTCCCCTACTGTGCTTCAGGCTAAGTAGGTGAAATGATGTGTTTGGGAGATGAATGTTCTTGCAAAAGGCAAGATACAGCTTGCAGGAGAACATCTGCAACCAGCCCATTCTGCAGGAGATGGGGCCAAGGCTTGTTTGTGTCTTTACGCCTGTTTCAACATGCCATGAGCTCGGAGATTTTCTAACTGAGGAGGGGTAGACCGCTAACAACTGGGATTTCTTAACCAGTTGTGTACATGCATTCCTTAGGTAGAGGGCTGAACCATCAATGGGGTCTCTATCGGGGAGGTTGGGAGAGTCCCTCTTTCTGCCCCCCAGTTGGCTAGATGAGAATGGGAAGCTTAACTCCTTGGCCATGAGGCTGATAGAAATGTGTACTCATCTAAATCGAGTCTGCTGAGGCAAGGAGCTTCCCACAGGAGGGAGGGCAAATCCTTTGGGGCCATTCTGCACAGAGAACATTCTTTGGAGGATAAGCCATTGTACCTAGACAGGCAGGGATGCCAGAGCCCTGACCAAATGGAGAATGGCTTGCCTGGTGCAGTTTGCCTGGCTTTTAAAGGCCCTCTCTGAAATACAACAGGATCACGCAAAACTTCCAATCACAGGTGCTTGGGCACCAAGGAGAGCAAGACTGATTTTCAGAGACTCTCACTGTTGCAACATTTCTGTGGAGGGCATGGAGCCACCTCCCTAGCACATCTCTTATCAGGAAAGGGGTTAGCGGAGGGTGTGGACACTGTTGCTTGTACCAGTCATTAGTAAAATGAAAAGTTGGCTTCCCCTTCTCACTCAGCTCCAGCTCACACCCTTTTCCATCTGCCTGGAAGTAAATGAGGGAGACCAACCAAAATCCCTGCAGACAGAGGGAATGAAGGACAAAAGGAAAATAGGGAAAGTCTCTGATGCTTGTCTAAAGTTCAGTTCTTGCAAGTGAAATGTAGTACATTGGAGGGCGTGGGACATGGAGTCCAGAAGACTCAGCCATGTCACTACCTGTGTGACCCTGAGCAAGTCACTATCTAGGAGCTTTCATTTTTTCACTGGAAAAAGACAGAGTTGTACTCAATGGTATCAAGGTCCCTGCCAGTTCTACATTTTCCAGATTTTGAGACTTCGGTAATAAAACCAATTCACCTGATTGGGTCTCAGTTTCTTCATCTGGTAAATGGCAAGGCTGACCTAGATGCTCTCTGATCTCTTTATGAAGGCTTTTCGCCACGGCTCCATTCTCCCCAGGTGCTCACACTTGCATCTATTCCATAGGCATTACACACACACACACACACCAGACATGTGTGCGAGTATTTATTTACATTTATACGAGTGCATGTCGTCTCCCTCAAGAGAAGGTAAGCTAACAGACTCTGTTAGGTATACAAGGCACGTAAGGCATGTATTATTGCACCCATTTTAGAGATGATGAAATTGTGCTTCGTAGTGGTTGGCTGACTTGTCTGTGATACCCAGCTAGTCAATGCCAGAGGCAAGAAGCCAGTCCAGTCTTTGAGTCTCATGCTCTAACAGTCTTCCCACCATGTTCTGCTGCCTTTCATCTTAGAACTGTTTGTCTGGTTTCCCCTCCTGAGTTTCTTGAAGGAGGAGCCATGCCTCGTTCATCTCTGCAGTCACTCCTGTGCCCTGAAGAGAGTAGGCGCTCACTCAGGGTCTGAGGCAAGGAATTTACAAAGCTTTTACTCAAGGCACAGAAATTTTACTTTCTTCTTTGGAAGACAAAGGCACTGTAGGAAGTAACTTGGCAAAGCCAGAAACCAGGTGGCAGAACCTAATAACAGGGAATTTCTAAGAAACCTGAGAGAGGCACACGGGCTCAGAGAAGACGGAGAGTGACATCCACAGAGTTGAGATGAAGCAGAACGGTGCTAAAATGTCCATCTCCTAGAGTTTCCAAGGAGCCCAACAGAGCAGATGTTCCACTGAAAAGGGGCAGGACTGAAGTGAGTGGACTAGGAGGAAGGACTCTGGTTTTGGAGGCAGAAGCCCTGAGTTCGAATTGGGCTCTGCTGCTTTTTAACTGTGTGACCTAAGGCAAGTCTCCTTAGTTCATTGGCCCTCAGTTTTGGCATCTGTAAAATGAGAGGCCTGGATAAGGTAACTTCTCAGTACCTTCAGTGCAGGCTAGGACCATCTGAACCATGCTTTCATCCCGAGAAATCTAATAATGTGCTAAAATGCTACATAAAGGTGAGCTACCACATCGAATTCACTACAACTACAATTCACTCTTATTTCCACATGTGCTTGCGCAGACGTGCACACTGTGCCTCAGCATGTATCACTATGACACTGCCTCTGGTGTCCTGGGCCGCCATCTTTGGGCCCAGTTGCCTCTCTGGCTCATTGAGCAGCCTCCCTGTCTCGCCTGGGTGGATTCAGCCATAGTTCTAAAGCCGTGGGCAACCTGGGCTTGTTTGCCTTGGAGGTGCATCAACCCAGTGTGACTTGAGGAAGCAGCCCCAATGCTTTCCACTTCTCCGTACTTCCAGGAAGTAATTCTGCTGCTACACCCTGGTGGGTTTTTTGTCCTCCAAGGTAAACAGTCCTTCAGTGTTCTGTAGGGGAAAAAATAAACAAACACACAAAAAACTGCTGGTTTTCACATAAGACAGACCGGGGTTCAACCTAGATTCTGTCACCTACTAGATGTATGACTTTGAATCAGTCACCTCATATCTCTAAGCATCAGCTTCCTCACCTATAAAATGGGGATAACAGGTAAAATGTGTGGGCTGAGTTGGATGACTTTTGAGTTTCCCTCTTGCAACAAATCTCTGGTCTCGCAATCCACACAGAAGAGAGGTTCTTATTGTTTTCTGTCTGGCCTTCCCATTTGCAAAAGTCTTATTGCCATCTTAAGTGATTCAAACTTAGTCCTGTATAAAATGTTCTTCTTCCATCAAATAATGGACAATAGCCCCTGAATGTATATTGTCCAATGCCTTGTAACCATAGAGCTGTCCTAGTCTTGGGCAGTTTCCATCATAATCCCTCCCTAATCCATTGGTTTTATTCTCCATATTCATTAACTATTGATGCAGACTGTGCGTTGCAAGGGTATTTCGGGTCTACAAGTTGGTTCCTCCTTGGTAAATATTATAGTTTCCTCAACACTTTCCAGGTACTTTCTGTGTGCACTCAGACCTGAACCCTGGACCAACTCTGAGAATTCCTTTGGAAAGTGAGGTGTCGATTCTCACCAAGGGCTCTCCAACCCTTTCCTGACCGTGTCCAATAGCCACCCATGTCTCTGAAGAGCCTCCTATTTGAGCTAGAGTCAGCAAATGAGGTTTGATAGCAAAGCTAATATTTAATCATGAATTAATGCTTTCCACGGTGTGAAGGGAGAGATTACTGCACACCAGATAGGCTGTGCCTCTGGGATGAGGGCAAATTTTGTTCAGAAAATTCGCTTAGCCTGGTTGAAATGTCATGGTTGCATCTTTATTTGCTAATTAAAGGATTAAATAGGCAAAGATTTGGAGAAAACTGTCAGAATGCCACAGAAACCTTTGAGGGTTGGATCTAGCTAGAGGTGAAATGAATTGCATTTTCAGACCATTTCATTTACTGTCTAGTTGTACCTTCTTCACACTCCCCTCTTCCCACAATGCAAAATGCATGTCACAGGATGCAGTGGAGGGAGAGATGATGTGGTTACAGAAACACATTAGCCACACAATTCTTGGCTGCTTGCATCGTGCTATCCTTCACAATTAAAGCTTGAAGCCCTGAATTATATTATGTTTAACAGTCTATTAGAAGAAACCCTGGACAATATTTCTTAGGGTGGAGGACATCTTTCCACAAATGAGGCAGGCAACTTGTGATTCTGTGCTGGAATCTTTTTTCCTAGATCACCGAGTGCCCCTAAAGTCTAACTCTAGACCTGACGACGATCTCTGAGCTGATGTGGTTTTCATACCTCCTTGGCCAGGGGATGAATTGCTTCTATGGCTCCCCTGATCCAGTACCAGGCACAGAGTAGGCGCTTCATAAATACTTATTGACTGAGTTTCCACCCCCTCAATGACACAGAAATCAGTTGGTTTATAAAATGTACAGTCCACATCCATTCCCATTCTATTAAAAGAACAAGTAATGAGATATTTGGGAAGAGTTTTGGTTCTTTGAAGGGAAAAGTAAATGTAATTTATTGTTAGCAATAAATTAACTTACCCGTAAAGGAAAAATCTCAAAGGACCCTCAAAGCATGATGAGCTTTTGACAAATGGGATCAAATCATCTGTGATGTTTGCAGCTACTTTCAGTCCAAATTGCTAAGTTATGCTGTACAAGATCTTTTAAAAAGCATTTCACAGTTGGACCAGCATGCCATTAGGAAAATGGAAAAACCCCAAAGGCTCGTGTGTCAGCCTCTGCCAGCAATGGCTCATCAAATGTGATGGGTCAGATTTACTAATCCAGTGGAGCAACTCCTTACCCCCCCATTGTGTTCACCCCCAGTTCACTTGGATGATGTCCATTTCCAGTGAAATTGAATCATGCAATTAGGGGGTTAAGGAACAAGTTGGTTGAGAATGGGCCACGCTTTCCTGGGCAAAAAAGAAAAGGAGGTGGAGTAGGAGAGCGACAGACCAGAAGTCTGCTTTAGAGAACTCTGGTGAAATGCTTAGGATCTTTGATGATTACTTTGGTCATTCAGGACTGCTGTTGACAACTCCCTCTATTCCTCAGTTTATTAGATATATGTGTGTGTGTGTGTGTGTGTACACGTACGAATGCCTCTAATCTACTCCTCATGGGAATGCCATCATTAAAGGAGGAGGTGTTTTGACTTGTAACTAACAGTCTCTGCTTTAGGATCCTCAGGAACAGGGTGAACATTTAGAGTGAAGAGTAGACCTGGGATTCTGATATACAAGGAAAGCTATGAGTAGGGTGGTCTTTTGGGGAGAGAGCTGGTCTTCAGAGAGTAAATGAAGGATTAGAAAAAAGCAAATATCCTTGGAGGTATCTACAACTACAAAAAATCAAAAATCAAAATCAAGTAATCCTTAAATGATGGAGATGGTTGATAGATGGACTGACCACCAGTTCATAAGCTAATTTATACATGTATCATAGATTCACTCAACATTTACTAAGTGTCTACTGTATACAAGGCATAGGCTTTAAAGGTGAAACAGTGATAAGTAGCAGAAAAATAAACAAACAAGTATGTATTAAGTATGATTGGGGTTACAAATGAAAAACAAACAAACAAAACAAAACAAAAACAAGACAGTCCCAGCTCTTAAGAAGTTTGCACTATAATTGAGGGAGACAACACACAGAAGAATGTCCAGCTGCAGGGCATGTGGAAAGAACTGAGAATCCTAATAGGGCCAAGGCGAGATATTTCTTTTAAAATTCTTTCTCTCTCTTTCCTTCCTTCCTTCCTTCCATCCTCTCTCTCTTTTTCTCTTTCTTTCTCTTTCTTTCTTTTCTTCCTTCCTTCTTCCTTCCTTCCTTCCTTCCTTCCTTCCTTCCTTCCTTCCTTCCTTCCTTCCTTCCTTCCTCCTCCTCCTCCTCCCTTCCTTCCTTCCTTCCTTCCTTCCTTCCTTCCTTCCTTCCTTTCTCTTTTTCTCTTTCTTTCTTTCTTTCCCTTCCTTCCTTCCTTCCTTCCTTTCTTTCTTTCTTTCTTTCTTTCTTTCTTTCTTTCTTTCTTTCTTTCTTTCTTTCTTTCTTTCTTTCTTTTTCTTTCCTTCTTTTTCCCTATTTCCCTCTTTCTTTCTCTCTTTCTCTCTCTCTTTCTCTCTTCCTCTCTCTTTTCCTCTCTTTCTCTCTCTCTCTTTCTCTCTTTCTTTCTCTCTTTCTCTCTCTCTTCTTTCTTCTCTCTTCTTTCTCTCTTTCTCTCTCTCTTTCTCTCTCTCTCTTTCTCTCTCTTCTCTCTTTCTCTCTTTCTCTCTTCTCTCTCTCTCTCTTCTCTCTTTCTCTCTTTCTCTCTTTCTCTCTTTCTTTTCTTCTTTCTTTCTTCTTTTCTTTCTTCTTTTCTTTCTTTCTTTCTTTCTTTCTTTCTTTCTTTCTTTCTTTCTTTCTTTCTTTCTTTCTTTCTTTTCTTCTTCTTTCTTCTTTCTTTCTTTCTTTCTTTCTTTCTTTCTTTCTTTCTTTCTTTCTTTCTTTCTTTCTTTCTTTCTTTCTTTCTTTCCCTGTCCACTTCCCCTACAAGGTAATTGTGAGGAGCCAATGAGTTAATGCTTTCTACATGGGAACCATTATATAGACAGAAGATGGGACTCTGAACTACCGGGGTCATATGGCCACAGCATGGCAAATACTTCCCGGAGCACCCCCCACACACAGACTCTCCTTTCTTTAATGGTCATTAGTGGCTCCCAATCTACAAAGGCATTCACAATGATTTATGACTTTATATCCCTCCTGTCTGTACTTTTTGATAGTATCAAAGAGAGCCAGATGGCCAAGTGTAGGCTGGGATCTCCAATGACTCCTCATCAGCTGAGGTGATATTTTGTAATTGGGAATGAAGAGAGGGGAAATGTAGAAGGAGGCAGGACTGCCCATCAAGCTCATGTTCCATATTTCTACCCCTTCCCTTTATGCCCTCTTAAGAGAGCAGGGCCCACATCTGGACAGCCAAGTGGTGACTGGTGCCTATTCTATACAAGGTATAGCAAAATCTCAGCTCCATTTTCTGCCCAACACAATACACACACACATACACCCCACACCAGGCTTAATATGTTAATTCAATTTAACACCCATTTATTAGATTTAGTAAATGCCTACTCCGTGCCAGGTCCTACTTCTTAGGTAATGGGGTTATAAAGCAAACCCCCCAATGGTATTTGTCCTCACATAACATGCATTCTGTTCAGAATAAACTTGTACACAGATAAATACATGGAGAATATCGAGAAGCTCAGAGGAGAGAGAGGTTTTGTTTTACATCCCTAATGCTTTTCTCAGAGTTTGAAAGATTACATGTGCTTACAGAATGCTTGGCACACAGCTAGTACTTAATCAATGCTGTTTGACTGACAGTGCATGTGTCCAGCTAGCAGCTGGAAGGAATGAAGCATGGCCAGAAATGGTAGAGTGGAAACTCCAAAGTAGCTAAGGGGGAGGTGAGGAAAGAGAAACAGCCTGTGTAAAGATGTGGAGGTGAGAGCTGGATGGCCCAGTTCCAGGCTGTAGCAAGTTCAGTGGATAGCTGAAACACTGAGTGCACCAAAGGAAGTTCTATGAAATCCAATCATTCTAGAAGTAAAAAGCCGTGAGCCTCGGAAACATCTCCTGTTCCCTTTCATGTTCTCCAGTTTTAGAAAGAAAAATGCTGGGGGAAGTCATACGAAAACGGTGCAGGCCAGAAAGTAAGTAGGGTGAGTGTCTTAGAAGCTGAAAATGGCAGACCTTTGGCTTGAGGCCTGCCTTACCAATTTACAAGCTCAATTACTGTTATGTAAGGCAAAGTCTTAATAACAGCCTAACACCTCATATCCAAAGAATGCAGAGAGGGTTGCAAACAACAGTCTTAGAATACCCCAGTGATGAACTTGTGGGTTGTTTTTTTTTTTTAATAGCCCATTTTATAGACTGGGAAACCAACCCAGGAATATTCCCTGATCTGTGCACCCAGACCAAATAAGGCCCAGCCACGGAGGTTGCTACTTCCTAAGAGCCTTTAAACAGCACAGGGAGCCTGGGCTCTCAGAGCCCACAAAGTGTTGTTTCATTCTCCTCGTGTTGCATTTGGAGAAAAAACAAAAAACAGGAACATAGGCTAAACATATTTGCATAAAAGTTACTCCTAGAGTTGGGCAGTAGTGGCAGCGCCCAGGGAAAAGGGCTGGGTCCCCTCCGTTCCCAGGATGGGAGAGAGTAAAGTCATATTCATTTGCTGTGGATTTCCAAACCAGCCTAACGCAACAGGCAGCTTTTAGTATTCCTTTGGACACTTGGCGGAGAAGATAAGGAATTACTAAGAAAAGCGAGGCCGGCTCCCCTTGAGCCTGGCCATGGGCTCTGCCTGGGTCCAAAGTGCCTCAGCCCCACATTTAAAGCTCTGTTTTCTGAAAGATGTATAGATGAGAAAGATTGTCTGACTACAAAGCAGGTGTGTGCAAGATTGTTTTTCTCTCTTCAAATAAAAGCCCAAGAACAAGTGGGGTGTGTGAGAGTGCGTGTGTGTGTTACAGATGGAACAGATTGGGGAGCCTCAGAGACATGACAATACATGCAAGGAATGAGCGAGACAAGACCAGAGGCGCCGGGAAGCTGGGCTACTGTCGAGTGCTCAGTTGAGACTTGTCTGCACCCCACGGCCTGCGGCATTGATGTAGAAATTGGGGACGCTGCTGCTCGCTCCAAAGCCTGGCCTGATCAGACCTGCCCAGGTCTGAGTTTGGGAAGAAAAAAAAAAGTGTTTGAAGTAAACAGGAAAATTACTCACCTAATGATGTGTTTCACTGGCACTGATGAGGCTTTGAGAGCCTGACAGATTTAACTTGGGGGTGTTGGGGGTCTGGCAGGAACTGGGGAGATTGAGGGGAAATGATTAATAGCAAATTTGGAAACTGCAGATTCTTAGGCACACCTGAGTGTGGGCTGGGGGCCGTGGGGCCAGGGGGAAGACAGTAAGCATTCTAAGTGGATGTAGTTTAAAACTAGGTAGAAAAATGTTAAGTCCAAAACCAAGATAGACCCAAGAAATTTTCATCGGGGATTTTCTCTTAGATATTGACAAAATAAAGGGCAAGTTCATTGTGCTGGGGGTGTGTGTGTGTCTGTCTGTCTGTCTGTGTCTTTGTCCCCACACTGCCATTGCCTGCCATGAAAGCAGGTCAGGACACCATTTCACCCCAGGACATGTGCTCCTCTATTCTTGAGTTCTGTCTCCTGTTATAGCATGAACACCGGACTTGACTAAGAGGAAAACCTCCACTGATTTGCTCCATTCCCCTAGCCTAGCTGATACACGGCTTCTTCCACCCGATCTGGGTCTTATCACAGATATATCTCAGCATGTCACAACTGGAAGGCTTCAAGAAGACCAACTCATTCACTATTTAGATTTTATAGAAGGGCCAATGACTTGGCCAGGACCTCACACTCAGCAAGGGTCTAGAAAGACAGAAAATCAGGAGAAGATGGCCTCTGAGATACCTTATCCTCCCATTCTGTGACTAGATGACTTCCAAAGTCCTTTCAGCTTCTAATTTGTAACTCCTCAATATCCTGTCACCTTGTCTAGCACTTTGGCCCACCGGGGTAAGAAAGAGAACCCTCTGAAAAGTGCAGGAATCTCAGCTACACCTCATCTTCAGGCCTCACCACAGGAGGTTTCTCTACTTGGTGCTTTGAGGGGGTTAATATTGTTGTTTATTCCTTCCAACCCAGAACTTTGGCGTCCCCTCTAACCCAGATGCTTTTATTGTGAACAGGGGTTTGTAGTTTTTAAAATTGGGCTCAGTGTTGTTTTCATTGCAATAAGGAGGGTGGGTGGAGGACAGGAGCTTTAATTGGTATAATTTCAAGTGAGAAGAAAGGGGAACCCCCCCCACTAAGCTGAATATCCAGCAGAGAATGAAGTTCTTAGGAGCCCAGCTTATCGCCCTTCCTGTGAGTTTTGGGAGGGGAGGGGTTATTTCTCTCCCTGAGCAACTGCCTAATTCTAAAATAAATGAATTCAGTGATTATCCAGGGAAGAAGGGTCAGAAACACCATGGGTGTGACCAGCATGTTCTGGTCAGCTTCTGCCAACAGAATGTAACATCCTTGAGGGCAGAGTCTGTTTTGTTTTGTTTTCCCATTACTAATATGCCCAAAACTCTGCAGGGTACCTGGAAGAAAGTAAGCACAGGAACATTGTTTAATTGACTGAAAAGCCCTTTCTAGATATATCATCTCCTTTGACCTTCAGAAGAACCCTAGGAGGTATATATTACAGGCATTATTGTCCCCGTTTGTAACAGCTGGGGACACCGAGGCTTAGAGATGGTGTGGGTTGCCGTGGTCACCCCACCAGGGAGTATCAGGGTTATCACTCAAATAAGGGTCTTCCTAACTCCAAGCACCAGTACCTTTCTTTGTGTTCCTAGCTTAGCAAACAGTAGGTGCTTAATTCATGCTCTATCCTCATTCTCTAGATTAAGGAATTAGTCTTATGTTTTTCACCAGACAGAAACTGGAAAATCACAAGTGAAGTCCTGACACAGTCTTGCTCCCTGAGTAGCATTTATCCAGTGACCCTGGGGTGAGAGGAGCTGCTTGGAATGTACTTACAGAACTAAGGTATTTAGGGATCAGTGATCTAACACAACCATCACCATGGCATGGCATGGCCTCCACACAGAGGTAGTATGACCCTCTTCAGGAATCCCACATCAACTTCACAGGCAAGATGACCAGTTGGCACAGCATTGTCCTCCAGGATGACCAGTCCTATCCTTCCCCAACCCACTTGTAGCCTGCTTCCCTGTTCTTCAAAATATCCTTGCCCAATTTCTTCTTCCTTTTTTTTTCTCCTTCCCGTAGCTCCACATGTAGGCATGTAGGTAACCATTAGAAGCCTTGGACCCAAAGAACAAACAAACAAACAAAAAGCCCACCTTTCATTAATGTGCCCTGTATTTGGATGTCATTATCAAGACAGTTTATTTCCTGGGGCTGGTTAGAAGATGGTTCACCCAGCATGATAGAACATGCTTCAACATTTCCACCTTGAACAAGTGAATTGTAAAACAGTAGGAAGCCACATCACCTCCTCCAGACAAGCATTTGAGAGGGACAAGAGAAGAAAAGCCTTCTTAGGGGTTTTGTTTTCCTTCATGGCAGGCCCATGTAAACCCCCTGAGATCAAACCTAGAAACAGACCCCTCAGCATGACTTCATTTTTAACAGAGACCTGCTTTGGGGGGAGAAAAACACAATTAAGGCTGGATTAAAGGCATTGAAAAGCAAATTTGATCTAATTTATTAAGTTACACCTTTCCTCTAAAGTTTTGCCTAAACAATACCCCAAGATCTCTGTTTTTCAGCCTGTTGACTTCCTGTGCTTAGGGTGGAAATAAAGAGACTGGGCAGCTTGCCTGTGGATGGTGTGGCCCCAGAAGGAAGGTGCATCCAGAACCGGAGGGGCTACAGGCTTGGTTTCCGAGGACCCACCTGTGGCAAGCCCTGGAAAAATTGAGCTGAGCCCGCGTAAAAGATGTCTTGCATTGTAGCTGGAGCGATTAACTTGGCCTCTGCTTGTGTGTGAGACACAATTCATTTTTCCTGATTTTTAGCTCCCCCCCTTCCCTGTATGCCTGCAGGACCAGATCTCCCTAGGTAGAAAGAATTACAAAGAAGCTTAGTAATTCCAGCTAGGGATGGGGAACATCTTTGGGATAAAATATCTGATTATCAATTCATGTGTGTGTATCTATCTATCTATCTATATCTATATCTATATCTATATCTATATCTATATCTATTCTATATATATCAGTATACACGTGTGTTTATGTGCATATATATGTGTGTCTATTACATTTATGTGTTTTTTTCCCTGTACGGGAAAAGAGCTGAAGTTTTTCTATGAGGACTGCGTATGAGGGAAGTATGTCTAGATGGACGAGACACATGGCGCATCCTCAAAGGACCTAAGACCAGAATCAAAGAGGTGGCTTTATCTCCTGGAAAGCTGTAGCTGCCTCTTCCCCTCTTCCTCTTCTCTCTCTGCTTCTTTCATAGCTGAGTTGAATGGCCCAACCTAGCAATACATTCTTCTCCCCACTCTCACTGGACTTGGTTAACTCGTCAGTCCTGTCTCTGTGTTGGAACTTATGTCCCTCAGAGTTAAGAGTGTAAATGTCGGGGCAGCCCCTGGACGCCTATGTAAAACATCTCTGTTTTATCTAAATCACTGAAGCCTGATGCTGAGAGGAGAAGGAAGGCTGTGGTCTCGCCCCTCCACCACCAGGAGCGTGGCTCCTTGAGGACACTTGCTGGGTTGTTGAATTACCGAATTAACAGCACCCACTTGGGGGTGGGGGGGTAGGCTCAGGGCCCCAGTAGTACTGGACTGTTGGGTCTCTCGTAGATAGATCTGATCAATTTATTCAAAGAGCATTTATTAAGTATCTCTGTGTTCCAGCTCTGTGAGAGGCTTAAGGCACAAGAAAAGCTAGGAAGGGACCAGAAGGTGGAGAGTTCTTGACAATCAGCCTCCTGATGATGGGCTCCTCTACTCACCACAATGTGAGCTTGTTAAATTTCCTGTTCATCCCTAGGGTTGGTTATGGGGCAGCTCTTTCTTTTCCTTCCTTTTTGTCTTGAATTTAGCCTGACTGAAATCCCTTTGGGAGGCCCAGTGAGGAGCCTACCGGGGGAAGGATGTATAGAAGCAGACAGCCTGGGTGTGGAGGAGGACTGGGAAGCATGTGTGAATCTCTCGTTCCCTGGAAGGACTATCAGTAAGCCAGGAATAGCCGTGCTCCTCTGGAAGGAGCAAACAGAGATGCATCTCTGATGTCTGGTCCAACACTGGGCAGGAAGAAACTCTACCATGATCCACACATCCCCAGTGCTGCACCGAGAATGACCCACAATGGGCTCACCTATGTATTTGTTTGCCTTAGGGTATTCGAGGCTAGGGCATGGGAAATCTTGGTATCATTGCTTTGGCAAAAGAACCAAAATCCCCTGATTGAAGGCAAAACCAGGGGTTGAGGTCAAGTAATGCCCTACAAAAGGGGTTGTATTTGGAGTCACAGGACCTAGGTTCAAATCCCATCTCTGGAAATTGTTACCTACCAAACCATGGGTGGATGATCTAACCTCCTGTGTTGCACTTTTCTCATCTGTAAAATTTAGGCCTTGGCTGGCCTCTGCAATCCTGTGACCACCTCCAAAAGTCTCTTCCTCCAGCCCCCAAAACAATTTAAACACCAATTAACAAATCCACACAGAATTATGTGTGGAGCTGGCTTCTGACTCCAAATGCCCTTTGCGCTTCAACTTAAATGATTTGCCAAAGACCCAGCTGATCAGTGGTTTAGAAAGTCTTTCAAACTCCAAAGCCAACTCTTGCCCAATGTCCCACATCACTTCATTATGGGGGAGGGGGCATATTATATGCCAGGTTGTACATAGAAGCCCATTAGGTGGCTTGCTGTTTTGTTTTATTTTGTTGCATCGGTGAAAATGAGTTTGAATCTTGATTCTGCCACTTCTTGTCTGGATGACCCTGGATAAGTCCTTCACCTAGACTGTTTTCTCCTGTATAAAATGATGGTCTTGGGCTGGATGCCCTCTAAACCTCTCAGCCTACCGTCCTCCCCTTGAAGCCCTCTCCCCTCCAATGCTCGAGCATGCACACACTTCTTTCTACTTAGAAGATAGAAGCACACCAGGTTGAACCTGGGCTAGGGAAGACAGGCTACATTCCAGGTGTGTAATGGGCCAAGCTGAGTAGGGCTGTTGCATGGTCCCCTCAGGGCTGCCCTCCTTTCCAGCAGCTTCCAGTGTCCTGAGAGAGACAGAGAGATGGGGGGGGAGAGAGAGAGAGAGAAGAGAGAGAGAGAGAGAGAGAGAGAGAGAGAGAGAGAGAGAGAGAGAGAGAGAGAGTGTGTGTGTGTGTGTGTGTGTGTGTGTGTGTGTGTATTGGGAAGGCTTACCAGAAGTCTGGGAAGGGAAAAAAGTAGGAGTCCCCAGGTTTGAGGCTCTGTCCAACAGCAAGCCTGGGTCTAGGTCAGAGGTGGGGTACCTGCATCCTTGAGGCCACGTGTGGCATTCTAGGTCCTTAGGTATGGCCTTTGACTGAGTCCAAGTTTTACAGAACAAATACTTTTACTAAGTGGATTTGTTCTGTGAAGCTTGGATTCAATCAAAGGGCCCACTTGAGGACTTAGAGGGCTACACGTGGCCTCGAGGCTGAAGGCTCCCTGCCCCTGATCTAGGTGAAGAGGGGCAGGAAAGACCTGGAATCAAGAGGCGCTTGCCAGGTTGGAGGCAGCTACCAGCCAAGGCTGGAGGGCCTGGGAAGTGGGGAAAGGGTTGGCCAGCCTGCCCGAGGCAGTATGGCAATTTCTTCCTCCATCCCATTCTCCAAGAGGAGCACCGGGCATGGGCTACAGCCTGAAAGCTCAGGGGGCACCACCCACTCAGTCTGGGTAATCTGCCCCGAAGCTGGCCCTCAGGGGCCAACCAAGCCACCAATCTTCCTGAAATGCCTCTACTGACTCTGCAGCCATCCTTAGGAGCACCATAGCCACCAACCTCAGGCCTGGGGCAGACTCTGATGAGGCAGCCCCCATCCTCACCCCTATGCCTGCCCCTGGAAAAGTTTCTACAGCCTTCAAAAAAGCAGGCCAAGGTCTCTGGAGGCCAGGACTGATCTCTGAGATGCACATCTGCAGAGGACCTAAACACCCAACAGGACCTCGGGGACCCAGCTGCTGCCCACCGGCTGAACCAATGTGGGCCTGGTGCTAGGCTTACTGAACACAGGTTTTGATGATTTTTTGTTTAATATTGATATGGAAGATAGGCCCCAGAATTGGGTCCCAATCATCACCTTCGCCCAGATTCCGAAGACTGGCAGAGGGCGTACTCAGGCCCTAGTGACCTCAACTCTCAGTCCCAACTAAAAGTGAGTAGAGGGCTGGCCGATCAAACTCTGAATTTCACGGCTAGAGGGTGGGTAGAGATTTTTGTCTTGCCATGCCCTCCCAGTGTCACCCCAAGAGTCCCTTCACCTCCTCAACCCTGAGTATCTCTTATGTTAAAGAGGGCACAACTGTGTTAAAGAGGAATCAGTCTCCACTGGGTGGAAAGCTCTAGGAATGGTGAATTGTTGGCTGTGACAATGGTATGCTGGGGCCTCTGTTTTGGAGGCCAGACAGTGACAGAAGCAAGGGGTTAATTTACCGCCTTAAGGAAGATAAATTATACAAACTAAGCAGCTCTATTCCTTCTTCCCCTCTTCTAGCTTTCAAAATTCATGCCCAGAGGCAGCCATCTCCTCCCACCCCCTTCCTGGCAACACCTCCTCCTCCCCCTCTTCCTGCGCTCCCTCCCCCTTCCTCTGCCCCACCGTGCGGGGCAGAATCGCGATCCTGGGGCACAGGAGAGGGGGAGGGGTTGGGGAGGGGGAAGACTGTAGGGCTTGGTCCCTCAGTCCATCTGACCTTTCCTGGTCAGGCAGAAAGTAACGCGCACGGCGCCGCAGGGCACAAAGCCTCCCCGAGCCCTGGGGTGCACAGATGCATTCCTCCGGCCTTCTCGGGCTTGTGGTTTACAGCGAGGATGCCTCTCGCCACCCCCAGTCCCTCCCCTGCCGCCCTGGGTCCTGTCCCTCGGGTCGTGTGGAGCACCAGCTCTTCATGGCTAAGCTGCAGCCAGCAGACAGGCCCACCTGCCCGATGTCAACATCTGTGGGCGCGACCCGGCAGGAATGTGCCGCTCCCAGCTCGGTGCAGCCCATTAATCCCCATCGCTGACAGGTGGCAACAGGCGGCCCTTGGGCTGGGGCTGCGAGGGAGGGGTGTTTTTTTTTTCCTTTCTTTCTTTCTTTCTTTAAAAAAATAAATCTTCACCACAAACAAGGCTCCCTCCTTCCTGGGTCTGGCTGCTGGCTGGCTGTCTACAGCGGGAACTGAGGGGAAGGAAGGAGACAGACAAAAAGTGAAAGCTTGTTGGGAAAGTCAAACCTGATCCCAAGCCCAGAGAAGCCCACTTTGGAGCTCTCCGGAAGGCCTGAGCACGAAAAACGCCTTTCTCTAGCCTTTTTCTCACAAAAACGCTGAAGTGTGTATGTGTGGGGGGGGGGGGTGCGAAAGTAGGCAACAGATAGGGAAACTGAGGCTGAAATAAGTGATTGTCCTTCCCCACTAGTCACCCAGCCAGAATGTTTAAAGGCAATTAAAAGCCAGGTCTCCTGTCTCTAAGCCCAACAGCTCTCTCTCCTCAGAACCCCAGAATCTTGGAGCTGGAAGGAATTTTAGAAGGCATGTGGTCCATCCCCCTGTCCATCCCATGACCCTGACATGTGTCCCTCTTGGGCAGATCAGTTAGCTTTGCTTGGATAAAGCAGGTAGAAGCCATTCTCTAGGAGAGCTGGAAGCCTTGTAGTCAAGTCTTGGAGGGGACAGAGTCCTGAGCTCCACAGTATCACCATACAAATTAAAGATGCACAAAATGTAAAGACACACAGTGGAGGTTGGATTCTCAAGAGGAGAAGGGCCTTCACTTGGGGTCTGTGAACCAGGGAGGGACACCAGCCTCAGGTTTCCTCCATGGCTGGACATGGGATTCCTACAGCATTGGAAATGTCATCTTCCAAGGCAGGCCCCTTCTCTGTACCTTAAAGACTTGGAGAATTCAGTCAGATACAATGGCATTGGGGGAGGGCGGACTATCAAACTTTTTTTTTTAATTTTAAGAGACAATTCTCACTATTTCTGGAAGTGAACTGTTGCTTTTGCTGTGGATTATGGTATGATGAGGGCTTCCTGCTGTAGAATGTTAGGGAGTAAAGAAAAATCCCCATTACAGGGCTGAAGACATATTAGTTACAGATTAAGTGTTGGTTATCATAATAAAACACAGAATTTAAAAGAATCAGATATTAACTAATGAATAAGCACTTATTAAGCACCTAGTATAAGTCAGCTAATGGCTGAGGATCTAAAAAAAGACTGAAATAATGCCTCCCTTCAATGAGCTTACATTCTAATGCGGGTGGCAAATACATACATTCACACATACGTACATATAAATATATGTACGTATGTATTGACCATATAAGATAAATACAGAGTAGATGGAAGGTGGCTTTAGAGAGGCTCAAGTCCTGCTGTTGAGGACAGGAAGAAGACAATCCCTCACAGTGTGTGATTGTATAATCCCTGTCATTGCTAGAGTTGTAGGTGGGAGCTGGGTGTACCTCAAGCCAGGTCTCACTTGAATTTCACAAACAATCAGTACCATTTCCTCCAGGAGATTTTGAAGGGATAAATGTTTGAGCCGGACAGTTGAATTTTTTCAAATCTCTTTTGTTGACACACGGTCAGGAGAGAGGGGTGTTGAGAAATGAGGCAGGTGCCTGCTGATATTAGCTGGCATGCAGCTAGATGGATTGTGATGCTGCATTACTAGTGAGGGTGCCAGGAGCCTGTAACATAGTATGCCTACTCAGGCAGGTGGTGAGGGCAAGAAGAAAGACTCTGGAATGCTTTTAAAAATGTTTTTCTTCCCTTTTTTTTCTTTTTCCTTTAAACATGTTATTAGTAAAGGACCTGAATTTACTTTTCTTCTCAAAAATCCCCTGCAGTGTCCTTCCGTAAGGTGTCATTTCTTTGGGGACATTTCTCCCTTCACCCCTCCCCCCCAAGTTCTAATATCAAACAGCGTCAGCAATTCTTGTTTTCTATTATTCCTTTATTATTGTATTCCTATGTTTCCTATCATTTCCTTTGTTATCTTTGTTTTCCCTGTGTTTCTTTATTGTGCTCTTAGTACACAAGATGTAGATATGGGGAGTTGGAGGCATTTGCTATTTCAGTGACCCTCTTTCTCTCTTTGGAAAGAGCAGATATCAGATTTGCCAAAGAGGAAACTTGATGGGAGCCCAACCCCAAACCTGGCTCCCTGGATTCTGGCGCTTGTCAATTCTGGAAATCTTGCATTTTGGCAAGTACCTCAGGATAAAAAAAAAATGGCAATAAAAGTCCAGAGAAAATCCTCACTCTTTAAATATACTTCTGACTGAAACCCCAAAAAGCTGCATCTCAGCACAGTCATTGTGACTTGGTCATGGGGCCTTTGGGCCACAGCTTCCAGCAGAGATGATTCCTCCATCACTTCTGCCTTTGAGTATCAAGTGTCAGTCTAGGCTTTTGAATTGCCTTTGCTTCTGCCTGCCAATGATGTGCTAGCTCTTGGGTTGGTCAATATACCCACTTTCCTAAGTTGGAGCCCACATTTCATGTTGACTTGGCCATCTACACTTGGTGCATGGGAAGCCCATCAGTGTTTTTTCTTGTCTTTATATCTCTTTAATACAGAATCAGACAGCCACTGCACATACCTCACCCAGGGTGAGGGCCATTTGTCTTCAAGTACAATGACAAGACTATTCCATGGTGCTCAGAGAGATGGTGGTTTAGAGAAAGATGAACAGGCTGGGTTCAACACAATCCTTTTTCTGCTGTTTATTCCTTGAGTGACTGAGGTCAAGTCTTTTCATATCTGTTGGCCTCAGTTTTCCCATCTGTATATGTTGTGACAGCTGAACTAGGTGGTTTCTAAAGCCCCTTCCAGCTCTAATGTTAATTAACTGTCAGACAGGGGAGGGCTAGTCACTGAACTTTGCTCTGTGAACCCAGGATGTCTTCATGGTTTCCCATCATTCCCATCCCATCCATCTATATTTACCAGCTTGATCTCTGGAAGTTACTGTAATAATCACTGGAGAAAAAGCCTGGCCTCTTGTTAGAGGCTTCTCAGGCATCTAATCTCCTCCCTTACTCTGATGATCCTAATGCCCTATTCCTCAGAACCCTCTGGACCTAAAAAGTAGGTGTCAGCAGCATGGCACAGTGAGGAGGGAGCCAGCAAAACCTGCCTTTCTTTCTTACTAGCTAGATGACCCTGGGCACATCCCTTAGCCTCTCAGTGGGTTGTACAACTCTGAAAACTGTAAGAGGCACCCACGTGGCTGCCCGCATCACTGGAGGGAACTGCCACAGTGGGAGTGCTAATATTGATGAAATTACAGGTCTGGACACACCTTGAATAGTGTACTTACTGTGAACGCTTCCAGAACCACAAAGCAAATAATATATGCTAATTGATAGAAATATGCAAACAAATTCATTAAAATTCCAAATTGCGCTGGCTTCTACATGGCTCTTTGCTCTGACGGTAAAGTTGCAGGTCTAAGATTTAAAGCACAGAGCACTCCTCCCTCAGCCTTGGAGGGCTCTGGTCTGGCTCAGCTGTCCCTCACAGGCAGCTGAATGGTAAAGGAGGGAGTTTGGTCTTGCCAGGTGCCAGTACCCAGGTCCAGGACAGCCTCTGCAGCCCACTTCTGTCCCAGACCGTGAGTGGGAATGGCCAGCTCAGTAATGGCCTTTGAGATCCTCTGGGCTAGCCCTCTCACTTTATCACACTTTTTGAGGGAGGGAAAGGCACCCCAGGGAGGTGACTGACAATATGGGGGAGCTCACACAGGCAGGAAATAAGTCCAGAACCTCTGCCTGCAAGAGATCCCTTTATCTCCCAGGAGTGTATCCCAAGGACCAGAAATCAGGCTCAGCAAGGATCTTCTCAGTGAATAGAGCCTGGAGTTGTACCTAAAATCGGTTTAAGACCTGAGTTCAAATTCAGTCTGAGACACTCACCAACCATGTGACCTGACCAAGTCCCTTAATCTCTATTAACCTGAGTTAACCACTATAGAAGAAAATGGCCAACCACTCCAGTATCTTTGCCAAGAAAACCCCAAACGGGGCCATGGAGAGTCAGGCACTACTAATCAGCTGAAGAACAAGGAAACAGTCTTCTCACCTTCTCACAGCCGGGCACTTCCCAAGAGAAACACAAGAAGAAAGGATGCCCTTTCAGAGAAGAGGCAAGTGGGATGTTTGTACCTATGTGGAAACAAAGCCGGAAGGCATGAAGTTACTTATCAGAGATAGATAGAAAGCTTGCCCTGGCGACCAGTCATTGTCCCAAGAAGATGCAAATTCCAGCTTGCCTTTCTTTTCTAGACAACTCCTGGCTCCTCCAAGCCGGGTGCTCACATAGAAACCAGAAGAAAATGGAACTCCCTCCCCCACTGCAGCTTGGCTGGATCTTAGATGATCAGTCAGACCCGTGGCTTCCTTCCTTCAAGTTTTTTTTTTTTCCCAAGGGTGTAACAGGATGGTCCATTTACAAATCTTTCCTTGCCTTGCATTTCCCATGAGCATCAGACCTGGTCTTCTCCATTATCCCTAGGCCTGTTCTACCTTGCATCACACAGTGTTGGGCCATGCCTCATTCCCCTATTAGACTGTAAGCTCTTTAAGGGCAGAGACCACAGAATCATTTTTCAGCTTTGTATACCCAGGGCCTAGCAACGTTTTGCATTTAGAAGGTGCTCAATGAACCCCAGAATCTCAGAGTTAGAAGAGACCTCTGAAGCCATCTGATGTGTCCTTATCCAGCCTTTCTTGGAAGATTTCTCAAAGATTCTTGCTCAGGCCGGAGCTGCACAGGATGGCATGTGAGGTGCCTCCTAACTTTGAGACTCTGTACTTCTGAGATGGAGAACTCTCTTTAAGCATTAGCAGTCAGGACAGAGCTTGGAGGGGAGGTAGCCTTGCCCCATGTGGTGCTTCTGAAGGGAACAGCATTTCCTGTAAATAGAAGCTTGAGCTGGTCATTGGTTAGACACCTGTACTTCCTCCTCTTCCTCATCTGTACAATGAAGGGCTTGGCCTAATTGGTTGGCCTCTGAGATTCCTGCAGCTCAACATCTATGATCCTTTGGTCAGTGAGGGCGGGTCTTCAGTCATCAGAGAAGTTCTAGAATGTTCTGGGCTCACTATCCAGTGCCAATGCCAGACATATTGCTGTGCTGGGTCCACAATTTAAATGTGGAAGGCACTTTGTGAAAAAGTCGTCAAGGCTGATTAACAACTGAGGATGATGAGAGAAATCAAAAAGTCAGAGACATAAATAAGGTCAGAAAGAAATGTGTCAGCTTATGAAAAAGAGTTGAAAAAAGAAGAAATTACTGATATCAGAAACAAGAGCCCTATCAACATATTGACTAACTTTCGAAGGGATGAATGAGCAGGAACCGCAAGAGTGATTAGAGGGAAAGGAATGAATGTAGATACCACAAAAGGTGCTGGTTTATGTTCCTTGACGAGGAAAAGGAGATGGGCATTGGAGTAAGGAGTGTGGATTAGGGGAGGAGAGGCCAAGCTGAGGGGAAGCTAATCCCCAGAGACTGCCTTTTAAATTAGTCTACATACATTCAGATCTGTGGCTTGTAATGATTCAAATTGCTAGCGCATTCAAAACAGATCCGAAACAAAAAACACATCCCTTGGCCTCAGTCATCACGTGCCTGCCAGTTGCATTTCTGAGCTCTTTCAGAAAGCTGGAGCCCGAGAGTAGGACCAGATGTAGGGCTGTAATTTGACAAAAGTTAACCGATGGTTGTGGAAACTACATATCCAGAAGATTTCCTCATGACCCAAGAAAAGGGCTTATGAAATCCCAAAAGGAATACAGCTTGAAGGCACTTCAAAGACAACATGAGGCCTCTAGCAACCAGTCTGGGCTCATAAAGAACAAAGATGAAGGCCAGTCTAATTTCTTCTAGTTCCTGCCCAACCATACTGGTGAAGGACAGTACAGCAATGCCTACAACCCAGCACCTAGCTGGACATGAGAGGCTAGACTTCTGATTCCATCACATGAGATGCACTCTTCCATGAACTGAGAGAATGGGGCCTAAGAAAAGAGGCCCCTGGGCAGAGAGACTATGTCTTCAGGGCAGGACAGTATGGTGCTAGAGTAGTAGTATTCCTCAAGTTCAGTTATAGCCCTAGTGTGTGACGTTTTTATCAGTGAGTTGTCTGTTGGGACATATACCAGTGGAGGACACACTCATTAGTTTAGGTGAGAGGTTCAAAGACTGAGAACTGGAAAGAATCTTGAAGACCATGAAGTCCAACCTCCTCATTTTATAGATGAGAAGACTGAGGTAGACAGAGGCCAGTAACAGGGCCAGGGTTATAACTGACCTTGGTTTTTTTGGCTCCAAGTCCCTTTCTCTCTCTCTCCTGCACCTCTGAGATGTTTGAGGATAGGACCAGCAGAGGAGAGGGCACCAGCACTTTGGGGAGCTGCCATCATGATTCAGAGTGACCCTAGGAAGTAGAAGTGAGTGAGTAGAAACCAAGCCAGGACAGGAAGTGAAAATAAATCTCTAGTATCCCGATGAGCAAAACACAATCTCTTTGGCGATGTGACATAGAAAGAGGAAAAACCAAAAAGCAGCCAGTGATTCAGATAGGGCACCCGGATGGAGGACACTTAGAAGCTGGCTCAGAGAGGAAGAATTCTACTTTAGCTCTTCCATTCTGATTGTTCAGGGGAGGTGCTTACTAGGGCACATCCCATTTTAGTTATCAATGTCAGAAAAACAAACACACAAACATAAAGAGGAATAGGCTGCTCTGGAGTGGTGGGCTCCCTCTTACTGAAGGTCTTCAAGCAGAGGCTGTATGCCTCTTGCTGTTTGGGTTGGACTGAATGACCACCAAGTTTCAAATCTCAAACTCTGTGATTTTGTGGATGACGGAACCAAATGGTAGTGAATGAGGAGTAGAGTTAGATGAAGACTTAAAGGTTCATAATTTGGAGTGATTTAGAAAAGATAAAGGCATTGGGAAACTGAAGGTACCAGAGTCAAAAGTTTAGGTGACTATGTCCTCTAAGAGGGTGGAAGGCTCATCCATGGCATGGATGATCGAAGGGATGCTCCCCAGCACTACCAGAGTCAGAACAAGAACAAGACTTCAGGGGGCAACATTAGAGTTGGAAATTTCTAAAAGTGACAGACAAAGAAAGATATGCTAACCCCACCACTGTGGTTGCCAGTGGCATGCCTTTCTCCTTTCTTGAGAAGATCAGAGTCTGGGCAGGCCTCAAATGCCTTTTGGGAAGGGAGAAGTTACCTAGAAAGGCAATAGATGAACATCTAACTCATGTTTCTGAGTGCTGCATGAGGCTGACAATCCTTGGAGCATTTTAAATTTTATCTTATCTAGTGATATGATTTCTCTTTTGGAAGTGAAAATGATCACATATCCCCCCCTTTTAATTTTACATGCTACCAAAAGTGGCTAAGACAACTCTTGGTTCTTCAATGAAACTAGGTATTTAGAAAACACACACACACACACACACACACACACACACACACACACATCAATCATAGGTAAACACAGGCAGCTAGGCAGCATGGTAGATAAAGTTTTGGAGTTGATGTCAGGTATACTCATCTTCCTGAGTTCAAATTTGACCTCAGACACTTACTAGCTGTGTGTCCCTAGAGGAGTCACTTAACCTTCCTTGCCTCAGTTTCCTCCTCTGTAAAATGAGGCTAGAGAATGAAATGCAAAAAAACTCTGGTATCTGCAAGAAAACCCCAAATGGGGTCACAAAGCACTGGACAGGACTGAACAACAGCGTCAGTAACAAAATAAGTGAACATCTTAGACATTGCATTCCTAGGGACAGAAGAGTCGGGACATAGCTGAGCTTCTTCCTGATATGACCAGATATGGTTCTTTCCTTTTTCATTTTAAGCCTACTTCAGTTGCTAGAGTTCAGAACAGTCCCGTGGAGTGACTTTCTTATTCAAAAGGTTCTCGGCCTCAAAAGGTTGATTCCTGCCCTCTCTGCATTATACTCCATGGATCATAATTGACCTCTCATAACATCCCCCTGCTGTGTTTTCCTAACTGTCTGAAAATATTCTGTGTATGTGTTTCGTGTATCTTATCTGTCCTGATCTGAGAGCAATTTATTTGTCCTTAGACTCACTTCAGAGGCTTTGTTCTGAACATTATGTGGTTGTTATAGATTTTGCTACTCTCAATCTTGCAACCCAAATTCAAACAGGGGTTGATTTTCTAGAAGGAGTGCTCAAGAAAACAAACATTGTTGCATCTTTTTGTTCTCTTGATTCAAAGTTCCACCTCCCCTTTTCAAATGTGTCTTTATTTGTGCAATTTGTTACTATCAGCAGGAAGCCTTCCAACTTGGTAAATCTCTATCTCAATTGACTGAGGAGTTTCACAACTGGGATTTTTGGGCTCATTTTTGGCCTGCTTCCTATTTCCTGGGGCCATGTAAAACCTTTTTTTTGCTCTGCATAATCTCTAGCCTGCAGGCGTGTAACACTGATTGTGTAACTGTACCCCCAGCTTGGAGTGATTTTGAAACTGAAGTTTTCACTGGTTTTAAAAAGGAAGGAAGGAAGAGCAAAGAATTCAAAGGAAGATTCTATTTCAATGATGGAGAAATGGGTTTTCAGATAGAGCAGCCCCTTTCTCTCTTTGTCCAAGTGAAATCACAAAGCATAGGGAAGGAATCCTTTTTCCTTTATCCCTGTTTCTAGCTTGCTTACGTCTCTTCGCTCAAACAGGATGTGTCTGCCAATTTAGCATCACAACCTGTGTGTGCCTGTTTACTCTGTGTTTGGATAACTGTTACCAGGTGCAAGGCTCAAGAAGGGTGGTACTGATGACTAGATGGTTGTACCTCTGTGTTAGCCACTGGTTGGAACACACTGATTTGGGCTGGGCCTGGGGGAGATAGACGCCTTTTAATTCACGATAATGACAGCAATGATGATAAATGATATTAGTTAACATTTACAAAGTATGCCCAGCAGCTCTGGATAGTAGGTGGTATAAGAATTTGTATCCCCATGTTACAGTTTAAAGAGTTTAAGTGATCTATTCAGCAACACCCAGATAGTAATCAGAAGACCAGGCCCTTGGTACCTGAGGTCTTCATACTCTAAAATCAGTGCTCTTTCTCCTATAATTGTCTATTCTGATAGAAATATGGAAGTAGGATCCTAGGGGGGAAAAACACAAAACAAAACAAAAGAAAACTGTGTGATTATGACACTTGGCCAGTGGAGAGCTGTGCTTCCTACTTTTTGAAGTCCCAGAATCACAGATCTTGAAGTGTCTATGGACCCTCTAGGCCTCTAGTCTAACTCCTACTGAATAAGAATGACCTCTCCAACATCTCCATGAGTGACTACCCAGCTCCTGCTTGAAGATCCCCAGTGAGGGAGAGTAATCCACCACATGCCAAGGCAGGCCCACCAACTTTGGGACAGCTCTTATTGTCAGGGAGGTTTGGTTTTCCTCACGTTGATCTTGGTGACTTCTGTCTGCCCTCTTGGGCCAAGAAGAGAAAGACCAATCCCTCCTTTGGGGGCCAGACTTGAAAATATTTGAGCTGCCTCTTATGAGTAACCTCTGCCTTTCCTTTCTAGCTCCAAATCTCTAGGCCCATAAAATAGGAGATCACCTATTCAGTTCTCTCTCTCTCTCTCTCTCTCTCTCTCTCTCTCTCTCTCTCTCTCTCTCTCTCTCTCTCTCTCTCTCTCTCTCTCTCTCTCTCACTCTCTCTCTCAACAGTATTCTACAGAGCTGAAGAAACTCTACTGCCAGATAGCAAAGACCTGCCCCATTCAGATCAAGGTGATGACCCCTCCACCACAGGGTGCGGTGATACGGGCCATGCCCGTCTATAAGAAGGCTGAGCATGTCACAGAGGTGGTCAAACGCTGCCCCAATCATGAACTGAGTCGGGAATTCAATGAAGGTAAGGTGATTAAGTTGTGATAATCTACCTGCTTTCAGTTGCTTCTTTTACAGCATGCCCATACCTTTAATCTGTCCCCCAAACTCCATGTAGGTGTTATACCTGATAAAAATTGTGCCTAATAGGCTAAGGGATAATCAAGTAATTTTTTTTTTGTTTTCTAAAATTTCAGTTGAAGATTTCCTCCATTTTGAACCTTTGAACTCACCATTCATGGATACACCTAATGTCTGGACCTATCTCCTGTTACTGTTGTCAGATTAGGCCAAGTATGAGGAAGGTAGCAATTTGGGCTGTAGGCCATAAAGCACTTTTTGGAAGGGAGTTTCAAAAAACAAAATGGAGGTGGGAGAAATAGAAGGCAAGAGGAGAAAAGAGAAGTGGAGAAGAGGAGAAGAAATGGTGGGTAAGAATCTTTAGCATAGAATAAGTTCTAGAAGGTATAGAGAATATTGCTAAAGAGCAGAATTCAAAGAAAACAAGGTTCAAGGCAAAGCAAATGAAAGACCATCAGAGGAGAGATGAGAATAGCAAAGCTTAGAAGAGAATGAAAGTGGGAGAAGGGACAGGTGAGAAAGTGGGTCTGTGGTCAGGAGAAAAGAGAAACACTCAGTAAACCAGCAAAGGACAAACGGATGGGATGGAAGGACAAGAGTGAGGAAATGTCAGATAAAGAAAAGAGGGCTGAAGCAGTATGAGGCAGTGGAAATTGTGGGAAGGCATAGGCAAAGGGACCACAGGACGCCATTGCTCAGACTATTTCTTCTGAACCCATCTTATCTAGAGTTTGCCAAGATTTGTCTTGTAAGAGAGAGCGGACGTTGTATACACCCTAAAATCATTTACCTCAATTCTTCCCATCATTACTCATTCAACCTCTTTGTTTTCATTCTTTGTATTGTGTATTGGCTGAAATTTTTAATGCCCTCAATGAATCCTCCTTGGATGTCTTCAGATTAAGCATGGTCCTGCAGCCCGGACATCAGTTTCACCCAGTTTTGTGTGTGTGCTGTTTCCAGAGCTGGACTGACCTCCATTTTCTCTCTCAGCCTTGCCCTGTTTCTCTATGGGAATCCACTAGCAGCAACATCCAGAGGCCCCTCAGCTTGCATTCAATACTAATTCTAACACTTGGATTAACATAGAGGGAAATGCTAGCACAAGATGCTCAGTGTTGTTGGTTATGGTTTGGCACCCTTTTGACAGACAGAACACAGACAGTAATGTCTTGGCTCAAATGGCTGTGTTTTAATTTTAAACTAGACTCTTTACTTCTCTCTCATTTCCTTCAGAGTTGATTTTTGAGTTTTCCTTAGTAGCTTCTGCTAAAAATATAGTAATGACATTCCATTAACATCCATGAGTCTTTAATCCTTACATTGGTCTTTTTTTCTACAGTCACAAATGAATGTTATTTTGCTATATTCCCTTTTCATCATTCCATCTCTTCTCTTATAGTGATGGTAGTCATGCCAATTATTAATATAACAAGAAAACAACATCTTCCAAGGAAATTTCCTTTCCCCCTCTTCATGTGCTTGGAATCTCCAATTTTCTGCCAGTATCTGATCCATTATTGGGTTTTTGTTTTGTTTTATTTATTCCCTTTTCCTTAGGGAGGGCAGCTAATGGTATCACATCATTTCTTTGTAGGACAAATTGCCCCTCCTAGTCATTTGATCCGAGTAGAGGGGAACAGCCATGCCCAATATGTAGAAGACCCCATCACAGGAAGACAGAGTGTGCTGGTACCTTATGAACCACCACAGGTAAAAACAGATCAGGATTGGTTAGGTCTTGTGAGCAAATAAAATATGGGGGTAAAGTGGGGTGGGTATTGCTAGAATCAGCTGTTCAGCATTTTGATTTTGTTATTGTTCTTAAATGTATATTTTGGATTATGTTTCTCTTCTTCCTCCTCTCCATCTATCCCCAAGTTTATACTAAATCCAGATGTTAATACTACTATTTGCCCTCTGGCAACATGTATACACAAGCAAACATCACAGGATAATAGTCACAAAATTAAAAATCATAAATGGTAAAATATAAATATTATTAAATAAGAAATTATCTAAAACAATAATGAAATAAAAATAACCATTTAATAGTCACAAAATTTAAAAATAATATTTATCAGTTACCTCCATGCATTTCTAAAAGGATAACATGTCCATGTAGCACAGAAAGAGATTCCACTACTTATGGCGGTGGAGGGGGAGGAGTACAGATTGTATGATCACCCATAGTAGCATCGGCCTAGGAAACTTGGCGCCCTATTAATGCTAAGCTACTTACAAATTTTGAGATACAAGGACTATTATACCAATGTTCATATTGTCAGCCATCAGACAGTCAGTGCCTTAATAAACGGTGACACATTTGCCAACGATGGAGTGGAGGTTCAGGGCCAATCCTTTTGGTGTTGTATCCTACCACACTTGGCATTGAAATCCTCTACCTCTGGACTACAAAGGTGACAGAAACACTATAGCTTGGAGAAACTAGAAAATAGATTGTCCTTTGGATTTTATGACACATGGAAAAGTGTGAGAGTCCTGGGTAAGAGTCATTGCAGTGGTGGTTGCACCCATCCATGTCCTTTCTCTTCTTGGGTCCAGGTTGGCACGGAATTCACAACGGTCTTATACAATTTCATGTGTAACAGCAGCTGTGTCGGAGGGATGAACCGCAGACCCATTCTGATTATCGTCACCCTAGAAGCGAGAGAGTAAGTCCTGTATAGGTGGAGTTGCCGTCTTATATGCTGGGTAGGGGCACTCGGCAGGCAAGGTCCACTTGGGAATTTCTCTCTAACTGGCTCCCGGTACACCAAAGTCTCTCTGATTGCTCACTTTGTACTGTAAATCCTGGCGCAAACAATTTTATGAGGAGACCTGAGAAAATGAAGACCTAGGAGGGTGTGGTGAAGTGGGAGGGGTGAAGAGGGAAGAACTGCTTTATCCCAGAATTCTTGACATTCAACTACAATTGTTTCTTATTAGATAGTGTTTGTTTTCATTCTCCCCCAAGGCATTTAACAGTTTCTTTGGGTAAGTCTGCCTCGCCTAAGGGGATCTTATCCAAAGACATGCACTGGCTTAACTCAAATTTCCTTCACAATATATAGGCAAATACAGCTGCTCTGTTACTGGGCTCACCGCTGTTCTTTAGACAACAATCTCAGACTGATTTATTAATATCACCAGCAACTTTTAAGCCCTTTGGTGTTTTTCCAAGTGCTTTAGCCATTTTAATTCATAATATAGGCAAGAATGTTAGAGCGAGGGCATCTGGGGCCCCTTGGTGACCTCTCTGATACAAGAGTGGGGCTACAGAAATGGGACACTCAGCCCAGGCTTGCTAAAAATGGAGCCTGAGGCAGAACCAGGACTATTCTCTGGTCCCGAGCAGGGGCTGGAGAAATGGTGTGTGGAGGTGTGCAGCATTCTAGGAGGCAGTGTGGATCAGGGGAATAAGGGCTGGCTAGGTGCAGTTAGAGCACCTACATTCAAATCCACCTCCAAATGGGTTAGTCTCTGAACCATCTGTAGAAAAGGGAAATGGGTTCCATGGCCCCATGGAACCTTCCTTGCTCCTTCCCGCCTGACCTCTGACGCCCTGATACTGTGCGGTTTGACATCTCTGAATTTCCCTCTTCCCTCTCTTTGGTTCCCAGTGGGCAAGTTCTGGGCCGCCGATGTTTTGAAGCCAGAATCTGTGCTTGCCCAGGTCGAGACAGGAAGGCAGACGAAGACAGCATTCGAAAGCAGCAAGTTTCAGACAGCTCAAAGAATGGTGATGGTACGAAGCGCCGTAAGTAGCTATAGTGGGCTACAGGCCAGATTCAAGGATTGTCATTAAATGGGGACCCAAGGAGAGAGTTGGGCATGCCGGCCCACTGACCTTGGGCATGGGCCACAGGGAAGACAGTCAGGCATGCAGAATCAGCCCTGGGATTGTCTGTTTTTAAAACAGAATTCCTAATCTGATCTACAAACTCAGAGGAGTACAACGCTTTCCCTTTACAGATGAGGAAACTGAGCCCAAAATTGGAAAGGTGGCTTACTCCAGACCACACAATATTAAGGCTGGAAGGAAATTCCAGATTCTCTGACTCCACCATAAACTTCTGCTGCTGCTCCTTTGTTTTCCTAATCTGTAAAATCAGGAAAGATGGGGAGAATAATTCCCATGCAATAGTCCTTTGAGTCTTAGAATCATTGCCCTTTGCCCACAACTCAGCAATGCAGGTGTGTATGTATAATTATTCTCATTTTGAGGTCAAGGAAACTCAGGGCAATTGAATGCCTTCTCTGTGATCTGAGCCCCTCAGAAGGATGTTACCTCCAGTATACCACATGAATAAGAGCTATTATTATCATTATCATTATCATTACTATTAAATGTGACTCTTACAACTTGGATAAGCCTAGGAATAAATAGTATGTCTCAGTTCAAAGCCCTGCCTAGCTAAAGATGGAGGTGTTTTATCACTACAACTTGGACCACTCACTAATTATTTTTATGTGTGTGTATATGTGTATATGTACACACATACATATAATATAATATATACATAGATATAATACATACATAAATACATACTTATGTGGTGAAGGGGTGGGGAGAGAACCCTGGGGGTAGGAACACACATCAATGCTCATCATGAAATTAGACAGGGTACCAGCACACAATCCTCCTCAGGCCTATGAAGCTTTCAGTTCTACAGGTCCATTGGTATAATGGTTTAAAAAAAAATTAAAAGCTCACAATTTTTATGATGGCCATAAACATTCACTTAACTCAGTGTGCTGGATGTGAATCCTTTGTCCAACAACCAAGGGTTGGTAGCCAGATCCACACTGACATCTTGGACAAAAGGGAAACCAGAAGACATCAGGGGATTGTAGCCAAATGAAAGGTGTTTCTGAGCCTTACCTTAGAGAAGAGAAACAAAGAAAAGGAGCTGAAGCTGTTGGTTCCCTGCAGTACTGAAAGGCACCAGCAAACATTATTGTATGGGATGCTCCTTGTCTTGCTTTGCGGTGCGCATGCCGGGTGTAAGCGGAGAGACCACCATGAAAGATAATTGCAGCTTCTGTGTCAGCATCCACTGCAGAGGACATAGGGAAAGTCTAGGAGGAACTTGATGAGCATCCAAGTTAAATCAACATATACTTTAATATTGTCTGACTGAGAAAATGAAATGGGCTCTGGGAGGACTGGAAAACGATGTGTGAAGGTAGAATTCAGGATCAACAAAGGGAAGTGCCCCAAGGCTTGTGGATTACTCAGATGCCTCACGGCTATGCATCTTGGACATTTCTTTAAGAGAGAGGCTGACAGCATTACGGATGGTAAGTCTTCAAAGAACAACAACGTAACACTAATGGCATTGATTCTATCATACCAGGACAGAAATGGTTACTGACATGCCTGTCATTCTGGAATCAGCTGTTTTGGTACAGTTATATGATGAATAATGAAAGGATAGTTCAAACTAAATATCAATGGAGAAGAAAGGGTGAAGCTTAAAATACCATACTTGCAAAGATTCTAGATTTCAAGCAGCAAAGGACCATAGAGACAACCCAGTGCAAACCTCTTATTTCACAGCTAAAGAGATCAAAGTGACTTGCCCAAAGTCACTTAATTACTGACAAAGCCAGGCTGTGAACCCAGGTTCTTTGATTCAAAATTCAATGTTATTTTTCCCCTTCTATACTAACCCTGACTCCAGCTCCAAAACAAACTATTTAAATTAGGTATCCATCCCAAAAAATGGAAAATGGACAAAAAGTGAAGGCATCAATTCTTACTGTAGCCATTCCCTAGAGAAGTTTTAAGTGTTGAAAAATGGTTGCCATAACAAGGCAGCCAGAAAGCCAGAAACAATCTCAACCAATATTGGTAGAGAAAAATGGATAAATGACAATAAGCCTCAATGTAGAACAGACCTGTCAGCATTTCTATATGTTTTATTCTCCCCATGAGGGACAGTCGAACCACTGTACTGGGACTCTGACACGTATACAATGTAAGAGAATATCAGCGGTGTTTAAGGTGAAGTTGGGAAGAGCGGCTGTCTCCATCCAAAAAAAAAATTGTGGTGAATATTATGTGATTTGAAATGCATCTGGGGATCAATCATTATACAAAGATGGCAAAATTTCCATCAAATAGAAAATGTCACAGATGGTATCGCAACCTAAAGGAAGCAAATATAGCATCAGGAAGCCATCAACATCTACCCTTGGGGGATATAGCATAGAGAATCTGGAGCCTCAACACCTGGCGCTGGCTTCTCCTGGTGAGATTTCCTCAACAGTATGAACATTGGAGATGGAAGAGTGTTCTAACTAAAAACAAGACAAAACAAACACCAAAAAAACAACCTCACCTAGAAGCCAGATTAAATCCATGCTCTGTGAGGCCAGCAGATGTGGACCCAACCAACCGTCCATGCTAATGCTGTGAAGGACTTTGACAATACAGGTCTGAAGAGCAGCAGGAACACTTGGTCAGCAGTTCCACGAAGTGTCTTTAACTTGTAGGGGGAGCCTAGTGAGTCTCTTGAACTATCTCAGTGTTTGATGTTTCTGTATTCGGTCATGGGCAATTTTGTCAGTGAGAAAAGAAAGGTCATTTTAAATACCCCCTTTCCTATTCCACAAAACACGACATATCAGGAACTCTTGAGCCACATAAATTTTTTCTTTGTTCTCTAAAACCTGTGTACTAATCAAAGGTATACTGGCTGAAAAGACAAAAAAGGAACATTTATGCTGAAATGAAACTGCAGAATCAGGATCCTCTTCTTAAGCACCTGCTAAATGAAAGCAAATGTGTTCAATTCAGCTGGAGACACAAACTCTCTCTGCCCTCAATGGGCCTATGTTATACTGTAGGGTGGTGGTGGTGCTAAAGGTACAGGCGTAAGAAATGATGAGGGAGAGGATACTACCCCAATGGGAGGCAGGATGGGGAGAGGGGATCAAAAAAGACTGTGCAGAAGACATGGAACCTGAGCAGAACCTGGGGGAAAAAAATCAGGATTTGAAGAGGTAGCAGCAAAGAGAGCATGCATCCCATGCACAGGAAGAGAACCTGGATAAAGACATTGAGATTCTGGATAAAAGCAATGAGATTATAGATGAAATGCTAAATTCAAGGAAATCAAGCCTTGTCAACAAGCATTTATTAAGTGCCTACTGTGTGCCAAATACTATTCTAAGCACTGATCATAACAACAACAACAACAGCAAAGGTCAAAAGCATTCCCTTTTCCCAAGTATTTCAGCTCCCAGTCTAAAGGGAGAGAGGCAAACGTCTGCTTTGACTCGGGGAAGAGTATGTGCAGGGGAGGAACGTGAACTAAGTCTAGACAGGTAGCCCAGAGCCAAATTGTGTAGCCCACATCTTTCACCGTCTCAAGACTCAGAGGTAAAACAAATATAAGATCCCACTGTTTGTATTATTTCATTTTTCACATGACCACAGAGTAGTCTGGGAGGAGCCTAGAATACTTTCCTCTGTGTCAAAATTATGCAAAGCTCAGATAGATGTGAAGACAGAGATTCCCTGAGCTCCCTGAACTCCCGAGTATTGATATGAAGCAAGACACAATCTCAGGTTGATGTTCAGTGTCCTGGAAGATGTCTTATTTGAGTCTCAACCAAATTGCCCTGGACTGTGACTTCTCACCAACTTTTTACCAGTACGCCACAAATTGAAATCGATGCCTTGTTGATACATTTCCTTCAGTTAAAAAGATAAAGAATCTCTTTAATTGATTAACAATAAGGACCAGAAATGGCCATCAGACTCCATTATCTCATATAGCAACAGCAAGAACTCTCCATTTTCATCTTTAAGCTGCTAATATACACCCACACATACATACATGTATAAATACATGAATATGCATATGTGTGTACATACACATACATACACACACTGGGGTTCCGTGGTAGATATTCCCCTAGGGTTCCCCCAAAGAAATAACTGTATATATGTGATTAACTATGGATTATGCAATTGTAATTGCAATGTAAATGTAATTAAATGTGGATTATGAGTCTTTGCCATTTCTGTCTTGAGCCAGGCCCCTAGCTTTACTTCTAGGTCTCAGTCTGGTGTCTTATCTACTGATCCCCAGATAGTACAGAGACTGAACAAGATAGGATTTGTGTGAATCCTCATGTAACAAGCAGTGGGGTAGAGTGAGAAGAGCCCTATGATTGGAACTGAGGTTGTGGATTCGAATCCACCTGCATAATCTAGTGTCCTAAGTCATTTTCCCCTCTCTCAGTCTGTTCTCTCATTTCTAAAGCAGGAAACTTGGATGAGATGACTTGGAAAGTCAGCAGGATGTTCCCATTATCCTGGGAAAATCTGTTACCTCTATGGGTTTGAGTTTCTTCCAATGTAAAATAAGAAGGTTGAACTGGATAATCTCTGAGTGTTCCTCCAGCTTTACTTGCCTCTCATTGGTGACCCACAACGACACATTGTATTTACCTCTTGTGTGCCAGTATCTCCATAAAATGTACATTTATGCAGCAGGGAGGTGGGGGGAGAGCTGATGTCCACCTCTGTCACGCACTTCAAAAGTGCAGAGAAGGGACAAAATCACATATGAAATATTTTCTGCTACCATAAAGTGAAGAGGATTCTATGAATTTAGCTGTAGGGGAAAATATTTTCCTCTTTCTTATTTCATAAGATTTTATCATAATAAAAATCGACCCTGACACAGAACTTCAAGTTGTGCAAGGTGCTTTTCTAGAAGCTACCTCCTTTTATCCTCATGACAGCAAGAATGGTATTTAAACCACAGGTCATGCCTTAGTGTCCCAGGCTTATTTCATTGTGCCAACTTTGTACTGATCTCCCCCCCCCAACCAATAAAACGGTTGGCAAGAGGGGATAGCCAGGGCTGCACTAACATGTGCTGCTGGTGCCCATCTGTCTGGGGGAAGCATTGCTGCCTGAGAGATGTGCTAAGATCCCCTTGTCCTTTGCCCACAGCTTTCCGACAGAACACTCATGGCATCCAGATGACGTCAATCAAGAAACGGCGCTCCCCTGATGATGAGCTCTTGTACTTACCGGTGAGTGCAACGGCTGGTATACTCGTTTTCCCTGGGCATGGGCTCTGAAATGAATTCCTTACCCACTTGTGATTTACTGGATGACAGAAAAAAAAAAAACAACATTTGTTAAGCGATATCTATTTGTGAAGCACTGTGCTGAAGATCAAAGATACAAAAAGCAAGACAGCCCCTGCTTCCAAAGAACTCCCGTTCTTAAAGAGGGAGACGAGACCAACTGAAGGTTCAATTCTAAGTTCAATAGGCAGGTGTCATGGTCTTTAGGGTATTAAAGCATTAAAGCTAATGATGATACACTTCCTTTGGTGTCATTTGCATAGAGAAAAATGTATCTGCTTATGAGGCTGAGCCATTTGACCTCATTAAATTGTAAGCTCCTTGAAGGCAGGGACTGACTTTTGCCTCTTTATATCCCCAGCACTTAGCAGAGTGTCTGGCACCTAGCAGGTGCTCAAGAAATATTTGTTCATAGATTCATTGATGGCATCAAAGACTTTGGTTAAAATGATTGATCTTTTGGGCCAGTGGGATGTAAGGAGAAAAAGAAGATGCAAATAATCTGAAGTTAACACTTCCCTAGACACCGATGGGCTTTGTCTGGGAATGAGTCATGTGGTTTGTATCCATTCTTTATTTCCTCCCATTTCCTAGATTTATTACCCTTCCCATGCTTCGTTTAGAATCATAATAAAAATGGATCTGAAATCCAACATGTCAGTGGTAGGATGTGGCCTAGAAATGGGTCAGGTAACAAGGCAAAAACAGACTAGGATTAAAACGTAGCTAAAAAGAATCCACAAAATAAATAATCCATTTAGGAATAATGGAAAGCTAGAAATGTTAAGGTTTATCCAGGACATGTTTTTTGAATGTAAAATTTAGACTGGGACTAAAAGTGGCACTATCTATGGAAAACCCTTGGGATTCCACCCTTGAGGAAGAAGTCCATTGTACAGTTTTGCGTGCCATGTTCACCCTGCCAGGTCATTTAAGACAATGTGTGCCCAGTTATTTGAACTCCCATGCAGCACTGCCATGCTACATGAATGCCATTCTAGAACACTGGAGACCCAGGGAGAGGTCAACAGTAGGATTTTAGTGGGAGCTGCAGTGAGGTAGAGACCAAAGCAGCCAGACAGGTCTGGGTGTGACACCCTTGGGCTGAGCTCTCCCTTAGTTCTAAATTTTACAACAATCATATTGACAAATTCATCCAAGTCTGAACTTTACAAAGGCCCCACACCAAAATTATCAATGGGTCCAGCACTCATGGTAACCAGCATGATAAATTGCAAATATTGGTACAGGCCATTGAGTGCATTGAAATATTTAAGGTGAATGCAGCTGTTGGGGTCAGTCTAGCTCATCAAAAAAAACCCAAAACAAACTTATTCCAAAAAATAAAAATTTGATTTAATGAAAGCTTAAGCTAAGGTAGATCCCATCAGATTAAGTTTTTGGAAGGCATTCCGTGGATTGGGTTTTCCCTAAAAGCTTTATAGTCCTGTTGATGTTTTGTATAGGTTAATAGAGTTTGCAGACCATCACTGAGCAGCCTTTGAAATGTGCTGAATATATGGGGAAGACATACTGGGAGGAATGATTTGACAAAGTGGATGAACCAGCTGGGGGAGATTTACAGTTGATTTTAATAAGGTTAATCCAATACAGACGGCTAGCTAGAGAGATTAGATAGATAGATAGATAGATAGATAGATAGATAGATAGATAGATAGATAGATAGATAGATAGATAGATAGATGGATAGATAGATTTAATAGATATATAATTAGATATGGTAACACTTAGAGAAATAAAATTTGGTGACAATAAAAGGATTCTGGTTTTTCATGAAACGTTAAATATGTGGAGACTGATGAAACTCCAAGACAATTTAGGAGTTTATCCCTTTTTCCTTTGAAAGTAAACATTTGCTAAAATTCTGGATTTTTTGATTTCTGTTGTTGCCTTTTTTTCCCCTTAAAATGTCTCAAAAATATATTTCTCCCCTGGCTAAGAACTGGTAGTCTGGATATTTTCAGTGATAGGTAAATGTCTAACACTTAACAGCTGTCATATATCAACAATTTTGAGCCTCACATCAATCCTCTGAGATAGATATTATGGATGTTATTAGCCACATTTCACAGATGAGGAAACTGAGGTTCAGAGAGTTAAGAGACATGCTTATAGTCCCATGGCATGCTAGTGTCAGAGGTGAGATTCAAACCCACAGCTTCCTGCCTCCAGGCCCAGCACTCTGTCTCCCACACAAGGCTGCCTCTCAGAACTACAACTCCCTCTCTAATCATCTTCTTCCTCCTGTCCTTGTACACAGGTTAGGGGCCGTGAGACTTATGAAATGTTGCTGAAGATCAAGGAGTCCCTGGAGCTCATGCAGTACCTACCCCAGCACACCATTGAGACCTACAGGCAGCAGCAGCAGCAGCAGCATCAGCACCTCCTCCAAAAACAGTGAGTGCAGCCACTCCCTCACTTTGCTGTAGCTAAGAGCACAGCCTGAAGGCAGGGATGAGGCCTCTCCAGCCTGTAGCCCTAGACAGTGTTGGGGGCAGTGTGACAGAGAGAAAGGGTATTCCTTCACCTCTGGTTGAGTTGGGTCCTGGTCTCAGTGGTGGCACACTGCCCAGATACAATTCAATTGATCGCTTGGCATCACACCCCTCCTGCTTATTGTGTTAGGAAGGGCACGGCAAGAATGAGGTTGGAATTGGGGGTGAGGTGTGGACACACTCTTCCTAACAAGACTTCCCACCCATGTCCCACATCCTGCCATGAGTGTTTGGTTTGGCAGTTCCGAATGTTAGTGGAGAAAAGTTCGTGTGAAGCTCCCAGGTGTCGCGCCACACAACAGAGTTAGGGAGAGTGGAGGGTGGGGCTTTGTTCAGCCTTGTCCTCTGTAGATAGGGCTGCATGTTCACTAAAAAAGGAGCAACGGAATGACAGTCCAACATAAGCCTCTAGCAAAGCCCTGCAAACAATTGGTGAAAAAGGCATGGAATTCTGCCGGCATGTATTTCTGTGGTAGATCAGCAGGCTAGGAAACAGAAAAATTGTTTCAGAATTTCACAGATGGGAAATTTTCTCCCCCTTGACACCCTAACAAGAGCTGAAGGCCAGAGCCATCATCCTGCAGTAGGAGGTGTGGTCTTTCCAGAGCAAAGCTCTCTTTTGTTGTGGTTTCCTTCCTGATTTTACCTCTCTATAGGACAGATCAGCCAGAAATCAAAATGGTAGAGTGTGGGGGCTTGATGGAGTCTCAAAGATCACCTGGCCTAGTAGTCTTCTATTCCACAGGAAGACATTGAGGCTGAAAGGGAAGTAATCTCTTGTCCAAGGTGGCACAGCCAAATTGTGCTAGAGCTAATACCAGCCTGGAGTTCTTACTGACTGAATGGGGGGTGGGGAGAGGGAAAAACAACATTTATTAAGCACTTACTGTATGACAAGCACTCTACTAAATGTTGGGGTTACAAAGAGAAAAAATGAGATTCATGGCTTTGAAATGAGCTCACACTATCATTAGAGGAGGCAACCCATGTAGGATTGCTCTGAAAGGGCCAGGATGCTTTAAGCAGTCAGCTTCTGGGCAGATGCAAGGGTCCATGGGTCTGAAGAGCATAGCTGCACACAGTGAAAAGGTCTGGAGAAGTCAGGAGGGCAGGGGAAGGGCAGGTTATTGGGCTAATGGTCTTCCAGTAGGCCTGTACTTGGTGACTCCCAGCTCAGCTAAGCAGTATGGCCTACCATGTCACCGTTCTGCCTGCCTACCCTCAGTGTGGTCTGGGCAACCTGGGTCTGGGGGGAGCTGGAAAAGCGATGTAAAGAGGGCAGTGTGTACTTCCTACTGCCTGGTAGCCTGGCCAAAAACCTTCCACTCCTCTTTAAAAGATGGAGGTAGATGGGCCTAGAGACTTGGAAGGGACTTGTACAAAATCTAAGAGCTTTTTTGGTTGTTAGTCGTAAATGAATTGCAATGGGCTAAGAATTAGGCCTGTGATTTCACTAACATAGGAAACCTTCAGAGGAGAAAACTCTCTCTTCAAATGCTAGCTGGCCTCTTTCTCTATGATTATAGTCACAGAGAATCATCCAGAGGAGTGAGTGGTCTAGGGTGTTGAGAGGAGGATAGTCAGGACCATGAAGGGTCTGCAGCACCTTCTCAGGAGGATGGAGTGAAGAAAATGGGTATGCAAGAAAACTCAGGGGGCCCTAATAGCTTTCCCCAAGTATCAGAAGGACTGTTGTGTGCAGTAGTGATTAGAATCTTTCTACTTGGCCCCAGAAGGCAGAAAAAGGAACAGATACCCGTTTCCAGAAGCCAATTGAAGCTTCTTGTCTGGGAAGGCTTCTTAATGACCAAAAAGCTACAACTGAGAAGGACTTTGGAAACCGTTGGGGCAATCTCCTTCATTATTTCATGAATGTAGAAACTGAGGCTTTGGATTAAGGAAAAATTTGCTCAAAGTCATAGTTAATGAATAGACCCTTATCCCACAAATAAAGTCCAAGTCTACTGCCTTTCTCTGTAGACTAAATATAGCTTCCAATCAATCTATCACATGGACTTATGCAACTTAGCCTTCCAAAATGGCCATATTCAGCCACCATGTTAAAGTATACCAAGGCTTCCCATCACTGGCTTGCTCTTGACTTTGAGGCTCTTGCAAGATGGTTCCTAGCCTAAGGCTAAGAAGAGACAGATGCACAGCTAATTCCCAGAGCCTGGAAAGCCAATTCAGGCACTGGGGCTCCATTTATCCACGTGCTGGAAGGGATACTTACTTGCCAGATTAAGACCTTGTGCTCTGATGATATCAAAGTATTCAAACTTTGGGAGCCTCGGTTGGGGCCAGTCCCTTCAGTGAAATGTAGCAAGTGAAAGGTGAATAATTCAGATATGCTTGTGAAATTCAAACTGAGTTTTGTTTACCTCAAGTCAAAGAATAATAAAGTATCTTGCCTGAGACACTTGAAGACTATCTGTGATAATATAAATGTAAACAGAAGCAGCATTAATGAGTTTACTAATTATTTTTATACTCCCTGGAAATTGAGCTAGCTTAGTGGCCCATGGAGAAGAGTGGAATGAATATTCATTTGTCTTCCTTGGTGATAAATTCAAACTCATTTGGGGTGATATTTTCCAATAATTGACTATTTTTATGTCTGTTTTACCAAGGTTTGAGGTGGCCATTGTGAAGAAATGGGTGTCCATTAATAAGTTGTTCAAATGTGATTCACTTAATTCTATTAGAAGCAAGACAGACAATTGTTGGCAAAATTGAGCTTAGGGGGTTGGGTAGATAGAATTCAGTTTGGTCACCGTGGTTGAAAGAGCATCATGATTCCTTCCAAGTTGAGTTTCTAGCCTCCCAGGCTTTGGATTAATCCACTGGACCTGGGGACTTCCCTAATACCCTGAATAATGATCACTGGGCTTGAGAAAGTGTATGAACCCAGCAGACCATGGTAACAGCTCTCTTGTTAAATAAAGTTTACAAAGCAAAGTGTCTTGTAAAAGGTATTGTTTCCATTTTCTGCATGAGGAAGCTTAGGTTCAGCGAGGATGAGTGCCTGCCCACACCCACAGCTAGTCATCATGGGAGCAGACATTAAAATGAAGTGTGTCTTGACTCTAAATTAGGAATTCTTTGTGCTGTACCATGCTGCATCTCATTTTTTCCCTCCCATCTTCTCTCTCTCCCCTCTCCCTCCTACTCCTTGCTCTCTCCCTCTCTTCCTCTTTCTATCTCTTTTCTCCTTCTGTTTTCTCTTCCTCTTTCCCCTTTCTTTCCCACTTTTCTCTCCCCTCCTCTCTCTCTCTCCTTCCTCTTTCTCCCCCTTCCTTCTTTCCTCCCCAGCTTATGTTTTTCTTCCCCCTCTCTCACTCCAAATATACAGAATGCCACAACCTTTGAGGACAGAAGGAACCAGAGTGATCATTTATTCTAATCGCCTCTTTTTACAGATGAGGGAACTGAGGCCCAGGGAGCAAGCATCTTGTTCAAATTCACTCAACTGCATCTTGGGGGCAGGGGTTAGCCAACACAACTGAATCTATCATTATAGACATGATGAGATGTGCAGAACAGTGCCTTTAGGAGACCTACTCCAACCTTGGGCTGCTGACAGAGCTGCCCTGACTAATTACTATGTGCGGTCCCTGCCAGGTGAGAGAGAGGCCCCCCTCTGGGAGAGAGCCAGGCTTAGGAGCCCTGAGTGTGTGACCACACTTGTGGTGCTTCTGTCTGAGCTCCACACTCTCTCTTGGCTCCCTGGCAGTCCTTTGGCAGTTAGATTGTGGGCTCAGGGAGCACAAGGGCAACACTTTCAGGCTTAAAAAAGACCAAGGAGGGATTTTCAGAGTTACATTTCAGCGCCAGATACACCCAGACCTCTCCAGGCTGGAACAGAGGTGGCTTTCTGCCTGGGGTGGTTGGGTTGGAGTGGTAGCCACATTGTCCAAAACAAAATATCAGTGAATCAAGCCTCAGGACAATGGTCTGTGGGCAAGGTGTGGGCATTGTTGGGGGAACATATCCACACGTTTAAAAACCTGGGCAGGCCTTCTGGGGGTTGGGGACAGCATTTTGTCACTGATCCCATGAAGCTTTCCCACTAAGTTTGTTCCTTCTCTCCTTTCCCCACTTCCCTCTCCTTAACCCCTACATGCTCCTTTCCAAGTAGAGAGAAGAACTTCAAAGTCTTCAAGTACTGGAAAAATAGGATCTGTCATATCAATTAGTGGGAGGTATATAAAGAGGACAAATAGGAGAGCTTTTAGGAGACACAATGAGGCCCAGTGCAGGGACCCAGAGACCCAAAGGACAACCTCAGTCGCTTCCAAGCTGTGTGACCCTGGACAAGTCTGAGCTCAGTTCTGGCATCTGTCAAATGGTGATGATGATACACTGGGCTCACAGGAGGTCATGTATATAAAGGAAATTGCAGACGTTTAATGCTCTGCAAATGGGGGCATGTATAATTCAGAGCAGTAAGAGGAAGATGGCATTCTCAGCTGAGAGGAAAGAACAAAAGAGCTGGGCTGAAGGGAAGGCCTCTCTGCTGTGTCCTCCTTCCTGAGTACCAGGAGCAGCTGACAGGCTTCAGGTCTGACCCACGGGCTGTTGGAACAATATTCCTGGAAAGGAAGTTTCCATGAGCCCACATCTCATAGAAAAACATTGCTTTCCAGTGAACAGAAAGGGATGATGTCTTTAGACTGCATACACTCAAGGTTTTGCTGTATGTGTGGCCCTGTGCTCAGTAGCCGAAAAAGATGACTTTACATGGAATCACCTGGTCTGCTTGGTGTGGACAAACTAACCTACACTCCTGGGGCTGTAAGCATGGGCTTTTAACTGAAGATCAGAAGCTAGCTGTTTTCAGTGTGTGACCTTTGGAATCTACCAGCATGAGTGTGTGCTGTGTGTCATGGTCTTACATATGTGTGTGTCTAATGCCTAACACCAGTCTCTAGAAAATATACTTTGGAAGCTCTTCTGGGGGAGAGTGTGATTTTTTCCCAGCTGTTACATTTTCATGTAAAACCCCCAAAGGTGTCATAAATGACTAGAGCAAGGAATATGGAAATCTAATTTTTTGACAGTCATTTGAAAAGAATAAATCAGTTTGGAAAATGACTGTAATAGCCTGCAATTTCCTTAGGAGAAATGATAATGCTTTTGTTCTGGGAGGAAATCATTTCTGTGCCCCCCTTTTAAGTGAAGGGAAATTAGTCATTGTATTAAAGAAGGGAGAGTCAAAGGAAAATATTCTCTTCTAGGTGATGGTGAAATGTTTGCACTGGAATCTCAGCACTTAGTTTTTGACCCGTTTTCTCTCAGCTTGATCACTCATTTTCTTTTGCATTGTATTTCTTTTTCTGTGTGTGTTTCTTTGTCTGTTTCTTTGTCCCCTCCAATATCTTCATGACCAATGGCTTGGTAGTTGTATGTGTTTCATCCTTATACAACATTTGCAGGAGAACATGGGACAAGACTTAGGCAGCACTAAGAGGCCTGAATGGCTGAGTTGCGATTTAGAGGGCATACCCACCTTGATAAAACCTGTAATCCATTAGTATAAGAGAGTAGTTGACATCATCTTAGGGATCTTCTATCAAATTCTTTGGATATATGGAGCTTCCATCGAGCAGGAATTTAACTGAATAGCTTTAATGGATAGAATTTTGGCCTTTAAAAAAAAAGATGACAACCTGCACTCCAGGAAACAGGCAAAAATCAAACTCTGAAATGTCCAAAGAGGAACCCCTCTAAAGTGTGCCGTTAATGAGTGCTGAATCCTACTCACTGCTCCTCTGCAGAGAAAGCCCACTGCATTTTCTCTGTTTCTTGTCCTGATCCAATAATAGTAGACATAGCTTATGAAAGTGGTACTAGATTCCATCTTGGCCCTCCAAGCAATGCATAGCATTGGGTTTTTTTGTTTGTTTGTTTGATCTAGGACAAGTTTTATTCAATTTAACAAAAACATAGAAGAGGCTTGTATTTGAATCTCTCAACAGTCAGGAAATCCCCTCCATTTTCTTGGGACAGTGCAGTAAGCTCCCTTCTGGGAACCACTGTTGCAGTCCCTTTCGAGTATCTTGCTCAGAGTGCATGCTTAAGAAATCTTGGTTGGAATGAATTAAGTTCTCAGCAGCCAGTCTTCCTCTGAGCTCAGCTGGAGTGATCACAAGCCTTGCTCGGAGTCTTTCTGAAAGACGAAAGTTGACCAGCTGAGACTGGAAAAGCCTTTTGGTCTTTCTTGGCAAACACTGGTATACGGTGCTTTGACACACTTGGGACATTAGACTTTCGCCTTCAGTAGGCAGAAGTTGCTTGCATTGGGATGATCCAAAGGAGGGTCAGCCAACAGAGTGATAAATGGATTAAGCTCTTTCTGAGGAAGATTTCTCCACCTTTTTCTGGAAACAGAGAATGGCTTATTAATGAGAATTAAGAATGGTATGATGACATAGCCCACAGACAGATAAGATCCTGATTTCTTCATAGGCTTTGGTGCCCGGCTCTTGTCCAGGCTTTCTCAATTACCTTTAATATAGAAGGTGGAATAATTGGGGATGATGACATTTTATGTGTTATTAAATCTCGCTCCTTTTTTTTTTTCCTCTCCATACACTTGCCAACACATTCTCAGAGTCCCGTGAAGGGGAGGGCTTGGGGAGATTTCTTCATCTAACCTTCCCATACCATGGTCATGAAGGTAGGAAGTGCATGGCTTTCTGTTTTCATTTGAATTCGGTTTTCACTGTCCTAAGCCTTCATCTTTTCTTTTCTCTGCTTCCTTCTCTGCAGTTTCCTTTCTGCCTGCTTCAGAAATGAACTCATGGAGCCCTGCAGAGATGCTCCGAAACAATCCGACGTCTTCTTTAAACATTCCAACCCCCCAAACCCATCAGTCTACCCTTAAAATGCACCACTTCTGCCTTTTGGAGTGTGGGGCTGGTGTGGTGTGTGTCTTTGTTGTTCATTCAGCCCTGGAATGCAGGGGTGGATAACAGTTTGGTTCTGAGACCCGGAGCCAGTAGTGAAAATGAGCTCCTGAAGGGACTCAAAATTCTATCCTAAAAGACACTTCCTGTGGATCCCAGCACCCAGTACACAATGTTCACTGACTGACTGACTGACCAACCTCTGAGCTGGAGAGCTGGTGTTGGTTGGCCAGGCACCACAATGTACAATGTTTGGTGGAATCCTTTCCTGTTACCTTCTGTCTTGTTTTTGAAGTATACTTGGGTGCTTTTGAGCTGGTCTCAATCTTTAAAAAGACTTGTTAAAAGAGAAAAAAAAGCCACATTTTTCAGATGTTCTCATTGTTCTATGTCTAAATATCCAGCCAGTGGCTCAGTCTGGCCTGTCCAATGCTGGTCATGGAATATGATGGTAGTAGTAGCTGACTAAGATGTTTAGAGTACAGAGAGGCAGTGATGACTGAAAATTGTTTAGGACTGTGTCCTAATGCTCCTCCTGAGAACAGATGGCTCTTGATGCCCTCCCTTGTTACCTGGCCTGGGGCTCCCAGGAGGTAGTCGAGAGGGCCTGGGCTCCTGCGCTGTGTCTTCTATAGTGTTCAGTCTTCTTCCATCTGAGTTTTGAAAGACTTTCCTTAAATGGTGTTTTGGTTTTTTTTTTTTTGAAACAGCCCAAAATGGGCAAGCGAAGCCTGAGGTTTTGTTGAGAAGGTGGGTGGGTTGGTTCCTATAACCACAATACCCCTGTTTAGCTGCTCACGCGCCTGATGACCGCTCCAAGCAGTTTCTCTGATGGAGGGTCTAAAGGCCCTATCCTGTAACAGAGAAGTGTCATTTGAATTGGGACTAGAGCCTCCTGGTCCTCCCACAAAGCCAGACCCATTCTGGATATTTTTTGATGATATTTTCCCAAGAACCTTCATGTGCTGACAAATTGAAAAATAAGCACTCCATAGGAATCAAATCCTTCCTATTCTGGAAGGGGTAGAAAGACCCATTTTATTTTGTTTTGTTTTTGAACTTTAACTGAGCAATGGTTTAAAGAATCTCAACATTTCTCATAAATTTTAAACTCGTTTTGAATGAGTAATACCTGGGGTCTTCAAACAAAGTCCCTGTTTCAGTCCTCAGCTAGTCACTTTGTGTCAAATGCAGAGTGTCCTGTGAGGCTGTAGCCAACAGATGTGTGATTGTTCATTTTCAATAAACTTTTGCATCTTGGTTTATCTTGAGGTTTTCTTTGCTGTCTCTCTTCCTTAAAGGTTTGTGTTGACTTTCTCATGCCCTGAGAATCATATTAGTACTTAAAGCATCAGACTGTTAAGAGTCAAGGGTCGAGAGCTGGGCATGGACCTCAGAGGCCATTTGGCCTAAGCCCCTCATTTTGGAGATGAGGAAATTGAGTCAAGAGAGGCCAATGATTCCCCCAAGGGCAAAGCTTGGGATATGAAAAGGAAGCCTAAGGATTTGGACTCAGGGCTTTCTAACTCAAAGTCCTGCTTTCTATCCATCATCTTCTCTAGCTCCCTCTCAAACCTGAACCATCCTGTCAATTTTGTATCCTAAAAGGCTACCAGAAATTAAAGTTAGAATCTCTGGCCTCTAGTAGAAACTGTCTAATGACCTGTAGTAGACACTCTTCACTTCTCCCTGTGATACACCTTTTAGTTATTCCCCCTCAATAGAGGTGACTGGCAGTGACTCAGCCATCACACCCACCAATTCTTCCAGTCCCCAGTGATGAAGTTCATCTGGGCCAGGTGACATAGATTCATCAAGACCACTGGGTGCTCTCTTATGCTTTCCTTATGTTTGGATGATTTTAAGTAAGGAACCTATCCTTGACTAAGGTCCTTAGCACCTAAGAACAAGTGAGAAAACCTTGGTTTCCTTGAATATTCTTTAAAAAATGTGTAATTTTCACTTTCTTATATAATTTTACTTTTTCTTTCCTTGTTTTTAATTTCCCCCCTTATCTCAGGTCCAGACTTAGACTATTTTTAAGCAGTGGCCTATCTTTATTTCTATCAGAGTTTCAAGGACTCATCCTTTGAAGTAGACATGTAAATGATACTCTCCATTCATTGATCTAACTAGTCTTTGTTACTGTAAGGGTTAAATGGTAATCAATATTTAGCCAAAGGTTGATACCAAAGCTACTATGCTCACATATGCTCCCATAGGATCATTGCACCAATCTACATTTTCTAGATGGGGTTTTTCACAAGGTTGGCTGGTGCTTTGGGCCTAGCTGCTAAGGAGAAAGAGGATGCCCTTGTATGGAGAAGATGCCCCTGGAAAGCACAGGCCCTTAGGGAGCCCAGACGCTCCTCATTTTATCATATCCCTGTTGTAGTCACTTCATCATCCTTCCCAAATCCCTCTGCTGTAGGTCCCTGTTTTGTCTTTTTCACCCTTAATCTTAGCCAAGGTTTCAAACATGACCTTCTGAAAATCTGGGAAGGACAAAATGGTCTTGGTAAAGATGAATGGAAATGTTTGGAAACTCAGCCTTTAGAATGGAAGCCACGGTGAACTCTCCATGAGTGCAGCAGAGACATCAGGCGAACAGCAGAGCCAAAGCAAAGGGAAACTACCCCCCATGAAAAACTGAAGCCTTTTGGGGTCTTTTATAGAACTCCAGTTTTTGTTTTCTTTCTTTGTTTTTTGCTACCTTCCCCCCCCATCTGAAACTCCCCAGCCTTAATGATTCTTCCTTCCTTGTACTCCTCAGATGCAGAGTGCTGGCATGTTCTTACCACCTTCCCACTTATCAATATCACTCTCAGAAAAGGATCTCACAAACTCAACCACACTCAAGTGTCAATGGTTCATAAGGTTTTATAAGTTACTTTTCTGAGACAATTGGAACTAATTTTTGCAGGGATCAAGAGGTCATATGGCAAAGTGACCACTTGCTGGTTGTAGACTTTCAAGCATCAGTCAAACAAAATGGTCATGAAGGTGCAGTGTGTGTGTGTGTGTGTGTGTGTGTGTGTGTGTATGTGTGTGTGTGTGTGTGTGTATGTGTGTGTTTCACATGAGGGCTCTCTAAAGTCCATGAAATCTCACCTGCAAACACACAGAGAAAGCTCACTTCTTGTTATTTTCCTTTTCTCCCTTTTTCCTCCTCTCCATAATTCTATTATTCTACTCCTTCCTTCTATCCTTCTATTCCCTCCTTTCTAACTTTCTTTCTTTCTCCTTCTATTCCCTGTTTTCCTCTTCTTCCCTTCTTTACTCTATTCCTTCAATTTCCTTCTTTCTTCCTTCTCTTCCCTATTTTCTCCCTCCCTTACCTCTCTCATTTCCTTCTTCCTTTCCTTACTCTGCCTTTTTTCTTCTTTCCCTTCCTTCTCTCCTTCTCTATCTGATTCCCTTCCTCCTTTTTTCATTTTCTTTCTTCCCTTCTAATCCTCTTCTTCCTTTCTTCCCTCCCTCCTCCCTTCATTTCTTCCCTCTTTCATTCCTTCATTTCTTTCCCTCCATCCTTCCTCCTTTCTTCTCTCCTCATTCCTTCCTATCTTTGCCTTCCTTCCTCCTTCCCTCCATTCTCCCCTTCCCATCTTCCTTTTATGCCTTCTTAACCTTTGTCTTCTTTCCCTGACTCCTTGCTTCTGTCAGAATGTTGATACCAGCCAAGGTTTGCTCCTTTTGCTGGAAGGGCTCCCCATGCAACTACATATTCACTTGCAAAAAGCGCGTGGGGTAAAATGGTTGAAATGCCCAGTTCTCTTAGCTAAGTACCGTCATTTCACCTTCCCCATTTGTGCTCCCCCCTCTTCCCTCTCCCGAAGGAAAGCAGAGATCTCTTATTTTCTTGCATTCTTCTAGATCCCGCTGATTTAAAAAAAAATATTTGACAGCTTCTAAGCATTTTATGTCATCCCCATTCACTGTGTCACCTACATGTTCTCCTTCCTGGATTCCCTGTGGGCCTTTATGGTATGCAGGAGTTTAGGTTTGTGGCAACTCCGATCACTTGTTACTTCTTAGCTGAAGCATGGCCATTATCCCCTGCCCTCTGCACCCCTCAGGTACATGGGTGTTAATAAGAATCATTGAACCCCATTCTTCAAGTCAGGAGTCTCTCTACCAACATTCATCCAATCCCTGCAGTGAGAAGGAGCTTACTACTTGAGGAGTCTGGTTCCACGGAAGTTAGAACAGAGGTGTGACCACATGGCCCAATTCCATATTCCAGGAATTGGGGTCTCATTTTCTCTATTCTGAGTTAATTTATTTGTGATCTACTGGTATCTTAAGTTTCCTTTAACTCCTGTTGTATTAACGTCCTCCATTCCCCCTGTCACCAAACAGGGGGTTGTGATGTTAGCAGGATATTCCTATACTCTGTTAATGGTGAGTTTTTCTAATATGACCTACAAATGACAAAGAGAAAATATATAGAACATCAGCTCACTGACAGCTAGGAATAAGTCAAATCCAGATCTTCCTGGCTCCAAGGCCATCTTCCTAGCCATAAAGCCTAGTTGTTTTTAATGCACCCTGGCAGCACTTTCAGCCATAAACATGTATGTATACATGGATATGGGGAAATATTTCAAGGTCTATGAACTTGGGAGAGGGAAAGATACATCATTATTTTTCACTAATCTCCAACTGAAATTTGGCATTTTCTTCAATTGTGAATAAACTACTCCAGGGACAGCTAGGTGGGGCAGTTGATAGAGCCTTGCAGTCACAAGGACCTGAGTTCAAATCTGGTCTCAGATACTTGACACTTACTATGTGTGTGACCTTGGGCAAGTCATTTCATGCCAATTGCCTCACTAAAAAAAAAGGAAAAAAAAAACCTGCTCCAGTATCTTTGCCGAGAAAACCCCAGGGACAAGTCCATGGCATCATGTAGAGTCCAACATGACTGAACAACTAAACAACAAGAAATCTCAGAAGGGGTGCATAGGTTTTACCAGATTGCCCAAGGGGACCACTAAAAAGAAAACAAAACAAAGATGAAAACCACCTGCTACCCATATGACTCCTTGGCAAATCCCAGTGGAAACCATACTTCTAAAAGTTATGATGAAATTTCTAGCTCAGCTGAAGAACCACAAAATCCAGACAACCTTCCTCATCTCTCACTAGTGCCTGCCAACCTAGTCAATGTTGTAGCATTGACTGGTGCCAGGGAAGCGGCACTGGGTTTGAATCCTGCCTGCCAGACAGCTAACTGTGGGTTCTTCACTTCACCTGCATGTAGAATGAGAAGGGGGACTAGGGAACCTATAAGACCCCTTCTCTCATGGTGACCCAACACACATTATTGATCACCAATGCTTATAGAAGAATCAGTGCTCACAATACATGGGGCACGTGGGAAGCTATTAAAACTTTCGTTAGTCATAGCTTGATTTCGTAAAATTGGAATCACTCTGACCTTGAGCCCCAAGCCTAGGGGCTTGGCTAATGTATTTGCTAATATAACTTATACATGTATATGTGTAAATAATAAGAACCAACATATATATCAAGTCTTGCAAAGCATTTTATTTTATTTTTTAAATTTATTTATTTTTAGTTTTCAACATTCACTTCCACAAGCTTTTGAGTTCCAAATTTTCTTCCCCTCTCTCCGCTTCTCTCACCCCAAGATAACATGCAATCTGATATAGGTTCTATATGTACAGTCATACTAAACATATTTTCACATTAGTCATGTTGTGGAGAAGAATTAGAACTAACGTGAGAAACTATGAAAAAGAAGAAAAAAAAAGAAAAAAAAGAGAGAGCAAATAATATGCTTTAATCTATATTCACACTCCGTAGTCCTTTTTCTGGATATGGATAACATTTTCCATAATGAGTCCTTTGTAATTGTCTTGGATCCTTGCATTGCTAATAAGAGATGAGTCTATCAAAGTTAGTCATTGCACAGTGTGGCTGTTACTGTGTACAATGTTCTCCTGGTTCTGTTCACTTCACTCAGCATCAGTTCATGCAAGTCTTTCCAGGTTTTTCTGAAGTCCACCTGCTCATCATTTCTTATAGCACAATAGTATTCTATTGCATTCATAGACCATGACTTGTTCTGCCATTCCTTTGCAAAGCACTTTCAACACAAACACTGTAGAATAGGTACTGGTATTTTCCTTTCCATTTAACAGATAAGAAAACTGAAGCTCAAATAGGTTTAGTGATGTGCCTGTGTTCACATAGTTCGTAAGTATCCAAAGTAGGATTTGGGCCCAAGTCTTCCTGCCTACAAGTCCAATGCTCCTAAAGATTATGGTCTTTCAGGTGACTCTTCCATGGAGGTTGATATTGCAGTTTAATCCAAACAGAGGAACAAAGCCAGAGGGCTAGGAAGGGGAAGAAGAAAGTAGACAGATAGATCCTTGACTGTCTAAACTCTGATTAAACTTCAAGCTAAGATCTTCATCCAATACTGTAATATTTTTAGGAAGAAAGGTCTTCTAGGGGGAATTGAGGGAGATTGAAAGAATATTGGATTGGACTTCAGAAGTTACAACTATGTGTCTGAATTGATCCATCCAGTGTGCTTTTTGAGCCTTATAGCTTCATCGAAATAGGAGCTGCTGCTGTTTTTCTCACTCTACAAGTTCTACATTTGTTTTCAGAGATAGGGCACCCTCCTGGGATCTGGGATTCCAGTCAGAGGGAGAAATACCCTTCGCAGGAGGCTCCAGATGAAATGCCCTGGAGGCAACCTTCTCGCCTTTATGTCCCTCCTAAGCCATCAGTGTGTCTCTTTCCCATTGCCTCCCTCACAGGTTGGGTTTGGGGTGATTCTATAGGCAGCAAAAGAGGGAAAGGCTGGAGAGAGCAAGAGAAGGGAAGGATTTGGTGCAAATTAACACTCAACAGACACACGTTCTGCATCTATGAGAAACATCCGGGGGGGAGAGGAAGCATTTTGATGGTTCCCTGGTTTCTGTCTAGTAACCCCCAACTTCCTTGTCAGAGGTGTAATTCTCAGAGGTGTAATTCTGAATAGGAATATTTCTTCTAGCTGGAGCCCAAGGAGCTGGTTTATACCCTCTCACACCACCCCAGAATGGTCCTCTGGCCAAAGCCACATTCTACCAGCCAGCTGACCTGCTCAGGACCTGGACAGCCCACTTCTCCTCTCTCCTACCCCTCTCTGGGGTTCTCATCTCATGCCTCGCTTCAGGCATGTGTTTCTATTCCAGGACCTCTATGCAGTCGCAAACCTCATACGGCACCAGCTCGCCACCTTTGAGCAAGATGAGCAGCATCAACAAACTGCCTTCTGTCAGCCAGCTCATCAACCCTCAGCAGCGCAATGCCCTCACCCCTACGGCCATCCCCGATGGCATGGGAGCCAACAGTAAGCCTTTCTTTGGGCATCATTTGGAGCACACTGTGTGCTGTCTGCAGAAGGGTCTGGGATATGACTGGGGAGTGGGGCTGGTGTGGGCAAGGGGGTAGAATCAAGGACCAAGAGAGCCAGATGCTGTGGGAGGCCACACATCCTGAAGGACATTCATCTGGGCCACTGTGGGCACTCCTTCCACCAGCATTGATGGCATCCACTGTAACTCCATAGGGTCCTCAGTTCATAGATTTAGAGGTGGATGGAAGTGACCTTAGATGTCATCTGGTCCAATCCCATTTGATATGTGAGGAAACTGAGGCTCACAATGGATAAGTGACTAACCCAGGTTCATACAGCTAGCAAGGGTGAGAGGCAAGATTCAAACTCAGGTCTTCCTGAGTCCACTTGCAACACTATATCCCCAGGGCCCTAGCTTCAGTCTCAACCTGTCTGTTGCTTTTCTGTGTTTTGCCCTAAATCCCTCAGAGATAACCAACCTAAGGCTATGCATATAAGTGATCATTCCCCCAGTTTAGGTGGTTTATACCCACTTGAGCTAGAAAAGGCTCAAGGTACCATCATTTTTAGATGGATGGACTTTCCCCTTGCCCTCATCCAAAAGGACAAAGGTTCACCTTCAGGGCAGCCTCTTTGGGTTAGAAATGGAAGAACAAAAGGAATTTAACCATGTGGGAAGAAACAGAAGGAAGAAAAAAATAATATTTGACGCAGCTTAATGTAGGGAGAGGGCTAGGAACCAAGGCACCATGTTGAACACTCAACATGATCATAATATCAGCCTCCTTCAGTCCTTACCTCGTGTATGGACAGGAAGAAACTTGCCCAAAGAGAAGGTCAAGGGAATCCATCCAGTTGCAATGACTTACCCAGGATGCTCTGTGTGGGCAGGAGAGTTATCCTAAGAACACTCAGTCCACCCCAGGGAGAGACAGTGAACAGGGAAGTAGATACCCCAGATCACACCATCATAATCCCTTTAACTGGCATCTGTCACTTGGCACATAAGGATCTCATTGTATACTACAACCCAGGGAAAGAGGAGACAGGATTATCTACTCCAGGCTGGAAGAAACTGAGTTCTGATCTAGTCCTTCCATTTTACACACAAGTCCTGAGGCTGGGATTTGCCCTAGGTCACACAGATAGAAAAAGGTGGAGAGAGGATTCAAACTCAGGGTCTCCTGATTCCAAATTCCAAATTTATCATCTCCTAAACACAGAAAACAAAAGTCTGAAAAATGAAACAAAAGGAAACACCAGACTGGGGCTTTCTGTGCATCATGGAGCAAAGGAGAGAGAGCAGTAACTTGAGAGTCAGGAAGGCCTGGGTTCAAATCCTGCCTCAGACACAATCCTTTGGACCTCAGTTGCCTCACCTTTGAAATGAGAATGGGGGAATACCAGATAATCTCTAAGGTTCCATCCAGCTCAAAATCTACAGTGCAGATTCTCTTTCACTTTCCTGTTGCCTGATTACACAGTACGTTGTTTTGCAGGAAACTTCTAGCAATCCCTTGCCTAAGACAAGACCTAACCAAAAGATGACCATTGGGTTCACAAGGGTGTATCACCAAGTGGTGCCTGAAAGTGGGGTGTGGTGGTGGATGGAGAGAGGGAACCCTGAAGGTTCTGGGTCCACATTCTGCCTCTTATGCTTATTATGAATGTGATACTGGTTAAGTTTTCTCTACAGTGAGAGGGGTGGGGTAGCTAATTGCTTATGAGGTTAATATCTCAGATAATGAGATAATATGGCACACAGTAGGTGCTATAGAAATGCATATTCCCTTCTCCTCCCTTGTGAGGTCCCACCTTAACTTACTTTCCTTCCGTGGGCCTCAATTCCCTCACCTGCCAAATGAGGGAGAGGAGAGTGGACCAGTCTAGAACCATGATCCCATGAATCTCTCTGTGCCTTTTTCTTTTGGAATAGTTCCAATGATGGGTACTCACATGCCAATGACTGGAGATATAAATGGACTCAGCCCAACACAGGCCCTGCCTCCTACCCTTTCCATGCCCTCCACATCCCACTGCACCCCCCCACCTCCATACCCCACTGACTGCAGCATTGTCAGGTGAGTACTCAGACTCCCCCTTCCAATGTGCAGCCCTGGGAGTAGGGGGGGTTGGGGGGGCTTGCCAGAACTTGGGGAGCAAATCCACTGACATGGATCTAATGGAGAGCCAGTTGTGCCAGTTCACCAATCAAGAAGCATTTATCAAGTGCCTACTGTGTTCTAGTCACTGTGTTGGCTGTGTGGTGCAGCAGTGGCATCTTCTTTCTTGAGTCTGTCTCCTGCCACCTGGGAGAGATAACTCAGAGAAAACCCACCCAGCCCTGCTTTTAAAGGATGGGATTTGGGTTGGTCAGCAATTTTGAGTGCTTACTACGTGCATTTCCCAAGTGCTTTCTTTCCATGTGTTGGGCAGCGCTCTTGTAAGCACTGGGGAAACAAAGGGAGGCAAAGACAGTCCCTGCTCTCCAGGAGCTCACGATGATGCGGTGAGAGAGACACCATGAAAACCACTCTGTACAAACAAGGGGTAGACAGGATAAACTGGAATCAACAAAGGAGTATTAATGGGGATCTAGAATATTTTGCTAGAGGAGCTGCCAGGGGGCCAGTCATGGATCCCAGAGTGCGTAGGGGAAGTGAGGTATGGGGAGACTGCAAAGGTAGGAGGGGACCAGCGCCTGATGGACTCTTACCACATTTCTGTGTTCCTTTTCCTTTGATAATTCCACCAGTATTTGTGATGAATGAATGGATGAATTGGACATGTAGACATGGCTTCTCCATGCCCATATACTTGTGTCCTCGTCCACCTTCCGCCGCCCCTTCCCCACGTCCATAGGGTCAGTTTGCAGCTGGGGATGGGCTTCCTGAAAGGGCCTTTGTTCACCCTTGCTGTCTTGCTCCCTTTCTTTTCCATCCATCTTCACTGCTTATAGTTCTAAGCCAGCTGGGAACGAGCTGTATGGTAGGAGAGGAGAAGAGAGTAGACTTCATTTAGATGGGGAATTACCAGAAAAGGAAACTCCCTTTACCAACGAAGGTTGCCTAGAACATTGAGATGTTAGGTAGCTTATTCAGGATCACACAGCCAGAATATGTCAGAGAGGGGTCTGGAACCCAGGTCTTCCTAACTCTGAGTTCCAACAAGCTCACTCTCTCTTCACTACTGGATGCTGCCTCTCCATCCATTGGGAAGAGAACAAAATGAAAGCCCTGGACATGTTAGTCTAGTTCAGCTACCTACTGGCAAGCCCGCCTCTATAGGGGAGCAGGTTTCCTGAAAGACTGTCTCTGAGAAGGGTCAGATGCTACATGACCTTGGTGCTCCTTGGCCTGGGCTGAAATTGCATCTGAAATCATTGGCTGAGTTCTGTCTTATGGCTTTTTCTGCCCCTTCTCCCCCCAGATCAGTCACTAGAGGGTAGAAGTTTGGGGTTCCCTTTTTCTGGCTGGAGCAGTCAGGGTGAACTCTCGTTTTCTGTTTCCTCCTTCCTCCCCCTCCCCATTGCAGTTTTTTAGCAAGGTTGGGCTGCTCATCCTGTCTGGACTATTTCACGACCCAGGGGCTGACCACCATCTATCAGATTGAGCATTACTCCATGGATGTAAGTAACTGTTAGCCTTGCCTCTCAGTTCTATTTCTGTTCCACTCGCCCTCTGACATGTATCACCTCTGTCTTGGGGTTCAAAGCACGACCATTTTCTCATGGAGCTTTTCTACCAAGTCACAAGTATATTATTCATGATAAATAATAATTACAACAACTCACACTGGTAGAGCACTTTCAGATTTCTAAAGCACTCCACATATTATCTCAATTGAGCCTCATGACAACTTTGCAAAGTGGGTGTTTTTATTGTACCTCTTTTACAGGTGAGGAAACTGAGGTTCAGAGATATCAACTGACTTGCCTGGCTAGTAGGAAAGGCAGGATTTGAACCCAGATCTTTGCAAGTCTAGAACTCACAACTCCACTTTGATGTAGGAAAATTCACAGCAGCATGCTTTACGCGTTAGTGACCGAGAAGCCAATCTTCCTTGACTCATAACCATCCATCAAGTTCCTATTGTGTGCAAGACTATTGTACTAGGTCCTGTGGGAAATAGGAACGATGATCCCCACCTCATGGAGCTTATATTCCCAAAGGAATTCAAAGCCCTTTTCTAGTCATTCAATTAAGCATTTTTATTTAAGCATCTCCTGTGTGCTGGGCACTGCCCTTGGATGTGGGGATACAAAGGGGAAAGGGAATAGTACCTGCTGTAATGGAGCTTACATTTTATCAGGAGCAAATATTGGGAGTGTATTTTCTCCTCCAGCCTTGCGGTGGGGTGAGGGAGAAGATGTAGGGGAGAGAGAGAGTGAGACAGAGACAGAGAAGAGAGACAGAGGGGGAGGGAGAGAGACAGAGAGAGAGAGAGAGAGAGAGA